>NC_046317.1:21183816-21883191 GCF_009819535.1 Lacerta agilis
TTTCTTTCTTCTTTCTTCTTTTTCTTTTTTCTTTCTTTCTTTTCTTTCTTTCTTTCTTTCTTTCTTTCTTTTCTTCTTACTGCTTCTTTCCCCTTAGGTTCTGCTCACTGCAGTGATGTAATGGAGACGCTTCCATAATCTCCCGCATTAAATGACAGAAACACAAAGTACATATTTCTCTGGCTGTTTGCTACAAAAAAGCTTTTCTTGCTAAGGTAATGCCTGTTTCCATGGTATACACCACATTGTCCTTCAGAACTGCTTGATTAAGACACACGCTCCATATTTCGTGAATGTGGTCACATTTTATAGTACTCTACAGGAAAGCTGCGGCAAATTGTCGTTATAGTTCTTCAACTTGTAATGCTTTTTTCATTATATGATGTGTTGAAAGATTACTGCTGGCTCTGTTTGGCAGTGCCAGGGGAATATAGCAAAACATGCTTCGCTCTGCTGTTATGTGGTCTTACAACCCTCTCATTTCTGTAGCATTGTAAACATTGTCTCTGTGTTTTCTTATGGCTCTAAGCTGGAGTTCTATGCTTGCTAGTATGCTTTTTTTGTAAACTCCAAAGTCAATGAGCAGTGAGATGCCAGTCTTATGTTGCCTGTTGCTGTGAAAAGTTGCAGAAGTTCTGCAGAACATGGTAGACTGGGCTTGCTTACCTTTCGCTGAAGAGGAAATGGGTAATGTGCTTGTTTGCCCTTTAAGGCCCATCACAGTTTGGGACCAAAGAATGTGAAGGGTTGCTTCTTCATAAGTACAGGTATACCTACCTGAACTGTAAAGTTATCATCCGAGGCCCTTCTATGGGTGGCGCTGCCAGGTGGGGTGCAGCAGGTTTCTGCTCGAAAGGGTCTTTTTGGTAGTGGCTCCTTGGATGTTGAATATGCTCCTCAGCGAGGCTCACTGGGTGCCTACTTCAATGTCTTCCTTTGCACCAAAGTCCTTCCTTGTGCATTTCCTTTTAAAATCATAGAATTGTAGAGTTTGAAGGGCCTGAACCTCTACTATGCAGGAATCTCAGCTAGTGATGGCCATCCTGTTGACATCCAGAGGCCATCAGGAGGCCAGCTGGCTTGCACCCAGCTGTATCAGGCCCTCTCTGGCCAAACTGCTGGGCGATCTCTGATCTCTGGTGCAACGTAAATAGCAACTCAGGATTCTCTGAAACCTCTGAAACCTGAGCATACTCTATTTGCAGATCAGACTGCGCAGACAGAAGCGGCACGAGAGGCTTGTAGGAACATATTTATAAGCAGTTTATTAAACATAAATCAGGACAGATAAAGACATGGTGTCTCTCCTTTGTCTTCTCAGAGAGAGAGTATCAAAACAAAAGCTATACATGACAGAAGTTCCCAGCAATCTGTGCTGGTGTGTAAACAGACATGTGACACGTAAAAGCCCCATGTCTGCAACTTAAGGTGGAATGGAATCTTAACACATCCAACCTCTGCTTAAAAACCTCAAATGAAGGAGAGTCCACTACCTTCCAAGGGAGTCCACTGTAGCTTTTAAATCTGCCTTGGCTCTTACATTTTATCATCTGCTCTTTGATTTCTTTTAATTTAAAGCTTGTTTTAATGCCGCATTACATTTTTGCTTTACTTATTGCTTTACTATATATATTTTTTAAACAGTTTGTGGGCATTTTGGTTTGACAGCTGCTGGGCTGTTTCAATCTGTGGTTACATCCAGACACCAGGTTGCAAAAGGTACAACCAAACTTGAGAGACTGACTTGCTGCAGTTGTGCAAACAGTGATTTATTTTTATTTACCATTTTTATTATTATGAATATCTATAAGCCACCCTTTACCATGCAGTTCCCTGGTGAGATACATACAGAATAATAATAATAATAATAATAATAATAATAATAATAATAACAACAACAACAACATACATACATACATACATACATGCCACCCATCTGACTGGGTTCCCCCAGCCATTCTGAGTGGCTTCCAACAAATTAAAACACAATAAGAAAATAAAACAACATATGTCATAAAACTTCAGTTAAAACCAAAACTTAAACAGCAATCAAAAATAAAAACAGCTCTGCAGAAGGGGGATCATTCCCTTTATGTTTATCCTACACCCCCAAGGTCTGGGCAAAAAGGTGTGTCGTAACCTATTAACAGAAAACATAGAACAACTTAACCTCAGGGGGAGACATCATTCCACAAACTAGTTGAGGAGGAGACATGAGGAACAGAGCAAAATAGGATGAGAAAATTAGGCTGAGAATGTGACTGGATGTGCATAAGAAATATCTCCTTAAGAATCACTGAAATCTGCTTCTCATTGATAAGGGGTAGATACCAAACCAGGAAGTTCCCACCTTTTTTTCTTTTTTCTTTTTACTACTAGATTAAAGCAATGCAAACCTCCATGGCTCCCATTCTTCAGAATGGTCCAACTCTTGGTAATTTTCTGTCATATGTATTTTCTCTCTCACACTGAATTAAATGCTGAGAAGAAGCCATATATGGTAGAAATGACCTTCTATTAAAACAATTTTTGGCTCCTATCTTAGGAATTTCAGAAATTGCATGCCTGTAGTAGTCTCATTTGTAATTAGTCTAGCTGCCTGGAATGCAACAAGCGACTGAGCTCATTTTCTAATTACTAACATCAGCAAAAATAACTGTCACACAGCACTGGAAGAAGAAGAAAAATGTTATCATTGCTCAGAAGTCAGCTATTTGCTTCATTAAAACTGGCCTATTGCCTTAAATATAGAGTAGCAGAATTGGTTTGGGTGTATTATACAGTGTAGAAAACTGAGGGTGGAGGGTTGGGAATGCAGTTTTATGCTGGGAAAGGACTTGTAAAGGAAGCACTGTAAATCGACTCAGTCATTTATTCAATAATAAAGCAGCTGTAATTATGCAAGCATATTATCTCTCAATTGATTAATAGGATCAGATTATTGTTAATATATCTAATGTGTTAAATAATGGACTTGTGATAACACATGCATGTATTTTTTTAAATAATTAATAAGGTCTATTAAAAATGACGAGGCCCAACCAACATGAATGCAGTCTGTTTTGCCTGAATCTCTAAGTGTTTTGTTCAGTCTGTCTAGAGATCCATCATTCTCAAAGCCGGTAGGGAATTTGAATAGTGGCACATTCTCCTAGTTATTATTTTTGTTGTTGTCTCAGTTAATGGATTACATGCTTATATAATCATGGAGTGGAATGCTGTTAGTCAGATAGCCAACTCTTTCCTTTCCTGGGATTCTGCCCCCCCCCCCCCCGCTTCCTTGCTTTTGTTTCCTATATTTTATTTCAATCTGCTGATTTACACAGCTGGGATGAATGTGATGTTTCCAAGGTCAACTGGCCATTGTTCTTTCATCTTTGGTACTTTCAGGAATGTTCGGTGTTTGTTTCTTTTCCTTACCCAGGATAAGTTCATGAAATCAAATTAGGAGGATTTTTTTCTGACATCTCTACCCAACAATAGGGCCGGCCGTTCCAGGGAATGATTCTAGATATTAATATAAGTGTTTTGAAATATTTGTCGCCATGGATAATGTTGGGGGGGGGAGCAAATGTCTATCTCTGTGTAAATGGAAATCAAACCCCACACGCAGGATCCTCACCCACCCTTCCTCCTTAAAATTGGAAAGTGAAATATATAGCCAAAGGCATTTCAGTGAATTCTTTGACATCTCCTGTAAAGAAAAGCAAAAGCAAGCCTAATAACAACAAGTAAGTGTTTTCACAGCAAAATAAGTCTTTTGGAATGTTGATGTGCTATTCCTTAGGTGTTTAGCTTCATATAGAGCAATCAATTAGCACGGCAACTATTATCATAGTAGCTCATTACAGAATGTGAAAAGGAAGGCTCAGATAGTGTTTTATTTAAGGGAAGAGACATTGGGGCTCATCAAAAGGATCTTTGCAGAGGCTCATTTTGCATTCTGCAGTGACAAACCCGCTGCCACTATTGGAGTCTGCCTGCTATTCATAACTGCAAAGGGAATTTCTTATGGAGGATGCCTCTATGGTTGCTTCAATGACATTTTGGTTCTCAGTAGAAACACATTCAATTCCACATAGTAATCGTGCTTTAATAACAGCTGAAAATATGTTTTATGGTGGATGTTGATAACTCAACGCTTATCCCATATATAGAAATTCAGATAATTGGAATTTCTCATAGCCCTGGATGCGGTTGAGGCCACTGGAGAATACGTTGATATAGAAGTTTAAAATCAATAGACTGTGTTTTGGTTAGTTTTCAGAGGTCTGTTGTGTGTTTAATATACTATATTTGTATCATGGGTTCTGGTTCCTGTAAATCGGAGGTCTCCCTCTCTTGAATGAATGAGGAGATAAGCAATTGAATTTGAAAGATTCTTTATGCAACAGAAAAGCAATTTTGTTCCTGGTTATCAAAGGGCAGGAAACAAACTAGCAATTGAATGCTAAATATTTATAACCCTTGGGCTCCTGATACATCCTGGACCTATAACTGACTATATATATATATATATATATATATATATATATATATATATATATATATATATAGTGAGTAGCAATAGGGGCTTCTTGAAAGCTGAGTGACATTTGGCTGCGGAACTTTGCTAGCGGTTGAATCTCCTCTCGTTTCATCCACTCTCTGAAAATTACTCAGTGGGATTTCAATCTGTTGTTTTCCTCTAAATGATTTTCTAAAGGAGGGGAGGGTGTTACCATGGATGCTAACTAAAATATTAACTTGCGAAAGGATAAATGAAATGGTGTGTGTGCATGTGCATCGAGAGAAACCCAGAACAGAGTATGTATTCAGCTGAAACAGGAACAAACGTGACTTGAAGTTGACCGGCAAGTACTGTAGTTGGACTGCAATGCCCAGCTGTGACCTATTGTTCTCCTGCAGTGCAGTGTGTAGAATTAGCTCTGTTTCTCCCTTTTAAACTCATCAGTGAGACTGGCTTTTTTCTTCTTCCTTCCTTCCTCATGGCGTTATCAGGCTTTGCCTCATTTGGAAGAGAAATCTGTACGGTGTTTTTCTTCCACATCTGTTTGTTACCAGTCGATAAGCTGGAATAAAGACAAATAAAGGCAAACTTTATTAGGTCATGTATGCTGCCGGGTACATTCCCAGCAGAAAGGAGGGACTCAAATGTGATGGATGGATGGATGGATGGATAGATAGATAGATAAATAAATGCAGCAGATGATCTCATGATCTGGGAGAGAATGTTGCTTCTCTTTTCTTTCCTCTGGCCATGATGCCAGTAAAAGGGTTGTTCACATGTTACTCTGAACACAGGTACACATGGATAAGTGTTTGTTTGAAAGAGTGCACACTTGTTCATTTGTACAGCTCAAATGTTGGTGGACACAGGTACACGGACTATACACTCACTGAACATTGCATGTGAATTGCTGTACAAGTGTACAGTTCAACTGTTTGTATAAACAGGTACATAGATTGTATACTCGTCAAATGTGAGTGTACTAAAGCCAACACTGCTTTTATTCAGAAGCAGGTATTGGCTTCTTTTAAGGCTGGTGGCTAAAAGAAGAAGGGATCATGTTCAGAAAGGAGAGAGGGAGGGTGTTGTCCACATATTATGCTGACTGGGATGGGTTGCTGCTGAACACAGTGTTTCTATGACAAATTTCCTGCCGCTATAACCTATAAAGTGATGCGTGCAATTGTGCAGAAAAATATATTAGTGGTGCCCCTTCATCATTGGTTAGCAGAAAAACATCTAGGAAGGACATAGGAAGCTGCAAATATTTGGTTATGTGGCTCAGTACTACTCTGCCTGGCAGCAGCACTCTGTAGCTTGAGGCAGGGGTCTTCTGCATGACCTGCTTGCATGATCCTTTTTCATGGGGGAAGCCAGAGATTGAAACTGGGACCTTCTGTGTAGAGTATATCTTTGTCTTTGGCAATCACTCATAGCCGAGTAAGATTGTCTTCCATAAACATGGTTTTAATAGTGGGTCTGTGGAGGCCAATTCTGGATTCACACATCCTTCCACAGTGGGGACATACTGTGGGTTTCTGGGTGGGAGTTGATCACGGTGAGGGTTTGCCAAGCATGCCTTCCACTTAGCACGGTTCTCCCTTTCATCCTGAGTTTGAGCGTCTTCAAAGCCCATGACACCTTTGGTAAAGGCTGTTCTCCAACTGCAGTGATCGCAGGCCAGTGTTTCCCAGTTGTTGGTGTTTATACTACATTTTTTAAGATTTGCCTTGAGAGAGTCTTTGAACCTCTTTTCTTGACCACCGGCATTACGCTTCCCATTTTTAAGTTCGGAGAAGAGTAGTTGCTTTGGAAGATGATAATCAGGCATCCGCAAAACATGACCAGTCCAACGAAGCTGATGTTGAAGAATCATCACTTTGACACTGGTGATAGGGTTTATGACTGAGCTCTGGCCCCCACACTTCGTGCAGATGCAGGGACTGCCGACATGATAGCGGCAATCCATAAGATGTACAATGTGTCACAGTTGGGATTGGTAGTGGAGAGTTGACCACAGACACTTGGTTGTTGGTGGTGTCATGTTGAGTGCTATCTGTGCTTTTGTTGCTTTGTGGCTTCTAGACAACATGCTCATTTAATGAGCATTCATTTTGATTTGTTTGTGGGGAGCTTAGAGCATATTGTGTCAAAGCAAGTGTTACCCAACACTTTCCCATGGATTTTCTGGTCACTTTCCCTATCATGAAATGTCCAATCTTTTGGGGAAGGATGTTTGTTGGGCAAGACCTCACAGTCACCTATAATTTCAAACTTTAATTTGTTTGCATGTGGTTGAATCCCAACAAAAAATGGCGGCAGCCTGGGAGCAACCCGAGACCATTTTAAGAGTCTACTACACTGAACATTATTTGTCATATTAAACTAATGGTGCTGAATCTTCATAGGTAGAAACTCCAGGTGTTGCCATCATACAAATTTGAAATAATAGCAGGAGTTAAAATGTTGCTTAAAGGAATATCTTATTTATTACTTTATCTGATCTGGTAAGGAGCTGGTTAATAGCATATTTCTCCCCAGTCTTTTAAGCCCTGATTTGAGTGTGTGTGTGTGTGTGTGTGTGTGTTTAAAAAAACCCTGAATGCACTTTGCTTATCCTTTATAAGTGGAACTTAAAAACAGAACTGCAATTTTACTTAATAGCTATAAACCATTACTCTAATGGTTCAACAAATACCTTGGAGGATACACGAGAGTATTCCAGCCTCCTAGCTCGCCTCCCCTCCCCCGGCAAAAGGGCTTAATATTAAATAAATGCCACCTCCCATTGGGTACAGAAGTAATCCCCTGCTCATTTGAAAGGCGAAGGTAAGAACTGAAAGTGTTTTAGAATAAATGTTCAGGGACAGATGCAAGAAAATCTGTCATCAGATTATCATTTTATGCTGGAAAATGGCAAATCCTTTCTTTTCTTTTAAAAAAATCTTTCCATTATCACTTCGAACACATCATGGTGAAATGCAAACGTAAATGGAGAGTTAGGCACACAAATGGCTTATATCTGACATATTGTCCTGGGCTGCAAGAATTATCTGATTCCTCACTCCTCCAAGATGTAGCTTCACCCTTGAAAAAAAGATTTGATGGTGTGTTTAGATTGACAATTGGAAGAACCAGAAAGACTTTGCAATTGCTCTATTAAGGCAATAACTTGAGCTTTTCGGATATTCTTTTCTCCCTACTTTAAAAGTTAAGTCATGACACCTCTTTAGCTATCAAAAGCTGATCTATGAAATTTATCTGAAGTTAGCTGTGCATTAACATGAAAAAAACAGGGAAGTGCAATTTTAGCCGAGTAAAAATGAATCACAAGGCTAAAGACTAGTTGCTCATGGAAAACAGGTAATTTATAATATAGAAAGCTATGTTAATGTGTCTGTATGATTGTGCCAATACAATGCCACATCTTCACTGATCAATATACTCTCTACATGTTAGTTATGAACAACTGGATCCGCTAGACAAAAGTAGAACTTAATAAGCATCTAAACAACTGAACTGACCATGGTTCTACAGTAAAATACAACAACAACAACAACAACAACAACAACAACTTTACATGCAGTATCTTGTAATCCTTACAACAATGCAGTCAGGGAGGTTGTCTCCATATTGCAGTTGTTGGGCTAAGAGTGAGGGAGAATGACTTGTTCTAAAAGCCAATGGCTGGGTTTGCAATGGAGGAGGGATTTGAACCAAGGTCTTCCTGAATTTTGGATCAGTCTATCAGCCATTGCACTGCTCTAGCTTAAAGATGCACACAGGACATCCAAAAGAAGAATGCACTTAAGCTTGCTATGGTGGACTCTACATTGTCTGTGATGTAGAACTAGATGAAGGAGACCCATCAAGCAAGCAATTTGTGCATTCCCCTTTCCACACTTTTGGGAACGCATGCAAAATGGCTCACTCAAAAATGTAAGATAGAATAATGGATCTATTTTGTTCATGTTCTATACATTGAATTCTCTACAATATTTGCTTTTGATTAGGAAACTTGAATGTTGCTTGCCAGAGTTTAGTTAGTAATGAAGTCAAGCAACAAAACATAATCTCCCAGTGAATTGGAAATCACCATGGATAAAGGTACCTATTCAGTTCCTAATGCTCCACTCTGATTCCAGTTCCTCTTTTGATATGTCGCTGCACCTGTATTTGTACTCAAAAACTACTGCATTAATGTGTGTGTGTGTGTGTGTTCTCAATGAGAAAATGACAGCAGCATGGAGCATAACATTCAGATGGAAAAATAGCATCCTAAGGATTCTTCCCAATTGCGTAAAGTAATCTCTTTGAAAATGACACAAAAACTGTTCCAAGATTTCTAAAAATGCCTCACTAGGCACAAACACACATAATGAGCTGATAACATACCAATTAGCCTCTTTCTCAGGCTGAGAGGAGAGGGAAAGATACAGGAGGCAGAGGAGATTCTCTCTTCCTCCCTGCTTACTCCCCCCACCAAGGAAGATCAAACAGCTAGCTAGCTTATTTTGCAGATGGATCAACAGCTATGCCAGCATGTGTCTCAACGCACAGGTGTTTCTCCAGGTTTCCTACCCTCCCTTCCTGAGCCAGCCAGAAGCATTTTTTTTGTAAGATGGAAACAAATAATGAATCATCAACAGACGCATGAGGCAAAGTAAAGTTATCTCCATCATATCACCAGAGAAAAACCACAGAATTCACCTTTTTTTGGTCCATCATTTCATTCTCTGCTGTGTGTATGTGTACATGTACAATTACCTAAAAGCAGGATCCTATTGATTCAATGGGACTTACTTATGAGCACACATGCCAAGGATTGAACTGTAAGTGAAGTAATACATGCTATCATCTAACAGAAGGTGACGGGGGCATAAGGCTACTATGGGTGGATCTACACACAGGAAGAAAACACTATAAACAAGTCAAAAATTGAATCGTTATAAAAAAGAAGAAAAACCACTATGGAAAATCGCAAACAATTATTTTGCTCTCCAGCGCCATCTGGTGTTGCATGTTTATAACACATTCAAAATGCTGTTTTTTTATTATTAATGTAGCTGAATTCTATGTTGACAGTTTTAAATTCCTATGTTGAGAGTTTAAAACACCTGGCAAGGTTTAGTAATACCTGAGCAGGCATGGGCAACTGGGCCCTGGTCATTTCATTTGCCCCCTTGTAGCCCTTCCAACATGTCCATCATAAGAAAATTTGTTGTTGTTCAGTCGTTCAGTCGTATCCGACTCTTCGTGACCCCATGGACCAGAGCACGCCAGGCACCCCTATCCTCCACTGCCTCCAGCAGTTTGGCCAAACTCATGCCAGTCGCTTCGAGAACACTGTCCAACCATCTCATCCTCTGTCATCCCCTTCTCCTTGTGCCCTCCATCTTTCCCAACATCAGGGTCTTTTCCAGGGAGTCTTCTCTTCTCATGAGGTGGCCAAAGCACTGGAGCCTCAACTTCAGGATCTGTCCTTCCAGTGAGCACTCAGGGCTGATTTTTTTAAGGATGGATAAGTTTCATCTTTTTGCAGTCCATGGGACTCTCAAGAGTCTCCTCCAGCACAATAATTCAAAGACATCAATTCTTCGGCGATCAGCCTTCTTTATGGTCCAGCTCTCACTTCCATACATTACGACTGGAAAATTAATGCGTTCCAAAGATGTGAAAAATGAAGAGTTGGTTCCAGTTTCGTTTACTCAGAGCATGACTAGGTCTGGATCCAACCCAAAACTATTTTACACTTACATTTCCTCCTTTTGTACATAATATGTAAGCAAAGGTAAAGGAGCCCTGGATGACTGAGTCCAGTCTAAGGCGACTATGGGGTTGTGGCGCTCATCTTGTCATCTGGCTTCCTGATTCCTATCCCTAATAATAGCATCGTTCTTTCTTTTTTCTGTTGGTGCATCTCGTATGAGTCTGTTCTTAAGTAGATGCTGAGAGAAGGCAGCCCCATCTCCTCCCTTCAAGTTGACCTTGCCTACACAATATTTTGGATGAACCAGTACTATAAAAATGGGTGGTAATATCCTTCGATTCTTGTCCGACTAGGCAAATATATTCAGCGGCACTCATATTCCTGGTGGACGAATGATACAGGTGGCTGATGCCATGGAATTCAACATTGTCCCTAGATGAACAGGGGTGGGTTGCCTGTTGGAATACAGTGGTACCTCGACTTACGAATTTAATCTGTTCCGAATGCACATTCGTAGGTCGAAAAATTCGTAAGTTGAAAAAAGCGATTTCCCCATAGGAATGCATTGGAAACGAAAAATTCAGAAAAATTCGTAAGTCGAGTAAACCGCATCTAAAACCGCTAACGGATGTCCTTCAGATGTCAAAAAATTCGTAGGCGTGTGGGCACTTTTTTCATTCGTAAGTCGAAAAATTCGTATGTCGAGTAATTCGTAAGTCGAGGTACCACTGTACATGGCCTTTAATTACAGTAACAGCCACAGTATTGAGAAAGAAACAGCCAGTAAATGGTTAAAGTGTTTAGGAACAGAAAGCCGAGTGGCCTTCCTTAGTTGTCCTATTAGTTTCTCTTTCCCCTTTCCTGCTTGCGTTGGTTGTATCTAGAAATTCCTGGTGATATTAAGTGAAAGATCCAGTTTAAACTTGACAGCCGTGTCCATCTTCAGTGTGGGTGAGACAAAACCTACTCTGCAATGTTGAGAACATATGAATGATGAGCTCTGGTGAGTCTTCCGAGAGTTGGAGTGGCTTCCAGTAGCCTTTGACACAGCAATGATAGGAAGGTTCAGCAGAATAGCTGAACAGTTGGATGTTTCATCAACCCGAGAGGTATCTGGCAGATAACTCTCACAACTTTTCATGATCTCATGGGAAGGGACTGGTGTGTGTGTGTGTGTGTGTGTGTGTGTGTAAGCAAGCAAGCAAGCAAGCTGTAGTAGGGTAGAAACAGTTTGGGTTTGTAGTACAGTGGTGCCATATCTGTTGGATTTGACTAAAACTGAAAAACAGATTTATTTGTAAGAGTTGCTGCTATTAGTATCACTTTGGTATTTCTATAATTGTATACCACATTTAAATGGAAATCATTACTGCATTGGCAATCACAAAAAACCCTGCCTGGTAGATTGTTACTAATCCCTTGTTATTTTTCCTAGCCTACTTAGTGGGGCCAGTGAGATATAATGGCCCAATCACTTAAACCAGGGGTAAGAGATTAGAAATAGGTATGCACTCTTCAGCTTCTCCCATCCTTTGAATGAATCTCCCTTTCCTTCTTAATGGAGATTAAGCAATACATCAGCATTCTTACCCATGATTCATATGGACCATGCTCGCTGCTTAACCAGTTTGCTTAAGAAGTGTTTGAAGTTGGTTAAAAATCCTGGAAAAGCAGTGAGCCTAGTTAGCCTTCATGCTGGTGCTAGTAGGCCATGTATGCTACATACAGAGAGCAGTTCTCTATTTGAAGGTATCTTCTGGTTGAAGAGCTGTCTGGTCCAAGTCCCATGGAAAGATGAAGAACTATAAGATGAGAGAGCAGGGGCCTTTGAAGTTAGCTATCAACAGTTACTTCCTAGACAGCAGACTGAGATAACTTGGTCAGTCTCCACACTATACTGCTTCTTTTAAAATTATAGTAAGTGTTTCTAAATCTGCTCATAGAGTTAACACTAGCAATGCTTGCAGGAGACCCATTAAATTAGTGGATTTCGATTTACATGCATTGATTTGAATGGGTCTAGAGTCTGAAATATGACATAGTTGCGCATCATCCTTATAAATCAGCTTTACGTTTACATTTCTTTATTTAATTTATATACCACTCTTCCTTTACAAACATCCCAGAGCAGTTCACAAACAATATGCAAATTTTATGCAAATATGTACCTCCTTTTGTTTTTTGGGGGGGGGCCAGGGGGAGATTGATGCATAAGTGGCCACTCCTTTTGGTCCTGAAGTAGCTCTTAATGTCAAGAGAGGAGATTTTTGTTTTAGAGAGGGAACATACTCTTAACCCTGAAGGGTTTGGCCTTGATAAAGGAAACTTTTATGAATAACAAAGGCCCTGTTTTGTATCTGTTAGATTGATGAATTCATTGCTGAAAGGAAATTGTGGTCTCATCCTGCGTCCAGATTCTGCTGTCTTTCTCCCACCACTGGCCCATGTCTGCTTCTATCAGTTTCCAAAGTATGTGTTACATGCATATATTAATTCTTGTAGACATTCATATGGAATTATGTTCAGCAGGGGGAAAAAAAAACATCAGATGGTGTTGGGAGAGAAAAAAATATATTAATTACACTCCTAGAGTCAAGCCAGAATTCTTTCTAGCCCTACCAGATTGAAGAAAGTATCTGC
This sequence comes from Lacerta agilis, assembly GCF_009819535.1. Taxonomy (NCBI): domain Eukaryota; kingdom Metazoa; phylum Chordata; class Lepidosauria; order Squamata; family Lacertidae; genus Lacerta; species Lacerta agilis. Next base: position 21,196,677 of record NC_046317.1, read on the forward strand.
CGATTCTGTGTGTCATTCAACCTGCTTTAAATTGCCCAGGTTATTTTAGCAAGATGTCTTTTACAAATTGAGGCATAAGATCTTCACGCTTTATATTGCTTTTCATGGGTTGTGTTGACAAGATGTATTGACAGGTAGCTATTGATAATGGGTAGAGATCTGGACTGTTTGAACGGTAGACAGTTCTGTATTCAGAACTTTCTTTTTGTACTCTGAACTTTCCCAAGCAATGAAAAGTTCATTGACAGGATCATTTTCCCTGTGAGGAGAATGTTCTGCAGACATGTGTGCTTTCAAAGAAATATCTGTTTATTCACAAATACATATAGAAAACAGGGAAGGGGGCAAACACCCAAATGGGAAATTACAGTCTTTAAGGCACTAAAACAACAGCATAACCCCTGGATCCAGTAACCATGACAAAAACTTGGGTCTTTCTTTCTTTTTCTAGATTCAAAACTGGTTTTCTTCAGCCAGCATCCTGGCTTGTGAGGTATGACAAATACTCCAGCCTTGAAGTAGCCACCAGTCATTCCGGACCACCCATGCTCAGGACCTCTAGCAAATGCCCTCCACATGCTGTTGGATTCCAACTTGCCTTTGCCCTAGCCACTGTGGTCAATGATCAGGGACGTTGGGCCTTTGGTTCAGCAACATGTGATGGTCACAGGTTTCCCCATCTCTGACTTAGCACAAACGATGCTCATTTTGCATATCTGAACAGCATGCTTGCAAAAGAATTTTTGTGCTTTGAAAGAGCCAACAGAGTTTTTGAGCCACGCAATAATTAAACTCTATTCTTTGGACCCTTTATTCATAAATCTGTAAAGTCACCTGTATGGAACCTCTTAGCGATAACTGAAATAGTAACAGAGCTTTTAGCTAGCTGCAGGCACAGGCTCAGAGACTCGGAGCATTCTTCCAGAGCATTCTTTCTAACATGGCTTGATCTAGCACAGTGCTTTGAGGTTCAGTTTGATCTACATAAAGCAGCAGTCACCCCATTTCCCATCTCATAGCTGAATGATTCATAGCTTATCTGATTCTAATCATTGCTGCCCCATGCAGAGCCACTTATCTCAAGCTGGATAGTTTAACTCACGCTGATAAAAATGCTGCTGCTTAAATGATAGCACTTAATTGCCCCTTGGCACTGCTGCCACACAGGGTAATTCCAGATGAATTCTCCAGAATTCTGGGAGGATAACAACATCAAAATTTGACACCTCTATCTGTGCCTAACTGCAGCAGTACATTGGCCAAACACATTTTGGATGTTCTGAATTTCAAATTTTGAAGGGCTTTTGCTTTTGTATTCTGCACTTCCTCCTAGTCATCTGAAATAAAGATGAGCCTCGCTGGATCAGAGATTATACCTGAAGGTGTTTCTCTACCCCCCATGAGATCCAGCTCCTTTGGCCTTCTGGTGGTTCCCTCATTGTGAAAGGTGAAGTTACAAGGAACCAGGCAGAGTGCCTTCTTGGTAGTGGCACCCTCCCTGTAGAACGTGCTCCCAGCAGATGTCAAACACATAAACAGCTATGTGATTTTAAAAAAGACATCTGAAGGCAGTCTGATCAGATAATAATTTTTTATTTTATTTTATTTTAATTTCATCCAGTCTAGCTGGTATCCTGTTTCTAACAGTGGCTAGCCAGAAGCTCTGACACGTTTCTTTATGTGAGCTGTAACAGGCACTTAAGTTAGTCATGACTTACTTTTCACATTGAGTTTGATGAGATCTAAGCATAACTAAAGAAGGGAACAATCCTCGCTGCCCTCCACCCCTGCCTGGTAGGGCTTTATGGAGTGGTGGGGTCACAGCCACATGTGCATGGTGGTCAGGTTAGAAGGTGTGGGACAGGCAAGTCACTGGATCCGGATCAGGCTTGATGCTGTCACATGATGGCAGTGGTGGTAACTCAGTCCTGCCATCTCCCTGCTTCCATAAAGCCCAGTTTCAGGACTTTTTGCCAGTTTCCACCCACCCATGTTTGGCAGGTGGAATGGGAAGTTCCATGCCAGTGGAATGAAACTGGTGTCTCTTTGCACTGGAGAAGTTGAGCAGGAGGTTGAGCACAGTGTCCTCAGACTTGGAACTGTCCATGGTGCTAATAGCTTCTATTGATTTAGCTAGACTTCACCAATCCGGTGTCCTGTCAATGTTTTGGAGCCAGCATGGTGTAGTGGTTAAGAGCGGTGGACTTGTAATCTGGTGAACTGGGTTTGCTTCCCCGCTCCTCCACATGCAGCTGCTGGGTGACCTTGAGCTAGTCACACTTCTCTGAAGTCTCTCAGCCTCACTCACCCCACGGAGTGTTTGTTGTGGGGGAGAAAGGGAAAGGAGATTGTTGACCACTTTGAGACTCCTTAAGGGGAGCGAAAGGCGGGAAAACAAGTCCAAACTCCTCCTCCTCCTCCTGCTCCTCTTCTTCAATAGTCCCAGACAGCACATCTTGCTCTTGGGGTGATTTCCTTGCAGAGAATTTTATACATCTTCTCAATAATCATTTGTCCATCCTACAATTTTCAGTGTATTTCTCCATCCCTTTTTCTAACTGCAAATGTCTGGTTGTTTAAAAGTAGGTATGTTGTGCTAGGATGTCAACAGAGCACAATTCATCCCCTTTAATTGTGCACATTTATTATTTAAATAATCGTGCACATCTATACTGCTGGCATGTGCTTTAATCCCTCCCACAAAATATTGATAGTCTGGTGGCACCAAGAATGGGTAAGAAAAAAGTGTGTGTGTGTGTGGGGGGGGAGGTTGGAGAGAGAACTATCAGAGGAGCAAGGGTTGCTGACGTTGTGAGAGAGGTGAGAATTAAGCCAGTGCTAAAATTATAGGGGGAGGGGACAAATGTGGTCTAGTACACTTATTTTTTGTGATTGCCCCTGGTTACTGTTATAGAAGGCTATGGAGGGTCCATGAGTTGGTTAAAATTGAGTCAAATCATGGGTGTCTGTGATTTTCATGGATGTATGTATGGATCTTGCAGACCCCTAACCTTTCCTTCTATTCTTCAAGCCCTGGGCTAAGGCACAGGCTTCATGGAAGGACAGATCCTGAAGCTGAGGCTCCAATACTTTGGCCACCTCATGAGAAGAGAAGACTCCCTGGAAAAGACCCTGATGTTGGGAAAGATGGAGGGCACAAGGTGACAGATGACAGAGGATGAGATGGTTGGACAGTGTTCTCGAAGCTACCAACATGAGTCTGATCAAACTGCAGGAGGCAGTGGAAGACAGGAGTGCCTGGCGTGCTCTGGTCCATGGGGTCACAAAGAGTCGGACCCAACTAAATGACTAAACAACAACAACAAATGAAAGATGTGCTGTGGTTATAGCTGTTGAGGGAAGGAGCTGAAAGGCAGTGAGAGAGAATGGCTGGATCTGTCTAAGAGTGGCATGAAGGAATGAAGGTCACAGGCTGGGACATATTGTGAGATAAGGACAGAAGCTGTGGGAGAGCTATACTGGTGGAGAGTGAGGTAAGGGTAAGACCTATGTGTTCTGTACAAGATGGGAAGTGAAGTGGGTGTAGGCATTTGAGTATGGCTGTCTTGTTGTTTGAATTGAAAGCATAGTTTGCGATCACCAACTTCTAAAAATCCATCTTAGTTTGCATCCCTGATGGCATCTTGAATGCTTTATACAAGGTTGAATCCTTGAATCCCAAGGCATCTTCGTTTTAAAAAAATTGTTTATCAGTTTCATAGTTACCCAAATAAATCATGCATAGGGCAAACTGCAGCCAAAGGTAAGCACTTTTAAGCCCTATTAATTTCAAGTTGGAGTGTTATGCATGCGATTAAATCTACTCATTGAAATCCATGGGATTTAAAACTCCTTCACGTTCCCTGGACCTTTCCCATAAGATTTTACAGAGTTACATAAAAATCCTCATGAGGCTGCTACATTTTGCATTAGCCTTACGAATGCTACACTGACATTTAGGAATGGTTATTTATCCTGCTTAAGTTGATTCCCTCTGTCATAGAGTGAAAGTCTTGAGGAAATGCTATCACTTACAATTTGGGAATCACTTTACTTTCCCTATATTCAATTTCCCTTTTTTCTTTTGCCTGCCATTTGGGTATTTGGCCGCATAATATGATTTGCTTTTCATTTATTGATTTACCTACCTATTTTGTTTTTATACTTCACCTTTTTAGTCGACCAGGACCCTCAAAGTTCCACACAACCATCAAAATGTGTTTGGGTTTTTTTTAACCGTGTTTATTGTTTTAATGCACAGGTGGGCAACCTATGGCTATGGGGCTACATGCAGACTAATTTCAAAAGTCCTATAGAAAAGGAAACTGTCTTTGCTGGGCGAGGCAGAGTTGGCAGGGGAAGGGGGGCAGAAAGCAGGGATTGGTTTGTACCCAAAATATCCCTGAGTAACATGTCCCATCAGCTCAAGGATTTCTGCCTGCACAATGGGGGCAAACAAGGCGGGAGGAGAGGCAGACAAAGTCCTATTGTGCAAACAGAAACCATTGTGCTGATGGGGCTCATTAGTTGGATACCACACAGCATCAGAAAAAAGAGAAAATGGATAGTGCATCCAAGCATGCGTGCATGTGCACGTGCGCGTGCGCGCACACACATACAGAGACAGAGAGAGGGAGAGATAATGGAGTGGTAGAAAGTGAGAGAGAAAATGGATGACCCCACTCATTTTTTGGCTCTGGCCGTTCTTACCCCTGGCTTTGGCCCTGCCCACAGCCAAAATGTGTCTCTTGACAGATTACTCACGGGGAAATAAAATAAAAATTTCCTACCCTTGTTTTATTGTTTCCTGTTAGTTTTGTACGAACTACCCTGAAAATATTTATCGTGAACAGTGGCATAGAAGTGAATTAAATCAATTAAATAAGTCACAATGGAGAAAAAAAAATGGTTAGGGCTATATATAACTCTCAATGGTACATTAACAGTGCTAAATTAAAACTGATTCACTTCACTATTAAAATGTCAATGGGGTTGGACCAGACCAGAGTAGAACCCTAAAGATTATCGAACATTGCTAAGTACATTGATTTCACTGGGTATGGCTTATCATGCTATGTATACATTGTGATAGTGACAGCAGCCAAAATGAGAACTATTGGCTTTTAGGGGTGCCGCTAAAGCATTTTTTTAAAATTTGAGATCAGTGAGGCTATATCACAACAATGGTCGTCCTCAGCAGCAATATCCTAAGTAAAACCACCAGCCCTCAAAGGCCTAACGAAACAATACTTTTTAAAAAGAGCTTTCAAGGCAGGGACATGACAGGCTGGATAGCTCAGTTGGTTAGAGTGTGGTGCTGATCATGCCAAGGTCGCAGGTTCGATCCCCATAACTGGCAGCTGCATATTCCTGCATTGCAGGGGGTTGGATGAGATGATCCTCAGAGTCCCTTCCATTTCTATGAATAGCAAGTTTGGTGTCCCCCAGATGTTGTCTAATGCCCCAGCCAAAATGGCCAATGTAGTCCTTCAACATATGGAGTCCATCAACTTCTGGAGGGCGCCACATTTCTTACCCTTGTTCTAAGGGTTCTACGTGTCTGTAATTAGACCAAAAAAACCCCAGATGTGACTGCCATTGCCCCCCCCCCCAGGTCCTGCTTGTGGACTTCCTATGGCCTTCTAGTTGACCAATGCAAGAACAGGACGCTGGACTAGATGAGCCACTGACCTGATCCAGCATGATTCTGCTTGCAATGTGGGAGCTTACCCTCCAATGCTAGCTGCAGCACAGGGGTGGGTTTTGTCTAGATCATGGCTCAGTGGGAAGGGCTAAACCCATACTATGTGTTCCTGATGAAACTAAACGTTTCATTTAGAGCCAAGCCCTTGCGATTACAATTCACAAACCACACTTCAGCAAATCTCAGTCCTACAACAGTTCAAGTGAATGGTTGACTGGTGTTGCTTTTCAATTTAGTTGCTTTTTCTGTACCTGTTGGTACCGATGATGATAAAGATTCCATGAGATCTTACAGCACAAATGCTTTCTCTTAACCAGCTTTGACCTCTTTTAAAAAGCCGGTGGTGGTGGCGGTGGCAATGGGGGGGCAGGCAGATGGTGGGGGCGTCAGGAGAATAGATTGTTGTTCATAAACAACTTCCCGGCACAGTGTGTGTTTTTGGTAAGGGTCTTTCCCTGCTCAGAACTTTGAATGAAAAGCAGCTTGTCATTTAGACTGAAAGATAAATTTGATGGGGCCTGGTCCATCTCCCTATGCAGACACATTTTGACACAGTGTATTTGAGTGCTAATAATGACATTAGAAGATGTTGGAAAGAGATCTAATTCAGCATGCAGAAGCGACTTCGCTGTCATCTCCTATTTTCTGCACAATTGACAGCAGATACTTGGGGCTGAATTTTTATTTCAGGTCAAATTTCCAACACATGCGATTGTCTGTTGGAAACAGATAAGACCAAATCCAATACCAGAGCACTTGTGGGAAGTGTCAACAGTGCTGAGAATCTGCAAGGGATGATTCAGTTCTCTGTTTAGGACATAACATGACAACATATGTTTTTAACAGGCAGAAAATCCAGCCAACAACCCCCTGACGATTTCTGTCTGGGGAGACTTATAAGACGATACTCTATTTGGGTTGGGTAGGTGGTGTTGGGAGGGAACAGAATGGAGACAAGAAAGGCTTTGTTTGCAACCAAGGCAGCTTCTCTGTTGCCTTTTTTCTAAAACGTGCGGAAGAAAGCAATCGTTCTTTGGGCACATGTGCACAGAAGCCTCCAATGCGCTTGCTTTGGTGCAGAGTCAAAAGGGTTGAGAACAGCATCGTGGGGGCACATAATACTACAGTGGTACCTCGACTTACGAATTTAATCTGTTCCGAATGCACATTCGTAGGTCGAAAAATTCGTAAGTCGAAAAAAGCGATTTCCCCATAGGAATACATTGGAAATGAAAAATTCGGAAAAATTCGTAAGTTGAGTAAACAGCATCTAAAATTCGTAAGTCGAGTAAACCCCATCTAAAACCACCAACGGATGTCCTTTGGATGTCGAAAAATTCGTAGACGTGCGGGCACTTTTTTCATTCATAAGTCAAAAAATTCATGTCAAGTAATTCGTAAGTTGAGGTACCACTGTATATAGCATGGAATAGTGTGAGTAAATGAATTTATAGGCATGCATGTACGTATTTTATAGCTATCTTTTAAAACCCCTTCTCACACTTTTTTTAAAAATAAAAAAAGTTACATAAAATAGTTTAATGCATCACAACATGCTACATTGTGTTTGAGGGGGCAATGGTACCTTTAATGTTTTCCTCTGGCACCCACAAAGCCTGATCTGTGCCTGGAGGCAGTGAGGAGGTGGAAGTTAAAAGAGTAATGATCTTTCCTACTTCCTCTTTTAACTCTATGTACTTTTAAAGGCTCAGATTAATTCTACTGGATTGAATTTCACCTAGATTCCTTGGGAAAGTGTGTGCCTACTCTCTCTCCCCCTCTCTGTATGAGGAGGGGGATCCACATGGGGTGTGGGGTGTGGACAGAAGTAGCCAATAGGTGCTCACAGTACTTATTCAAAAATCTAGATGTGCCCACAACCCTAAAACAATAGGCAAAGTGTACTGTAATTTTATTTGGGCCAATTCATAGGACCTCATGCATGAGTTGTTTTGCATCACATCACATCACATCACATCACATCACATCACATCACATCACATCACAGGATCGACACAAGCAGCCACTGTTTCTCAGAAAACAATTTATCACAATATTCAAACCTTTTATTTTCTGAGCTCCACTTGGAACTGTTGGAGAATATTCAGCCAAGAGGCTTCCCTAACTTCACCATCTGAGAAATGTAGATTCAGTTTTCATGATCGTTTAATAGAATTTTCATATTTTTGAAGGAAACGGTGTGTTCGTCCCGATGCTCTTTCCAGTCATCCTCTTTTCAGCCCATCGCTTCCTTCAGCCACCAATATGAACGAACAACAGAATTTCATTTTACTTTATGTGAATCAAAAATTCTCAGAATATGATTTTTGGAGGAAAGGCTACTGGAGAATTTTACCAATCAACTGGTTTTGCTGCCAAGAAATAATGTGGAGAATTCTGAGAGGCAATTTTTCACTCAGCCCTAGAAACTTGTTCACAGGAAAAGTACTACAAGGGAACACACCTAAATCTGAGGTTCATTCTTTCTTTTTTTTATAAATAACATTTATTAAGTTTTCCATTTTAATAATCCAATAAAAACCACATTAAAACATTCCAAATTACAATACAATCAAAATAGCCAGATATAAAAGCCAAATTATATATCTTTGGGTGACTTCCCATGCTCTGAATTTCGCAGAGTGCTGATCGTCTAATATCACATTGCATTTCTTAGTTGGTCAATAAACCATTCCGATGTAGATCCTTTGTTTAATTTTCACTTATGTTTGCAACCACTGGTCTGTCCAACTTTCACCTTCATAGTTCTGTATGAAATATTTTTCCCTGTTGTTATCCACCTTCCAGCAATTCCATTTTCGATTTCTGCTCACAGGAGCCATAATGCGCCACATCCCAAACAAAAAGACGCCATTAGCCCTGGGCAGACATCCAGAAATCCCCTCTGAGGTCTCGCTTCGTCTCCCGACATGCTGGTACCTCTGCAAAAACAGAATAACTCCAGTCCAGAATTCTTTCCATCCTTCCACTGAGGGTAGCTGCCAAAATCCCCACCCAGTCAATATTACAATTGAACCACAACGGCAGCAGAATGCTCTTTCAAACTTGCTTGCATATTTCAAACCTAGCCAAATATGAGGCTCATTCTTGTGCATGCATCGGGGGTGTAGCCGGGTGGTGGCGGCGGTGGCGGGAGGGCATAGTCCCCGGTACACGATTTTGAGGGGGTGCAAACCAGCACGCATTCATCCTCTGTGCTAGGCCCATGTGACTAGATATTAAAGGTCCCCAGGTCCCCATGAGAAATGAGGGTGAATCAGCTGATAACAAACAGCATTTTACAATGACATTTTACAAAAACGGCCATCAGTTTGAACTCTTTATTACATGAACCATTAGGAAATTGATGTGGGATCTGTGGAAGACCTCTGCAAAGTTTGGAAACATGTGTCCAAACCCCAGAAATCTTTGTCATCACTATGGGTACAGGCCTCAAATTTTTCAAAGTAAAAGGCAGTAGAAAATCTATCAGCCTCTCTACCTACCAAACCTCTGATGTTTGATGGTAACGATAAAAATCACATTTCAAGTCCAGTTTATTTAACATATGCAAGCCTGAAAAGGTATACCAGCAGGGCATTTTTCAGCCGGAGCTCAGTTCTGGCACCTCTCAGATGGGCGCCATTGCCATTATAAATAGAAAAAGGGGAGGCATTCATGGTGAGTTCTGGCACCTCTTTTTCTAGAAAAGTAGCACTGTAGTACAAGTATAAACATCAGCTAAAGCAAGTATTCCCTCCCCTCCCCCTAAAAAATGTACTCTGCATGTGGGATAAAATCTCAGGCCATCTAATTTACTGTCTGGGCCCTGTCATTAAAAAAATGACCAGACAGTGATGTGTTGACATTTTGCAAATTTCCATTCGGCATGTGCTGTTATCACAGCTGTCCCTTTGTAATAGCTTTGCTTAAAGGACACTTGATGGCTTTTAATATATAGCAGCTTGATGGTTATAGTGTTAATACCAGATAGTGTAACTTTGGGAGTAGTTAATTATCTCTGTAGTGCTACAGGATATTGCAACTTTGAAACCAAAAATGAGCTGCAGGAGGTTATCTGTGAATTTGAAATCCTAAGGAAATTGAATGAAGGTCACAGTTCTGAAACTGAAATAGTATTTTCCTAGGGAAAAAAATTTCATTCGGTGTGCTGAAAAGAAAGTAAAGGGAACTGTTTTGGACACTCCACTTTTAAAAATATGCATTGAAAGCATATCTGCAGCTGGACGAGGGAATAAACCTCATTAGGCAGACATGGGCAAGTCACTTTTTCTCACCATGGTTCGTCTTAAAAGCACTGGCAGAGGAAGAGGAGTGTGGGGGGAGCGCACCGCTCCCGGCAGCGCGATCCCGGTGGGGTGCCATCGTGGCTGCCCCCCCCCACCTGCCCTGGGTACGACGGCCCTACGGGCAGCATGCCATGCCCCCAGAATGCGCACCATGCCTCTCTGGGATGCGTGCCAGCCCCGCCCCTGCCTGCTCTCCGCCCCCCGGTGCTGGAGCATGAAGCTCCACCACTGCTTAAAAGGTTGTTGTTAATATGAGATGGGATAATGCCACCTGTGTTTTGGGGCCATAATGAATTGCGCTCCAAAACAATATTGCTTTGTGTCTTCCAGTTCTCACTCACCCTTCCCAGAGTTCAGGCATCTTGTTTGTTTTCCCCTTCTCTGACAGCTAGACCTTGACTACATGGCTATTCGCTGTCCAGCTATTGCTCCTTTCTCTGTGCTCTCTCAGGGCTTGTCTACTTTTGTCCCGTGCCCAGGAAGCATGCGTCCAAGCAGTTTTCCATGGCAATAAGGCAAAGCCACATAGGTACCAGTGATGGGCTATTTGAAGATCAATAAACTGAAGCTGATTTTGGACAATTTGCAGATGCTGTGTATCAGTGGTTACCTGCTATGGGAATTAATACAGTAACCTTTTCTGGATGGACCTAGACTCCTATTGAGGGAATAGTTGCATAGTTGGGGGGGGGGTCCTCTTTGATTCTATCTTGTCACTGTAGGCCCAGGAGGCCACAGAGTGCTTGTTTCTAGCTCTGGCTGGTTTGCCAGGTCTGGCCATTCTTGGACAAAGCCTAGCCACAGTAATGCAGGCCCTGGGAATCTCCTGGGCAGACTACTGTAATGCATTCTATTTGGGGCTGTCCTTGAATATGTTTTGGAGTTTGCCACAAGTAGTGCAAAATGTAGTGACAACAATATTGACTAATACAGCTGTGTAAGTCCATATCACACTGGTCTTGAAAGATCTGCTCTGGCTGCCTGTTTGCTACCTGGTCCATGTCAAGGTGTTGGTTTTGATGGACTGCTTCTTCCTGTATGGTCTACTGAGGAGGCCCTTTTGCATGATCAAACAAGGCCATGCAAGACCTATAGGACTTGTAATAGGGACTTCTCAGTGGTGACACCCAGTTGTGGAACAGGTAGGTAGCCGTGTTGGTCTGCCATAGTAGAAACAAAATAAAAAAATTCCTTCCAGTAGCACCTTAGAGACCAACTAAGTTTGTTATTGGTATGAGATTTTGTGTGCATGCACACTTCTTCAGCTACACACTTCTTCAGTTGTGGAACAGTCTTCCCCAGTGGTTAGAATAGCACTGACACTGCTTTCCCCCATCAGGTCTTTTGAGTAAACAGCTTTGACTTATCCATCAGAGTATGATAGCTGGAGGGTGGCGTGTGCTGATTTTTATAGCGATTATTTGCTGTATGATTTTATATTTGATTTCATGTTGATGATTTTCCCCCTGATGTTACATACCCTGAAATTGTCTATGATGAAGGGCGACATATATTTTAAAAAAGGAAATAAATCAGGCCTGCCAACTAATGCCCATCCATTTTTAAAGTGCTTCTTGCTACAATTTGATTCTCTCTAGGAACTAAGAAGAACCACAGATAACTATGCCACACTTTAACACAGAAATAGTATAACTGTTTCTGAACTGAGTGGTGCTTATTTGGGGGCCATGGATTTGGAAAACAAATATTGAAAGGATATTGTAATCTGTGAAATAAATAAATAAATAGGAATAATATCTGACAGACTAAGTGTTAGACAAGTACATTTCCTTTCATTTATATGTGTGTAATCAAAATATCAATTACAATTAACATTTTGGGAAGTATTTAGAGTCTGAAGGAAGTTGCAGTATTGTAAAAAAAGTGATGTCTGGATTTATATTGGAAGATGAGCTGGTAAACACCAAGAACAAACTTTTAGAAGGTCAACCATCCCCAAGTGCTTTTGGAGCAGTCAGAAAACAAAATGGAATTTGACTCGGAAATGTAGATAGAAAATGGAGGAGAGAGAGAGAGAGAGAACAGAAACACCAGCAGGAACACTGGATTGGCTCCACTGGTGTATTTTCACTGCACCAACCTTTCTGTTGCCTCTCCCCTTCCCCTCTTCCCCTCAGTAAGCAACAGTGACACACTGGTTGGAAAGCTAAGGCACCTGCTTCAACCCACCCGTCAAGCCACTATTGAGCATTGGAGGAAAAACAAAACAACAACAGCTCCTGCTTTCCCGCTAGCTGGGACTGATGGGCATTGTAGTTCGAAAATCTCAAGAGCACAAAGCTTTCTATGTAGTCTCTCTTCTGGACATGAAACCAAATACTCTAAATCAACATGTCTCAGGTTTGACCAGCATCTTGAAGTATTACTTAATATTATGACTATGAAGATGGTGTTCCAGGAGAAAATTACTTTGATGCATATGGTCTAGGAGCTGGACTATTTGCCCATTAAACAATAAGCTGTATGCATTTCACTAAGATAAAATGATAGTTAAAGGTAAAGGTTAAAGGACCCCTGACCATTAAGTCCAGTCGCGGATGACTCTGGGGTTGCAGTGCTCATCTCACTTTACTGGCCGAGGGAGCCGGCGTACATCTTCCGGGTCATGTGGCCAGCATGACTAAGCCGCTTCTGGCGAACCAGAGCAGCGCACGGAAACACCGTTTACCTTCCCGCTGGAGCGGTACCTATTTATCTACTTGCACTTTGACGTGCTTTCAAACTGCTAGGTGGGCAGGAGCTGGGACTGAGCAATGGGAGAGCACCCCGTTGCGGGGATTCGAACCACCAACCTTCTGATCGGCAAGCCCTAGACTCTGTGGTTTAACCCACAGCGCCACCCGTGTCCCTAAAATGATAGTTAGACGAAGCCTATCCTGCATTTCTAAAACCAACTTGACCTTACAGAGTGCAGGAACCGATTCTTCCAGCCTTCTGTCCTTGACCATCCAGCATCTAACAGCCTTCTGTAGTTCCAGTAAATACCCTGTTCACAATGCCCCCCTTCATGACTTCCTTATTTTGGATGTCTATTTTTACCAGGCTGTAACATCTGAGGTTGTTTTTCAAGATCCATGACAATAGTGAAGGTAACCCTGCTAATATAACTGCCCACCAGGGTTTGTAATTTTAGAAGCAATCACTTTGGGGCTGATGTACTTTTTTTGGGGGGGGGTAATGAGAAATACTAGATTTATGACAGCGGGATTTCTCACGGCCTCTTTTTATTCCTCAGAAGAATTGCTTTCTCTCTTGGGAAGAATTCATCATTAGATTTCCCCTTCAAGTGGCTTGTGCCTGTTGTGCTTGGGAAATGCGAATGTAATTATTGAAACGGTAATGACGACCATTTGAGGAGTGTAATTGTTCCCTCCTTTGCTTCATTCCAAACACCAAATCACTACTTGCAAAGTTTCTTCCTGTTTATATGCTCCTGTTAAAATAGTTTAGAGCCAGGCAATATCAATCTTCTCGGTTGCATAATGCTTTTGTGTCTGAACTTTTGCAAAATGAGTGCACCAACCTTTTGACGCAATTCTCAGAAGGCCTCATCTGTGATGGAAGCAGACGTGTCGGGGTGTTTAGACATCTGAGCATTTTATATCTGACCTCATCTGTTCTTCTTTCCTTTGGTAATTGCCCCCTGTGATGAAACTCTTGTATATGAACCCATTTTATCTGAGGAGGGAAATTCCAGACAGGTTAAAACCACGGCATGCTAGATCTCAATGAGTAGTTTTTCCCTCGCTGCACTGCCCTAATTTTCTGACTATTCAACAAAGATCAGTGTTCACTCACTGCCACCAATGGGCTGGTTAAACATCTTTGCTTCTTAAACTCTTCTTAGGGAGCTTTTCCCTGTGCTAGGTTTCTCCCTTAAAATAATTTCCTTGTGTAACTATGGGCCAAAAGTTTCAACTCTTGGGAGTCCTTTTCTGGGCTGGAATATAATCTCCTCTTCCCTTTGCAGTTGAGGGTAGTATGTGGTAAGTAGACAGGTTTAGTTAATGTTAACTACTGCATTTATATTTAGGCCACTCAGTTAATAGGTCTTACTACTACTACTACTACTACTACTACACCCTTCATCCAAAGATTGCAGGGCAGTATACTGCATAAAAATACAAAATGAAAACACAAGATATCTATCATCATAACGACAACAACAGCAGCAACCAATAACTGACCCCTTGCCCCAAGCACATTTAAAAGGTCATAGATTGTTTGAGCAGCCAAATTTTAGAGCAAGAGTGGGAAAACCTTTTCAGGCAAAGGGCTTGTCAGTGGTGGGTGTGGCCAAGGCCACTATACATCACACCCAGACCCCCCCACCACACCCACCCACACACCCACCCACACACCACACTGATGCTTCACTCTAGCTTCTCACACTCCATCTGTCTCTCTGTCTCCCATTCTCTCCCTGCTCCCCTTCTCTCGTTCTATTTCTATGTCTCCTGCCTGTTTTTAACACCTCTCTCTAGCTTTCCTTTCTTCTCTGGCGATCTCTTCTCCTGTCTTCCCGTACCAATAGGCCCACCTCTGTGGGAGGAGACATGGGTCGCCACTGTCCCCCTGCCAGGTCCTGCTGGACATTCTGTGCTGGGTTTCTCTTCCTCTGTCCCAATGCTGTTGCTGGTGACTTTGAAGTGGGTTGGTGGGCCACGAGGAAAGATTCCATGGGACATTTAGGTTAGTGGTTTGGCAGACCACTGGAAAAGGTTGCATGGGATAGTTCTGGCCCGTAAGCCAGAGGTTCCTCACCCCTGCTTTAGAGCTGCAGTTCCATTCTTCAACCAAAGGCAGATCTTGGGTTGAGGTTGAAGATGTTTAGCCAGCAGTCTCCTCATTCTTGGTTCCCTCAGGAGGTGGAACGAAGGGGCTAGGAAGAGGAGAGTCTACAGAAACCTCATCCTAGAAACTTTCTCTTTCTAGTTACAGGTAGGTAGCCATGTTGGTCTGCCATAGTTGGTCTCCAAGGTGCTACTGGAAGGATTTTTTAAATTATTATTTTGTTTCGACTTTCTCTTTCTGTTCTTTCGCTTCACAGATAAACTACCCCAGAGGCTTGCTACTACTCCCAGTCTTCTGCAGGCCCCACAACTGGGACAAAGGGCCCATCTCCCCTAGCAGCTGGTCTTGAGTTAGCACCACAGTAACTGGTAAACAGCTAGAGATATAAAAATACATGTCACATCTGCCACCAGTATATGTCGATTATTTAGCACCAAAGTATTATGTGACCTTTGGGAGTTATATCTGTGGACCCGAAAGTAGCTTTAGCACATCAATTTCCTCATTTTCACGGCTTGGTTCAAATTGCCCGTGTATTATTATTCTTTATACGCTTATTCCTTATTTTCTCAAATAACAATAGGCTCACTACAAGTCAGTTCAGATGTTCCCAAAGGACTATTTTGCCATGCAATATAGTTTTAAATCTTGTTCTTATTTGGCAAATTTAGCCATTTTAAATGTGATTCATTTTTTGTGTGTGCTGCCAGTGTTATTAGTTACTGAAGCAGCACATTTACAGATGAATCGAATTCAACTTTAGAAGCTCATTTTCAACAACTTTCATTTATTTAAAGAATTAACATGGCTTCAAATGTGAAGCATAATGCTGCTTCTTTGTTCTGTTCAAGTTGCTACTATAGCTGTTAAAGTTGTCGCGAAGGAATGCTTCCTGGATGGTGATTCATTGTGATTGTTAAAATGCAGAACTACTGAAAATATAAACTATGCTGATTGCAGCCTTGGCTTCAGTGCTGGGGTGGCGGCAGGGAGAAGGAACAGGGTGACATTGCCTGAGCTATTGAGACATATTATTATTAATTCTGGTGATATATTATATTGCCTTTTGGACTTATCTATTACACCGGGTATCCTTCTGTAACTTTCTCTTATTGCATTTTTTCATCTTCCGACTCCTTCCTAATGATCCTTTCCTCAGCCTATAAAGCCTAAACTTTCTTTGCCTTTGTAGATTCTTTGAAAAATCCTTGCTCTTCACTGAATAGCATTTAGGTACTATCTCTCCACCTGCCCCCCCGCCCCCGGCAACATTCCCATTTAATGAATCAGAGATACAATAATAATTTTTTTTTGGCAACTGCTGTGCTTCAGGGGTATTTTTGGGGTGTGCACTTTCTTTTCACTCATCCAATACATAGGAAAAGTGAGTGAGACCAATGTTCACCCAGTACTTAGTGCCTACACCGACAGCCGAGAAAGGGGGAAGCTGCGCAGACCCAGTGGCCGCTTTTTGTATTGTATTGCTGTTGTTTTTGTTTGGTTTTTTAAATTGCACAGGGCTATACGACTTAAGTTAGTTTGTAGCGTCATTGAATTTTTGGAGATTTAATGGTAGTTCTAGACAATTTTAAAGTTTTTAATGAACAACTGAACAGTGCCAGTACCTGGTATAACCTGAATTCTTGACTCACACCAGTCTCCTTGTTTGATCCCAGTTCATTCTTGCAGGTTCAAATATGGCATGTGAGCTGAGAGAACATGGTGGTTGCTACATGCCGATAACCCTGGTCTCCACTGGTTCATACATTACATTTGCAGCCCAATCCTATGCATGTTTACTCAGAACTAAATTCTACTGTGTCCAGTGAGACTTGCTTTCATATAAGTAAGCACAAAATTACAACTGCGCTCGTGTGAATGTACATTTCCAGAAGTTCAGGCCAACTCATGTGAGCAAAAGCATAGGGTGGAATTCTATGTCGTGTGAATATTATCATTCTGTCAGTGCGAGCATTTCTGCTTACCTGATGGTTGAGGGACAGCTCAGTCGGTAGAGCATGAGACTGTTAATCTCAGGGTTGTGAGTTTGAGTCCCACATTGAGTGAGAGATTCCTGCATTGCAGAGTTGTACCTTCCAATGCTACAATTATGTGATTCTATTCTATGGAACAATCTCCTTACTTTTCCAATTGCAAGCTGTTCTGTTCTTCTTACTCTTCCAACTGTTCTCTTCTTCTTCTTCTTCTTCTTCTTCTTCTTCTTCTTCTTCTTCTTCTTTAAAAAACCCCATTTCTAAGATTTGGAAATAATTTTCTTCTGCTCTTGAGTTCAAATGGAAGGATATGTGGTGCAAGGAAAAAGCGTGACTTTGAGATTTTGGAAGAAAAAATTGCTTGACATTTCACTTGGTAGGGCTAAATCCTGGTTGGACCAGCCTCCACTGAATTTAATCAGGGACTAGTAGATACAGTGCAATGAACTAAAACAAAAAAATTCAACCCATGCCATTTATTGTTTGTAGCCATGTTTCAAAGGCATCCTCTCAGTTAACAGCATATACTAATACCTCAGCCACGTGGGGACCACATCCTGTGCATTCCTATCAATCCACCATTGAGTCTAGGGCTTCAGGAAATATCACAACCTGAGTCAGAAGGCTAGCTGAGGGAGCTAATATAAGGCCCACAGGTTGCACTTGACTAATCAAAGTTCTGCATTGCACCTATGTAATTCCCCCTCCATGTGTACTTCACCTATGGATCTGCCATTTGATAAGAAAAGGAGAAAAACTGCCTTTGGGACCTGGGTGCAGTCTGTTGCCTTCAGTTATAACATTGCTACAGTAACTCCCTGTAGTAAAGTTGTAGTAAAGTCTGATTAGTGGCAAATCTCTCTGTCCTTGGTACTAATGAATTCAAATTTTGCACTGTGCCCCTTTATTTGCTTCTGCTTTCCCCATGATACATCAGTACGAAGAAAGTGACTTTGAAATCAAGTTGCTAAAGACAGTTAAACAAAACAGAGTTTTCAAGGAGTGTGAGCATTCAGGAGAGGTAAATGTCATATTTCATTGTGCACAGTAGATTTGGAAAGTGCTACTCATTTCATCATTAGCAAAAGCAAACCCTTAAAATCACAGTAATTTCCCACTGGCTGGCTGGTAAAAATCCAACAAAGAAGGGACAAAACACAACCGTTAACAACTTGAAATAGTGTGAGTTTTTTAAATCATATTTTAATTATAAGGGCATTTCCAGATTATTATTATTTAATGCCTTTTTACTTGGGTGGTATGCACATGCTAGTACTGAATAAGCACCAGTCATTATATTCTGTATTCTATACCCAAATGAGAGAAGGGAATAATCACAATGCTTTGTGTGTTTGTGGAAGAGGTTGCTTTGTATTATGGCCACACTGCTTTAAGAAAAACTAATATAACACTTGAGTATATTAAGGAATCATGTTTGCCATGCTCTATATATAGCAAGGTCAAAGTGCAGGCCCTCTACTCAGACTTAGAGCAGAGCAGTTGGCTTAGATCTGAACTAGTTATACTCAGAGTTAGGGATGGTCGAGAAATTTGATCCAGCTTGATTAACACTTTCTGAAAGAATGTGAATTTTACAATGCAGTTCTCCTACCAAGCAATATTTACAAAAATCTATCTATTGAGGGTGAAGTATTCATTTAAATGCATTTTTAGTGAAGATAACATCCAAAATGCATTATATTGTGGAAAACAGCAACATATATTAGACAAAAGTGCACACAAAAATGTGTATGTTAGGTGAAATTTGCACTAAAATGCTGGTGAATTTTCACACTTTTTTTTAAAAAAAATAGCAAACTGATGTGGAAATATGGAGAACTGAGTTATATACTGGAAAAGTAAGAAATGGAGAGAAACTGAAACTGACAGATTTTGCCCATTCCTGCTCAGAGTAGACCTACCAGATTGCCTGTCTCTTGGTACTTGGCTTTTTAAAATAGTTATTACAGCTGGTTACAGGCAGACTTGATGTGCTGGAATAATGGGAATCATGCCGAGGGTGGAAAAATTACCAGTCGCAGAACTGGTTTTATTGGGAAACTTGTTTCCTGCTCCCTCTATTTTTATTGCATTAGGAAGTTTACTCCCCCATGTGTTTATTAACTAAAATAATCAGGGCTGTGATCAATCTGACCTTTACATGAGAGACAAAAAAAATGAACTGCTGAAGAACTCCGTTAACCTTTCTTTTAACCCTGCTGTGTGAAGTAGCAGCTGTTCATTCATACATTTTAAAAGTTAATAGATTCATAATTTAAAAACAAAATTACTGAACGAGACGAGTTGTTTCACTAGAAGGATTCTGGCACTTCTTCATCCATGAGCCATCCTTTCATTATGCCTGTTGTAAAAACACAGCGGCAACAATATTTTCTGTTTCAGCTTCTTCTGAGCCTGAGTTGCATTCATTAGGAAAGAGCAATGTCTTGGGGGGGCCAAACTTGAAAGATGGAGAGCTCTGCATTTAGATTTCCTTTAGCAGCTGATTTGCTACCTTAAAGCTGCCAGGAAGCTCCTAAATCAGCAAGTGACACGTGTGTGTGCGCGTACACACACACACGCCCGGGGACTGAGATCTTTTCCTCATGCCATTTTTGTGCCAATATCACCACCTGCCAAAGCTGCTATTCATCCCATAGGAACAATGAGTGGCGTGGTGGCAATTTTTGAAGTGCAGGAACTCATCACGTAGTCTCTTTTGTTCCACTCCCAAATAGTGCCCAAGCTATGCTGGTTCATTGCACCCGGTACCCAGAAATAGCAAAGATCAGCTGGCCGTAATAGAATAACTAGGTGCTTTCATTCTCTGGCTTCCTCTATGCTGATAGATCTCAAGCAGTAAATCAAACTTGAAAACCTTGTCACCACCTCATTCGCTTGCTGGAGCAAGGAGGGTCTGCTCTGGCACTCTCCATAGGTTATTCAATCACTTCTGCTCTGGAAAAAAAATCCCAGAGCTGCATTCCCCCACATCCCTCATCTGCTACACCACTGCCCAGGAAATCACACAGCCATTTCATAGAGAATCATATTATAGAGTCAGAAGGCATCACAGGAGTCGTCTAGTCCAACTCCCTGCAATGCAGGAATCTTTTGCCCAATATGGGGCTCGAACCCACAGCTCTGAGATTACAAGTCTAATGCTCTACCAACTGAGCTATATGTATGCTGTGTGTTTTCTCATGCAGGTACATTGGCCACTTCACGGGATGCAATTTAGAATTGAAAGGCAATGCAGAGGAAAGGGTTCCATCTCTTCCTTGGATGGAACTGGAAGCAGCGGTCAGCCAGGAGAAGGAATTGTAGCATGGGGCCATATTTCTATGTATGTATGGGAGCAGCGGGGTGTGTGTGCATGCTGTTTCAAGCCAAGCAAGGTCAAGGATATATTCATCCCGGAAGAATCACTGTTGCTCAAGCAAAGTCCCAGCACAGGCAGGAACTTTGTAGAACCATTCCTATCTAGGAGCGCCTAAATGAGTCTGGGTGGGCAAAGCCATTTCAGAGCCTGAGAGTGTTTCACTGCCCAGGAAATAGCCAAAGTGCCATTCCAGCAGTCACCTATAGAACTAATAGTTTACATTTTTAATGCTAGCAGCTCCTGGTTCGGGAAGCACTTCCATTAATCTCAATCAGCTTTGGTTCCCCTTGGTGACCTCTGTCACTCCTGATTGTCTACATCACATTGTGTGTATGACATCATCACATTTAATTAATTAATTGTTGCATCGATATTCTACCTCTTCTCCAAGCAGCTCAAGGTGATGTATATGGTTCTCTTTCCCCCCATTATATCCTCCCAACAATTCTGAGAGACTAAGTGGCCCAATGCTACTTAGTGAATTTCATGGCTAAGATCTCTCATCTTGCAGGTCCTAGTCCAACAGGCTAATCACCCCACCACATGGTCTCTGTGTGTTCATGGTGTGATTCCTAATTGACTGGGATCACTCTTGGAGGGAGAAAAATACCCTTGTTGGCTAGGGTGGGGGTTATGCCTCACCTTAACAGTCAGGAACTAGGTATCTCATCTGATCACCAATCAGGAAATGGAAAAATTAGTCCAGCAACTCTTCTAGCATTTTCCATGTCAGAGAAGAATTAACTTTCATATAACTTTTAATTTATTTAGCTGTACAAAGTGCTCTGCTATATCAACTGCATTTTAAATTTGGCCATAAATATGTTTTGTTCCTTGCCAATCGATAACAAAAAGTCCCCATGTTTTGTGCTATATTGGGAGCTAAAGGAGACCAGAACAGAGAGTAGTGCAGGCACATTTTCCATATGGAAGCACTTGCAAAAAAAAAAGTCAGCAAGGTGCCAATTTTGCTGAGGTGCTACATTATTGTATAAATAACCTGATGGCTAATTCAGTCCACCCACTCGACTCTGTACTTCAGCAAAAGTATTGAGTTGAATCTAATGCTAGTCCTACTCAAAGTAGAACCATTGAAAATAATGGATATAACCAACATAGTTGAATTGATGTTAACGGGCCTACTTAATTGGGTACAGCCCGCTGGGTCACACTGTTTTAGGGTTTATTCCCATTTTGCTGATATGAAACTGACATATAAGAAGAATGAAGGCCACTCAGCAAACCTACAGCTATGCTAGAATCTAAATCACAAGTTTCAAAAGGGCTTCCTGTGGCATGCGTCAGTTGCTTCCAAGGATACAGTCACACGGGGGAACTGTAGGATGCGAAACCAAGTTCTTCATCATTTCCTAAATTGGATTTCTACAATGAAGTGGCACTTTTCAGCCACATCTTTGGAGGTTCACGTGCCAGTGCTTTTCATTTCAGTGTGTCCTGGGTGGGCGTTGCACGGAGCCCTTTTGTAACGCGTGAACTCTGCTTTGGCCCGACAGAGCTTGAGCTTGGCATTTTTGTTTGGTTCCTTACCTCCTTTTGCCACAGACCTGTAATCATCACGTGAAGAAAGTGTGTGTGTGTGTGTAGTTATAGATCTTTCATCGCCAAGTGACATTTCTCAAAGGTGCTGGGTAGAAATGACTTCACTGTGACTCTGTGTCTAAGGCTAAATTGTGCATATTTATCCTAGCTGAAAAGGATCATTAGATTATTATACCCCCTTGCTTGCTCAGATTTGATAGTAACTTGTGCAATGAGCCTCTACCCTATTTTACGACATTATGGCACCGAGTATTTTATGCACAAATAGGGCAAGGCAGCAGAGTGCATGCCGGTAGTGCTGGGAGCCATGCAACATAAATCAGACGATGTGTGCATAATTACAAGATAGCAGAACAGGTCCCAAGGGTATTTTCAGCATCGTAAAGCATTACATAGACCTAAGGGCCCCTAGAACATCATCCTTTCCCATTTCTTCACTCTTAGAGGCACCAGACAGCTTTTGTCTGCAGGACGGCATGGCACAAGAGTGATGCGATGAATTACAACTGCATGAGTACTCTGTGTTTAATTGCAAAGCCACAATTTAAAGCACCCTCTGATTAAATTGCCCAAAGCTTCCAATCTTATTTGTTGGATAGTTGCTCAGGGGCTGAGTGCTTTCTTAGCATTTATAGCGGAAAGTCAAAGGTGTCATCTTGCCACCTGTCCTGAAATACTTCGTCCAGAGAGTATGGCTTCCATCCATTACTGGCAGCAGGAAGTAATGAAAAGAGCAACAAACCTTTACGAGCCGGATCTTTCCTATTGAGAAGCAAACATCATTTACAACCCCGTTATAAAAGGATTCATTGAAGATGCTGTAGGAATGCTGGTCTGGAATTTGTTTTGCACGCTAACTTTTGCTTCGGTAATGATTGCACAACATTAAAACGAGATCGCAATGCGACTTGTATGAAATAATATGGGATATAACATGGAATAACAGAAGTGTCTTAAGGGATGACCCAGCCTCTGTGTGGATCTGTCTCTTGGCCTGTACAGAGTTTTGTGCATCCAGGGCCCTTTCAAGTGTTAGTTTTACTCCTTCACACTGCTGTCATCAGTGGGCACGAGTCCTATGTTCCAAAGAGGGAAAAGGGGTGTGAGATCATGCTTAGATGCATACTCTCCAATGTTCCTCAGATGAAAATAGGGACATATTCTACACCCCTGCCCTGTGCCTGCTCCTCAGAGGCCGGGGAAGGGACACAGATGCAGTGACTGACCAAAGCAAGCTGGAGCCAAGCGACTGTAATGGCCGCTCATGGCAGCGGCCTCATGAAAGGCCCCGCCCACTTCGCTGCCCCACTCACTGCTTTCTTTATGGGAGACCAACCAACTGAGAAGCAGGGAAATGGTGAAAAACTTTCTTAGGGGCATTCAAGTGACCCAGATCTTGTTTTCATACAAATAGGAAATGGCGCCATATTGAGACATAGATCTAAGAAGCAGGTTAGAGGGACACATAGATTTGAACTTCCGGTTCAATATGCTGAAACACTGTACTGAAGGGGGAAGCCCCCTTGGGAATTTGAGACTCTGCATGAAATAGTGAGAACCCATGGTGGCTTAAGGGTTTTTGTGACGACCCCAGTATTTTCAGGGCAGTTGGATGGTATGTTAGATGTGCTAGTAACTAGCTAGCCAGGTCTGTATATTCCCAATAGGAGAGGGCTATTACCCCCAAGTCCTGCTTGTGGATTTCCCAGAATCCTATGATGGTAACAATCTCAAGTGGGTAACTTGCTTTTATTTGTGTAGGCTCCCTTCATGAAGTAGAACCCTGGAAAATCAAGGTTTTACATCCTGCAGGAAACTGACATGAATAGAAGCAGGCTGAACACTTGAAAATCCCAATTTATTTTGAGGAGGACTTCAGGAGAGGCAACCCAAGCAACAGTCCTTGGTGTGGCCCATGGAGACTTAGTAATAGGTCTTAAAACTTTAGCTCACATTGCATAAAAGAAAAAGAAAAAGTCCTTTTGCATATTGAACAGGAAGTTAAAGCAATTAAGCGAGTGATTACCATATTAACATGGAAGGCCCAAATTAAGGATAACAATTTGAGTTTATTAAAATAGGCATATTCTCTGTGAATATTTAGGAAATGTTTATATTACATTTTCCCTTGCAGTAAATTATGAAATGAGGATAATGGTTATGAGATACCTGAAGCATGCCGGTGGCTCATTATCCAATGAATTGATATGAATAAATTGGATAAATCAGCCTGCTTGACAGCTAGTAGTTTCTTTTACCGAAGAAGTAGCGGGCCAAAGCGGAGGGGGGAAGTTCAAATGGTAAGAGGAATGTTGAGATCTTGATCTGTGCATCCTCGAACTGTGGTAGCTGGTAGTCTCAGAAACCAGAAACAGCCTCCGTATTTGGGGTGTGTGTGTGTGTGTGTGTCAAAGGAAAGAACTTTGCAATGAAAGGGTGGAAGAGAAACAGACCCAAGGGAAAGTAAGACTGAAAGAGATGCCACCCCTCTGCTGCAAAAACAAACGTGAATGCTTCCATATGACGGTATCCCCTTCAATCCTCCATGTTACAACCCACAAAATGTAGTTTAACTCTCACACATTTCCTTATGGTCTTGGGGCTGAATGTAGGCTCCAAGCCTTTCTGTGTGGCCCTGAAGACTCTCCACAGGCTCACTGGATCTGCTCTGCTCCATGCCCAACTCAAGATTGATCCTCAGGGTCTGTTCCAACTCTATGATTCTATGAGATTCTATGAAGGAATCTTCTATTTGATGGAAAGTCTAGCTCAAGACTGGTTTAAAGATAAAGAACCCTAAGGAGGGAATGAGGGCAGGGCCCTTGAAGCTGGGTGTCCTATGATGGTAAGAGTCCTGGAAGTTCTCCTGAAGGAAAAAAAAGGGACTCGTGAGAACCACTCAGTGAATGAGTGTTTGGAGGCTCTAAGGGTAAGTTGAGCCTAAACAAAACTCTCATAGTGAAGGAAAGGCCATGAGTAATCTAACACACTTGCTTTTTCAATGTTCCACGCGATCACTCAAATCTTCTAATTTAGCTCCTCCTCCTCCTCCTGTTCCCTTTCTCAAGTTAAAAACCCCTTATCTTGGCGAAGTGGTGGCAGCAGGAGAATGGCAGACAGTGGAGGGCTGACCCTCTTTTTTGCTGCAGCTTTTCAATGGAGTGTAATGTCCTTCTGGGAATATTTGGTCTTGTAGTTAGGCTGCATATTGTCTACTGGGAAAAGAATGCTGCACACATCATTTTCTGAGGCAGACAGGCTCTGAGCCCTTCTCCTGAATTTAAAGAGCCATCCACTGCTTGCTCACCCCTTCCTGGAGATAAGGCCTTTTATTTTGGGAAAGGGGGGACATGAAAATGGGCAAGCAGAGATGGGTTGCAAACCCCAGTTCAACAAAGGACCTGCTTAAGAGTGGGACCACACTATTTGAGCAAGGTGTGGCTCAAAGTTTTAAGCACTCTACACTTCTGATGCCCATCCTTAGCCCTAAAATGTAGGGTTGTTGTTTTGGCCTCCATGCCATAATAAGTTTTAAGCTCCTCTGAGATCACCAGTGAAGATCTCCCTCCAAGTGTCCCTTATTGAAGTAGTGAAACCTATGATTGGACAGAACACAGACTATACACTGCATAGAATATGTTGCCCAGAAATATCAAGATGAACTATGCAAATGTTGCTTTCGGAGGACTGCTATGCTATGTGCTTCATTTCTGTAACACACAAGGAGGCCTTTTTACTCAGGCTGGTATGTTCAAGCTTGGCTTTTCTTCCTCCTGTAGACTCAGATGTATACCCTGATAAATGCTTCAGCTGGTGAGATATTCACCCACAGATGCTCTGCAACTGCCATTTGCCAATGGAGGTAAGTGGAAATGGGGGACAGAACACAGCAGCAGAGGAGGGAAAGGAAGAGGTGGAGAAGGCTAGGCTAAAGTCGGGTGGTTCCAGTGGGCAATAAAACAGGAAAAATCTTCCACCATGAACAACTTTTTTTTTTTTTTATAAGAATTTATTGGCATTTTTCTATAACAACATATACCCACACCCACACCTACAATTAAACAAATGCAAAACACATAGAACAAATACAAACAGTGTCAAGTTTTCTTATTGCATCTTTCTAGAAAAAAAAAATAATTCTATTTCCATATCTTGACTGTTGACTTCCCCTGCCTTTTCACCTTCGAGTTTATATCCTAAATCTATTTTATAACCATTTCTCCTAAAAAAGAAAAAAGAAATTAAATTCAGTTGTATAATTACAGTCAATTATATCTTCAACATTTTACTAAAAATACATCTCTACATCTTGATCTCAATCCTCTTATTCCATAAACTTAATCCACTTAAATTTACTTTACTTATACTCCACCTCACTGATCTTCACAGCTCATTCGATCAAATCTATCTCTTCTATCCTTAAGATTGCTGCTAATAACATGATAACTAGAAATATCTCCTTTCATGTTCAAATAAAAAATATAACAGAAAATTGTTGACAGTATTCACCCTCCGATTTCAGTTTACCATATCAGGCCCCCTTAAGTTTTACTTATTGCTTCACCCCACACCCCCTCTGTCCATTATTCTTCTCCTGGTGGTTTCAACCCTAAACTTCCATGTAGCTTCCCTCTCCAAACGTCCACAGATCCAGGCACAGTCCAAACCTCTCCTTGCCACGAGTTCAGAGGTATCCATCTCATCATCCCTCAACTTGTTCAGGCATTTTAATAAACCAAAACCAGACCACCCGGATTGATAAAAAAGAACTTTAGACATCAGCAAGCCCTCCCAGAACAACCAAGCATCCATCACTTGGAAGAGATAGGAACCTTTGAGTAGATCTGCAGCTCTTCTTCATGATACATATATAATTAACCAATAAGGTTTTTTTTTTTTTTGAGGCATGGACAACACTCTCAGTTTATTAAAAAGAGATACAATCTCCCAGTGTTGCTACGTTCCTAAGGGCATGTGGAGGGAAAAGACAATAATGAAATGATAAACATTTTGTTGCACCTCTGAAATCAGTTGGCCTGCTATACCCAAAAGTCACAGAGTTCACTGTGTATCTCACTTATTATTTGTGGCTAGTGCTTATCACACCTGCCATTATGTGCAAGACTTATTATTTGGCAACAGCTCTGAGCCACCCCCCAAAAAACCAAACAAACAAACCCTGCAATAGCACAGAGATTGCTAAAATGATGGATCGCCTTGGCTTATGAAAATGGATGGAGGTGCAGGTTTTGAGTCGGAGGGATAATGGGCACAATCCGCTGGAAAAGTTCTCATTGAAACTAATTGCATGCAGTCAGTCTTCTGCAACTGCTACAGTGCAGACCAGTCTTTTGGTCTTTTTTAAAAAAATCTCTGTGAGTTCATTGTTCAACTTATGAGTTCATCACTGCCAGATACACACACACACTTTTCAGTGAGAGGTGTAGTGGTAAACATAGTGGCTGACAAAGGGAGCAGGCACACAGAATCTAATTTCTTCACGAGCAGGGGGTGGGGAGAAAATATTTTTTATTGCCAACTGTCCCACCCAATATTTTTCTTCTTGGGCAAGACTGGCCTTTTTAATTCATTTGTGTTTATTTAACATATCCGAATGTTTGATATGGGCTTATGCAAGATAATTAACTCCCATTAGGGTTGCGTGCAGGAACTTATTGTCGTTATTTTAATTAAAACAAAAGGCTTAGCAGTACTTTGCAGAGGACCAGATGTTTGTTTTCTTTCTGAGACCAGGACTGTGTCTTTCATGATGGTGGGGTTGGGGAGAGTAGCTGATAATACAGACATCCTGACTTTGGAGATCCAATTAGTAGGGCACGTGTTATGAGCTTCCAGCACCATATTCACTTTGAGTAGGGAGGTGGGACAGTATCTTGACCTCTGTAGATGTGGCTGATCAAAAGGGAAAGGAATTTTGAGTTAAGCAAATGCCTGCTTTTAAGAAACTTTAAAGATACATTGTGTATTAAGTACCCACATCAGTGGAGTACTGAACAAACTTGCTGTTTCAGTATTTAGAACTGATCATATGGTGGAAAAGACTCCTTTTTCTAACAATTTGGCTTAAATAAAAGGTAATATTCCTGAACATAATATCCACTGTTTTCTGCAACAAAATGGTATGTAATAATTAACTATACTGAGGAAAAGGTATGATATAGCTGTGGTTACTAACACAATCCTTACTTCCATTTTACATAGAAGTAAGCCCCAATGTGTTTATTTCAGTCGGTATTATTTAACAGCTGTGTGGAAGCAAAAATTTTTTATCCACTGAAAGGTGCATTTGGATGAACATGAACTAAACTATTTCATTCCTTCTTTAAAAGCCACTGGTTGTTAGTTGCCAATGCAATCCTATTTATTTTATTCAGAAGTAAATCCCTAGAGCCTTTTGTAGTGGGTTTCCAGAAATTCATTTCCTCTGTGTGTGTGTGGATGTTTTAGAACGGGATTGAGAGAGCAATACTGAAAGAGCAGAGCTCTAGTTTTCCGTTCATTACTGAGGAAGTATACTCATGAGGGTGGGCAGAGGACTAAAACTCTGTTAAGTGCCAAGTATCAATACCTCGAGGTTTAAGTATCAACCGTTTCTTTGAAAAGGAGTAGAGGGAGGCCACACAACTTTTCTCTCATCAGAGAAGCAGCTGTGACAATAGGGACCGGCCCACAACATTTTGGCACCTGAGGCGAATCACAATATTGCCCTTCCCCGCCGGGGAAGAAAAGAGCTGCACTGGGAACAGGGGGTGGGAATGAAGATATACACCAGGAACAATGGGGATTAGTGGCAATCAAACCCAGAGACGGAGAGAGGTGGGTGCGGTGGGTGTGGTATGCCCCGGGTGCCAACCCTGAGGGGGTGACATCGCCACCCCGCCCCTGATGCTCACTGTGGATGGTGCCCCCCGGAACGTGTGTGGCGGCCAGAGCACCCCCGGATGCGCATGGTGGCTGGAGCACCCCCGGGATGCCCACCTGCCCCCTGGGACACTCGCCCTGCCCCTGTGGGCAGCTAGCCCCGCCCCCAGGTGCATGCCGCTCCGGGCGCCGGAGCAGCTGACTCTGCCTCTGATCAAATCAACCTTACCCGATGGTTGAACTGGGGTTAAAAGGCCATTGCAAGGGGTGAAAGGGCCCATTCTGAATCACTCTAGGTGGGTACAGGGCAAAGGAGACCCCAGAAGGCAACCCCTGCCATTTCCTTCCTAAGGGTGGGAGAACACCATCAGTGTTTCCTATTTACTGAGAGGTTGCTGTGGAAGAGACGCTGGGCAGGGCTGCCAATGAGGTGGCTGATCTGGCCTCCAAGGAGTTGTGCTGCAGCTACTACAGCCACTGCATCAATGGCAGCAGGCCCTGGTGGCCAGATCAGCTGCTCCTGTGGATCCTGCCATCCGAGGCAGTCACCTCATCTTGCCTCTTGGTGGGCCGGCCCTGGAAGGGATCCCTTCTGGGCCAAAGTAAGACACTTTTCAGTTTGATTAGGCGCTATTTGTAAAAGTGCAATGCTTAAGTGTCCACAATATGTTTGCAGAGGAGGAAGGTGGGGAGGAAACCAGAACTTGGCCACAAACCCATGACCTTATCAGCCACACCACCTGTGACAACCTAGCAAACCCACCAGCTGCCATTGCTGTAACTAATGATCAGCTAAGGAAGCCTCTCTGAAGGCTTGAAAACACATCTCGAAAGGGAGTTGCTGTATTTGCTGGTTGGTGGTACTAGCAACCTCCTTTGAACTTTGACAGGTGTCAGTTACCTGACACCATTATGATATCAGATGACTGATGCGCGAGTGATATCACCCATCGGCCAATGTTGGCCTGTGCGGGTGGGGAAAATAAGGGTCTGGCCCGTCAGACAGATCTAGTTCTTCACCTCTGCCTTACAGTTGGGCAAAAACTCTCGGGGAGGGTGCAAAGCTGGACAGGTCAGGGGTGTGTCCTGAGGCAGGAGAATTATCAATTTTTTATTATTATTTAATTTATATACTGCCCTTCATCCGGAGATCACATGGTGGTTTACACAGCAGAATGGTCTGACGGACTCCTGAGTGACAGAGGAGGTTCTCCATCCCTGATCATTGAAACATGATCTGAAAGTGATGCTGAAAAATTGCTGATTAAGTATTTTCCAGCGTTAAAAGAAAAAAGTGGATTATTTTGTCTCCCTCTTAATTCAAGCTACTTCAAATGAACGAATCACTGATTGTAAGAAAGAAGGCGGTGCACAAATAGCCCTTACCTTTGTACTATCTTACCCCAGTGTAGAAACCAGATTCTCAGGGATTGCAGGAATTCATGGAAGATGAGGTTACCCCTGACTCCTAGAGTTGTGTGTAAATGGCCCGTTGAAAAATTCTGCCCTATTGATAGGCAGGAAAATTGGGGGGAACTGTCTGGTTGACCATTGTGGAAAACAGGATGCTGTCAGATCCTGCAGGGTGCTTGAGTTCTGATCTTGCAGGGCTCCTGGGATCATTTGTTTGGAAGCTTATTTATACTGTTAGGACTGTTTGCTGTTGAACTATAGCTTGTCTTTTCTCCTCTTGGCAGTTTCCTGAGCTTAGAGCTTTGCATTGTTTTTCTAGATAGCTGCCTAATGTAATAAGTATACAAAACCGGGGCAAAATTAACTCTCTCTCTCTTTTAACCACCATTTAATTTGCAAATGAGCAGCTTTAACTAGCAATAACATTTTAATATTAAATATTGTACTAAGTACTTTCAGTGCACTGTATATGGAAATGAAGTTGGAAATTTACCCAGAGTAATTACTTTACAATGCTTATTTCAACCCAAGAATTGTAAGGTTCACAAAAATACTGCCTTTCATCTATTAGTTAAGCTCCTCCCCTGACTCAATTTAATGCAGTCCAGCAGATAAGGCAGCAATTAGCTCAGCCATGGACACATCACCATGTGTCAGAAGCAGCTTCCCATAATATAACCACACTATGGGGTAATAAATCTGGAACACCCTACAGCAGATGTTTTCAACCTGTTTGAGTCCACAGCTCCCTTGACCAACTACATTCTTTTTGCTGCAGTTGTTGTTGTTGTTGTTAGGTTTTTGGAAATAACATGCAGTGCTTTCCAAAGAAGATGTTGCCAATTCAGATCTGGTCACATTCAGCTAACTACAGTGCCCCTGAATGGAGATGTAAATATCTATCGACATCAAGTCATACCTATAATTGATGTCTATCTATGTTGAGTCCAGCCTGTTTGGTGGGGTCTCGATAGCATTAATGGTGATAGGGGTATGCATCCAGATACTATTCAGGTATTCACTTGCAAGCTTTCTACCTGGGCTGGATTCTGCCCCCCATTTAGGGGGAAAATGCGCCCACCTCTTTGTTTCCTCCTCCTCTGTGGGGTAGAGACCAGAGAGGAGCAGGCAGTGGTAGGGTGGAGTCACAGTGGTGGCAAGTATGGTGGGAGTGGAAGAGATGGTGGCATGCTCCATGGCCCAGATCTGCCGCCTGAGGTGACTGCCTCATGGGTGGGCCAGCCCTGCTTTCTAACATGTATGACTTCCGCTGCATATGTTTATAGCAGGAGTGGGCAACATTTTCGGTCCAGTAGGCACAGTTCAAATTTTGAGAAAGTGCTGTGCATGCCATTCACAAAATGGCTGCCATGGGAGGCATCACATAACACAAAACCACATAGAGTACCCCCCCCCACAACAAGGCAACCTCATGCTTACTGAGGGAAGTCTGCTATGTTCTGCTGGTCTTGATTATGAACATCACACACTGTTGATCCCTCCACCCAGCCCTGAATAATGCTGTTGCTGTCTGATAACAACAAGGAGCATTTCCCACTGCCTGGAAAATTAGATATGGTGGTCACATCACACCCAGTCACCCACTCTCACACATAAAGGCCCACACTCAATCCCTGTCACCACCCATAGGACGAGGGAAGACACCTGTTCGATAACCTGGAGTGCTGATGCTAGTCTAGGCAAACACTACTCAACTAAATGGGCCAATGCTGATTGGCAGCTTCCTATGAACCTATGCATAAACAGCATCCTGTGTAGTCCCTATTGGTACTGAAGTTGGGATGCCCTTTCCACCTTTCTGTGCAGATGAAAAGCAGGCATCCTCCTTTGACCCATATAAAGGTAAAGGTAAAGGGACCCCTGACCATTAGGTCCAGTCGCGGACAGCTCTGGGGTTGTGGTGCTCATCTCGCTTTACTAGCCGAGGGAGCTGGAATACAGCTTCCAGGTCATGTTGCCAGCATGACTTAGCTGCTTCTGGTGGACCAGAGCAGCACACGGAAATGCTGTTTACCTTCCCACCGGAGCGGTACCTATTTATCTACTTGCACTTTGAAGTGCTTTTGAACAGCTAGGTTGGCAGGAGCAGGGACCGAACAATAGGAGCTCACCCCGTCGAGGGGATTCAAACTGCTAACCTTCTGATCGGCAATCCCTAGGCACTGTGGTTTAACCCACAGCGTCACGTGCGTCCCTTTTGACCCACATGGCTTGAGCTAACTCATAAAAAACATGAACAATAGTGTAGCATGAGGGAGGGGTACAGAGGTGGTTGTCCCAGGCACAAAATTGTTAGGGGTACTAAATTTCAACACCCAGTGCTGCCTCAAGACAGCTGTGTGCTTCTGTTGCTGCATTTTGTTGAAAATGGCTTCGTGTGAATCAAGAAGTGACCTCTCCAGACAATGGAATGACTCTTCTTTTATCTCTATGGCTGCAATCCCCTGGGTGACATGGACACCGTTAGGCAGTTGAATCTGTGTTCATGCTCCATCTGTTTCCCTCGCTCCGTGTGATCCCGGGCACTGGCAACCCATGGTATGCCACTGCAAATGAAGAACTCTGATGGATCAGACCAAGAATTTATCTAGTCCAGCATTCTGTTCTTACAGTGACCAGTCAGATGCCTCTGGGAAGCCTACAATTTGGACATTGGGACAATAGTCTTCTACCACTATTGTCCCCCAGGAATTGGTGTTCAGAGGCAGACTGTCTCTGATCCTGGAGATCTTATGTGGCATCTGGCTCTATGTCAGCCTATTTGGTCAGGAGTCAAAAGTTGAGTAAATCTATTGAAAATTTCAAGAGAGGGGCCCAACGGAAGAACCTATTCCCGCCTGCACACACCCACCCCTCACTATATTCCAATTTACAATCATTCTGGGACTCTGCCATCCGTATTGTTTTGTAGCTCATAACTCTTAATTCTAATTGAATTATTTATTGCAAGGGAGCGTTTTAATTATGGTTACTGTGAATAAAAATAATTTACACTTGTTGCCAAGGGGGATTTTATGCTGAGATATAGCTTAATTTCAGCTTGAGGCACTCGGCAGTCCTTCACGGTGGCTATCTGCCTTAATGCTCTGCGGGCTTTTTCTAGATTCAGCAGCTGCAGGCAACAGGGATGCCAGAATTTCACAGGAAATGCTCACAAATGACAGCAGCTTGAGGATGGTCCGTGAACTATATCACCACAACATCCTATGTGGCTCTAGCCTGATCAAGAGGTTTGTAAGATGTGAAGCATATATGATATAATTCCTTTTTTTAACAGAAAGAATTGTGTTGATTGGTACAAATTATAGGAACGTAAGGATAGTCCTATCTAGTTCAATATCCTGCTTCCCAGCCTGGCCAAGATGCCTGTAGGAAGCCCACAAGCAGAGCATGAATGCATTACCCAGGGCTGGCCCAAAATATCTGGCAAATGAGGCAGACCCTGAAATGGTGCCCCCAGCCCTGGCCAGGGAATAAGGGATTGAACCTGTGGTGTCCACAGAGGAACCAACAAGGAATACTTAAAAGTGTATGTTTAATTTTCCTGAATATATTATTTTCTTATTGCATGTGAACTTTGGGAGTGGCTAGTATTATTGGATTTTGGAAATTTCCCAACTGCTTGCTTGATTAGGATTAGGAAGGAGAGGAAAGGGGGCGTAGTAATATATTTGTTACAATTAATATATCGATTGTATCAATTGATCACAACATTTATAATAAAATAAATTCTATTCGTTCCAGATGAAATCATTATCGCAATAAAAGCCACTTGATGCACTTTTGGCATTCATCAAACAAATCTATTAAATGGAAAAAGTCTGCAACTCCCAGAAAATATTTTAGGGTAGGTTTTCTGCTTTGTTTTAACTCCACCCCCCCTTTCATGAAAAAGAACAAAAAATTAGGTACATTTGCATCACTGAATGCATTGTTTCAAAGCCTGGGGCCATTTAAATTGAGTTTTATGTACTGCATTCAGTTTAGTAAAATATTTAGTACTGCTCTAATAGTGTAAAGCATTAGGCTGTAATTACACCAACATAATACAGAGACTAATAGTTCTGTTAGAATACAACTGTGATGCATGATTGCCCTATTATTATAACCGATTTGAAGCAATGTGATTATTACAGAAAAAAATTAATCACTGTTACAGTCTTGATTTTGTTACAGGTTGTAATAATAATAAAAATAAAACCCATAGGCATTTAACAACAGTTGTTTTCACCCTCCCAAGAGAGAGAACAAGGTAGATAGTTTTGTCAAGCCCTTTAAGTCAGGAATGGCAAATTGTGCCCCCCCCCGATGTTTCTGGGCTCCAACTTCCACTAGCCCCTGATGGCAAGGCCACAGGTTCCCTTCTCCTGCTTCAAAGCGTCATCTTTGGTGAACCATTGACAGGGCCAGTTGGCCCATGAGGCAGGCTGAGGCAGCTGCTTCAGGCAGCAGAAGCCCAAGAGTCAGTGCCCCTGCACGCGCCCTGCCACCAGCAGAGAAGTAGTAGTAGTAGTAATTTATTTATACCCCGCCCATCTGGCTGGGTTTCCCCAGGCACTCTGGGCAGCTCCCAACTGAATATTAAAAGCATGATACAGCATTAAACATTAAAAACTTCTGTAAACAGGGCTGCCTTCAGATGTCATGGTAGTGTTGGTACTGATACCAGCTTCTGGCAAGATCTCACCAAAATATCATGAGATCTCGCCGAAATCACACTCACTCCCAGAGAGTGCATGAGTTCTTACGAGAGCTCACTAGAACACGCTGTCACTACTTAATGGGCACCGCCACACAACTCAGGTGAGAGAGGCTTCAACAGGTGTGGCACGATGGTAGCAGGATGGGGCAGGACCCCTCCCATTTTGCCTCAGGTGGTGAAACAGGATGTACATCCCCTGTCAACTGATTAGTGAAGCTTAGAACACAGGTGGCCCAATCCTATGAACTGTGCCATGGAAAGTTTAGAGCAGCCTTTCCCAACTGTGGTTGTCCATATGATGTTGGGAGTTCAGTGTCCATCATCCTTGATGGGTGGCCATGATGGCAGGGGACACAAGGTTGGGGAAGTCTGGCTTAGAGCACATGGTAGAGAAAAAACTAGGCAAGTACAGTGGTACCTCAGTTTTCGAACGTCTCTGTTGACGAATGTTTCGGTTTTCGAAGTCAAACATGCCACGCAGCTTCTGTATTGAGTTTTCCATATTGAGTTTTCTATATAGAGTCTTCGTATTGAGTTTTCGGTTTTCAA
Source organism: Lacerta agilis (assembly GCF_009819535.1). Classification (NCBI taxonomy): domain Eukaryota; kingdom Metazoa; phylum Chordata; class Lepidosauria; order Squamata; family Lacertidae; genus Lacerta; species Lacerta agilis. The sequence goes on from NC_046317.1 coordinate 21,232,009, forward strand.
ATGTTTCGGAACTCGAACGGTCTTCTGAAATGGATTACGTTCGAAAACTGTACTTTGGTTCATTCTCCCCAACAAAATAGAACAGGAACAGGAAACCATTCACTCACCAAACCATACTATGACACTCTGCATGCAAACTGATATGGTAGCCAGCAAATGGAACATACTCAAAAACAAGAATGCATTTCGTCTTTGCTTTAACATGCTGCTGATATAAGTGGTTCTGATTAAACAGCATATTTTGCCTAAGTAAACAGTGAATTATTTCCAGGCAAATTACAGAATTAAAAAAAAAACAGTCTGTAAAACACACACATACACACATACATCAGATACCTGAGAGAAAATAATTTCTCATGCTGATAGCCTTTTAAAAGGAATAATTTAAAACAAGAGGGTGGTTTAAAAAAAGCTGGGTAAATGATTACATTGTTTTCTACTTGGCAGTGTGGGCTATTAATGCTTTTTCTTCTCCCAGATTTGCAGGTCTTACATATTTTAACCAACACAGGTACCCCCACAATGCAAAACAGTATCACATTAGCCTTAACCATTCTTGAGCATCCTATAGGCCATGTTAACATAGAGAACAGTAGTCCAAGTTTGTTGTCCCAGGGCAGAAGTGGGGATCCCCCCCTGTGTTGTTGGTTTCCAGTTCCCATCAAATCCAACCAATATCCCCAATGGGCAGGAGTGATAAGAATTGCAGCGCAGAAACTTCTGGGTCAGGGCACATGTCTTCTAGATCACTCGGCACACATATGTTATCCTTGTAAGCAGTGTGTGAAGTGATATCCAAAAGTAGGGATGGAGAAGTGAGCCTGTTAATACTCTTTGCCTATTTCATGTCCATTTATTCTGTTCCTGCATATTTAGAAAACAACAGTCCATACAAAAAGTATGATTTTAATGCTGATTCAGTTGCAATATATGCAGTTCTGGGCAGATGGGGCTCATCGACCTGGGAAGGTAGTCTATCTAGGAGAAGGAAAACTGTGATCCTAGACCTCTGCTGCCTTGTGGGATATCTTTGGGAGAAGAAAAGGCTATGGAGTAAACCAGGCTTAGGCAAACTCGGCCCTCTGATGCTTTGGGACTACAACTCCCATCATCCCTGACCACTGGTCCTGTTAGCTAGGGATGATGGGAGTTGTAGTCCCAAAATATCTGGAGGGCTGCTTTTGCCTATGCCTGGAGTAAACCATAGACAAATCTGGAGTTGAGTTCCTAAGGCAGTTTGATGGTTCACCCATGCCACCCTACCCTACTCCCATGTTGTCCCAGTAAATGGTAGGTGCTGTGAAGCTAGCCCCATGCTGTTATGCCACCAACTGTTCCTTGTCCCTATGCGGAAAGAAAAGAGAAACACAGAAATTTGAAATGACCCAAAATAGCTGCTGCCAGTTGGGCAGCCAGTTCTCTTACTGCTGGGCTATCTGGAAAAGAGGAGCTACAGAAAAAAAAATCTCCCTGTCCTGCCAAACCACTGTGGAGATGCTCAGAGTCATTCTGCAAGGGAGGTAAGTCTACCATAAGCACATCGACTGGAGTCTCTGGCAGGATAAATTACCCCATTCTACCCCCTCCCCCAATACCATAGAAATGGAGGAGAATTTCATTCAGCGTACATTTTTAAAGCAAAGCAACCTAATTCACGTCTGCAGGACTACAGTCGTACCTTGGTTTTTGAACGCCTTGTGACTCGAACATTTTGGCTCCCGAACGCTGCAAACCCAGAAGTTAGTGTTCTGGTTTGCGAACTTTTTTGGGGGGAGCCAAACGTCCAATGTGACTTCTGCAGCTTCAATTGAGTGCAGTAAGCTCCTGCAGCCAATCAGAAGCCATGCCTTAGTTTTTAAACGTTTTTGGAAGTCGAACGGACTTCCGGAACAGATTCCGGCCGAGAACCAAGGTACGACTGTACTATTCAGATCAGGACATACTTATCCTTTGGATTTTGCAAGTCTCCAAATTTTGCAATACGAAGAAGAAGAAGAAGACTGAGGGTAAAATACTTTTAGAAGTGCATGTGTTATCATTGGCATCTGTGTGCGCCTCCAGGGGAGAAATCAAACAGCTGTGCTAGCAGCACTAAAGTGACCTCCCCAGAGCGCAAGCCCGGGCAGTGTGTATGGAGGACCTGGGCTGCCCTGGTGACAAGATACCCCTCTCGGCCTTGCTGATGTGGTCCAAAGGAAAGCAGAACAAGACGTTTGGCACCAGCTTGGCTGCAGGAGTTGCCTGATGTGAACAAAGAAGCTTCACTTCCTTCTTCAACGGAGGTGAAGAGACGTGAGTCTGGGGTCTCAACACCTTCATGCATTAACTAGCCCTAAGCTTGCTGGTTATATTTGGCTGCAATTTCCCACGTGCTTCCTTGCCCATACTTCCAAGTGTCAGGCAAAACAGTGCACACACATATACCCTCTGCAGGCCAGCGCACACAGGGATGTGGGAAATGGAGCCAGCCCCCCTACACACCCAGATCTTTCCTTAGATGTGATCATCCTCTACATCAGGGGTGGCCAACTCCCAAGAGACTGAGATCTACTCACAGAGTTAAAAATTGGCAGTGATCTACCCCCTTTTTGGGGTTCAGGTCAAAGTTGTTGAGCTTTTTTTAGGAAGGCCCATTTTAGGAGGGGGGTTGGGTCACAGCAAACTTGTTCTGTTTTTTCAGGAAGGAGGTAAAAATTTTTTTAGGGGAGCCACGGTTGTTCAGCTTCTTTGGGGGGGAGCCAATGATCTACCAGTGATCTACCGCAGACATCCAGTGATCTACCAGTAGATCGCGATCTACCTGTTGGACATGCCTGCTCTACATCAGATCCCAGAGTTGGAGCAGGAAAGAGTCACACAGCTTCCCTGTTAACATCAAAGTTCCCATTCTTCTCTGGTATAACCAACCGACCACAGCGGATATGTGTGGTGTATGGCAGGGGTACCCAAAGTGCCTAGCAGATGTTGTTGGACATTAAGTCCTATCAGCTCCAGCCTGCATGGTCAGGACTCAGGGATGGTGGATGAACACAAACCTCTGGAAGATGCCCTGTTGGCTATCTGTGGCATATGGGGAATAAACTGTATCCCTTATTGGACTTTTTATGCTTCTTTAAAAATGTTCTTCAAACTTTTGTGCCTGGCAGTCCTTCATCAGTCAGAGTTTTTCTTAGAGCAGATATAAGATGAAATAAAAGAGATGCTGTTTTTATATGTTCAGGCTTACTCTCTTTATCATTGAGATGCTTAAGGAACAAAGGTGGCAGTCCGAGATTTGTTAATGGGTGGTGGTGCAGGATAGGAGGAGAGAACATTTTTTCCAAGCTCTGATTTCTAGGGCACATCAATTCCTTTCTGAACTGGGAATGGCTCTTGCAAATTATTCATTCGTTTACTGTCACTAGTCCCAGCAAGATGTGCCTTTGCTTTGGAAAATGTATTGTTTGAAGTTTTGAATCAGAAGATTATGCACACAGCTGGCAGTAGCTCCAAGGAGTGGTAGGAAAGAGTGCCGGGTGTGATCACAGGACTTGCCTCCAGCCATTATTCTGGACATCAATTTTTACATTATATTTGTCCACACTGGCCCATGCCCAAGGGAAGCTGTTGTTGCATCTCTGTGTGTGGAATTCATTCTGCAGACCAGCCATTAAACATTTATCTATCTTGAACTTTAGAACTCTTCAGGTTAATTAAGAGGGAATGGAGACATGAGTTCAACATATGTTTGCGAGAAAGTTCTCATTAATTCCCAGCGAGAAAGTGCGTGTATTTGTCTGTGTGGCAGGGAGATTCTTCATCTGCGCTTTAGCCACATAGGACTGTGTGTCAACAAAAGTCTTAACTGAGACCATTTAAATGATCAACAAACACTTAAATGATCAAACCCTGTTGAGAATACATGCGTTAAAGCAATGATTCTCAACGTGTAAACTGGGGTTATAAGACGTTGTTATGTACTGCCCTGGGAACCCCTGGGTTGAAGGACAGAATACAAGTTGAATTAATGATAAGTATAAAAATATCTAGTTCCACTCTGTTTTCTGGCCCAATCCGTACACTAGGAGTGGCTGGTGAGGAGGGGTGTCACTTTGGACCTGGCTCCTCAGCTGTGACCTGGGCAGGGTGATGAGATCAGGGTGGTTTGGATGCAGCAGTCGGAGTGCCAAATAGATTCTGCCAGTGCAGCTGAGCCCACCTGATAATAAACTTACGGTTTATTATCTTGCTCAGAAAAGTGGAACTGCCTTCATAAAAGCCCTGCACTTGGTATAGTCCCCATCTTCTTCTACCCCCACTGGAGTTTTCCACTGCCCTCATTTTAAAAGGAGGAGTGGTCTATGAATGGAAGAAGAGGGGGCCCAACTGAGGAGTGCCAAGGGGACTTTCAATTGTCCTCCTGGACACAGTCCTTATGAATCATTTGGGTAGGTATTTGGTTTCCCCTTCTGCCACTTGCTTATGCTTCACAAGTTCATAATATAAACATGCCTCTGCTTCTGACTTTGGTGCCCTTGTTTCATAGGCCAACATGTGGTAAGAGGGCTACAGAGCTGTGGGAATTGCACCACATATCTTCCTGAATAGTTGAACTGCTGAGCATGTATTGTGCTAGTTGTATGGGAACACACCCAGCCATTATTTTGAATGTGAGGCTCTTCTGTGCTCCAGTGTGGCCTGTGCTTCAGGGCTGAGGAGGGGAGTGTGTCTCTGGCAGAAGGCCTTCATATCCACAGTAATGTCTAGACACATGAACTGTATCTTGGGTTATTTTGGAATGTTTGCTAGACCTTCCCATTTCATGCTTCATCTTGGCTCAAAGTCTTTTGTTGTGACCGTTTTCTTTAAGGTATCATGGTGGTCGCGGTGGTGAAATTTGCTAGTGAGCGCAACACCAGAAATCTATCTTTTGTTTGGTGAAATTGATTTAAATTTCCTTTCCACCCTTGGGTAGTGGTGGGGTAGCAGAAAGAAGCAGTATGGAGGAAATGCTAGAAAGCGAACACTTCTGAAAGAGAGCAAAGGAGAAAAGGGCAGATGAAGATAGGCATGATAAAGAGCAAATGGAACATTTGGTGATTTCTGTGCCCTGAAATGGTCATGCCAGCCTTGACCAGAGTGTTAAATGAAGGCTGTTCTTAAATGTTAGCCATAGTCAAAAACACTGAAATGTTTAACCCTGGCATCTCTTATTTTCTCTATTGCCAAAATACCTTTTCATATTTAATATATATTTCCATGCGTGAGGATACTTCTTTACACATATCCTAAATCTATAAATTCTGCATATAACCCTGTTCTAGAATATATCTAAATAAACACAAGAACACACGCACACACACACACACACACACATGTGCATCCACTCTTTGGACCAGCAATTAACCCTGTGCTTTGGCTTCAGCTAAACTTACGTTTTTGATCAATATTTAATAGTGATTTTATAAGTGTGTGGGCATGACCATTAAAACAGTGTCTTAGAGAGGGGGAGATGCATTTTAATAGGGAATTAACAAACATGGCCCTAGGGCAGGAGGTATTTGCTTTGAAGAATCACTCCTGTTTAATAGGATACTTGAAAGGAATATATTAAAATTGTATTTAAAGTTGTTTCCCCACAGAGAATGAATCATACTGGATAAATTCTGAAGGGTTTAGACCATTGATAGCCACATCAGTCCCCCGATCCAGTAAGCTTGTAATTCTATTAAAAAAGAAGAAACAGTAACATTGTCTAGTCTGCATTTTACCAGCTTCTCCACTTTGTTGGAAGCATAGAAGTCAACTCCTAGGAGCTGTGGGACCTTCACCCTTACATAATTTTTTTTGGGGGGGGATGGGCTGGGCCCCTCCACAGTTGATGGCCATTGCCATTCAAATGGTGTCTGTGTGTCATGTCATGTGATTGATTATGTAGGGCAGGGCTTACTTGGGTCCCCCAATATTTTATTCAAGTTGGCACCCCTGGTTGAAAGCCTTACTGAATTACATCAGCTGTGATGGGTGTGGACCATCTTCAGCCTTTGGTAACCAGTTGTTGGGGAGACCAAGTAGGAGAAGTGCTGTTGTGCTCATCACCTGCTTCTGAGCTTCCCAGATTTAGTTGGCCACTGTGAAAACAGGATGATGGACTAGATGGGCCTTTTGGTCTGATCCAGCAGGACTCTTTGTATGTTCTTATATTCCTGCAGTGGGCGTTCCCAGGTGGGGAGCTCCCAGCACTCTTCTGCTGTAAGGCGTTAAGTGGAAGTGCAGTGAACTTTCCACACTGCTAGATATTTAGTATATGTGTTTGCATGTGTAACCTACTATGCTCCATCCTCACTAGTAGGCAGGGCATATCTGTGTCAGCAGGGAAGGACAATTTGACCTACTCCCGTTCCTTCATGTATGAAGGTGCTCTGAAGGGCAGCTGCTGGAGAGTGCAATGGAGAAAGGGCAGACAAGACAGAGATGCTCAACTTGGAGACCCAAGTGGCTTAAGGAGCATGGTTTGCCCTTTACCAGCTCTGGCTGGCTTGCCAGCTGCCAGCCATTCCTGATTCTGGTAATTGCTCCTATAATTTAATTAGGGAAGGTCTTGATAGTTGCTGTTGTTGCCTGCTGTTTTACATTCTGTTTGATAGTGAATTTTATATATAGTTTTGGTTATAGCTTTTTGGATTGCTGTTACCCACACTGGGACAATGAAAGTGATGAAGATTAGGATATAAACACAACTCAACCAACCAGTCAATATTTGTCCTTCCTCTGTTTCTGGTTACAGCCTCTAGCATAGGTGTGGGGAAGCTTTGGCCCTCCAGATGTGGCTGAATTATACTTCTATCAGTCTGTCACTGTCATGCTGTATTTTGGCTCTGAGTCTTGAAAAACCCGTGCCCTGCTTTGCAGGCCTTCCCCCCCCCCTGCCTAACCTAGGAGGGCAGGACCCTTACTGACTTCAGCTCCAAAAGCTGAGGCTGCTGAACAGGCTCTTGGGTTGTTGTTGTTATTGTTGCTGCTGGTGGTAGTGGTGGTGGTGGTGGTTTTTTGTATTTTTAATTTTTAATTTGTGATTTATGTGGAAATTGTTCAGTTTCGTTGTGTATTTTTAATGTTTTATTTATTGACCACTTTTGTTATGTTGTAGTTATGTATTTTTTTCATGTTGTAAGCCACCTTGAGCATGGTTTGAACTGTGGAAAGGTGGCATACAAATAAAATTATGTGTGTATGTATGTATGTATGTATGTATGTATGTAAAAAAAGGTAAAGGTAAAGGACCCCTGGATGGTTAAGTCAAAGGCGCCTATGGGGTTCTGGCGCTCATCTCGTTTTCAGGCTGAGGGAGCTGGTGTTTGTCCACAGACAGCTTTCTGGGTCATGTGGCCACCATGACTAAACTGCTTCTGGCACAACGGGGCACCGTGACGAGTGCCAGAGTGCACGGAAATGCCGTTTACCTTCCCGCCGCAGTGGTACCTATATATCTACTTGCACTTGCGTGCTTTCAAACTGCTAGGTTGGCAGGAGCTGGGACAGAACAACGGGGGCTCATTCCACCGCGGGGAATCAAACCGCTGACCTTCTGATTGGGAAGCCCAAGAGGCTCAGTGGTTTAGACCACAGCGCCACCCACATCCCTTATGTATGTATTATGTATGCATGTGTCAGCCCCAGCAAGCATGGCCAATGGCCAGAGTTGATAGAAATTGTAGTTGAAGCAACATCTGGAAGGCCAGAGGTTCTCCATACCTGCTGTAGCACCTAGAAGCATAGAGTTAGAAGGAACTTGAAAGGTCATCTTCTAGGAAGTGGCTCACCAGGTGGGACAGAGGCACTTTGCTAGTTTCCTGGCAAGTGAGTTGCTGTTGCTTACTAAGAGGGAAAGGGGATGGGGTGAGATGGTGGGCAGGTCAGTAGAGTGCCAATGCACTGGTAGGAAAACCAAATTGGCTCCACCATGTTTTTACACTGCACCAACCTCCACACCACCTTGCTTCTGCCCATCCAGAAGCATCCCACCTGCTGGGAAGCTAGCATAGCAGTTCCACCCTACCTGGTGAGCCGCTTGTGGGTCTAGTCAAAGGAAAACTATAGAGAACTCCCATGTAATGTGTAGTTTGGCCCTAGTAAAGATATGATCATAAGTGTAAATCAGATTGTTTTTCAGCATGGATTGGGTGGCTGAACAGGGAAATGACCCTATTCCAAGTCTAATCCAAACATTTGTTGGAAAAGGGTTGCCAATGTTTATTTTCAGTGTGGATATTTAAATATTCAAATATAAAATTCTAATAGTGATATTTGAATTTGGCAGGTGTGTGTGTGTTGTGTGGAAATGGCATATTTTGGAGTGGTTTTTTGTAGAATTGGTAGATTTGGAAGGGACCACGAGGATTTAGTGAAAAAGCCAATAGTGAGAACTATTGCATAAAGTTTTTGAATGTGCCTTTCCAAGCATCTAATTTGAGAAACGTGAATTTTAGTGGCAGTTGGGTACCCTGGGCTAATCACATGTTAATTCAAGCTCTCTGGCAATGGAGAGAAGTGGTTGTTTGTGTTCTGAAAGCAAGCAGTGTTTCTGTGTTATTTCCCATCTGATTCTCCCTCCCAACAGACATCTGAAGGCTAATCCTCTGGTATTTGTGTGCTTAGAGTTTAATTCACAGCCCTAACCCTTCAACACAATGCCCGTGCTTTTGGGGAGTAGGAGGAGTAGGAGGAAAAGCACATTTGAACAAATGTCCTTGAGGAGCAGAACAAGAGAATGGGACATCATAATAGCTTGGTGCTTATTTATGCAGATGGGATCCAAGGTAACATATTCGTGGTTCTATTGAAAGCCAACATGTGACAGTAGCATATAGCTCTCTGAGATCAACCAGCACAATAATAATAAAAAGGGTTGACTTTTCCTCTATCCTGAGGTTATAACAGGAAGCATCTTCCTTCGAGCGCTTGAATTGACTGTGCCTTACTGTAGTTTTGAAAAGGACTGTGATGAGTCCACTTCTATACAGCGACCCTACCTCTAGCTGACATTTTGGGATCCATGAAGCACTGATCTCAAATGGTGTAATAAAAATTGAAACCCACATGGTCAGTAGGAAAGCAGATACTGGATTTTTCTCAAATAGGCTCATAGGGCTAATAACTGGATAGCAGGGCTTTGAAAAAACTTCTGATTAGGAACACAGGAGCATAGGAAACTGTCTTATACAGAGATCGGGTACTGGGCAAGTACACTTTGGTGAAAGAACTCTAACAGAGATTCAAAATCACAAAATATGCAGCAAAGTGTGGAATACAGGCTGTTAGACTTTTAAAACATGTCCTTTTGAGCTCCTTACAAAACTTCCCTCTTACTTTAGCACAGAAAAAGACCATACGTTAAGAAATGGTTTACTTACAAACTCTCCAGAGGTCAGGTTTATGTGCTTTTCTATACAGCATTCAGAAAACACAGGCAGTAAAACACAGAAAACACAGGCAGTAAAAGTTGAGCTTTGCTGGTAGACTGAAGGGGAACAATAGGCTTGATGACCCTACTCCCAAGGTGAGGGTATGTGTGAGACCTAGCTAAGCCTGATAGAACAGCTTGTTCTATGGCATTAACTAGAATAATTAGACTTAAGCATGCTGGTTAAATGAGGCTGGTTATCCCACTTAATCTACATTGTTCAGTATTGTCTACACACTGACTGCCAGAGATTCTGCAGGGTTTCAGCCAGGGAGTCTCCCCTCAAAGTACCTGGAGCCTGTTCTCCAAATGCGGAATAATAGATGTTCAGCTAAAGTGGTCAAACAAATCTTGTTAAAAGGATAGCAAAAAGTAGACAATAGTTGCAAATAATGGTCTGGATTTATAGTTTAGCACAGTCTTTCCAGCCTTGTGACTTCCAGATGTTTTGGATTACAATTCCCATTGGCCCCAGCCAGCATGGTCTTGCTAGCTAGGGGGTTATTGGGAATTGTAGTGAAAAAGATCTAGAGGGTACTGGGGGTGGGGGGGGGAGAGAGACTGGTCCATTGCAATAAATATACCAGGTAACTCTGAACATCTCTTTTGCCCAAAATTTCTGGAACTGAACTGAATGCTAGCTGGAAAATAAGAGTGTAGGTTGATATTTTATTCCTTAATTGAACTGGAAATGTTTTTGTGCTTTTCTTCTTTGTTGGCTCCTTGCTTTACCATAAAAACAAGCTAATCTTTTTTTAAGAAAAGAAGCGGCAAAGAAGAATACAAAATCCTCTTTCACTCTTTTGTAGGTAGATCTAAACTTGCAAAGCGTTTTTTCTGTACTAAGTAATAAATGCTCTCCCAGCACAACAGAATTAGGCACAAGAGTTTTCAAGTTACAGGGTACACCTTCAAGGCAGAGTCGACATTAAGCAGAGTCTCTCTCTCTCTCTCTCTCTCACACACACACACACACACACACACAGACACACACATTTATCCATAATAAGAAACCTATGCATACATGTGTTATCTATATGATCATAGCAGCTACTGAATGAAAGTGATATTCTCGTTCTGAGCACAAACAATAATAAAGGATTCTATTTCCTGCTGTTTGCCTGAGTTCATCTTTCTTGTTTACTTTTACACCCTGTGCTGGTTTTTGATTAATCCACATTCCTTTTATATCATCAGTATACCTCCACTATGTATTTTTCATTTGTCTTTATCCATATCCTCCCCATACCTCTTTGTTTCTTGCATTTGAAAAGCAGGAAACATTCAGACTGAGGTGTTTTGTTTTATGCAGCTACAATTGCCCTAACAAATGTCTTTGCTGCCTCTTTTGTATTACGGAAACAAGCCCATTTTGGAATTAACTTGTTTGGAACTATCCAGCAGAACCATCTGCATGCCCCTGTCTCTGTCCCAAAGAGCTTTATAACCAAATTAATTGACACCAAAGATTTACTCAAGTTATATTTTCAATTCTTAGCTTTATTGACCAGATGCGTTCTGGTAGTAATATTCAGATGCCTAAAATATCCAGAGTCTAATGCATTGTTTATAGCACTCCTAGCATGAACTTCATCTTGTGATCAGGGCCGTTTCCAAGTTTGAGGTGGCCCTGGACTGAGTTCCTTCTGCTGCAACTCCTTTTTTTGCTGGTGAGATTACTGGTGTTAGGTAGTGGTTGGAAAGAGTGAGCAACAGCAGTGGCAGATGGCAGTGCTCTGAGCAGCACTGGCCTGTTGGTTGTTCCAGCCATTTTAACTTCCCACTATGCCCTGGAGTGGCACTATGTCAGAGGCATCATGGAACAACTAAATGGTGGCTAAATCTCTCATTTGGACTACTGCAATGAGCTCTACGTGGGGCTACCTTTGAAGGTGACTTGGAAACTACAACTAATCCAGAATGCGGCAGCTAGACTAGTGACCGTTGGTGGGCACTGGGACCATATAAGACTGGTCCTAAAGGATCTACGCTGGCTCTCAGTACGTTTCTGAGCACAATTAAAAGTGTTGGTGCTGACCTTGAAAGTCCTAAATGGCCTTGGTCCTGTATACCTGAAGGAGCGTCTTCACCCCATCATTCAGCCCGGACACTGAGGTCCACCTCCGAGGGCCTTCTGGAGGTTCCCTCACTGTGAGAAGTGAAGTTACAGGGAACCAGGCAGAAGGCCTTCTCTGCAGAGGCGCCGTCCCTGTGGTACACCTCCCATCAAATGTCAAGGAGATAAAGAACTACACAACTTTTAGAAGACATCTGAAGGCAGCCCTGTATTGGGAAGTTTTTAATATTTGATGTCATATTACGTTTTTGTTGTTGTTGTTGTTCAGTCGTTCAGTCGTGTCCGACTCTTCGTGACCCCATGGACCAGAGCACGCCAGGCACGCCTATCATTCACTGCCTCCCGCAGTTTGGCCAAACTCATGTTAGTAGCTTCGAGAATACTGTCCAACCATCTCATCCTTTGTCGTCCCCTTCTCCTTGTGCCCTCCATCTTTCCCAACATCAGGGTCTTTTCCAGGGAGTCTTCTCTTCTCATGAGGTGGCCAAAGTACTGGAGCCTCAACTTCAGGATCTGTCCTTCTAGTGAGCACTCAGGGCCGATTTCCTTGAGAATGGATAGGTTTGATCTTCTTGCAGTCCATGGGACTCTCAAGAGTCTCCTCCAGCACCATAATTCAAAAGCATCAATTCTTCGGCGATCAGCCTTCTTGATGGTCCAGCTCTCACTTCCGTACATTACTACTGGGAAAACCATAGCTTTAACTATACGGACCTTTGTTGGCAAGGTGATGTCTTTGCTTTTTAAGATGCTGTCTAGGTTTGTCATTGCTTTTCTCCCAAGAAGCAGGCGTCTTCGAATTTCGTGACTGCTGTCACCATCTGCAGTGATCATGGAACCCAAGAAAGTAAAATCTCTCACTGCCTCCATTTCTTCCCCTTCTATTTGCCAGGAGGTGATGGGACCAGTGGCCATGATCTTAGTTTTTTTGATGTTGAGCTTCAGACCATATTTTGCGCTTTCCTCTTTCACCCTCATTAAAAGGTTCTTCAATTCCTCCTCACTTTCTGCCATCAAGGTTGTATCATCAGCATATCTGAGGTTGTTGATATTTTTTCCGGCAATCTTAATTCCGGTTTGGGATTCATCCAGCCCAGCCTTTCGCATGATGAATTCTGCATATAAGTTAAATAAGCAGGGAGACAATATACAGCCTTGTCGTACTCCTTTCCCAATTTTGAACCAATCAGTTGTTCCATATCCAGTTCTAACTGTAGCTTCTTGTCCCACATAGAGATTTCTCAGGAGGCAAATGAGGTGATCCGGCACTCCCATTTCTTTAAGAACTTGCCATAGTTTGCTGTGGTCGACACAGTCAAATGCTTTTGCGTAGTCAATGAAGCAGAAGTAGATGTTTTTCTGGAACTCTCTAGCTTTCTCCATAATCCAGCGCATGTTTGCAATTTGGTCTCTGGTTCCTCTGCCCCTTCGAAATCCAGCTTGCACTTCTGGGAGTTCTCGGTCCACGTACTGCTTAAGACGGCCTTGTAGAATTTTAAGCATAACCTTGCTAGCGTGTGAAATGAGTGCAATTGTGCGGTAGTTGGAGCATTCTTTGGCACTGCCCTTCTTTGGGATTGGGATGTAAACTGATCTTCTCCAATCCTCTGGCCACTGCTGAGTTTTCCAAACTTGTTGGCATATTGAGTGTAGCACCTTAACAGCATCATCTTTTAGGATTTTAAATAGTTCAGCTGGAATATCATCACTTCCACTGGCCTTGTTGTTAGTAAGGCTTTCTAAGGCCCATTTGACTTCACTCTCCAGGATGTCTGGCTCAAGGTCAGCAACCACACTACCTAGGGTGCATGAGACCTCTATATCTTTCTGGTATAGTTCCTCTGTGTATTCTTGCCACCTCTTCTTGATGTCTTCTGCTTCTGTTAGGTCCTTTCCACTTTTGTCCTTAATTGTGGTAATCTTTGTACGAAATGTTCCTTTCATATCTCCAATTTTCTTGAACAGATCTCTGGTTTTTCCCATTCTGTTATTTTCCTCTATTTCTTTGCATTGCTCGTTTAGAAAGGCCCTCTTGTCTCTCCTTGCTATTCTTTGGAAATCTGCATTCAATTTCCTGTATCTTTCACTATCTCCCTCGCATTTTGCTTGCCTTTTCTCCCCCGCTATTTTTAAGGCCTCATTGGACAGCCACTTTGCTTTCTTGCATTTCTTTTTCATTGGGATGGTTTTCGTTGCTGCCTCCTGTATAATGTTACGAGCCTCCATCCACAGTTCTTCAGGCACTCTATCCACCAAATCTAAGTCCTTAAACCTGTTTTTCACTTCAACTGTGTATTCATAAGGAATTTTATTTAGATTGTATCTTACTGGCCCAGTGGTTTTTCCTACTTTCTTCAGTTTAAGCTGGAATTTTGCTATAAGAAGCTGATGATCAGAGCCACAGTCAGCTCCAGGTCTTGTTTTTGCTGAGTGTATAGAGCTTCTCCATCTTTGGCTGCAGAGAATATAATCAATCTGATTTCGATGTCGCCCATCTGGTGATGTCCATGTGTAGAGTCGTCTCTTGTGTTGTTGGAAAAGAGTGTTTGTGATGACCAGCTTGTTCTCCTGACAGAACTCTATTAGCCTTTGCCCTGCTTCATTTTGAACTCCAAGGCCAAACTTGCCAGTTGTTCCTTTTATCTCTTGACTCCCTACTTTAGCATTCCAATCCCCTATAATGAGAAGAACATCCTTCTTTGGTGTCATTTCTATAAGGTGTTGTAAGTCTTCATAGAATTGGTCAATTTCAGTTTCTTCAGCACTGGAAGTTGGTGCATAAACTTGGATTACTGTGATGTTAAAAGGACTGCCTTGGATTCGTATCGAGATCAATCTATCATTTTTGAAATTGCATCCCAGTACAGCTTTCGCCACTCTTTTGTTGACTATGAGGGCCACTCCATTTCTTTTACGGGATTCCTGCCCGCAGTAGTAGATATGATAGTCATCTGAACTGAATTCGCCCATTCCCGTCCATTTTAGTTCACTGATGCCTAGGATGTCAATGTTTATTCTTGCCATCTCATTTTTGACCACATCCAGCTTACCAAGGTTCATGGTTCTTACATTCCAGGTTCCTATGCAATACTTTTCTTTACAGCATTGGACTTTCCTTTCGCTTCCAGGCATATCCGCAACTGAGTGTCCTTTCGGCTTTGGCCCAGCCGCTTCATCAGCTTTGGGTCTACTTGTACTTGTCCTCCGCTCTTCCCCAGTAGCATGTTGGACGCCTTCCGACCTGAGGGGCTCATCTTCCAGCGTCATATCTTTTATATGCCTGTTGTCTTTGTCCATGGAGTTTTCTTGGCAGGGATACTGGAGTGGGTTGCCAGTTCCTCCTCCAGGTGGATCACGTTTGGTCCAAACTCTCCACTATGACCTGTCCATCTTGGGTGGCCCTGCACGGCATAGCTCATAGCTTCCCTGAGTAATTCAAGCCCCTTCGCCACGACAAGGCAGTGATCCATGGAGGGGTACGTTTTTGTATGTTGGGGCAACCTAGCCAAATGGGTGAGGTATAAATAATAGAATTATTATTATTATTATTATTATTATTATTATTATTATTATTATTATTATTATTATTATTATCCAACTCCCAGCTTCCCTGATAACCGGCCATGCTAACAGGGGCTGAGAGGAGATATAGGCCAGAAACATCTGGAGGGCCGCAGGTCTCCCACCCTTGGGAAAGATGCTCTGATGTCTTAGAGCATCAGAGCAAACAAAAATAAATGTAAGGAGCAGGGAGCTGCAGGGTTGATTTCTGTGCTAGCTATCTAAAGTTGCTAGGTGCTGGTGCTGGTCAGGCTTGAGATTAAAATGTGCACCATCTTGTCAAGGTACTTAGAATGTAAACAACTCTAGTGACATGGGAACAAGGACTGGGCAGAAAGGCCCTGTTCATGGTTTCAGAAATGCCTGATGACCATTTTCTCAGCAAGTTTGCCGAAGTCATCAGCTTCCTCCCGCTTAACTCTCTTGATATAAAAGGAACAACTGTGCTCTGTAAAACACATGACCTCAGTTTTATTAATCCCATGGCACCTCTCTTGTTTGTTTGCTTATTTATTGACTGCTTTTTGGTTGCAGAGCCCTCCAAGTGGTTTATAATAACATCATGAAGCAATTAAAATTCAGAGTAGACATCCAAAATGCAGTTAAATTATCTTACAAGGTAGCAAGGCCGGGGGGGGGGGGATCTTGCCTGAGGCTTCGGGAAGCACCTGCCAGTCAGAATAGGCTCTATTTGGGTAGATGAATCGATGAGCTGATTCCTTTATGCCATGTCCTAACTGGTTCTATATATTACGAAGTTTCAAAGCACTGACTTTTGTTTGGTTTTCGTAGAACACGTATTCATAAAAGGCATCGGGTCAGGAGTATCAAGGAAGCTGAGCAGTAGGAAAAAATATACAAATAAGTCTTGAGATTAATTTACATTGTATATGGAGATCCATTTGCATTCGTCTCACAACTCCCCTTTTCACTGGCTTCCAGAATGTACACCTGTGGCTTGTTAGCATGCAGTGCTGCCATGATGTGCAAATGAAAGCCGCCATATCCTGGCAATGCTCAGGAAACATTCTCCCCAGGGTTCGTGTTTCTCTTTTACATGCAAAGCCCCATTGAAATGAATGGCCTTATTATTATAATTGGATGTATGCCTGTTAGGGCATCTCATTCCATATTAGAGGAGAGAACCTTTCCTTTAGTCTCGGGAAATTTGGAATGAAACAAAACACAAGCCATGCATAACATTTCTGTCTCCTTTACCAAGGGAGAACATGGAACGATAGGCAGGAAAATAAAATTACCTTTTATAATGTGTTTCCATTTGCTCCCAGTTTATCTTCCCTCCCCCCTCCCCTTTCCTGTATGGCCTCTTTTTTTCACAGGACCTGAGTGCTTTGTGGTGAGTAATGATTGTTTCTCCCCTCTATCCCTGAGACAGGGAAGCACTGTTTACCCTTACTGAAAACGCACGAAGGAATTGAGGCATAGGAGAAGATCAATGGCTGAAGCCTCCAAAAACCATGACCAATGTTAGGTCCAAGCTGAAGGCTATTAACAGCTACTACTGATACTGTCAGAGATAGCAGGCCTCTGATTATTGGTTGCTGGGAATCCAAGCGGGGACCATGCTCTTACGCACAGTGCCTGCTTGTAGCCTTACCCAAGACATCTTGATTGGTGAAAACAAGATGTTGGAGACACAAGAGAGGTGTATAAAATCATGCATGGCATAGAGAAAGTGGAACTAGGATTTGTGGACATCCGATATTGGCAGAATCAAGGCAGACAAAAGAGAAAGTACTTCACTGAATTATGACATTTGCTCCCCCAAGAGGCAATTGTGGCTGCCATCTTGGATGGCTTTAAAAGACATTTAGACAAATTCATAGAGGAGAAGGCCATTAGTGATTACTAACCATAATATGTATTTTATGCCTCCATAATTGGGGAGGTACGCTCCTGAATGCCAGTTGCTGGAAACAGCAAGGAGCGGAGAAGTGCTGTTGTGAACAGGTCTTTATTGCTTGCATCTCATAGGCACCTGGTTGGTCACTGAGAGGACAGGATGCTGGATTAGATGGGCCATTGGTCGGATCCAGCAGGCTCTTGTAAATGTTCTGAAACAGCCACCCCCAATCCAACTCCATTCAATGGTGGCCAGAAAGGGTAGCCATTTTGGTTTGGGGTGCCATTTCTGGCAGAGGCAGTGACTTTTCAACTGGAAGAGACAGAGGGGGTGGGGAGGACAGAGATACCAGTTTCCTGTGCCACTCTGTATTATTATTATTATTATTATTATTATTATTATTATTATTACTACTACATTCATTCAATTTGTATGCCACCCTTCATCTGAAGATCACATTGCAGTTTACAACATAGGAAATACAAAATGAAAACACAAAATACCAAGCAAAAAACAGAAACAAACCAATAGCCCCTCTCCCATGAGCACATCTTAAAGGCCATAAATTGTTTAACCAGCCAAAGGACTGGTTATAGAGAAACATTTTCACCTGATGCCTAAAGGGCAGTGCATGTTGATGACACAGTGATACTATTACACTGAGAAGTCTTCCAGCTTGTGTCGAGGATCTAGATAACCATTGTTGCACAGACTGGCAGTTGCTACTTTCCTGTTTTTGTGGTACCATTGCCAGGATCAAGACCCTTATTGGCTGAAATCCTGGGGAGCTGCTGTCTCTCAATGCAGCAATACTGAGGAAGCAAGAGCAGCGGTCTGATTCCATCTGAGGCAGCTTCCAATTGTTCTATCGTTGCTGAAATGAATGAATCAAAAACCTACCCCTAATTTGGGAACAGCTGCTATTTTGTCCTTCCAGACAAAATTACTACTGCATCCAAAGGCTAGGCTACTCTTGTCATTACGAGATTTCCCTTTTTATAGCCAGGATCCTTGTTGCTTCATCAACTTTCACTCCTTATTAGACATACTCATTTTTCCTTGACTCTTTATCTGTAGTGGATTATAGAGGAGTCAATTAGTAAAGCTTGATGAAGATGGGATTTATTTACGGAGATCAGATAACAGTATAGGGAAGTTTTTAATGTTTGATTTTTACTGTGGTTTTATAATTTGTTGCTGCAACCCAGTCAGATGGACGGCATATATTATTATTATTATTATTATTATTATTATTATTATTATTATTATTATTATTTCTGTCTTTATTTACAAGAGTGGATTTTTGGTGAGCTTCCTGTTGGCAGTAGGGGCTATAACAGCTTGTTTTGGATCCACGCAATCTCTTGTGTCAAAACCTTCAGCAGCATTCCAAGAATTTTGATTGCTGCGAGTTGCCCTTTGGAGGACATTTTATAGTAGCAAACTTGTCAGTGACTATTTGCTTGCAATTTGGCTCTACATTATTTATGACCCTTTCCTTTTTTTTGTTTTCAGGAAATGTTCAAGCGCTCAGAGTATATTAGGGCAAATACACATGAAAGAAATGCACTACACTGCTTATGGTTGATGCAATAAATACTAAAGGTTCCCTTTGGAGCCCTTGGTGTTGCACATTGTGCCAGCCTGAACCTTGGCTTACCTCATTGATTTTACCGGCAGGGGGGTGGGGAGTTGCCTTGTCCGCAAGAGAGCCAGAGTGTGGAAAGTTGCCTGAAAGATGCCAAGGGAACTCTAGCATGAAAGTGCTACCATCTTTATTTTGTGCAGGGGATCTAAGAAGGTATGAGAGTAATCTGGGTTGCTTCCTGCCAACTGAGGGCCCACGGAGAATGCCTTGCTCAGGGTCCACCACCACCCCCCATTCTAGAACTGGCTGCAGTTCAGGTATTTTGATAAGGAGACAGCTAGTTCAATTCAGGCAGTGGCCATGGTGGATTTTTGAAAGATTTCAAGCCAATTTACATGGAGTGGATTTCGTTAACCAGCCCTGTCAGGGGAAGCCCTGTGTAAGGAATTTTCTTGCACAATGCTCCTTGTCCCCCTCTCCTTCCCATGTGTGGACCCTACACACCCAAAATTGACTTATCTCCCCCCAAAAAAACCCAGCACATGGGGAAGAGGGTATCATTCTGTCTGGTAAGCGTGTACAGACAAAATGATTGGTGGCTTGCAGTGTTGAATTTCAGGGTAAAAAAAAAAAAAGGTAAAGGACCCCTGGACAGTTCAGTCCAGTCAAATGCAATTGTAGGGTTGCGGCACTCATCTTGCTTTCAGGCCGAGGGAGCTGGCATTTGTCCAAAGGTGATGTGGCATGACTAAACCGCTTCTGGCACAAAAGAACACCATAACAGAAACCAGAGCACACAGAAATGCCATTTACCTTCTTTCCACAGTGGTACCTATTTATCTA
This sequence comes from Lacerta agilis, assembly GCF_009819535.1. Taxonomy (NCBI): domain Eukaryota; kingdom Metazoa; phylum Chordata; class Lepidosauria; order Squamata; family Lacertidae; genus Lacerta; species Lacerta agilis. Next base: position 21,251,384 of record NC_046317.1, read on the forward strand.
CTTGCACTGGTATGCTTTTGAACTGCTAGGTTGGCAGAATCTGGGACAGAGCAACAGGAGCTCACTCCATCGCGGGGATTCAAACCACCCACCTTCTGATCGGCAAGCCCAAGAGGCTCAGTGGTTGGGACTACAGCACCACCCACGTCCCTGTTGAATTTCAACCAGTATGTTTACACCAGTTGTTTGCAGTATCTATTTTTTTGGACAGGGCATCTTCTCCAGAAAAAATGCAAGGACCTGGAACCATTTGAACTATCCATTACTCACTTGCTTTCTGGATTACTCTCATATGTGCATGTGCAAAAGCTTAGTCAGCTATGTTATACCACAAAGTGGTAGAGTAATATTACTGTACTGAGAAGCTCTATTTAGTTCAATCTCTGCTCACGGCATGGAATTATGTGTTCAGTTTGGCTTTGCTATAAGCAGTGAGGATGGCAAAGGAAACAGAGAGAGCTACAAAGGATTTGCAAAGGAAACAGAGAGAGCTACAATAGTTCAAACTAAACATCCTCTCACCCCATCAAGAAAAGTCCTAGTTGTTCCCTCTAAATATTCTCTCCATAGCAGTTAGTTACTGCACAGACAATTTCCCACAACAGCAGATATGCATAATGAGCTTCTGGGTAACATAAGTGCAAAGGCCTAATTAAGTCTCTGGTACCTTCCCATATTTAATGCAAATAGATGCTCTCCTACAGTTACTAATTCTAGGAAAATAAAGCATCCTCCAGCCAGCATCTTCCACTAGTAATTGGATTGGGCATAAATTTACATTTCCTGGGAAATATCTCCACCTCTTCCCATGAGGGACATCTCAGGCATCTGACTATGAGTTCTGATTGGTCATGGACCCCTCGTGATCATCCTGTCACTCTGCAGTGGGGAAATTGCAGTGTGACATTTGCTGACAGCTCAGACTTGTGTCCTTTGTCATTTAAAGTCCTTTATATCCAGCCGTGTCCTCAACAGCATCACCTTTTGTGTTCGAGCTAATTCCTGTCAAAGAATTTCTTTCTCATAACTGGACTTAGATCAAGGGAGACCTCTTGGCTACCCCTTCATCATGGAAACTATTTTTTTCTGTATGTGTTTGATAAGAAGAAACAAGTGTCTCATTATCAGGCACCAAACTGTACTGGCCACCAAACAATTCATGCTTAGTTATTGTCTTCCTTCCTCAAGAGAGGTAATTATTAGTATCTTGCTCCTTTCTATCACTATCTTTCTTATTTAACTAATTCCACTATATAGTTAAGGAGATGCCTATTGAGTCTTCCATATCCAGTGAGCTAGCTCTGCCACCAATCTCCCCCTCTTTGGAAGGACCAGTTGACTTGGCATGGTGGGCGGTGGCTAGCACCTGTTTGATCTTCCTGAATCTTCCCTGAGTTTTGTTTTGAAATATCTGAATTTTGTCTGAGAATTCTCCCAGAAAGTTACTAAAAACCGGATGCACCGTGAAGTGATTTGGGGTGGCAAGTGGCAGTTCACTCCTCACTACTGCTGTTTTAGGGAATAATCATGCTCATAAGGACTATATAGACTAGACTAGATTCTTGTGGATGCAGGTGAAATTTGGGGCTTAGCACAAACCCTTTCCCTTTGTGCTTGTAGACTTTTATAGAGAATTGTATAAGGTGAACTTCCCAAACCTGGTGACTTCCAGATGTTGTTGAACTTGACCTCCCATCAGCACCAGCCAGCATAGCTAATGGTCAGGGGTGATGGGAATTGTAGTGTAGCACCATCTGGAGAGCACTAGTTTACGGAAGGCTGAAGAAAATAACAATGGAGCTGAGGTCATTAGAAAAATAAAACATGGCAACATGTGGTTTGTGGGTTTTTTTTAAGTATTCCCAAGAGAATACTAGGGGTGAAAAACACAATCTGATTTTGGGCATATAGTTCAGAAAATGAAAGTAACAATTCGAGAAGCAACATTGGCTGAAGTAGATAAAAATGTAATTTTGCTTTGTATATTTACTCAGTGTAAATCCTTTGAAGGATTGAAAGATGAGAGGCCTGTTATTTGACCTTCATGGCAGTGGCAATTCAAGGGACTCACAGCACGATGCAGCCCTTTCTGGCACAGACAATGGCGAGGTTTTCCAGCACCTTCAAATGAATGTTTACGATTGCTACGGGTGGTTGTGTGCAGCTTACTTACCTCCATTTCAGTTTAACATCAGGGCATCAGGGCTGCCTTGGGGGCTGTCCACTTACATGGACAATATAATTGCTTTATCACTGTGCATAGTCTTTCAGTGTCTAAGCCATTGAATTGTTGTTGTTGATATAGTGAGTAGTTTTTTTATGATGGTGATGATCTCCTGTATGATCTGAACATACAGGAGATGCACCAGATTCTTCTTATGTTCTTCAATGTAGTAAAATCTCTTAATCATGAACAAATGTTTTTAGAAGCTGTGTGCCACAAGGAAAGTGGCAGAGTGCATAATTTGCCTACTGTAGTCCCCAGCTTTAAATACCCCCCACTTCCACTTAAAAGAATCTCAGATCTGGTTAAAATCCAACATGGTATGTTAAAACAACAAGGTATGTGGAATTTCACATGCTTGGAGTTCTGTATAAGCTAGGCTGCTGGCACTTAAAAGCACTATATAGTGTGACATACCTTCAATTTTTAAAATAAAGAAAGCCAATGCACAGGAACATCTGCTCCACTCTAGCTTCATGGTATGGCAATAGAGCACACCTGGAACATCTAAACTGTGTCCTTCATCTACTAATCCCTTCAAAACCCTTCCCCCATCAAAGCCCACTTAGTAAGCTGGACTGATAATGAGCATCAGCAACATAATTGATGCCGTATATGGGTGTAGTAGTAATAATAATAATAATAATAATAATAATAATAATAATGATGATGATGTAGGAACTGTGTTAGATCGTCTGAGGACAAGATGGGATGTCACTAAAGAACAGTCATTTCAAACTCGGTTGTCAGGATCCAGTTTCCCACAGTGCCTAAGAAAATGGCTACTCCAGTTGGAATTCCAGGGCAGTGGAGCTGAAATTTCCTATGAAGAGAACGGCGCACCTGAATAAGCTTTCAAATATGATGGTTCCCTCCCCCCCAACCCCCCCCCCCCCGCACAGACAATCTTGGTTCACTTTACATGCCTATTGATTTTCCTTCATCCAGTGTCTGGATTGCCTGTTTCCTATTTTGCAATCTGAAGGCGGTGAAAGAACAGTAGTATAAGTCATCTCAGAAGTAAAACGGCTTGAGATGCTTGCCCTTTGTATAATTCTAGTTACAAATCTTGAGAATTTGCTATTGCCTTCAGTGTGAGCAAGCAGTGTATGTGTGTGTGTAATCATTAGGTCAACACTATTAGATTAAAAGTTAATTTTCAGATACATTTCTTTGACTAGTGTGCCATGGAAGGGGACCGTTCTTTAAAATGTCCTTTTGTAATCTGGCTGAGCACAATGTCTGCTAATCTGATACTCTCATTGAAAGCAACACATTTGCTTACAAATTACCGTAAAACAGGCATAGGCAAACTCGGCCCTCCAGATGTTTTGGGACTACAATTCCCACGATCCCTATCTAACAGGACCAGTGGTCAGGGATGATGGGAATTGTAGTCCCAAAACATCTGGAGGGCCGAGTTTGCCTATGCCTGCCATAAAATACCTCACCCTCCCCACCTCACTGAATAGTCACATTGTTTTGAAGCGTCCATTTTACTTCATCATTGCTGCTTCCAACACCATTTTGATTCGTCCCCTTTCTTGGCTTCTTGTGGCCACCCAGATGTTTAATCTGATTGGCTGTGGTAAAACACATTATTTTGTTTCAGTGTCTGTGTTGTCATGTGAGCCATAATACCCAATGAAATTAAAAAGCAGTGGTGCCAAATGGGACTAACGAGGGCGAAGGAGAATAAGGATAAGGGACAGCAGTGAAAAATATCTAACTCTGTAGGCAGAGAGTGCTAAAAGTCACTGAAACTGGAAAGGCACATTTTGACATTAACAACAAGTGTATGTAACGTCAGGAGCATCGACGTGACTTTATTGCCAAATTATGTAGGCCACAATATCCAATAGGATTAAATGGCAGTATTGGCAAATGAGGCTGAGTTCAATGGTATTAAATTTATGCCTGAAATGAACGAAGAACTTCAGTTTTCCATAGGCTAAGAAAAATATGGTATAAATGTGGAAGCTACTGTGTTTGTAGCAAGTGCTAAAGATCACAGAAGGCAAGAGGTACATTTTGACATTAACAGAAACAAAGGCTTTGGGATTCAGCTGTACCTGTACATTTCTTTAGTCTCATAATTTGTCTATGGAGAATTGAAATTCTTTTTTTAAAAAATTCTTTTTATTCATTTTTTAAGCAATAACAACAACAAATAAACAAGTAAACAAACAAGCGAAAAGACAAACAAACAAAAAGCAATTATACATCATTCATATACTTTTTTTTTACATATATACTTATTTTCTATTGATAACCCATTGCAAAAAAGGAAAAATATAGTACTAACACTAATGTCAAAATTATATCCAGTTTATTTTGGTCGTTCCATTCATCACAGGAAAAAGGAACTAGATTATATGTGGGTAGTTGTCCCTAGTCCAACTCTCCATTGATTCAGTATATATATAAAAAAGGTTAAGAAAAGAGCATATAACGCTGATACCCCTTGTTGTACCTCTAGTCATAAATCATGTAACCTCATAAATTATTTTATTACTATTTCTTCTCAGATTATACAAGAGTTATTCCAACGCGCAAACCGTGCTTAGGTTGCACCTCCTTTTTAAATAACATAATAAACTGTTCCATTCTTGAATAAATTCTTTAATTGCTTCAGACATAAAATTAATAGGACAATCCATTTTAGATTATGATCCCATTTATCTGATGGAACGACAAATGCCACCATTTGTACACACTACATACCCCTTGCATACATATAAACTCCCTGAAAATCTATGACATAAGAATTACAAAACATAAGATCCCAAAATCAGTAAGAATACTGCCTGGAATACTTTAAATATATATAATAAATACTTTTTACTTTGGCAAGTGATGGACATACTGAAAAGTTGTTTTATGCCAGGGTTTGTATTAGGATAATAACCGTGTTATTTAGCAGATATAGGAGGTATTTATCATTGTTTGAAGGGAGAAATGTCTCTGCTTTGCTGACTTTGCATTACAGTGTGCATTTCATCTCCCTTCAGTTTCAATAAGACTTTCTTCCAAATAAGGATAGTTAGGATTTCAGTCTTAGTGGACGTGAATTATTCCTGGTGTCTTTTGACCATTCACATGTAAGGTTAGTCATCATCTGGAAAAGGGAAGGTGGATGATGGGGGACCAAGCTGCAGCTGTTAGCGCTTACTATGCCTCTTGAATAAGTAGAATACTTAAAGTTACAGGTGGGTAGCCGTGTTGGTCTGCCATAGTCGAAACAAAATAGAAAATTCTTTCCAGTAGCACCTTAGAGACCAACTGAGTTTGTTCTTGGTATGAGCTTTCGTGTGCATGGTATCTGAAGAAGTGTGCATGCACACGAAAGCTCATACGAAGAACAAACTCAGTTGGTCTCTAAGGTGCTACTGGAAAGAATTTTCTATTTTGTTTAGAATACTTAAGGTGCTCATTCCAGTCATGCTTTATGGGAACATAAATGTGCCACAGGAAAGCGCATCTTAAAACATGATCAGGGGCATGATATTTGTTTCTTCATTGGACTTTCTGGACCTCTTTATTGAAAGCTTCCTCATTCTCTCATGGATCAATGAAATGGAATTTAATTTTTAAGAAGACAAATGCAAGCAGTGGGGGACCTTACATCCTTAACCACAGCCATCAATGGCAAATGCAGGCCTTCACTTACCCTTGTAGCTGCTGCGTCCCAGAGACTGCCTCTGGTATCACCATGGCCTCATGCTGAACAGTGGCCCAGCAGCAGGAGCAAGCATAGGTTACTACAGAAGACTACCTTAGGTCAGAAGAGCTACTCTTTCTCCATCTAGCTCAGTATTGTGTTTTCAGATTGGCAACGGCTATCTCCAAGGTCTCAGACAGAGGTCCGCCATATCTGCCACCTGATCATTCAGCGTTGGTCCTTCTGCATGCACACTGAGGTGCCTCCCCAATTTGCTGGGGCCATTACTGCCTTCTGTCTCTCACACCCGCCCCATATATGTATTGTGCGCAAGACAAACTTGCCAATGGACAAAAATGCAAGAGAACAAAACAAGAACAGGAGAAACATACCCACCAAAAAAGAAGTATAGGATGGGATCCACCTAAGGAACCCCGTCAACAGAAGCCCTGTGTAAGGACTTCCACTTGTGCAACCGGGCTTTCCCCTGTGCCCCCCGACCCCCTCAAAATTAGCTTGGATGGTTGGGAGCACCCCTAGAACAGCATGTAGGGGGAGAAGGAGGCTGAAATGCTTGTGCAGAAGGAACATTTGTAATAGCAGGACACTGAATTCCACCCATAGTGGAGCAAACTCAATGTCAAATTATGCTGCAGTCACATGGAACACACAGAAACAAATTCTGCCCCCAAATAAATCCCTCATTTCTGATCAGTGTGTTATTTCCTATTGCAGCACATTTGTAAACATTTTCTTCCAAGTATCCATTAGTAGGGAAGTTGACAAGACCAGGAAGTCCAGTTAAGTCAATTTCACTGCTCTAGTAGTTTAATGCTGTTGCTCCTCTATCTTCTGTGGATCTAGAAAGCAAAGCTGCTAACAGTGTTTGCTCCCCCCCCCATATGAATAGCAAGTTGTGGTGTTATTCGTGACTACTATTCTGGACCAGCACATTGAGGGAATGAACTTAACTTGACCAAGCACTTATGCTAAAATAACCACCTTATCCACTGCTCTCTGAATTGCTCTCTATTATGCCTATTGAGAAAGAGAGAAAAGGCTGGGAAGCTACACCCCATAATTTTGCCTATTTGTCAGAAAATTATAGATATATTTTAGCACCTTTTCCCAATTTTTGAAATTTTCATTTTTCATTTTCAGAGCAGGTCAGACAGTTAATAGGAACAGGGGTTGAGAGTAAAAAGGTTAAAACTTTTTTACACTCTGGTCCTACACATAATTACAGGAAGTAGCTCTGATTTGAATGTGCTATAATCAAATACAAATGTCAGAGTGTTTAAAATAAATATCCACAAAGCTGAAGATTATACCCTTTTTAGCACAGGTATAAATGTATGCATTAATTAACATTATTTACTTGCATATCTCTTGCAGCAAGTGGGGAAATAAATTTTATTGGACCCCTAAAATGCAAAACACTGAAAGTGTAATCCGGAGATCAATACAGATAAGTTTTTCGGTTTTAGGTATTCATGTAAACATCCTAAAATTGCACGTTTTTTTTTTTTTTTAAACTGGACTGAATATTCTCCAGGATCAATTTTCAGGTAGAAACTAGCCATTTGTTAGGCTACAAACATTTTCCTAAAAACCTCTTAGAGCATTGCTTGATCAGTCAGCATCCTGTTCTCACAGTGGCCAACAAAATCCCTGTGGGGGCCTCAGCCGCATAGGGAGCCGCTTTGCCGCCCAGGGCGGCATACGCAAGGGCACCCCCCTGGGGGCGGGGCACCGCTCCCTAGCGCATGCGCCCTGACATTGACATTGCGACGCATGCATCGTGACATCATGACGTGTGCGCAGCCTCCTGGGTGGACTGCGCATGTGTGGACATGCACAGTGCATCAAAGATGGTGGGCGCGAGCGGCTGGCACCTGACCGGCACCGCGGCACACTGAGTTTCAAGGCTGCAGCGGGCGAACAGCAGCACAGACGCTGTGCTGCTGTTCGCGCGTTGCAGCCTTTTAAAAGTTTTGGTGCTGTCGGCAGCGACTGTGGGGGTGGAGCCCGCCCCCAGAGTATCACCCCCAGGGCGGTACCTGGGGTGGACGGCCCCCCTAACCCCTTGCTCCGCCCCTGGAGTGCAAGAGCACAAGACCCCTCTCTCCACATGTGATTCCCAGCAACTGGTATTCAGAAGAATGCTGACTCCAACAGTAGCATTGATAGCCTTATCTTCCACAGATTTGTCTTATCCTCCTTTACCAACAAAATATTTAAACACCCAGTTCAAAATCTATGTAGGACAACTGTAGTGTCACAAACCCATAGGCTTGGCTCGCATATACACAAATTGCAGGATCCTTTTGGCCCTGAATTTGGCTTACCATAAAGTAATTTGCATGATCCCTGTTCATTCTATGTTTCCCACCCCACCTCGTTGTCTGGATGACAATCCTGTTAGATAAGTAGCCCTGATTGAAGCAGCCATTTCTTTCTTTATTAACTAAATTTATGTAGCCACCTCATAAGATAGGTTGTCTGAGCAGTCCACAGAACCAAGACCACTCTATTCTGCCTTGGTCAGACCACAACTGTTTCCAGCTCTGGGTGCCATAATTTAAGAAGGATTTAAGAAGGATATTTACAGAGGAAGGTGACCAAGGGTCTGGAAACCAAGCCTTAAGAGGAGTGGCTGAGGGAGTTGGGTATGTTCAGCCTGGGTAAGAGTAGACTGAGAGGAGATATGATAGCCATCTTCAAATGCTTGTCACATGGAAGATGGAGCAAGCTTGTTTTCTCATGTTCCAGAGGGTAGGACTCGAACCAATTGATTCAAGTTGAAAGAAAGGAGATTCCACCTAAACATCTGGAAGAACTTTCTGATGGCAAGAGGTACTTGACAGTGGAATGTACACCCTAGGAAGGTGGTGGACTCTCCTTCCTTGGAAGTTTTTAAGCAGAGGTTGGATGGCCAGCTGTCTTGGATGCTTTAGTTGAGATTTCTGCACTGCAAGGGGTTGGACTAGATGACTCTCAGGATCCCTTCCAACTGTACTATGATTCTAAGATGGTAATCAAAATGCAATATAAATCATTAAAAGCTACTGTAAACTAAGGATGTGATTCATATGTACACAAACACACAATCTAGGTTTTGTGATTGGGGGTCCTTAAAACAGGCATGAAGAAGTAATAAGCATGAACTGAATGCCTGCTGGGCTTCTTTATATACGAGAATTTTAATGGACCTTTTATCCTACTCATAACCTAGTTTATCTCTTTTTCTGACACTGTTTCTGTATCCTTGCCATTCCTTTTCACCTCCCTTGCTTTCCTTTCTTTCTCATTTCCTGTGTCTTCTTTTGCTCCCCTCTTTTTCACCCAGCCTCCCCTCCCCTCTGACATTTTACAATTGTTTTTCTAAGCATAAAATAAAGCCTATCTTCTTCTTCTGCAGCTGCGACATCATCCCAGGCTGCACTAAATTGACACTTCTGAAAGCAACGGTCCTAGTCAGTCACTCCAAGGCTGCTACCTTCAGAAGTGTCGATTTACTGCAGCAGCAGACAATGCAGCAGCTGTAAAGCTAAGGCAATTTAGAGAGAGAGAGGTCTAGCAAAAAAAGAAAAAGAAAGAAAGAAGGAAGGAAAATCTTTTGTGAGGGATACCCAGAGGGAGTGCAGCGGGAGGGAGAAAAGGCAAGCAGACAAAAAGATGGAAGATGAGAAACAGGGATGTGTAGCTTCAAGGTAGCAGAAATAGGATTGTAATAGACACATAATTCCCAATTGCCAACAAAAATGTTGGATGCATTTTGTGCCAGGATAGCCATGGAGACATGGAATCTCCCTACCCCCTCCAACTTTTCCATAATCCAAATTGTCTTCCCCTCCAAACTGAAATCTGAAATATCAACTCTTCACATGCTTAAATGCATTTGGGGGAGAAAATGGTGTCAAAATGCAACCACAGCCCAACATGGACTATGCTCCAAAATCAGAGAGAACAACTTTTGGAACTTGGATTATTTCTGCTTTCTGTTTATTATCGAATCCAAGATATTACTCTTGTGTGGGTGTATCTCCAGTAAAGTTTCCTGAATATATATCGCAGCTCAGAGCTAACATTTCTTGTATTAAACATCTGGCCACAACTATCTATTCACAGAGATAGAAGCAAAGGAGGAATGGATGACTTCAGCCATCTTCCAACTCTTCTTAGCTTACCTTCCCATGTTAATGGTTTCTGCCTTTTTCCTTTCTAATGTACTTAAAGAACCATGTTCTGATTGCTTGTTTTACAGTGCAATCTGTTACTTTGTGAAAGTAAAGGCACTGCCTAATTAAAGGAAATTTTCAGTTTGGTGTAGGAAAGTTTATAGAAAATAATGAAATGATTATTAATGGCTCGCCTCATCATGTCTAACAGAAGAGGCAGATGGGTCAATAAACCTGCAAAAATGATGTAAGGAATTCTACAAGGATTCACTCTTTGTCCCCACCAAAGACTCAGCTTAGAGATCTGTTGTCAGTACAAGTTTTAAAGCTATATTCTTATGTCTCCTTTGACTTAGCTGACATTATTTTAGTGGATGGAGGAGAAGGCATTACATAATCCAACATTAGATATTTATTCCACACACTCTGTGAAGGGAGAGCAAGTCGTTTCTAGCTTTGTTGCCACTCCTCAATCTTACCAATTTTAAGTTTTCAAAATATAAATTCAGAAAAATGCAACACTTTCATCTCCATCACAAAGAGAAGTGCATTTCTACCCACAACCCTTTTTCCCCAGCCACAGTGGCTGTCCAAAGTGAAGGCATTCTTTTGCAGAAGAAGAAGAGGATTGGAAGGGACCTAGAGTTACATGATTCCCCCTCCCCTGTTTTGGTGTTGCTCTATTTCTAATTTTTCCAATCTTAAGTACAGTTCTCCATATTTCCACATTAGTTTGTGATTTTTTTTAAAGGTCCTCATGAACACCCACAAGCTTGTAGACCTTTTTGTATCCAATTACACATTTTTTTGCAGAAAAAGATGCTTTAATAGAATACATTTTTGTATGTTATTTTCACCAAAATATGCATTTATATGCACACATCACCCTAGTGTGTTCACTTTTCTACACATTACCTGACTGGAGAACTGATTCACAGAAGGGCAAATTTTGAAGGATGGGTGTGCTTTAGTTCCGTTATTGATTTGAAAAGGTGAATTAGGTAGGTACATCTTCAAATGCAGATGAAATAAAATTTCTCCTCCATCCATAGTAGAGACTGTGGCTTTTAATCTTCATTGGTGGATTATTTGTCAGATTTGCTGAGATGGGAGATTTAAAAATGGTGCCACCATACATACATTTCCTTAATCAGTCTCTCCCTTAGCTAATTAGAAGACTGTAGTTCACCCTTTTAATGAGGGTGAAAGAGGAGAGCGCAAAATATGGTCTGAAGCTCAACATCAAAAAAACTAAGATCATGGCCCCTGGTCCCATCACCTCCTGGCAAATAGAAGGGGAAGAAATGGAGGCAGTGAGAGATTTCACTTTCTTGGGTTCCATGATCACTGCAGATGGTGACAGCAGTCACAAAATTAGAAGACGCCTGCTTCTTGGGAGAAAAGCAATGACAAACCTAGACAGCATCTTAAAAAGCAAAGACATCACCTTACCGACAAAGGTCCGTATAGTTAAAGCTATGGTTTTCTCAGTAGTAATGTATGGAAGTGAGAGCTGGACCATAAAGAAGGCTGATCGCCAAAGAATTGATGCTTTTGAATTATGGTGCTGGGGGAGACTCTTGAGAGTCCCATGAACTGCAAGAAGATCAAACCTATCCATTCTTAAAGAAATCAGCCCTGAGTGCTCACTAGAAGGACAGATCCTGAATTTGAGGCTGCAGTACTTTGGCCACCTCATGAGAAGAGAAGACTCCCTAGAAAAGACCCTGATGTTGGGAAAGATGGAGGGCACAAGGAGAAGGGGACGACAGAGGATGAGATGGTTGGACAGTGTTCTCGAAGCTACTAACATGAGTTTGGCCAAACTGCGAGAGGCAGTGAAGGATAGGCATGCCTGGCGTGCTCTAGTCCATGGGCTCATGAAGAGTCGGACACGACTGAACGACTGAACAACAACAACAAGTTCTGAAGTATGCTTACATTTAGAAAGGTTAATTCCTTGTCATAGCTGCAAGGTCAAATTTGTTGGTGAATAGTAAGCCAAAAGGGGAGGCCCATGTTGTTTGATTGTCTCCATTTCCAGTATCCCAGAGTGTTCATGTCTCACCTGTTCTGGGAATATGGCAGGGTGATGGGGAGGAAACAGCTGTGATATGGTTGGGTAGTCCGAGGACTTTTATGCTGAGCAGAAGGTTACCAATTCATGATCTGTTGTGTGAGGAAAATGGAGCTGTGTTCATCTAGTATTTTATTTTTAAGTGCTTAAACGTTTAAACAGCTGTAGAAGGGTTATCTAACTACAACACAGTTTTAAAAAAAATCAAAATAAAATGCAGCATGTTATATCATGTTAAGAGACACTGTATTTAAATCCCTGGGGTATTATTTTTCTTAAGTACAGTATGAACTTGATTCTAAAAGGACAGCAATGTTGGTACCAGGCAAAGATCCCTGGGGAAGGCATTCCACAAATGGAGAGGCTTCACTGAGAAGTCTCACTCTCCACAATTACCTCCCAACTTATCTCGGATGATGAGGTTATCTGAAGGAGAGTCTCTGAAGAGGTCCACCTCCAAGGGCCTTCTGGCAGTTCCTTCACTGAGAGAAGTTACAGGGAACCAGGCAGAGGGCCTTCTCAGCAGTGGTGCTCTCCCTGTGGAATGCCCTCCCATCAGATGTCAAGGAGATAAAGAACTACGCAAATTTTAGAAGACATCTGAAGGCAGCCCTGTTTCGGGAGGTTTTTAATGCTTGATGTTATATTATGTTTTTATATGTGTTGGAAGTTGCCCAGAGTGGCTGGTGCAACCCAGCCAGATGGGTGGTGTATAAATAAAACAACAACAACAACAACAACAACAACAACAACAATGACCTCAATACACATGCTTGGCATGGGAACAAATGTTCTGTCAAGGTAAGTGACTCAGTAACGGTGGGGTAGCTTGGGGCAGGAATGTTCTGCTTACTTGGCTTCCAATGCCAAGGTTGTTGCTGGTTACTAAAATGGAGAGGGGCGAGGCGGTGGGGACGTCTGCATGGTGTAGGCAGACTGGTGAAGCCAACCAAGGCTCCCATTCATTCATTCATTCATTCAGTCTCTCATTTTATTAGTATGCTGCTTTTCCACAAACACAAAAATATCATGCTCAAAGTGACTTACAAGCAAACAGGGATTCATTTCAAACAAACACTACGAAACACTTTCATAATAACATAGCAAAACTTCATATTATAGCAAAGCAATAACAGTTTCCCAACATAGCAAAACATATAACAGCATACCATAAAACCACATTCCAATACTATAAATATAACAAGATTACCAATACCAAGGGAGCTTCACAGCTTCACATTCGCCCCAGAAACACCTGTCACGTGTTGCTCACAGTCCCTCTCCTGCAGCAGTTTCCTACAAGGCTTCCCAAGGCGACGGGTGGGGTAGCTGGAACCACACACCCCCATGATGTCCCACCACTGTGTCCCCACTCTGTTGACCTCCCAACCTCCTTGCCTCTCCCCTTCTTGGTAGTAGATGTTGTTGGATTCCCAACTCTTAACAATCTGCAGGGTGGCTGATGGACAGCGATGATGGGAACTAGAGTCCCAACAATGTCTGTAGAGTCATAGGTTGCCCACACCTGGAGCAGACACATTCATGGAAGATAGATATCATCTAGTCACAATACCTAAGCTGATTTTCTGTGCAGAGCAGCACCAAGTTGGCAAAGACTGACTGAATCGTCCTAGATGTTGGACTAATATGACAGATGATGGCTTTCGTGTCCATGTTCTTCTTGTGTCCTCATGGAGGCACCTGTCTGCCTACCATGAGAGACAAAGCACAGGACTGGAGCTTCCTTGGTCTGATCTAGCAAAGTAGTTCTTAGCTTGGGAGGCATATTCCCCCCCCCCATCCTCCTGCAGCAGATTCTTTGAAAGAAACAAATGTCCCCAAACAAAACAGGTCAAAACAATGCTGGTTTCTTGTGTATGTGTACATGATGCTGATAAATCTCATACAAGGTTTATATTTCCTCTGGTGTTAAGCATTCAACATCTAGCATTTGTGTGCCAATGATAATAAAGAGCGCGGCTATTGATATTCTGGCCATCTGTTCCTAGCATGAATTATTAAATGTGAAGTATGGGCACAGTTACGAATTTGTAGAACAAATTATCTGTAGTTTGGAAACTATATATTTTCTAGAGAACTTTGCCAGTATGGTTTCCTTCCTTCCTTCCTTCTGAGCTTATTTATGGTGCACATTCTTTGAGCGGAAAGCTGCATCAAAAAGAAGCCGTCAGTTCATTATTTGCAGCTAGTGACGTTTGAATGGAGTTGTAACATTCCCAGTGGTCTTTTGAGTATACAGGGGCTGCTAACTTGAGTGAGGATTAAAAATAAAAATAAACCAGCCACATTACCTGGGAAGAGTACAATGGGGTCCTGGTGAGTAGCCCCATTCATGTTTGTTTTGCAAACCTGTGGGAATTAGCTCCACTATTTACAGATTATAACAGTAGGTTGTTGAATGTTTTATTTTCATTCCCAGTTGGTGCAATATGTTCAAAGCTGATGCTGATGGCTTGCCCATTTGATTTCACATATGGTCAACTATTTGGGCCCTCTAAGGCTTTCTTTTGTAGTCCATCTTCTTTATACCTATCATATATTTGGGGTTTTTGTTGTTGTTGTTGTCTGCTGGGAGACGGCTATGAAACTCAGCAACCTGGCAGCTGTGGAGGGAAATGGATAGGCCTGTTGTGAAGGATTCAGAATTATTTGGGTCAAAGTGTCCCAGGAAGAGCATTTCCAATAAGCAGAGAATACAAACAAGTGCTCCACAGGTAAGAGAATGAAATCCGGCAGATGAAACAATGGTTGAGTTCCCCCCTCCCACCTCTTTGAACCTGTGCTTGGGTTATCCTGGGTTCTTTGGGCACTGCAGGTTACCTTCAAAGCAAACTTTTATTGTCTGGGGAATCATATAGCCTGGGAAAGAATCTTTATATTTATACACTTCTCTGAGCTTACCTACATGCATTCAGAAAGTCCAACTGGAGTCAGAAGGAATGGAGTCTGTGAAAGTCTAGGAATGTAGGTTAGGCCTGCTGGAATTTTGAGCCTAATGTTGAGGCAAGCGAGCTTCTCTTGGTTCCCACTGGTTCCTTTGGGAAAGAGGGGTGCTGTTTGCCTCCTCACAGATAAACAGTTTGGTTCATTGCCAAACCAATTTGGGCATCTCTTCAAAGCAAGGAAGATATCTCTCCATGGCTTTGCTATGAGTCTGTTTGAAGAGCTGCCCATGGAAAAAGTATGTGCGTCAGTTGTGTGAGTGTGCAAGACCAACGTCCATTCCCAGGGAGCCCCTTGTGAATTGTGCCCCTGTGGCCCTAATCCAAATTTCCCCACTGGCTATTCTTCAAAGCAGACCTATAGCAAAGCAAGGTTTTGCCGGGGCGGGGTCAGGGGGGGGGGCTGCCTTGAAGATCTGTCTTCTGGAAAAGTGAGGCGGGGACAAAAGCCTAACATCCCCGACTTGCATGTAAGTATCCCAGTTTTCTTGGATGTTCATGTAATTTTTTATATTTTAATCCAAGCTAGGAAAAATCCCAGTGCTTCTAATGCTTTCCTCTACTTTGAGGCAAGCTTTACTAAGCCCCTCAAATTCATTTCCTGATCTGAGTTCAGCAAACTTTGGTGACATCTCAATTTTCTAGAAAATTTGACTGATCTCCTAGGGATTCACTTCAAAGTAAATATGTTTTGTATTATGTTTCGTGCCTACTTAGGATAAAACCTTCCACAACAAGTCAATATTTATTTATTTCAAAACAAGAAAAGCCTTCAAGGGTATATCAGCACAGGACTACCCTGTTTTAATCATAATTATTGTCATTGCCCCCTCCACACAGCCCAGTATCTGCTGCCTAAGTCAACTGCATCTCTCTGCCAAACAGTAGGGCTGGCTCTTCCTCTCCTAACATAACACAAGAGCTTGAAGAGAATGTGATCCAGGCCTTTCTCTCTCTCTTTCTCCTTCACAACAAATTTAAAAAAATGTTTTATATTTAACAAGAAGAATTTTGACCAGTATGGCAATCAATGTTATTGCAGTGTAATAAAAGATGTCTCGTTTTTATCAAAAGTATTGGGTTTCTGTCTTTTTTTTCTTTTATTAGGTAAAACTCATTAACTTTGCTATTGAAGCACATTCCTGTAACTTCTTGGATCGTTCATTTACAGCTGGAGATCTTACTCGTCTTAGCATAAGTAACTATAGCTGCTGTTCCCATGTACACAGCTCTTCCTCAGCCTCTAGAACATGCATTATTTGTAGTGTATGTAAACAAGCTTAATACTGTAATATAACACAGTGGTGAACTTATATTTTTGGGCTCCTGAAGCTTGAACTGTTGTGGGGGGCCCCTTCACAACCAGCAACTGAGATCTGGGTAACCACTGTTACTACTTCAATTGGGGTTTTCCACAACAGATCAAATTTTTATTTTTAATTTTTAAATTAACTACTACATTTCAGATTTTGATTAAAATTGCTGTACTGAATTATCTCACATTTCAAAATCACTGGTGTGAATAAAATTTTTATATGCCTTATAGTTTTCAAGTTACTGCAGTCCTCTACCTTTACAACATCTGTGCTACTGACTCTCAAACTTTGGGATTGTTGAAATATATACAACAAAAAATTAATCGATTTGAGTCGTGTGACTCATATGGGTCTGCTGGACATAATTAGTAACTAAAGGTAAAGGTACCCCTGACCGTTAGGTCCAGCTGCGCACGACTCTGGGGTTGCGGCACACATCTTGCTCTATAGGCCAAGGAGCTGGTGTTTGTCCACAGACAGCTTCCGGGTCATGTGGCCAGCATGACTAAGCCGCTTCTGGCGAACCAGAGCAGCACATGGAAACACCGTTTACTTTCCCACCGAAGCAGTACCTGTTTATCTACTTGCACTTTGACATGCTTTCGAACTGCTAGGTTGGCAGGAGAAATTAGTAACTAGTCAGTTGAAAACAAAAGGAAAGGCTTCCAATTTCTCTTTCACAGCTGCGCTGGAGGAAGAGAAGGAAGGTGGAGCATTCAAGGCCTAGGCTCATCCAGACTCACTTCCACAGTATGGTTTAACATTACATCTGAATGCAGCTATTTTTTGGTACAGGCAGGTTGGCAGCCAGGTTTCCAGGAGAAGCTAGGCTACACAATCTTTGAGGCACCAGCTTCACCAAACAGGTTGCTCAGACTGAGAATCCAGACTGGAAGCAGTGATTTTATATATCAGTCCTGCCAGTCTCCCATTGGCTCTCCAGATCAGCTGACCCCATCCTAGTAAGCAACTGCCAGGATACCAGTGCCATTGTGCTGCCCCTCAGGTGGTGCCTGCTTAATGGAGAACCAACATTAATCATTATCAAAATTTCAGTGGAATAAACCCATGGATCTGCTTAATTCTCCCACTAAAATTGATCTAACATTTAAAAAGTGCATAACTTTGGTTTCTTTGCAACACAGAAATAAAAATCACAATTAGTTTTGTGATGCACAACCCGTATATATAGTGATTAACTGTGAGATGTAACTGATAAAACCATAGGGTCATAGATAGACTACTTTTGAGACTGTAGAGTTCCACTTTGAGACTGAAAAAATATATAATCAAAGGAAGAACTCAATAATTGCTTAAGTTTCCAAAGAAGAAGGTGCTGTGTGGCAGCTGAGTGGGCTTGTATGACCTTGAAATCATTTAACTAGTCACCACTGAACAATAATTCAGGCTTTCAGTTTTCATCTTTTTAGCTCACATAATGGATAAATGGATTATTTGTTGTGTATAAAGAAATAAGTGGATATTCATGTCAAAGAGGCACTTAATAACGTAAGATTAACATAAGTATTCAAGTATTGCAAAGTTACTTTGCCTTTCTGGAATAAGTATTAAATATATAAACTTTGAGTGCACTGCGGGTTTCAGGGGATTTCAGTTCCCCAGAACCATCATGGGTGTGTCTGTCTGCTGTGGAAGACCTCAATAGGCCCATGAAAATATCTATGGGTATGAGTCTACTGTAGCTCGCAAAGCAGGGGGCTCTGGGGTCAGCAGTGTGTTTAAGATGGCCTTGGATGGCCTAGGATTGGGTCCTTCCAATAGCCTTGAGCTGATATACCTAACTCCATCATGGGTTTAAATGGGGGGGGGGAATTCCAAATGACAAAGATTATCCAGGGATGACACCACCACCACCACCATGCTGTCCCTCCCTGGTTGTTATGCATGAGCAGAGCTGTGGACTTGTTGGTGGCTCCACCTCAGCTTCCGCCCTCCCCGCACACCTAGGATTTCTCTATCTATTCTCCAGGTATAGGGCGGTGTATAAATTGAAACAACAGCAGCAACAACAACAACAATTCTGTCGGCCTACATTTTTTCTTTTAAAAAACCCCAATCTTCAAAAAACACGTCTGTCATATAGCCATAACCGTATTGTCCCCCCCAACTACTGTCATGCATTTGGTGGGAACTCTAGAAAGGGTCTCCTCAGTGGCTGTGCTCAGATTTTGGCATTCCCTATTGAGACCCTTGTAGATGGGCTCTTTTGTTTTGAGTTTCTGCTCTGTGTTTTAATATGTTATTTCTAATTTAATTATGTCTTTCACTATCTGCTGTTTTTATCTGGTCTGATCTGATTTTTATGATAATCTTGCTTACCGGTACTTATTTATTTATTTTTATGGAGGATTTTATTGTTCTTCGTTTCTTTGGGCACTTTTTTATTGAAAGGGAGGATATAAATGTAACAAATAACAGAATAAGTGATAACCTACTTAGAACTGTCACCAAGGGAGGGTCCTGGGTTGTTGGTCTCACCTCAGTAGAGGGCTGTTTCCTTCACTCCCTACTGGTGAGCTTCCCTGAGGCATCTGATTGGCCACTCTAGGAAACAGGATACAGGACTAGATAGACCACTTCCTGTTCCTGCAGGGCTCTTACATTCTTAACTTGCCCCAAACATGGTTGTGACTGTTATGAGATGGTCATCTTTTTAAAAACCTATCTATAATCATTGTGGGTTGAAATATATAGCTATCTCAAGGATGGACTCTGAAGGAAGTTTGTCCTCACCAAAGGGCCTACTCTACAAGCATTGCCTGTGTTCCTCTTGATGTTCTAGCCTTACCTTACTTGTTCCATCTGTGCATTTGAAAATGAATAGAATATGTTTGTAAAGAAACCACAAGTCTTGACTTCCCTCTCTTCTGCAGAAAACCTATTAGCTTAAAATAAATAAGTAGATCTTAATTGTGAGCATTCATTATATACCGGTAATACAAATGTTAATCTGTATTTATAATCTACAAGGTAGAAACAGTATACATGTACAGTATAAAGATGTAATAAATATAAAGCAGCGTGCAAAATAACATTTGTAGTAAAATTTCCTATATTATCATGCAGATGTAAATAAATATACATAAAATATACAAGTAATTTAGTGGAGAATTAAAGTGATATCTAACTTGTTGTTATTCTTTCTAAAAGGTAACTCTTTATTTCTGTAGGAAAAAATGTTACCTGGCTGGAAATACATATAATCTATTCCCTTACTTGTTCTTTCTTCATGTATTTGTTTGTTGACTTCCAGTTAAGGACGGGCCGATCTATCAGTTTTAGTTATTCTCTCTTCCTTATTTTTCCAATATTCAGTGCAGCTCTCCGCATTCCCATGTCTTTGGTCTTTGTGTTCCTGTGTGCTCTATGATATCTTGTTAGTTTGGTAAGGATATCCTTGATCATGTTTTTAAAATGTCCTCATGAAAATTCACCAGCATTTCATGCATGAAAATTCATGGAAAATTCCAGCAGCATGCTATTTTTTCCTGCTATACACATGTTTATGCAATTTTGCACAATATACATATTTTTGCAAAGCACTTTCCCCTAATATATGCACATTATGCAAACTTCATCATTGGAAATGCATTTTGGTACACATCACTTGGCTGGAGAAGTGTCTTTGAAAATTCAGAGACGTGAATTTCAAAGAATGGCTGTGTTTTGATTCACATATTGTTTGGGAAAGTGTGAATTAGCTAAGTTCACTGGTAAATGCAAACTGAATTGAGTCTTTCCCCCATTCCTGCTTCCAACCATTAATGACTTTTCTACACGTCTCTTTCTTTTTGCACATACTTTGCTGTGGACTTCTCACAACTTCAGAAGAAGTAACATGGAAAAAAACAAAACTATCCTGGGAAAGCCTCGTGTATTCCCTTTCTTTCTCTGTGTTGGTGAAGTTTGAATGGAAAATGTTCCCACCTGGGAGAAGCGGTTGGTTAGAGCAAATTGCATCCAATTATGGTTTATTATAATGTTGAATATATTTTGGAAGCCTTCTTTCTGAGATAGAACTAAATTACTTAGAGTGCTTACAGAGTCTTCTGCCACAATGTAAATGAGTTGTTTAACATGGCACTTCATTGCTATAATAAGTCAAAGCCACTCACAAGCTTGATGTGTCTGCAATAAACGTTTTATTTTTTTGGGGGGGGGGGTAAAAATATACTATACAAGTTGCAATGTGCCATGCTCATTCATGCTTTAAATCAACAAAGATCAGCAGACTGAATAAAAAAAAAATGAAAAGCTTATTTAGAAACTGACATAAGCTTTCAGATGAGCTGGGATGGCTGAAGTTAACTGCATTCATTTTTCTTTGCTTGTCACACTTCCCACTTGAATTTCGCTGCTAAAGATAGTGAGAAGTTTTGCTTTATGAAATTATATCTACAGTAACGGCATTTGCATTTATATAGACTTGCTTATAAGTTAAATCTTTAAAAAACCCAAAACAAACAATTCCCTGAATTAAAATAAGAGTGACACATTCAGTTACGTCTACCCAGACTGCAGCTTCTCAGTTTTATCTTTACATTGGCTCATTAGGGCTTGACTTTTCAAACAGGTGAGCTGCATTTCCAGGCTTGAAACTAAGACTTCGGAAGTCATTGCCTTTTATTCATCTATCTCCCATTCCCCGTTCATTTTTTGTTTGTTTTAAATCCTACCATTTCTGCAGAGAACTTTGCACAGTTTATTTCTTAGCTTTGCAACAGTCCGGTGAATTTATGCTTAGAGAAAGCGACTTATGCAAGGCCATTCCATGAACCTCATGACTTAACGGGGTTTCTAAAGATGGCAGCCTCAAACCAGGGAACTAGGTATTGGCACCTGGCCAGAAGAGGGAGCTGCTGCCTCACTTTGTGCTATGTTTAGCTCCCACCTATAATCTCGCTGGAGCAAGCATGGGTGACCTTCTAGGCAACCTTCCAAGGGTCACGTGTCTATGGTGGGCAGTGTAAGCCGGAAGAATGATTAGAATGCAAACACATTTTCTAATCAGGCAAAAAGACTCAAGGAGGGAACAAAACAGGGCTTGTGAGGGTGTGTGGCTGAGGAGGGGACATGGCCTAGGAACAGTCCCAAGTGCTATTGCACAGCGCCATTTTGTCTTATGGGTTGGCCTTTCCATACGTGTAGAGTAGGTAGGTAGGTAGGGACTCCTAGGAAATGGCATTTTTCTATTTTGGTGGACACTTCCGGCCCCCTTGTGTCTTTCACAACCTGCATTTAATAGGTTGCTGTTTCTTTTCCAGGCTGGAAGGCACAAACATACCTCTCCTTGGGCAAAGTATTGGAAGAAGCTTGACCCTACTTCCTGTAGCGAGAAAGATGCTGATCACCAAAAGAGCTAGAAAGCCTTCTAGGAGTTAAGGAAAAAGAGGCATTAAGTGTGTGTGTGTGTGTGTGTTTTAAATATATATAAATACTAAAAATAAATACTAAAAAGGAACCCCCCCCCCGATTCACGATGCAGAAGTGAGTATAATTGATGTGTGTGGTTTTCTGCATGGTAAAATAACAATGCCATCCATTAGAGATGAAAGCTGTAACAATTCAGACATCAAGGCAGTGTGTATTTTATAGGTCATTTGGGCTCCATTCAAATCTACAGGTTGCTGAAGGCTGATGTTCCTTTTCCATACTTGAAAGCATTTAATAGATTATTATAAAGGGGTGGGCGAAGATGGTGCTCAGCCGTGGTTCAAATGGAAGTTCTATGTATCTATCACTATGGTGTGATTTCTAAATGAGAGCATAAACTTTGAAAGCTCCCCTTCCCCACATTGCAAGCCTGCATTATTGCCAAGGCTTTTTAAGGAAAAGGAGTGATGAATTCAATGACAGTCGAATGGCAATGATGCTCATGAATTCAATGGGTTATAAAACACATGGCCTGTACCAGTTACGCCACATGATCAAGGATATCCTTCCCAAAATAACAAAGCATCTTAGAGCACTCAGGAACACAATAGACCAAATACAGTTTTGAAACTGTGTGGTAATAATAATAATAATAATAATAATAATAATAATAATAATAATTTATTATTTGTACCCCACCCATCTGGCTGGGTCTCCCCAGCCACCAGTATACCAGAAAGGACAGTGTTGCTTCCTCACCAGCAGCTACCCATGACTCACTTTGGTACATTGGTTTGGTTGGAGAGTAGAAAGCACTTAACTGATGGAAAATTCACATAAGTAATCCATGTCTTTGTATATATGGGCTTTTTGACTTCTGATCAGGTATGGAAGTACGATCAAAATTTCTCCTAACAGACACTTTTTTGTATAAGAAAAACATTTTCCTCAAATTTATTACATTTTTTCTATATTATTTTCACTAATATGTGCATTGTATGCACTTTTACCCTGGTCCGTGAATTTTTCTACAAATTAAAAATTGGAGAAGTGTACTTTTTGACAGATGGCTGTGTTTCAGTTCGTATGGAACCTGCAGATTAGGTAAATCCACCTTTGAATGCAAACTGGATCGAATTTCTCCTCCACCTTTACTACCTGATACACACATGTCTTCACTCCCCAAACCACATACGCACACACACACACAAAAATAATAATAATAGTGGATCTGCCTGGGGTGAAATCCTGGAATTTGTTTTCAATACCAGAGCTAAGTTCTGGGATGTGTGAGAAAAACAGTCACTGAGCATGTGGTAAGTGCATTTCCCTACAAAATAATTAGAACTGAACACCACCACCAGCCCAACCCACTTTTTAAAAATAAATAAATTAATTACTTTCCCACTTCCTTTGCCAATATAATGTACTGTTAGAGAAAACCCACAAAATTCCTTTCCTGATTTCTCCCCATAGTCCTTTCTAGCATCTTCTCCCAAAAGTAAAGAGGTAAAGGTACCCCTGACCATTAGGTCCAGTCACGGACGACTCTGGAGTTGCGGTGCTTATCTTGCTCTATAGGCCAAGGGAGCCAGCGTTTGTCCGCAGACAGCTTCCAGGTCATGTAGCCAGCATGACTAAGCTGCTTCTGGTGAACCAGAGCAGTGCACGGAAACACCGTTTACCTTCCCGCCGCAGCGGTACCTATTTATCTACTTGCACTTTGATGTGCTTTTGAACTGCTAGGTGGGCAGAAGCTGGGACTGAACAACGGGAGCTCACCCTGTCATGGGGATTCGAACCGTTGACCTTCAGATTGGCAAGCCCTAGGCTCTGTGGTTTAGACCACAGCGCC
Organism: Lacerta agilis; assembly: GCF_009819535.1. Lineage (NCBI taxonomy): Eukaryota > Metazoa > Chordata > Lepidosauria > Squamata > Lacertidae > Lacerta > Lacerta agilis. The sequence continues at coordinate 21,275,055 of NC_046317.1, forward strand.
ACCCGCGTCCCTCTCCCAAAATTGCTCTTCCCCAAATTATCTGTCCTGATCCACTGCCCTACCTCCTATGAATCTCATTTGAGGACCAGAGCTGAAGCCAGAGAGATGACTCCCTGATGCATCTCCCGTTCCTCTCCTCATCTCTTAGACACACATAGTTCATGGTGACGCTTCACTGCCATTTCCTTTAATAATAGGAAATGGTGACCTATCTCAATAAAGTCTGTAAAGGACTTTGCAAATTAAAAGCGCCACACAAATGATAAGCGTGCGGAAGGTGCAATCCTGAGGAGGTCAGATGGAAACCCTAACATCTCGATGTGCTCAGCCGAGCTATTTTAACAGGCATCTGCATTTCATGATACAACACCTTGACAGTATTATGACTGCGGGGAGATGGAATCCAGTTCAAGTTGTTAGAACATTTATTCTCCATAAAGGGCGTGTGATAATGGCTGCAGTGACAGGAAGAATTTAAGGCCTGTGTCAGGCTTTGTGCTTTGTAAGAAAGGAGCGACCGCTGAAGTGAAAATGTTCCCAAGTGTACCTGTGAAAAGGTTTTGTGCAAATGCATATCCTGCAAGCTTCCATATCTGAACTATTGTTCAGCCACCCAGGGACCAGCTATGCTTCACATAGTGCCTTGCCTACAAGAAAGCTGCATGATTCTTCCTATTGGCAAGAAATGTTTCTACCTACAGGCTATCCCGAAAATACTATGCAAAATACTATACTGGAGCTACTCCTCAAATACTGTATTATATCAAAGCACAATCGATGTTGGCCTTATTCAGAAAACTCTCAGACAGAATAAATTTCATTACCACGGAGTAGGTAAAGTAGGTAAAGGACCCCTGGATGGTTAAGTCCAGTGAAAGGTGCTCATCTCGCTTTCAGGCAGAGGTAGCCGGCATTTGTCCACAGACAGCTTTCCGGGTCCTGTGGCCAGCATGACTGAACCGCTTCTGGTGCAACGGAACACCGTGACAGAAATCAGAGTGCACGGAAATGCCATTTACCTTCCTGCTGCAGTGGTACCTGTTTATCTACTTGCACTGGCGTGCTTTCGAACTGCTAGGTTGGCACGAGCTGGAACAGAGCGATGGGAGCTCACCCCATTGTAGGGATTCGAACCACCGACCTTCTGATCAGCAAGCCCAAGAGGCTCAGTGGTTTAGACCACAGCACCACCCTCAACTGTCCAGGGGTCCTTTACCTTTTTTTTTACTTTACCATAGAGTAGCAGTAGTAGTTTCCCCATTTCCCCCATTGCTATGGGGATAGCTCTCTACTAAGGATGGAAGGTAAGACTGTGCAAGAAGAAACTCCTATGGCTTGAAAAGTCTGGCCCTGTTTCAAAATGGATCTGACTCCCTTGAAAGGTGGTCCTCAACTTGCTTCTGCCACTATCCTGTCCCTCCTATCACCTTCCCTAAGCGAGAAAAGCTTGCGGAGAACCAGAACCACCAGGAAATGATGCTCTGAGTCATTTCCAAGTAAGAGGAAGCATTGCAGGGTCTAGAAGTCCTTGGTAGGCACCTTCTGGAAAGGTAAGGCTCCCCCACTTCTTGGCAAGGAAGGGAGTCATGGTTTAACCAGTTGGGTTTTTAAAGAGTTCCTGTTAAATGCTCCAATTCCCCACCCCCACTCATGTAACAGAAATGCTCAGAAAAGCCCAAATGTTTTTGGGGGTGAGCCAGAGGGCACCCACACATCCATGATTTCTATATGCCCTGTTCTGATAGGACATTAAAAAAATTACTCAGATATTTGAGACAGCAGAGGCTGGTCCAAAAGAGGGGATGGAACATTGTTCCACCAAACACAGTCTGTGTTCATCCAGCCCTCAGTGGGTGATCCTGGATACCAACTTCCTCCTATTCAGTCTCTAAGTTGTAGAACTCAGCAGGGGAGAAGGAGGAGGGAGAGAAACCTAGGATTGGTTGGCTCCACCTGTCATTAACTGTGGCATCAACTCTTGCTCTTCTCCTGGCCTTCCCATCTACCAGACATCATAGGCCCCAGTCACCCTTTGGGGTGAAGGGAGTATTATTGCTGACTCTACTGCTGTTCTGTGTCAGAGCTGCAAATGATTATGCTGTTGACTTTTAAAAACTCTTGTTTATGATTGTGTTTATGTTGGTTGTTATTTGTTAGTCTTCTTCAGGAGGAAGAGCAGGATAGAAGATGGATGGTATAAATAATGAAAAGGACACACTAGCATTCCTAGAAAGGTTCTGCTATTCATGTGATGTTGAGAAAGATGTGGGTTGTTTCAATATCACCATCATCATTTTCATTAATATCATCATTATTGCCATTCATATATGACAGAACAAAGCACAGTCTAATGCTCGCTTATGGAACAGGTCTCTTGAATGTAAATCCTGTTTATAGGGCTTATATGGTGTCCAAATAATGCATTTTGGGTTGAGATGTAAGTCTATTAAAAGGGTCATTAATGATCTGAACTTTATTGTGGTTTAATTAGCTGAACTTCATTGTGGCTTAATTAGCTGTAGCTACAGTGAAATAAATGATGCTCAACAAAAGAAGAGGAAAAATCTCCCCCCCTCCACTCCACAATGCATTAGGTAACATTAGCTAAAAATATAAAAGGCTGTCAAGTCATGATGCTTTCTGTAGCTATTTTCTTAAATTCCGAGGCAGGAGCTAAAATGGAGAGGTGCGGTCATTGTTATATTTTTCATTCCCGTGAACCCATTTACCACCGGGATGAGCAAACCTAGTTAATTTTCAGTAATGCCAATTATTGTGGATTCTGCTTTGATTCCATGCATCCTCCAGAACTTGTTACTTTCTTGTAAACAGTGTGAATGGCTGTTAATCCTCTTTGGATGTGTTACATGCTTGAGGGAGTTCATTGTTCAAACATCTTTCAGAGACATGATGCTGTATGCGGAGTTCACCCAGTAAGGGCAGCCCTGCCCTCATTAGTTGGACAAACAAGAGAGTGTTTCCAATGCAAGACGAAAGGAAAAGCAACAGAAACCGCAGCCAGGGAAATCTGGAGCAATTGCCTACATCTGACAATGCGGTCGCTTTCACACTTTCAAAGAAGCGAGGGCATTTGCATCTCACGAAATCAGCCCACAGAGCCAACGTGAGGGACCAGCTTTGCAACAAGTGAAAACAGCCTGATATACTGGAGACTGCCTAGTTAGGACATCAAAAGTGGGAAAAGCTAATTTGCCTACCTCCACAAGTCTCAGATAAATGGATATTTCACCTATATATCAGATATTTTAGTCCCTTGCTTAAATCACTTTTCTTCAGGCTAGCCTATTCAGATATGTACCGTATTTACTCAAGTTTAGTGTGCCACCGAATCTAATGTGCTGCTCAATTTTCAGAACCTTCAAACAAACAAACAAACAAACAAACAAACCAAAAAGGTATTTGCTGGCGAATGCAAATGTGCCATCAAATCTAATGCGCACCTTAATTTTCTCAACGTCATTTGGCCAAAAAGGTGAGCATTAGATTTGAGTAAATATGGTAAGAATGCTGACATGTGCTTTAACCTCCCCCCCCTTTGGTTACTGTTGATTTTAATTTTCTGAACGTTTTAAAAATATCTCCCTTTAACTGTTTTTTAAAAATTGATAATGTAGAATGTTTTATTGACAAATTTGTAAACTAGTTAGAAGTTTTATTACAACCGAGTAGTATATAAATGCTGCAAAATATGTAAATAAATGCAAGTGTGCAGAAGGAACAGATCTAAGTGAGAATGTTAAGAGGCCCAGAAACTTTTTTGCTGTGCCACTGTATATATTAGAAGGTTGCTTGCAATTTCAAAATTATTTGATGGGCTCTTTGCCTGGGGCTCGTGACCCCATGAGTAGAGAAAGAGCCCAGTGCCTCCTACAAAGGGACTATGGGAAGGGGCTTTCTTAACTATCCCAGATGATGGGAAGACACTGTGGATCTTATCAGGGACATGTTGTCCAGCTCCATTAACCTGTGACTTCACATCCCCCTTCACAACAGATGTCAAATGGAGCTATGTTCTCTCTCTCCTCTGAAAACAACTTAGAATAGGTCGTTTTAAGGGTGAAAACCAACTCAGGACTAAAAACTAGGAAGGAGCTGCCTGCCTGGGGTTACACTGTTGCACTGGGTGGAGAAATCACCTCCCCAAAGTAGTACAGTGGTACCTCGGTTTATGAACAGTCCTGTTTACGAACTATTCGGTTTATGAACTCCGCAAACGTAGTGTTCCGGTTTGCGAACTTTACCTCGGTCTAAGAACGGAATCCGAACGGTGGAAGGGCACCAGCGGCAAGAGTCCTCATTAGGGAATGTGCACCATGGTTCAAGAACGGATTCAGTTTAAGAATGGACTTCAGGAACTGATTAAGTTTGTAAACCAAGGTACCACTGTATGTCTGCTCAGCTCAGGGCTCAGCAGCCATTTCTGATACTTTTTGAAGTATTCAGAGCTTGCATTGAACTGCATGAATTGTTTGCTGAATTTGATTGCCTTTGCCTTATTTATATGCCATTGTGCTATGATTGTATTGATAGAAACATTTGCTAGTTTTTAATTCTGTTGTCATTCCTGTGAGTCGCTTTGAGCTCAACATTGTTGCTGGAAAAGTCTGCTCACCTTTTGGGTTGAGGGCGTTGTGGCCAGGCATCGGGGCCCCTGCAGTGATCTGGTGGGGGGTGGAGATTGATGCCCCCCTCATCATCACTGAGCAGGGCCCCACCCAGGGGTGGTCCTGCTGTCCAATCAGCACCAGCGGGAGGCATGGCCATGGGAAATTAACTGCGGTACTGCCAGGGAACCCTACTCTCATGCCCATTCGCTGGATCTCCCAGCCCGCCCACCCTCTTTTCATGCTTTGCTATGACACAACCTGGATATGGACAAATGTTGGCCACCATAGTCTCAGAACTGGGTAGGATTTTATTTTCCACTTGGCAAATTGGCACCAGCCATTTGGTTTTTGCCTACCATGTAGCAATCATCACAACTTGTGAGGTTAGGCATTGGGTAAGCTTTTGTTTGGATGGAGGGGAGGTTGTAGCCTCCACCTGCCCCTCATCATTAAGGGTATCTTGTTAAAGGGATCTGGGGGTGTGGATTCTGTCTGATGCCTGGATGTGGGAAAGGGCCATGCCACAACCCCAACGGGGACCCCTCGGGGTGCCCCTATTTGATGTAAGTCATAGGGCTCCCCCTATGGTGAAACCCTTAGGTGGACTCCCTGCAAACGGGCAGGAGTCAAGATATAGTCTTGCTTCACCCAATGCCTAAGCCAAACCACTCACATCTGTAACCAATAAAGTTGTGGCCTATTTGAACCAATAAACCTAAATACTCATGTCCATGTGTGTATTATCTACTAGGGAACTGCGGGTCACGGGGCCTTGGCCATAATGAGATGTAAAGGTATGATCCTGGAACCCTAATTACAAGCCCATTACATAAATAGGGAAAGTGAGAAATGATTCTGATATCATGTGCGAAAACATCTGTGAATAGCTCTGCCTTAAAAGTTTCAATAAACTAGCTATCTGAACGAGCCATCAAGCAAAATTTCAGAAACTGAGCTGACATGTTGGAAATATGGAGTGAAGGCCAGTTTTATTTTATTTTTTCCTGGTGTGGATTTGTTGGCAGCATTCAGTCCCCCTTTATGAGTTTCACATTGATATCATTGTATTTACTGTCAGCCACTGTTACTGAACATTCAAGAGTTCTCTGAATTTGTGAGCTTGATTTCCTTAACTTTAGAAGCTGAAACTGTAGTCATGTTCATTGTTATGAATGCAAGAAAAGCTCTGAGGTTTAACAAGGAACTTCCTCCTCTTAACCGTTTTGGAATTATCTGTTTCAAATCCGGAATCTTGGCTCAATCAATAAGTCTCATCAGAATTTGACGCATTCGTGGATGCTAACAACAACAACAGTTGGTTTTTAGCGTAGAATAAGAGAGCTATGTACATTGACTGCATAGAGAACCTTCAGATTTAGCAAAGAGAAAGTGTGAGGCAGCAGTAGTTGGAGGAGAACAACGCATGGACAAGAGGGAATTAAAATAGGAACAAGAGGTTCACAATCCATACTAAGATGAGGTATGGACTGGGTAAAATCTACACTATAGGCTTCAAACGTATGATACAGACATATTCTTGATCTAGGTCACCCCATTAAAGAGTGATTAGCATTCCCACAATATCCTTCCTGGTGCCTGGAAAATGTTGATAGGGAACAGCTGTGAGTGAGCAGCTGACCATCTGGATCTCAAGATACATGGTGGCAGCCTTCCCCTTAAGTAAAAATATTCCCCCAAGCACTGCAGCATGCTGCTTGAAAGATTCCATTGCTGATTCTTATCTCAAGTGAATTGATCTCAAGTGGAGTTGCAACACGACAAATCTTGTACAACGTGACCAACAGAAGTGCTGCTATGTTTGGTTCCTTTGCCACCAAAGCAGATAGGTGGGAATGAAGGAGCAAGAGAAGCTGGGAATGGGGAGAAGACATAGAAGCTTTTCCTAAGTGGAAAAGATTGCAAACCAGCTGAGGCATTCAGAATGACAAAAGTTGTGGTCCAGCTACCTGGACAGCACCATGCATGCTGTAACATGGCCCATTGAGGCAACCCCCATTCATTTGCGTTATTTCATCTGCTTTGTAATAGTTCGTCTCTTATTAAGAAGTTTAATCACACCTTTTCCTATAATGCAAGACTGGGGAGGACAGGCAAATGAACTGAAAGGTTGAAGATAATTAAAGGGAGGTAATGCCATGGAAACACTCCAGGCATAATGTATCTGTCCAAGGTACATGACATGGAAATGGGGGTGAGAGGGAAAAGAATGAAGTTTTTTTTTATTTTATTTTTTAAATAGTGCTTTACTCTCATACTGGTGGTATGAAGAAGTATATCTGCCTATTAAAGGCTAACAAGTTTACATGGAGTAAACGAATGGAGTAACTATGTAGAGTCTCTTGCAGCAAAAACAGCAGAGAGTCTTCCAGCACCTAAAGACTAATAGATTTATGATGACGTACGCTATCAAGGATTGGGGTCCACATCGTAAAGGTTTGATAACATTCTCTAAATTCTGAAGTGGTGATTCTTACCAACTTGAGTGACTGTGAGGACTGGGTTAGCCCTGGAATAATTAATTGGGAATAATTTGGAATCAATTTATGTGCTAAGGCAAAAATGACCCAACTCTCCAGTCTGCATTTCTCCTGCCCAAGCTGCTTGAGGTTTGTGGCCACTATCAATCATATCATCTCGCAACAGAGCAGCTCGGCCAGCTAGAATCCTCAAGTGGAAGAAGCTGGTGATCTTATAATTCAGCCAGTGGATGTACCTCCTATTGGGCAATAGGGATAGGCAAATTTGTCAATTTTGGTTACATTCAGTTTCTCGTTTTGCAATACTAAGTTCACTTCTCCACATTTCCACATGAGTTTTTTTTTTAATCCTCCTGAAGATCCAGCAGCATTGTAGTGCAAATTCACTAGCAAGGAGAGGGCTGTCACACTCATTTACTCACAGTGAGCACAGGATGCTAGACTAGATTTGTCTTAGGTTTGATCTTGCAGGTCTCTCCTTATCTAATGAGAAGGACACATTTACAGGCAACAACTGATTAACACACATCCGAAAGACGTGCAATTGCACACACAAACAGCTCTGAATCTGAAAGTTGCCTGAAAATGTCACTCAACACATCACAGAAAGGGAAGAATGGGAGAGGGGAATAACGGGGGCAGGAAATAACCAACTGTGGCACAAGGAAGGCCACATGTTTGAGCATCTATGCTATGGAGCATTGGCTGCAGCCAGCTGATCACTTATTGGCTAACTCTCCCTTGTTTAGTGAATGCCTATTTAACAGCTTCCACTCTCTCCCCACTGGCAGTAGAAAACACCAATGCCTCAAAGAAGACAACACTGTGCTTTGTGTTGCCGTTTCATTGATATTTCTCAAAATCTGACATGTAAGCCGTTTCCTCTGGGAAGGACCAAACAAACTGTAACTGATCAACACTTGCAGTCCAGGTTATCACCTCTGTTCTGAAAGTACCCCAGGCGATCAACAACTGAACCTGGATATCTAAGTCCAGATAGCATCCTGTTTTATTTTTACTTTCCTTCAGGTTTGTTTTGTCCTTGGAGGCTTTTGTAACTTGAATCCTTCCAGCAACTCCTAACAATTAGGGATCTTCAACTTCCTGGTTCTTTGTTCTCAGAAGAGCCAACACAGCAAGAGGTGATCATCAACTGAGCCAAGCAACACCTTTCTTTGCTTTTGGTCAAGCATTGTGTGTAATAACTAAAACAACAACAACCCACAAACCTGCATCCGGGATTTTATTTGTTCTAATGACTTTGTTTCCTCTGTTTTTCATGATTCTTCAAGAGTTCCTTATACTCTACACAAGCTTTTCTGCTCCCTTCTGAAATGTTTCAATTTGCATGACCATCTGGTACTTATTACTTCCTCGGCTACATCTTCCCCATCCATCGCCACTGCTCCTCACTGCACTGCATCACCAACCATTCCCACTATTTCCTCATTTCTACCCTATGAGTTTCACATTCCTCCTCTCCTACCAGAGTTTGGGAGTTAACTTTTAGCATACCAGGCAGAAAATTCAATCAAACACAGAGGCTTGTAGTCCAGGTCCAAAATTTTTCCCAGTGATATTAGAGGTCCCCCCCCCCACACCTACCTTCCTTCTTCACTTTCTTTAATCACTTTCTTTAATCAGTATTTAATTGTTTACTGTATCGTGCAATATTACTTCTTCTCTTGCTTGCTATCATTGTTTAACTGCAGATTTATCTTCTGAAGTATCTATATCTATCTATCTATCTATCTATCTATCTATCTATCTATCTATCATCTATCATTGTATTGTGTGTGTGTGTGTGTATAAGATGTTACAGGAGTAGCCAACATGGTGCCCTCAACATGTTGTGGACTACAATTCCCATAATCCAATACCATTTGCCATGCTGGCTGGAGCTGATGGGAGGTATAGTCCAAAACATCTGAAGGGCACCACATTGACTACTCCTGCTACCAGTCACGCTACACATGTGTATTTGACTCTCTCGTTGCCTGGTGTGGCATGCCTTAGAGCATATCTAAGGCAGCCACAAACAGCCTTGGCCCAGTATACCTGAAGGAGCGTCTCCACCCCCATTGTTCTGCCTGGACACTGAGGTCCAGCACCGAGGGCCTTTTGGCGATTCCCTCACTGCAAGAAGGAAAGCTACAGGGAACCAGGCAGGGGGCCTTCTCAGTAGTGGTGCCCGCCCTGTGGAATGCCCTCCTTTCAGATGTCAAAGAGATAAACAATTACCTGACATTTAGAAGACATCTGAAGGCAGCCCTGTTTAGGGAAGTTTTTAATGTGTGACATTTTAATGTATTTTTAATCTTTGTTGGAAGCCACCCAGAGTGGCTGGGGAAACCCAGCCAGATGGATGGGGTATAAACAAACAAACAAACAAACAAACAAACAAACAACAATAATAATTATCTGAAGCCTTCCTGGGCTCCTAAAGCCAGTCTTCTTCTTTTCAGCTAAGGAAAGGGGGGATGTAAAAAGTGTGTGTGTGTGTAGGATCATAATGAACTAAATAAATTAAATAAAGACAGAAGCATAAAGAGTATTGCTTTTTCACGGAATGCAGAAGGCACCTAGTGAGTGGAAGCAACTTCCGGGTTTGGCAGAACTGCTGCTCTTTGTTACTGGCAGGTAGCTTACTGGAAGGGAGAGGGAAGCAAAGTTACAGGGAAGAAGAAGAAGAGTTTGGACTTGATATTCCGCCTTTCACTCCCCTTAAGGAGTCTCAAAGCAGCTAACAATCTCCTTTCCCTTCCTCCCCCACAACAAACACTCTGTGAGGTGAGTGAGGCTGAGAGACTTCAGAGAAGTGTGACTAGCCCAAGGTCACCCAGCAGCTGCATGTGGAGGAGTGGAGATGTGAACTCGGTTCACCAGATTACGAGTCCACTGCTCTTAACCACTACACCATGCTGACTCTCAGGGAGGTCAGCCACAGTGCAAACACACCAGCCAAAAGCTCCTGATTGGCTTTGCCATTGCACATGTGTCCTGCTAACCTCCCCACCACCTTGCCTATCCCCCTAAGCAACTGTGACTCGATGAGCTGCTTCTGTGTTTGGGTGCAGTGTGCCTCTTTCTGGATGGATGGAGGTAGCAGATCTCCTACCTGGTAGGAGTGTGCATGCAGCTTGCTGCCCTGGTGTTCTACTTCTATATTTGTAAGTAAACCAAATATTATTGAATTGTAAGTGTCTAGCACCCTTTTCTCCAAAGGAAGGCAAACCCTTGCAGTTTTACCTCTAGCACTTCCCACCGTGGAAGTTTGTATGTAACAATATTACCCTGGGGCTGCAATGACATCGGGGATTGCTTTTCTCAAAGCTGAGGGGGACTTCTTAAAATAGGAGACATCTGGCATCTTTAATCAAGAGTTGCAGAATATCTAAAGAGAGCGGAAAACAGCCACTAAACCAAATGAACGGTTGTGGTCAGTCATTACTGTGCTTTAACTAGAACTGATTGGATAAATCCAGAGGTTTAAACCGAAATGGGTAAACCTTGGAGCTTGAGGATGCAGGCAATTTCTCAGCATCAACTATGATGGCAATACCAAAAAACAGTAGAGAGCAGTGTGGAGCCATTTCTGAAGCAGGTAAGTAATATGAAGTCTCTTGAAGAAGGGAAAGGAATAAGAAGCCTGTTGGTTAATGGCTTTCCAACTTCCTGTCCTACCTATGTGTGTTCCCATATGTACTGCACATTTTCAAATGTTGCTTGTATGAAATGCATATATAGAAGCTGCAGTGCTTTCATATCTTCCCTTTCCTCTAAGATGGCTGAACGTGGTATTGTTTGAAGGTGGGGAAATGCAGTTTGGGATTATATGCAAAAGAGACTTTGTCTTAGAATACAGGATGCACCTAACTAGATCCATTATCTCATGTGCACATATTCTATATGCTTTAGCGGGGGGGGGGGGGGGGGACGACGACGACACCTTGTGTTTTCTTGCTATCTAACCTGTTTTGTTTTTAGAATGCTGTCACACTGTTCATCTCAGTTTGGTTGCACTTGAATATAATTAAAGTCAGGAATGAGCCATTAAAACAAAGCACTGTTGTGTGAAAGAGTATGTCTGCTGGCATAGCGCTGCTTGTCACAAAATGTGTGCGCTTTTGCTCTAATTAAGTAAGGAAGATGTAAGCCAGAAAGATGTTCATAAGTGACACAATCTGGTCCTGTCTTTGCTCATCGCATCATATGATAATACTGTCCATCCTCACTCTTGAAAAGAACTCATTAGCCTCAAGTAGTTTATTAGTCATGAAATGTAATGTTTCAGAATGGGATAGCACCAGAAGCGTCTGTGACTGTCTCCCAATATATGAATGGCAAATGACAGGAACTCTGAGAAACCTTTCAAGACGTTCATCTGAGACTACAACTCCCACAATCCCTTGCTACTGGCCATGTAGGCTGGGAGTCAAACAAGCTCTGGAGGTCCACAGGTTCACTGCCACAGTCCTAATTCCCAACAGAAAGCAAATATATGTGAAAATAATTAACTGACCCTGGATAGCTCAGTTGGTTAGAGCATGGTGCTGATAATGCCAAGGTTGCAGGTTTGATCCCTATATGCAAAAGCTGCATATTCTGCATTGCAGGGAGTTGGACTAGATGATCCTCGGGGTCCCTTTCAACCATGATTCTGTGAATCAAATGTATACAATACAATACAATACAATACAATACAATACAATATGTGTGTGTGTGTGTGTGTGTGTGTGTGTGTGTGTGTGTGTGTATTAGGGGTCCTCAATTTTTTTAAACAGGGGGCTGGTTCACTGTCCCTCAGCCATTGTTGGGGGCCGGATGGGAAGTTTTGGAGAGTGGGCTGGCACGCTTGCGGGAGCTGGGCGCCTCAGAAGCTGGGAGCCTGCAGGAGCTGCCCGAGAGTGGCCTTTTCAAGGAGCATGGAGCTGGTCAAGGACAAGGACAAGCTGGTCCCTTACCTGAAGCTGCCGTCCTGTGCGGGCGTTTCCACCCCTTCGTCCTCCTGCTCCCTAGAGGTGAAGGCCGCCGCCTGGGCCACTTTGCTGCTGGCCTCATCATCCTCCACCATCACGTTGGCTGCCAATGGGAGCACGGCGGCGGCCCTGCCGAGCCCTAGCCTGGGCCGGCTGTCCTACTCCAGGAACGCTGCTGCCGCCCCCCTCACGGGGATGCAGAGCAGCAGCAGCAGCCACAGGAGCACCAGGGTGGCGGTGGGAGGAAGAGGCCGAGTGGCGGTGGCTTTGCCAATCAAACACCATGCCTGGTTTACCTTGGTGTGGTGTGGTGTTTGATTGGCAGAGACGTTCCCATGCCGCACTGAGGTAAACCAGGCATGGTGTTTGATTGGCAGAGGCGCCACCACTCGGCCTCTTCCTCCCATCGCCATCGCCGGGAGTCTCGGCTTCGCGGCAGGTTCTTAAATGGCCAGGCGGGCCAGATTTAGAACCCTGCCAGGCCTGATCCAGCCTGGGAGCTGTAGTTTGCCAACCTCCCCGTGTGTGTGTGTGTGTGTGTATTGTTTCCTTTGCTTCTTCATACAGTAACTCTTTGTTTGTTTCTCCACTCCATTGTGCTGCTCTTCCCCTGCTAAATTTTATGTTGTATATTATATTGGCAAAGACCTTTAGTTATTGCTGTACAAAACATCAGGTACTATGTTGGTGATGTGTGAATTAATAAGTAAACAAACAAACAAACAAACAAACACAGCAGCAGCAGAAAACATTGTTACAAATATTTCACAATTTGCCCACTCTTTTCTAAAGGCTGGAGATGGTGTAATGGCTGATATGCAGAAGCCTTAAATAGCTTTCAGGATTATTCTCGTCTCAGAGTGAGTTTAAAGGTTATTCACCACTTAAGGCTACCTCTGTCAAGCTAGCATTGGTCTTCTCCCATCTGCAAGCTTTAGAAACGAAACAGCTCTTCTCCCAAGGCCCAGCCACCTAGCTATTAGAGGAAGATGCAGAGATAGTCTCTATCAAAAAGGTTAAACTCATAGGATTATATGTAAACATTCAATTCCTCCCTCCCATCCCCTGATATAGCCTGTAAAGGTTTCATTTTGGCTCACTTATCTTCTCTCTTACCCTATGCAAAACTGCCCCGGCCTTTGATGAAAGAATCATGTCTCTGTTCATTTCCTATCTTTCTGAATTGCTTTCGCATTTCCTATCATCTGCACATAATCCTATTTTCTCCATTATTGTCTTAATATCAAGTACAGCACAAGATAATGGATAGGCACTGTAATAACAGTGTGGCCTGTAGGAGCCCCTCAAGGGAAATATCTTTGATGCTGGTGGAATATTAATGCATCTCAGGTCCCTGATCTTCCTCTTTCACTTCATCTCCTGTTTTCTAAACTGCATAATGATTTTCATATACATGACAAAAGCATCAGAACAGGGGCTAAGGGAGGGCTCAGTGTTGAAACACAGGATGGCTCGCTGCTAAGTAGTTCTGCACTTCAAGCTTGGTACACTTTCTGACCACCATCAGACTAGACTATTTATGCCGGCAATTTCCAATTTTGAATGACTGGAAGCCGAGCAGAGGCGTATACCATTGCTGCTCTACTCTCTTAATCCAAATGGCCCCTACGGACACAGCGTGAAAAGGAATTAAAATGTAATTATTCAATAATGCAACTGTTGACAGGGTGGTTTTTGATAGAATCAAAGCACAGTGCTTGGTATTGCTACTTAGATACCACGCCTTCAGTGCGTTTGCTCTGCTTATCCAATCCGAGCTGGAGGAAGGTAGTGGTTAAGAGACTGTGCTATGAATCAGGAAGTCTCAAGTTTGAATCTTGCCTCTGCATTAAACACTCCTTGGGCCTCATTTCCCCCACCTGAAACATGGCAGGCAGCAATACAGACATCATCATCATCATCATCATCATCATCATGCCTTACTGGGTTGTTGTTACATGAATTGCAACGAGATCATCCTTGCAACTTGTGATAATGCATGTGAAATGCTTTGAGCACCAGAAAGCGCTGTGCAGATTTAAGTATACACGAAGCCCTGCTATGCATGCATGGGAATCCCCAATATTTACTATTAATATGGAACCTTGCTTAGTAATCCCACCCACTGCCCTGGCTCACAACCATACCCTCTTGCTTATTAGCATGAATTGTGTGTCATGAGATGGCGGAAGCAATAATAAGCCTGCCGGGTTCCTGACTTATAACCAGCATATTAAAAACAATCCAGCTATTGGCTATCAATCATTACAGATAATATCAGCAGGGAGATGATTTCAAATGAAAGCAGCTGGGGTTGTGTGTGTGTGTGTGTGTGTGTGTGTGTGCTTTTAGTGGCAATGCAGAACAGTAGGAAGGATGAGAGATCAGAAGCAGAGGCATCGCGCCTAAAAATAGCAATAAAAAGAATGCTGAGTCCATTGAGAATGTCAGATATTGAGAGAACAGGGTGGGGGGAGGGGAGGGTAGGTGAGGAGGAAGGAAGAAGAGGTCAAGGCACCATCAGTATGCACAGCTGCATTTACTCCTCATCAGGACTGGGCACTGTCTAATTCACTCCCCTCTTCAGGGTTTTGCAGAACCGCATAGCCTTGAACTTCCACTCAGCAGAGCGTTTAACTAATTTTAGACTCCAGACTTAATGGTCTTGTGATGCCCCTTCTATGGGCTATTGGTCTTACAAGGGCACTCCTTGTTAGATTGCAACGTGTATTGCTTCACTCCCTTAGAAACGTAGCAAGTCAGCTCTGATTTGATCCTGGAATGTCCCGCTTTTCCTTAGAACGTCCGCATTTTCACCGGACAGTTGTTGGAGGGTACGGTGGGACATCCCTATTTTCATTGGATAAGTGTTGGAGGGTATGGAGCTATGCAACTCTTGAGCCAAGGAGATAAGTATCCATGCTAGGGTTGCCATATTTCAAAAAGTGAAAATCTAGACACAAAAGTTGTGTGGTGTTGTTATTTTTGGTAAAGTTGTTGAGCTTCGGTAGATCTCAGCTTCGGAAGATCCCAGACATTGGTTGCCATATGTCTGGATTTTCCCAGACATTTAAGCAGTTTCTGCCTGGACACTGTTTACAGTGGCCAAATCCCAACAATGTCTGGGAAATTCCAGGCATATGGCAGCCCTAAAGGATGCAACCATTAGAAGACATTTGAGGGCAGCCCTGTATGGCAAAGTTTTTTTTTTTTTAATGTTTAATGCTCTATTATGTTTTTATATATGTTGGAAGTCCCCAGAGTGGCTGGAGCAACCCAGTCCCATGGGTGGGATATAAATAATATAATTATAATATCTCTATTTTCATCAGAGAAATGTTGGAGGATATGTGAGTTGGGGTGCTGAACTTCTGCCCTGAAGCCCAGAGCTGGTGACACCACTTCAGGTAGCTGTGAAACTTAGGAAACACTGTATGAAAGCAATTGACTGAAAGAGGAGTGCCCCAAAGGAGGAAAAAGGTGGGTGGTGGAGTTGGAAGGAGACAGACTGTCCATGTTCTCTTCTGACATTTGGAAAAAAAGAAACTTTAATGTTATTTCAAAATAATGAATTTGATTCCTGGTCCTTCTAATGCTGTTATTTCTGCTGTGTTGTAAAAGTGCAGCACTGGGGAGCAGGCCTGTGATTGGATTATAATGCCTCTGCATTTTAAACCACACTAGGCAAGGAGGGATAATTGAATATGCAGCTCGGAGACATGGTCCCCTACTTTAGCAATCAACTTCTGTTTCCTTTCTAGCCCGTTGAGGATAGTGTCACCTGGCCCTGTTGCTATCTCAGCCGTGCCGCTCACGCTTTCACATGTATTAGTCTGCCAGCAACACTGTTGGTGTTAAGAGTCTAGCGTGAGGCAGTACATTACAAGGAAGGTTGTCGGAAGGATGGGCGCAGATGAGGGAAAGCTGCTATTTTGAGAGAAAACTAAATGTAGAGCAAAGTTTCTCCCCAAAGTATATTAAGAACTGGCATCAGGCAGGTTGTTCAAAATATTGCCCACACTGGAAGACTAATGCTAGCGGCTAATGATATTTCACAGTCACTGAATTTGTGGCTGATTAGGTTTTCAGTGTTGCTTCTTCTTTTTTAGGGGACAATTCAAAGTACTCTTTTCAATCTTTAAAACTCTAAAGCTGCATACGCAAGACATTTTATTCTAGAATCAATGGAGACAATGTACTCTCTAAGGCATGGAATATGAATTTTCATAGTATTAGTCTAATTAGAATAAGGGCTATACCCAGTGCTTTTTTTTCCTGGGGGGACGCAGGGGTATGCATACCCCTAAACTTTTTGTGAATCTAATGGGAGAAGAAACTAAAAATTTTAATTTTTTTTAGTTTCTTCTCTAGCACGGTGAATTGTCAGTTCCATTGAATAGCACGATGAATCGTCAGTTCCATTGCTACCCCTGTCATTTCCTGTCACGGTGTTTCCTGAGTCTCAGATGGAAGTGTTTAATGTGTGAAGTAGAAGTTGGAATTTAGCACGGTGATTGGTCAGTGTTAGGAATCCTCCTAAGCCCCTTCAAGGTGTTCTCCCCTCACAAACTAACAATCTCTTGCAGGAGAAAGCAGGCACCAATGCTGTGTCTTTGCTGGCCTTTCCTTGATTCGTTGGGCAAGGGAGCTTCTTGTATGTGTGTCAGCTCCCCATGTGATTTACAACTCAAATGTTTAGACCTTGCCCCATTGTGTAGATTGTGTGGGAATGTGGCGTCAGGTGTTGGGCCAGCAAGCACATTCTCATTCTCTCCCTCTCGTGTGAGTGTCATTGTGTGAAGGGAGAAGATGTGAAAAGGAGTCTACTTAAATTGGAATTTGGGAGGGCGTGGAATCCGGTGCAGAGTTGAATCCATAAAGAACTATAAAGGAACATAATGGGGGCAATTGTTGTAAACCAAACCAAACCACAACCCCAGAGCTTGAGGAGAGTTCACAGGGGTCTGTGCAGGGGTGCCAACTTGAATAAAATATGGGGGGGCAGGTAAGCCCCACCCCACATAATGGATCACATGACATGGTGCACACATACCATTTGAATGGCAGTGCCCATCAACTTTGGGGAGGCCCAGCCCCCTCAAATATTTTATTTGGGGGCTGAAGCCCCCATAGCCCCTAGAGTTAGTGAGATACAGGAGTTAAAGGAAGTATCCCAAAGACATCAGAATGGCCACTTCTAATGCTTTATGGAAGAAAAGGATAGGTTTACCGCAAACAGCCTGCTAGTTCCCCATGAGCCGGCTCAAAGCCGTCTGTGGGATGGACTCCACAGCAAGGAGTTGGCTTGTCCACATCCAAGCAGCCACTTGGTGAGCTACCTGACCAAAGACTGCAGGTGGCCTATACCCAAACATTACAGATAGTACCTCTTCTGGGCTCTGAGCCCAACATCCCCGTTCCCACAGATAAGGGTGACATCAAAGCAAACCAATTAAGGTCTATCAAAGAAGGCATAGCAACTACCAATTAATTGTAGGGTTATCTTGAAGTTATACACTTTTGGGGGGCACTTGATCTGCAAGGATAAAGTATTGGCTATGGGTGCGTTATTTTATTTTACAGTGAGTCATGTTATGTCACCATCACATGCTAGGTTACCATGCCTGAGCAGGGTGTGACATTGCTACCATAGATATGATACTCTTGTGACTCCTTTTAGCGGTTCCTCTTCCTGTGACAACATTCACTTTGGGAAATACAGGAACAGCCTTGAGTCTTTTTTTGCATCCAGCCTCCATGTAACATTGTAGAAAGTAATGCGGATGAGTTGATTGTTATGCAACCATCTGCCCATGCCTGGCTCTGCAGATCATGCCAACAGGACATGTGTTGACATTCAGAAAGGAGGGGGAAAGAGTCCGATTATGCTTGCGAAAATATTATATAGTATTTCGGGCAGATAGCAGTTCACTGGAATGGAAATGCACACAACTCCATTTATGGTACCTGTGAAATTAAAATAAAAAGCCAACATTGAAAAACACCTTCACCCTACATTATTTGAATACAGACTTCATTTTTATAAAAGCTAATGGTCATGACTGAAATCTTAAGGTGCTCCTATGTGCGTCATGGAGTTTCCTTTAAACAAAATCCACCCTTTCACTGCAAAAGGAAGAAATCCTCTATTCATTTTCTTTTGTGTGCCTGCATTTCAAAACTGATAAACCACTTTTAAAATGTTGGCAATTTGGTGACCATATTATGAAAAGCAGTGCTATTTTAGCTACTGTTATCTGAGTCATTTGTTTAAGTAAAACATTTTTACATAACCCTTCAGTTGAAAAGCTTCCCAGAGCTGATTACAGAGCAATAAGCAACAAGGCGGTCATTGCCTTCAGGCATGTTGTTGTTTAGTGGTTTAGTCATGTCCGACTCTTCGTGACCGCATGGACCAGAGCACGCCAGGCACTCCTGTATTCCACTGCTTCCTGCAGTTTGGTCAGACTCATGCTGGTAGCTTCAAGAACAATGTCCAAGCATCTCGCCCTCTGTCGTTCCCTTCTCCTTGCACCCTCCATCTTTCCCAACATCAGGGTCTTTTCCAGGGAGTCTTCTCTTCTCATGAGGTGGCCAAAGTATTGGAGCCTCAGCTTCAGGATCTGTCCTTCCAGTGAAAACTCAGGGCTGATTTCCTTAAGAATGGATAGGTTTGATCTTCTTGCAGTCCATGGGACTCTCAAGAGTCTCCTCCAGCACCATAATTCAAAAGCATCAATTCTTTGCTTTCAGGCATATTGCAGTCTAAAACAGTGTTTTTCAACCACTGTTCCGTGGCACACTAGTGTGCCGCGAGATGTTTCCTGGTGTGCCGTGGGAAAAATTGAAAAATTCAAGAGAATTACTTTATATATAGTCAATAGAGGCACAGAGTTAAATTTTTTAACATTTTCTAATGGTGGTGTGCCTCGTGATTTTTTTCATGAAACAAGTGTGCCTTTGCCCAAAAAAGGTTGAAAAACACTGGTCTAAAAGACACAACACAAAAGGAAAGAGAGAGGAGGAGGGAGGAGTGAAAGCCAAGCCAAGCAACAGGTTTTTTTTTTTTTTAATGTAAGAGATACAGTCTCCTGATTAGGATTAGTGGGATGGAAACCGTTCAGGGAGATAAAGGAGCTGACCTCTAAGCAGACCTGATGGAGTGCCCTTGCTTCCCTCCTTACCCTCTGCCGCAGCCTGATGGAATAGCTGTTGCTTGGGGATAGTTCAGGGAGAGGAATGGTGATTTATTGGGGGGAGTCGCTATACAAAAATAAAGTGCTAATGACCTGTGATAGCATACAGCAGTGATACACTGAAACTCTATCCATTCATTTGCTTCTACAGAGTTTTTAAAAGATGCTGAATGCAAAATACTTCCATATAAGATATATTCAAGCTATTCTCAAGCAAATAGGCAAAGCAAACAATAAGTTTCCAAGGAACTGCAACTTAAAAGGTTGGGGGGGGGGGATATCATCTCCATGGCCTGTGTAATGTGATGACGACCACCATCATTTTCTACTGTAATCTTTGCTGTCGGCAAATAAACATCATTTCTGCTTTGATGGAACAGTTATGTTAAGACTCAAATATGCAATGACATCTCACAGTATCGGTTATTTTTCTTTTCTTTTCTTAAATGATGGTATTGAAATGAATGTAAGAGAGAATTTTATTGCACATTGCATGAGTATCATGTTCTGTTGCTAAATGATGTGATTTTATAAAATGTGCACAAATGTTGGTAATAAAAATGACAAAATTCCTCTGCAGCTTGTTTGATTGAGGTGTGATTCTCCACCAAGACACTATTTTTATCATCTCTTTTTAATCACATGTGAAGTGTCATATTCAAACCACATGCTTCAACTCCCTAAGCAATGTAATCTTGAATGTGCCTAACCTTTTTATGAGAATCTTAGCCTTGATACTGGAATCTTCTTCAAACCATAGTTAGAAGCAAGTTTCAACTTCTGATTTGAAGCTAACAATGGTTATTGTTGAACTCAGTGCAGACGGGCAACCCATAATTAGCCACAAAAAGGAATGAAAGAAGAAAATTCAAGCAACACAGGAAAGTAGGAGCTTACTGAAGTGTAGATGTGTTCCCACAAGGCAAGACACAGTGATAACAGCAAGAACCTTTATTAAACTAACAGAACTGGACAACAGGGGCAAAGCAACTGCTTATATACATTTCTGAAGGCCTGGGCCACTCCCACTCCCTGTGGGAATGTTTAGGAATGTGGATGAGTATATATTATTTATATATCTCAATCCCAGCTTGTGTGAGCAAGCTCCAAACTTAGCAGAGTTTACATTCCCTTTTAAAACACAGCAAAAAACGTTTGCATAGGCTTGCTTAAGCCAGCTATATTCCTGGTATATTTCCCCTTGTTCCCTCTTAAAAGCAAAAAGACACAATACAGTACTGATTATTAGATATAATAGAGTTTACTCACGGACATCCAAGAGTCACAGTACAGGCTTCAAGGAGGCATATAAACTTAGATAAATGTATTTACATGTGGTGAAGCTGCTTCCATAGGGGAACAGCCTTCACCCCTGCTTCTCTCAGCTGCAGGCTGAGAGATAGCATGCTGCTTCTTCAAAGGACGAGGCAAAATGGGGAGTCTTCTTTGGGATCTTGTTCCCAGGTAAGACCACACCTACTTCTGGTTCCTGTAACTCAGTCCAGGTAAACAGGAAGTTAAGCCTGGAGGACTGAGTTACCTTCATGTCCTCTCTAGGAGTGTTGTGTTTGGCTGCTCTGTGTTTACATCCCACAAACCCCTTCTCAGACGAACACAACATACAAAAATATACAACTTTATTCAACCACCCAGAGTCCCAGCTTGACACGTAGATTCTGGAAACTCTCTCTTGGGAGGGGCTTCGTCAGGATGTCCGCAGCCATCTCATTGGTGCAACAGTACGACAGTTCCACAAGTCCATCCTGGACTGCCTGACGTATATAATGGTACCTCACACCTATATGTTTTGTCCTGGCAAGGAACTTTTCACTCTGAGTCAGTTTTATGCAACTCTGATTGTCCTCCAGCAAACTGACAGCTTGCTTTCTCACCAAACCAAAGTCCTTGATGAGTTCATCAAGCCAGGCAATCTCTCGGCACGCTTCCGATGCAGAAATATATTCAGCTTCTGTGGAAGATAATGCTACACAGTTCTGTTTATAACTGCCCCACACAACAGGTCCATCCCCAAACATAAAAACATGACCACTTGTTGATTTATAGTCAGCATTATCCCCAGCCCAATCTGCATCAGTGTACCCCACCAACTTAGGGTCACTGACAGCTGGCAACCTTAATTTACAGTTCACTGTACCCTTCAGATAACGCACCACCCTCTTCACACCAGCCCAATCATGCTCAGTGGGAGAACTCACTTTCCTGCTAAGAATCCCCACTGCATTGGCTATGTCAGGTCTACATGTGGTAACTAAATACAAAAGTTTACCAATTACCGACCTATATTCACTGTTATCTGGCAACAGCTTCGAATCCTGCTGATTCTTCAGGAAGTCTGTGGCCATGGGCGTTGCAACTGTGTTTGCATCTTGCAACTGCATGCATTCAATCAGTTCATTTATTTTCTGTCGCTGGCTGAGAAGAAACGATCCGTCTTCTTCTCTTTCCACTTGGATTCCTAGGTAGTACTTGACATCTCCTAGTTCTTTGACTCCCACCTCTTTGCTGAGGTGCTTCACAATTTGCACATAGTCTCTGTTATTAGATGTTGCGATAATCAAGTCATCAACGAAAGCCAATATATAAGAAAATTGTCCATTACTTGACTTACTGTACAAGCACTTGTCAGCGTTTCCTTGCTTGTATCCAAGTTGCACCAGCATACTGTGCAATTTCTGATTCCAAGCTCTAGCAGCCTGCCTTAATCCATAAAGTCCTTTTTCTAATTTGCAGACTAGATGAGCCTCATTCGGTTTTATAAAACCCTTAGGCTGTTTCATATAAATCTGTTCTGTAATCTCGCCATGCAAAAACGCAGTCGAAATATCGATGTGACGCACGTCCATTTGCTTAGAGGCTGCTATGCTCAAAAGCATTCTTACGCTATTGTATCTTACAGTTGGTGCAAACGTTTCATCATAATCTTCACCATATTTCTGCGAAAATCCTTGTGCTACTAGCCTTGCTTTGTAGCGTTGCACTTCCCCTTCTGACCCCTTCTTAACCTTGAAAACCCACTTGCAGCCAATGGCTTTCTTACCCGGAGGTAGTTCTGTGAGGGTCCAAGTCTTGTTTTGATGCAGTGCATCCATCTCCTCCTGCGCGGCCTTCTTCCAGAGACTAGCTTCTGCAGTTGGCATCCGCTGAATCTCTTCCCATGTGGAAGGTTCCTGTGGTGACGCCGACCCTGCAAGGTAGGACAACCTTACCGGTGGAACACCTCTGTTGGTTCTGGATGAGCGTCTGACCTCTGGTTCTGGTTCCTGAACCGCATCAGCTTCTTCATCATCCTCCAACGCTGGCATGTCCCCTTCTGGATCCTCTTCGTCTCTGGAGCCGCCAGGATTCTGGTCCTCTGCGTCTTCTGGTGCATCACCTGTAGGGGGCGCTATGACACTAGAAGGCAGATTAGTACTTTGTGGGGTTACAGAAGGAAAGTGTATAAGTTCTTGAGTCCATTCTGACTCTTTGGAACAGTCAATGACAGTCTTCCTTGTGTCAACCTTTGCAGACTGGCTTTCTGAAAGATCAACCTCATAAACATTATTGATTAGCTTTCCTTGGATATACACTTCACCATGCTTGGTTACATTGCATTGTCCATTTTCAAATGTGACCTTGAAACCTTTCTTTTCAAATGTGGATACACTAAGTAAGTTGCAGTTCAATTCCGGTACAAACAGAACATTAGACACTCTGGTTCTAAATGGTTCATTGTCTACATTGAATTCCAAATGCACAGAACCTGCACCTTTCGACTTCAAAATGCGGCCATCTGGTATCTGAATTTCAGATTCTTCATCATTTAGTTCATCAAAGTACTTTTCATTAAAACAAAAATGGGAGCTCGCTCCAGAATCTAAATACCACTTATTATGCACATTTTCATAATTCTGGACAGCTAAGCTCCTTTCTTGCAGCAGCATGTTGCACTCATGCTTCCCCCTTTTGTCCCCTTCTGGCTTAAAGGGGCGGGGTTTGTTCACTTTAGGAGATTTACAGTCCTTTGCCATGTGATCTCTCCTCTGGCAGTTAAAACAAGTTATTTCTTTGGCCTTTTTAAATTGCTTTGAAGCATAATTACAGTCACTTCTCCTAGAGTTGCGTTCTTGAGAATCCAAGCTTTCTCTGCATTCCTCTCTTAAGTGGCTGATTAATTCATTAAAAGTCAGATCTTTTGTGTGATCCATTAGGCTTCTAAATGAAGAAAATGCTGGTCCTAGCGATGCTAGCAAGAAAGTCACCTTAGTCACTTCATTAAGAGCTTCAGGAGTGAGAGCAATTCTTTGCACAATCTCTGAAAAACTCTTAACATGCTCTGTGAACTGCTCTCTGGAGTTCATCTTTAACTTGAGCAATTTATCTAGCAAATGCCTGTAGGAGTTCTGTGTAGATGCTCCATAAATCCACTCAATGTCTTTTAAAATCTGGGATGCATCATCCTCAATGTTTATTAAGGATAGATGCTCATCGCGAAGTGCACTTAAAATTATGTGCTTGGCTTCGCTATTCTTCCTTTCCCAGGCTTCAATTTTGGCTAAATCTTCTTCTTTATCTCCTGTAGGCTTTTCATCTTTTATAGCCTGCAGAACGTTCCTTGCACTCAGATATACCATTAAGCGTTGCTTCCAGTGCACAAAATTATGGTCGTTCAGCAGCATATAGTTTGGCCTTGCTTCACTAACAAAAGCTACACTAGCCATCTTAAAATTCAAAAAGTTGAAAAAAAAAATTCAAAAATCCAAAAATTTGTCAAAAATTCCAAAAACAAAAACTCAAAAATGCTCAAAAATACAAAAACCTCAAATAAATCTTCACTGCCTCTGAGTACTGTAAACTCTGAGGGAGGGGAGGGGGGTTAATCCCTTTTCAGCACAGTAACAAAAGAACAAAGACAAAGACATGTGCTCACCAGGAAGTACTTTCAAAAAAAAATCCAACTCAACTCAAAAACACAATCCAATGCAATCCTTCAAAAATACACAAAAATATGCAATACTGGGGCCAATAACCCTTTGTGGGAATGTTTAGGAATGTGGATGAGTATATATTATTTATATATCTCAATCCCAGCTTGTGTGAGCAAGCTCCAAACTTAGCAGAGTTTACATTCCCTTTTAAAACACAGCAAAAAACGTTTGCATAGGCTTGCTTAAGCCAGCTATATTCCTGGTATATTTCCCCTTGTTCCCTCTTAAAAGCAAAAAGACACAATACAGTACTGATTATTAGATATAATAGAGTTTACTCACGGACATCCAAGAGTCACAGTACAGGCTTCAAGGAGGCATATAAACTTAGATAAATGTATTTACATGTGGTGAAGCTGCTTCCATAGGGGAACAGCCTTCACCCCTGCTTCTCTCAGCTGCAGGCTGAGAGATAGCATGCTGCTTCTTCAAAGGATGAGGCAAAATGGGGAGTCTTCTTTGGGATCTTGTTCCCAGGTAAGACCACACCTACTTCTGGTTCCTGTAACTCAGTCCAGGTAAACAGGAAGTTAAGCCTGGTGGACTGAGTTACCTTCATGTCCTCTCTAGGAGTGTTGTGTTTGGCTGCTCTGTGTTTACATCCCACACTCCCAACATGATTGGCTGTCTAAACTTCCAAGCTGCGAATCATGACTCAGAGTTTAAGTGCCAATGGCAGAGGCCCAAATCCTGAAATGTTCTGTGATTGGATATCATGCATTGAATCAGAACACAGGGGCTAAAGATGTAAAATTTCTGGAAATTTTGAAGCCACGAGAGAGAGAAAAAGCCCCCCCCCTTTTTTATGGGAAAATTGAAGTTTTAGAAAAAATGAAAAAAAAAGTTCAGTGTGGAGTAGTTTTACAAATTGTGCGAAACACAGTGTAGATAAAAGTATTATGCTTGCAATAAAACAGGTAACCACCCCCTTTCCCTCAAAAGTAACAAAAAAAGGAAGAAACAATCAACATTTTTTTTTATCAGATTTGCCCCTTAGCACCAACAGCAAATAAAGTTAAGGTCCACCTCAATATTTAAGCTCCATAGAAGGTCTACCCTTTGAGTAGTGCTTAAAACAAAACAAACAAACAAACAAACAAAAACCAGAAGGCACAACATATACATTCAGTTTATTCTATCTCATTTACTTAACTACTGCTACCATGTTCCATTTCTTCTTGTTCTTCCTCTGTCATTTTTTATTTTTAAAATCACACAGAGCTTTTCTCATGGACTTCTAAAAACAGCTTTGGGGGAAAAACAGTGTATGGGGGCACCTGTTTCCCTCCCAATTTTTCTGGTTTCCCACCATACCTTTCCATCTCTACTTGAGGACAGCCAGGGCAAAGCATAAGGCAATTTCTTTGTATGCCAGGCCCGGAAGTAACCAACATCCAGTTACTGAGTAGTATGCTGCACTAAGGCTCAAACTCTGAAAGGAAAAGAAGTGTGTGTGTGTGTGTGTGTGTGTGTTTTAAAAAAATATATACAACAGAATATTAATATGATTGGTGAAACACAGTTAAAAGCAGGTATTTAAGAGTATTCAAAAGACGATTAAAGTCAGCAGTGGTTAAAAGGAAGTAAATTGCATGCAGCTTCTATGTGTTCAGATGGGCTGGTCCTAACGAAAATGTTTTGAGCAGTTGCCGAAAAGAGTACAGTGAGAGCACCTGCCTGGTGTCAGTCGGCAGGGAGCTCCAAAGTGTGAGTGCTGGAAGGCCTGGGAGAAAAATGGAAGAATAGGGGGGAGGGAACAAGTCCCCCCCCCCCCAAGCCATTTTTTTCCAGGGAAAATTGGGGGGGGGGAAATAGTGTGTGGAATACTCAAACTATATCAAACTACCAGAATTTTTTCATTTTTTCCGGGAAAAAAGGCTTTGGGGGGGGGAACGGGGGGGACTGCCCCCCCATTTTTTCAGGGGTTTTTCCAGGCCTTCCCATCTCTAGTCCAGACTCAAGCTTAGGCAAACAAAGACCACTGAATGCATAACACTTACAAATCTAAAGGGCATGCAGGAGAAGGGAGCAGTGGAAGGAATGCATGAGCCCTAGTCCTGATCTCTAAGCTTTGCTTAAGAACTGGGGAATATGACTGCATTGTAAAAGTCTGCCCCATCCAAGGGAAATTAGGAAGCTTTGCTGTCATGCCATTCTTCTTGGTCTTCATTGGGGGCTTCAGAAGCTCTGCACACCTGGCTTGCCTATATTATAGACAAATCCCGGTGGCTATGTGGTGTTATGAAGCCAGATCAGAGTGAGGGCAATGATCCCTGCCCTCATTCTTGTGGGTAAACATGATGAGAGAAATGGTGTATCTCAATAGTACCAAGGAACACTCTTGCTGCCACTTCCAGGACCACACAAGCAGATATAGAGACCAGTGGGAAAAGGTGGACATGTGCGTATTTGTGTAAAATCTTTTGCTCTCTCAAATTACCACTTTTGAGCACACCTGTTTAGCATTGTGCATGAGCGTTCTGTCAGAATTTGATGGTTTGCAGTGTCAAACTTCATTAAAATTAGTTGTAAGATCAACAGAAATTATTTATTTTGTCAGGCTCCAGATACAGATTGCCTATTTTTTTTATAAATCATTTTTATTAGTTTTCCAATAAGAACATCTAATTAACAAATCCACCAAATCATAATCCATTTAAAATAATAAAATAAAATAAAAAACAGCCAAATTACAATACAAATTATTAATTATTATTTTTTCCGGGCTTCCCATAGGCTGGACCTCTGAAGTATATCTTGCAATATTTTCATTTATGCCTTTTTCTTGTTGTTCTCATATTTTCCACATTCCGATCTTAACACTTTAAAGTTCCCCGTCCCTGGCTGTGCGATTCTCAATCATGTCAGAAATCATATATCCTTTCATTCATCGGGTACAGCTCTATTTGTGTATATATATATTTTTAAACTGTCTATTTGCCAGCGCAGCTTTTCCTGACTTCATTCCGATCTTCCAATCCGGGCTGTTGTCCAAGCCTTTCATTTGAAGTTTAATGACACAGTAACTCCCAAGTTGTTAAATTGTTACTGTTCACGATAAATTCCCAATATTAGGTTGTTAAGCATACTGTTTGCAATATTGCAATGTAAATGAACTTTATTCCACAGATGTTAAGTCATTTGGCGACCGATCAGCTTTCCTGGAGACCACACCCCCCTCTGGGCCGTAGAAGGGGGGTTGCTAGACATCCACTTAGCCTTCTCTCTCGCTCATAATGAAAAATTATGCAAACAGATGCACTGTATGTTGTTCCAAATTGTTATCTCAAGTCATTATAAAGTCAGCTAGCAAGTATTTCCCACTTCTCTCGAAAAAGGGAGGAATTCTCATTTTTCCGTGCTGCGTCATACTAACAAGCACCATCTTGTTTCTTCTTTTATCTTTATCAAGTCTAAGTAGCTGAATACTTAATTATAAATAGAAGTTCATCTGCACTCCATTTTTTTAAATAAAAATAGATTTCTTAATGAGGCTTGGCATAGAAAAACAATTGTAGGTATAGAAAAGAAGAAAAAAGAACTTACCAATCACCTCCATAAATCCAAACACCATGATGAGAATCTCTTTGAAGTCCGAGCTTAAACACCAGGGACTGTGCAATTCTGCAGATTTTTTCTCAGTCTTCTGTGGTCCAGACTATGTCTGTTTATTGTCCAAATCTAATTATTTTATCAAACAGATATTTCTGGCTTGTGAGAGTGACTTTGGAGAGTGCCAGCCATGCCGTGCTCTGGGACCCAGCGTCCTGCCACTTGCACCTTGATGCCAGCTGACAATCTTGGACGATCTGCGGGTCTACAAGACAGTCCTCCCCCACCCTGGGGAGTCTGTCATGGCTAATTACCCCCATATCAACCCTGAATTACTGGCATGGCTGAGGTCCGATTGTGTGGGAGTCAGCCATTTCTCACCACCGGAAACAGGAAGCCCGCCTGCTAGGACAATTGGGAGGTGGTTGATCAGTAGTGGGACTTGCTGTTGGCTTGATATGGATTCTAATACTGGTTTTATTGTGTTTTATAAAATACCCATTTCACAGAAGAAGTGGTGATGCGCAGACCTCTCCCCCCTCCCACAGGCAAAACACCTACGCACTTCAAGCAAATAAAACAAAGGCAAAAAAAACCCCCGCAGGCATCCCCCAACAGAGCAACCCTCAGTTTCTTTTAAAAATAAATAATTGGCAGAAGTCTTTGACAGAAAGGTGTAGTGTCCATTGTGCGGGTGCAGAAGATTTGCAGCTGTTTCCCCCCCCAGTGCTTTTTACTCGATTTTGATACTCAAGACTATCAGTCCACTTTTATTGGAAGCCTTGGCTCAATTTTTAAAGTGCATGTTTGGAGATATCATCATGCCCTTTAGGCCATGTGTTTCCTTAGATATGACTTGACTGCACATCCATCCTCACATGGCCCATGTTTACTGGAGACTAGGCTGAGAGAATTTATGCCCAGAAGTTCCTTCCAGCACCATCGGTGCAACAGACCTAGTTATTCCAGCTATATCGCATTACCTGTATGAAATCATCCTGAATCAATCAGCTGCATACCTGATTTCCTAAACCTATCGGCGGAATTTCATTGAGATTTGTCTATTGCATTTGGGCTATTCTCCAGAGAAGCCTGACTTATGAACCTGAATGGGAAGAAACCTGTTTCTCTTAAACGGTCTCCTTCTGGCTGATTTGCCTCATATTCTCAGGAAATCTCATGGAAAATATTTGTCTCTTACTAAGGAAGCATATTGGAAACTGCAGCCAAACTCTTGTTTTGATATTCTCTCTCTCTCTCTCTCTCTCTCTCCCCCGCCCCCTGGCTTCCCCCACAAAGCACAAACAAGGCAGCTCTTTCAAGTACATCAGACACTTCAAAAGAGCCAGCATGTTTTAATAGAAACATGATGAGTGTTCAGGGGATGGAGTTGTCCTAATGGGCTGGTACATCATACCATTATACCCCAAAAGCAATTACAAACTTGTAGCAGGTACAGATTGGGGATTTGTGATAGACTTCATTTAAGTCGAAAGCAACTGCATCTTGTTGACACATCTTAAATCATAAGTAAGGTTTATGTTCTGTCACTTTTCCTGTGCTTCACTGAAGCGTTAATGGCAAATCTTGATGATAAAAAGGCCGACATGTAACTAAGTAGTAAACCTGTCCGTTTATTTATTTCATTTCATTTGACTCGGTAGATTGGTGTGTGCTTTTTTGTCTCTTAAATGTCGGTCTTCCGTTCCATATCGGGCATTTACTTTTATTGTAGTATCACTGGTATTTGTTTCATCGATTCCAACTTTTGAGGTGTCTTATGTATTTCAAAAGGGAATATAGTGTATTATGACTGGGTTTCAAGCCTGCATCATGCTCAAGTCATGTTCCCAGTGTATCTGCACAGGACAATCAGTGGTGCATGGTGACATTCACCATGGAAAGCAGCCTTGTGAACATTCACTAATGCAGTCTTTGCCAACCTGGTGCCCTCCAGATTTGTTGAATGTGCTGGCAGGGGCTGATGGGAGTTATAGGGTTGCCATGGGTGTCCTCTTTTTCCAGGACATGTCCTGTTTTTCGGGGGCAAAATTTGAGACAAATTGAATTTATTTGCTTTGAATGGCCATCATGGCTTCTTCTTTTTTGCTCTTCAAAATATGGCAACCCTAGAGTTGTAGTTCAAACCATCTGGAGAGAACCGTGTTAGTGAAGGCTGCATTGGTGAATGCCTTCAGTCCTTAGGTTCTAATGGTTTACCATATTTTCCGGCGTATAAGACGACTGGGCATATAAGACGACCCCCAACTTTCCCAGTTAAAATATAGAGTTTGAGATATACTCGACCGCAGATTCTCCACCCGGCATATAAAACGACCCCCGACTTTTGAGAAGATTTCCCTGGATTAAAAAGTAGTCTTATATGCCAGAATATACAGTATTTATTTCTCCTCCACATTTATTCTGTTAGGACATCTTCTGCTAAAGAAACCGTATCCCAAGCAATGGGAAGGGATAAAGTGGAAGAGTTATTGGCCAATTGTTCTCTGTGGTTAATGTGGTTTTAGTGATAGGTAAGGAATGGCATTGTTCCCATTTATGAGACATTTGGAACACCAGTAGCCTTTCAGCCAAACAGAAGCAAAATAGGTAATTAACAGGGTAAAAGGAAATACGCATGCTATTTAATATGTTTATATGATTGTGAATGTATTGACAGCAAGTATTCAGAAAAAAAGCATGTGGTACTCTTGTCCGGATGCAGGATGCTTCTTATGTACATACTACACTGATTAATTTATTTTTATTGCTTTTAATCTGTTTTTATTTATTTGTGGGCCACCTTGCTGGCTATTGTGGCAGAAAGGTGGTACTGAAAAATCTGCTAAGGGGATAAATAAAACACTGGGCCTATATCAAAATCAGATGCACATGGGGGAAATGCGTTGTTTGAATGCTTTTCCACATCAGTTCATGGAAGGCCGGCATATTATGGAGAAAGCTAGGCTTGGGTCCTTCCTCCTGACATGCAAACTTTCTCCGATGAAAGGAAAGGCTTTTAATCTGGAAGCATTCAAATAAGCAGTGCCCCCTACCTCTATTCTGAAACAGTACATTCCTAAGATTGGTAGCATGAGATGCATTTTCTGAACCTGTGGATTGTAGTGTCATCAGCCCAGCCCCGTGGCATGCTTTTCCCATTGAGATTCAGCAAGCACCTTCTGTTTTAAGTTTCAAACATATTCAAACTTTTCTATGTCATTGTGCAGGCAATTAACAAAATACATTTTTATAAATAGTGGATGATCTCCGGTTATAATTTTTATTTATATTATTATTTATATTATTTTTATTATTAAAGGTAAAGGGACCCCTGACCATTAGGTCCAGTCGTGTACGACTCTGGGGTTGCGGCGCTCATCTCGCGTTACTGGCTGAGCGAGCCGGCGTACAGCTTCTGGGTCATGTGGCCAGCATGACAAAGCCGCTTCTGGCAAAGCAGAGCAGTGCACGGAAATGCCACTTACCTTCCCGCCAGAGCGGTACCTATTTATCTACTTGCACTTTTGACGTGCTTTCGAACTGCTAGGTGGGCAGGAGCTGGGACCGAGCAACGGGAGCTCACCCTGTCACGGGGATTGGAACCGCCGACCTTCTGATCAGCAAGCCCTAGGCTCTGCTGTTTAACCCACAGAACCACCCACGTCCCATTAATAATAATAATAATAATTTGTTGTTAACTGCTTTGGTTATTTTGTGGACTTAAAAGGTAAAGGGACCCCTGACCATCAGGTCCAGTCGTGTCCGACTCTGGGGTTGCGGCGCTCATCTCGCTCTATAGGCCGAGGGAGCCGGTGTTTGTCCGCAGACAGCTTCCGGGTCATGTGGCCAGCATGACTAAGCTGCTTCTGGCGAACCAGGGCAGCGCACGGAAACACCGTTTACCTTCCCGCTGGAGCGGTCCCTATTTATCTACTTGCACTTTGACGTGCTTTCGAACTGCTAGGTGGGCAGGAGCTGGGACCGAGCAACGGGAGCTCACCCCGTGGCAGGGATTCGAACCGCTGACCTTCTGATCAGCAAGCCCTAGGCTCTGTGGTTTAACCCACAGCGCCACCTGGGTCCCTCTTTGTGGACTTAGCGGTATACAATTTTTTATATATATGTAAAGCCATAAATGAATAAAGTGTACATTGATGTGGCAATTTTGTATTTAAAGATCTAGCTTGGTTAGTCATTTTTGTTTCATACACTTTTGTACACGCAGGAGAAAAGCGTTGCTGTGAGGCAGGCAAGCGAGACGGGTGAAATCTGCGAAGCACGCTACATAAAGAATCGCTGGTCTGAAAATCAGGTCTAGAAAGGAGAATAAAGACACTAATAGCATGATACAAATAAGGCGTGAACTCTGCGATTGACTCGTGGCACTCGGCAGGAGGGTCTGAAAAGAATAAAACTCACTTGTGTGCAGTGGGCCAAAAATAAGGACACCAGGAATTCAAAAGAGTTAGGCAGAAAAATCTCACCTGGGCAAATATGGAACAATGGGAGTTGGGAGGGAAGGGGGTTAATGGTAGAAAAACCTGGCCAGGATATTGCGAGTTTAAAAGTAGGAGGCCCAGTCTTCCTACTGACACAATATGAAGAAGATACCGCAAACTTTGTCCTTATATCAGGTGAGGATGGAAGATAGTAATGACAGGATTCCTGACTGACACTTGGCACTAGTTAGAGGAGTCCTGAAGTCACTTTCAGAAGAAGGATTGGTGACATGTTTGATACTCTGATAATGAACTAACTGTATCAAATTTACCCATGTGGAGTTAGAAATGGCAGCTGCCTTTTTTTTTTTTTTACCAATTAGTGATCTCATGAGAATCATGCAGAGCTGCTATAGGTAGTGAGAAAGCCCAGCATCCCAAGAGACAGTGTCAGGCCTGAAAGTGATATGTCACTGGCTTCCTGAATGGGCTTCGATGCTCACCTGAGTGATTCCAGGTAGAACAAAATGTCAAGTTTGAGGGAGAAAGTTTGTGCCTGAAGAAATGTACCCTCCCAAGTGTACAGCAGGTGACAGACAGAGAGGCAGACAGAAAGGGAGAAAGTGAGCAACCCTAAAGGCAAAATAAAAAAAATAAAAATAAATAAACCGAAAGACTTGGTGATTGGTCTCAGGGCACGCCATACAGCTCTACTGATAATGTTAAAGGGGGTCTGATCCTGAGTATTACCTGGACGAGATGGGAGGCCACCTGACAGCCATCTACGAACTGCCATGGCAAAAGTGTGGAATAGCAGTGGCGGGGGGAGTATACATAATTCATTGCGAGTTGTCAATGGGCAGAATAGTTGCTTATTAGGAGGATCAACTTAACAATAGTAGTTACCTTCAAATTGGTGTGCAACTTGCTGAATGCCTCAGAAATCCTCCAGAGGCTTCTAAACATTGCCTTCCGGTTGGAGGACTGTGAATGAATGGCTGTTGAGCTGAATGTGCTTAAATCAGGAACTCCACCTTATTATGGTTTCCAGTGGTAAGAAGGATTCTAAGCACGTTCACCGCAAAATGCTTGTAATCCCATTTCCCGCCTTCCTTCTCATTGTCAGAATGTCTGAACTATAGCCAACAAATCCAGGGAAGGTCTGCTCTTTAGCAAATGACTGAAGAAGCCTATGGTCTCCTTTCTGGACCAGATAAGTGGTACCTTGGTTCTCAAACGTAATCCATTCTGGAAGTCTGTTCCAAAACCAGAGTGTTCCAAAACCAAGGCGCGCTTTCCCATAGAAAGTAATGCAAAACGGATTAATCAGTTCCAGATTTTTTTTAAAACAACCCCTAAAACAGCAATTTAACATGAATTTTACTATCTAACGAGACCATTGATCCATAAAATGAAAGCAAGAATCAATGCACTGTACTATAAAATAAATAAGACAGTATTGCAGATGATAAAAATGAAAATTATTATTATTATTATTATTCTTACCTGCACTGATGATAGTCATTGTTTGGATGGGGGGGGGGCTTTTATCCATTTCTGCAGTCACACAATCAATCAATCAGTAGCTGAACTGGGTTCCACACAGTCACAAAAACAAATTGACCGGAAAAGCCTCAAAAACAAAAACGCAGAATAAATAGCAAAAAGCAAAAGTGCCAACCTTAATCCGTTCCAGAAATCCGTTTGACTTCCGAAATGTTCAAAAACCAAGGCGCAGCTTCTGATTGGTGCAGGCACCCCAGAAACAATAGCCAACAGCCGCATCAGGTGTTTGGCTTCTGAAAAACATTTACTTCTGGGTTTTCGGTGTTTGGGAACCAAGTACCACCATATGCATATGTATTCAGTGCTGTACAAATGGTTTGTAGCAGTAGCAGCTGGTAGCCCCTGGACCTGGTGGGGTGTCCTGTGGCCAAGGAGGTCATGTAGGCAGGACCAATTAGGTCATGTGGGTGGGGCCAAGGAGGGGCCAAGCTATTCTGGTTTTCTTCCCACCCTCCTCTTTTGCAAAGGTGTGGATACAAAAGCACTGAAGTTGTATAACTTAGAGCCTAAGTAAACCGAAAAGTGTCTAGCCTGGGGTTAGTGGGGGTCCCTGATGTCACAATTTCTAGTGTGGATTAATGTCACAATAGCCATACATTACTCAGAAGTAAGCATCACCAAATTCCTTAGGGATAGCCCTCAGATAGGACTGGAGTCTGAATTGGGTAGTCTCAAAGGTCCCAGAAAGAATTGTTAACAAGGTCACCTACTAAACTTTCTGACAAAATAATCTACTGTCCTTCCCGGGCCTTTTGTATGGGAGAGAGTTGCTGGAGACAGGGGTGGGACCTCCTGGTTGTGATGATTTTGATTGGCTAAGTGGAAGAGATGGTCAGAATCATGATCTAGTAAGCTGCTCAGTCATTGGAAATGTGTTAATAATGACTGTGAGTGACAGGAGAAAGTCTAGGCTATGGCTTTGTGGGTTTTTGTGGGTGTGGGGCTCAGTATCTTAGGAGGGTTATGCCACACTTTGCCAAACAGAGGAACTTCCACTGGTTTGGAGCTATCAGCTTTTATATCACCCGCCACCTGTTTAGGCACTCATTTCGCATCCACACAATACACTTAGAGCGTTCTTATTAAGAGGCATGGGGTGTCCCCACCCCAAGAATCCTGGGAACTGTAGTTTGTGAAGGTTGCTGAGAGTTGTTAGGAGACTCCTCAAAGATCTCCTGCTCTCATCACAGCCACTCTCTTAGGGTGCCAAGTTTGGGTAGTAGCAAACATGCAAACATGGCATTTTGTACAAGCAAACACATTGTTTTCATTCAGAGCACATATCAGAAAGATGAAGTGATAGATGCACTGAACATTATTAGCATCCCATTTATAAACTCAGCGACAGCATTAGGATCTGGGGTAGGGTTATTATGTGCAAAAGTAATAGGCAGCATTTGCATCTATAGTGAGCCCTAGCAAAGAATTTGGGCCGCACTAAGTTCATTTAACAGTATTTCACATCTTCTGAAACTCGAATTGTGTAGCATGCAAAACAATTTATATTTTATCTGTACCATCTAATTAATTAAATGGCCCCAGAGTAGCAGACTCACAAATCTCGTTAATAGCTGAATACTGAAATAAAGGCTGTTCACCCCTACTAGAATAATATTTGCATATCCCCACCTGTGATGGGTAATAAGTACCTGCCACAAATCAGAATTATGAATTTTGTACGCCTAACAAAACCGCAGGGGAAATTATACCTCAGACATTCCATAATAATTGCAGCTAAGCTGTTTAGTGCCATCCACTTATTCTGCCTGAAGTGTTTAAAACAGCAACAGTTGTAAATGAATTCAGGCACATATCCAAGGAAGAATGTTTTTTAAAAAGTTTCCTCTGTCTTACCATATGTATTTATCTTTCTAAAAATGTTCAGCTGCGCATTGTAACACACGCACACTTTAAACCTGAAAAAAAATGTCAAAAGACTTTAAATTATGGTTGTTTGGGATGACTGTTGTGTTGTTTCTTTAGCGTTTTTAGTACAAAAGTCTAGAAAATGCCCCAAACTGTATTTGTTTTATCAGTTACCTAGAGCTAATATAGTGCTATATAAATAAACCGGCCCAGTAGCTTGATTTAACAGTGCTTTCTTTCCATATAATCCAAATTCTGCAGGGGAGTATTAAGTGTAAAATGTTGCACAGAACTATATTGCAATGTAGATATTTTTTTCATAGGTTTGGGAATTGGGGACGGTAAGGGCAGACAAGTAGAAGTTGCCTCTGGTTTATTTATTTTCCTGTCAGGAGAAGAAACTATATCCTGGAAGGCAGCCAGAATGTGGGATGCACGGGGGGAGCTCTGATATGCTAGTGGTTTGACTTCCCCCCTAGAAATATAAAGGCACAAAAAAGCAGCATTTTATATTCCACATAGCAAATAGAATCCCTAAGGACTCCAAGGGGCCCAAAATCTGCAAAAGCTTATTAAGGTAAAATGTTTCAAATACACCCTTCTTTTGGCAAAGCACTGTTGAAGTCTCCCACACAGAAGGCATAGGGTGAGCCATTCTTTCTTCACAGTTGCACCTCATAGATTGTATTATTTATCTGCCATTATTACCATCTTCATAATTTCCCTTCATGGTTTCTGCATACGTAAAGCAACTCCCTTAGAATGCAGGAGCACATTACTTTGTAAACTAAAAAGACACATGCCCTCTAACATATTTCTGAGGAAAATAGGGATGTCCTATTTATTATTATTAATAATAATAATAATAATAATAATCATACCTCATCCATTTGACTGGGTTGCCCCAGCCACTGTGGGTGGCTTCCAGCATATTAAAACATTAAACAACTTCCCTATACTGGGTTGCCTTCGGATGTCTTCTAAAGGTAGTATAGTTACTTCTCTCCTTGGCTCGGGGGTCATCTATCTCCATACGCTCCAACATTTATCCAATGAAAATAGGAATGTCCTACAATACCCTCCAACATTTCTGTTAGGATTGCCAAGAATGTATGCTCATACAAAGATATTTTTTTAAAAATGCCCTTATACTCCACTGTGGTCCACCATTTTGTTGCCCCTAAATGCGAGGGCAACAATGGGAATGGGGAAGTCTACCAGCAATGTGCTGTGAATTATGCATATGTGAGAGCACATTTTTAAATGAGTTGGAGCAGAATTATTATTATTATTATTATTATTATTATTATTATTATTATTATTTGTATGCCACCTATCTGACTGGGTTGTCCCGGCCACTCTGGGCGACTCCCAACAGAACATTAAAGACACGATAAACACCAAACATTAAAAACTTCCCTAAACAGGGCTGCTTTCAGATGTCTTCTAGAAGTCAGATAGTTGTTTATTTCCTTGACATCAGATGGGAGTGTGTTCCACAGGGCGGGCGCCACTACTGAGAAGGCCCTCTGCCTAGCTCCCTGCAACCTCACCTCTCGCAGACAATAATGGATTATTGTTTGTCTAAACAACTTAAGGCAAGTCCTTCAAAACATCCCTGCTACTTCACTGCACTCTTGAAAAAATAGCCCAAAGCTCTCCCAAATGGGAAATGGGAAGAGTCATTTTGGTTCAGAACTATTAAAGATATTTTGTGGTGAATATTGATATTCACATAAGAATGTTGGCAATTCCAGATAATTTCAGCTGCAGCTCTCCAGTGCTTCAGACAAAGGTCTTTCCTACTGCATGAAATCCTTTTAACTGGAGATGTCCCAGGATTGAACATAGAACCTTCTGCACACAAAGCATGGGCTCATCAAATGCCACATATGTCCTCAGTTTCTGTACACACGCAAGTGAATATGAAGAGCCACATTTCTGCAACTGTCATGATTCGCTGGTCTTATCTTTAGGTTTTCAGACATTCGTGACACCTGTCTGGGATTGGTAACATTTGTGTGACATATTATAAATGTTAATATGTCACCTAATTGTGTATACTCTCTGTAACATACCCATGCCTGTATCTGCCCTACATTAGCCTCTTTGGGGTTTCTGCTGCAGTCAAGAAATGCCTGTAAAATAACTGGCACCTCTTATGACTGCCCAAATGTTAAAACGTCCACTATCTGCTCATTTTTCATTGCAAATAAGTATAGTGATAGCTGATAATGCTTTAGTTAAGACACTAGCCACCCCTTTCTTAAAAGTTGGTGATTTGTGGATGTGGCCTAGGGTCACATGGGGCTGTTGAAGCAGAGGAAGTGTTAAAAATGCAGTTGCCAACAGAAGCTCTGCTTTATGCCAGTTCTCATTCTAATGTTTTGTGGACCCCAAATCATTACAATGAGGATTTGGTGGGCCAAAATAGAGGTGATAAGCAAAATCTGAAAGAGATATGGCAAGAGCTTCCCAGAGTACACTGGGAAGACAAATTGGTTGTTACACCACTCTGGGAATTGTAGGTTTGTGAGGGGAATAGGAGTCTCCAAAGAACTCTCAGCATTCTGAACAATCTACAGTTCCCAGGATTCCTGGGTGAAAGCCATAACCACCAAAGTAGTACAATAAAGTTTTGCATGTATAGTGCAGATGGGGCCCAAGAAGCAGAACCAACAAGGACTTCTCAGCTCCATCGCCCAGCCTGATGGGGATCAAGGAAAGTCACTGAGGGCCCAACTAGACATGACCTTTAAAAAACAACAACCCCTAAATAGATGAAGAGGGAGCAGCAACTTTGGGGTCATGACATTGGGGGGAGGGGACACAGGGAGAAGCACCTGCCTAGAATGAGACACACACTGCCTTCATGGCGCCAATGGAAGCTTCCCTCCTATTGTGAATGGCAGACACATGGGGCCTGAATCAGATAGGTACTGAAGCAGGGGCAAAGGATTTAAGCTTCCCCATGCTTCCCCAATGGCACAGTCCTGACTTGGATCTCCTGCTGCACAAACATTTACTTATAAACCAGCTACACGAAAACATCTCATTTGGACCCTATGACCCCTTTGTGATGACCACCTGGAAAGATGCTCCTAGTTCTGGTTTGAGGATGCAGATCTGAGGCACTCTGCTGATCCCACCTCTCTAGCTCTAGATATTGCTGGTGCATCACTTCTTCTTAGCTCATTTCTCTGTAACTGGGCAGAACCGTTCTTCTCATGGAAACTTTGCTCCCTCATTGGTTGGCCAGTCTTGCAGATAAGAGAAGAATCTAAGCCATCCAGTTGCCACAATGGAAATGGGATACCCTTTCAAGTCAATACTGCCTGATTCCTTCTGTGTCTGGTAGCTGATGGAATTACACAGTCTATGCGGAGTTCCAGTTAGACATCACCAGGGTGCAGTTTGCTGTCAGGCTACCTTTCAAGCTGCACAGGGCTGAATATTTCCCTGTAACAGACCCAACTTGAGTGACACAGGACGGGCAGGGTCATGGGACTGGGTGGTCTTTACCAATACATGTGTGAAGTATTTTACAGTATTCTGCAGGAAACTGCAGTTACCTGCTCTTTTAAATTTGACCATTCTTGGTTTTATTTTTTATTTTTAAAATCACCCAGGGCTTTTATACCATCTTCTACAGAGTGTTTATTAGTTTCCTTGATGTATAAATAAATCACTATATATAATGCAAGTCTTCTGTTGAATAAATTATGAAAAGAAAACCCACCTGAGGAAAAAGAATTGAAGGAAACAATCACTTTTCAGGGTGACTATTTATAAACCATTCTTCTTTTCTTTTTAAAAAAGTATGTTGTCTTCATAGCCTTGAGTGTTAAAAAGTCTGAAATTTCAATAAAACGTAGCATTTTGGAAGGGAAGAAAGCTCTCACTCAATCCCAAAACAACAAAGGGATTATAAATTGTCAAATCAGGTTCTTCTAGATGGCTGCTGTTTTTTTTGTATGGTGTGAACTGTCTGAGGAACAAACTGTTGGGCATAAAATATGAGGACAATATTTTAAGCACAGAAAAAAGCCACAATTTCTCATCTCCCTTCCCTG
Organism: Lacerta agilis; assembly: GCF_009819535.1. Taxonomy (NCBI): domain Eukaryota; kingdom Metazoa; phylum Chordata; class Lepidosauria; order Squamata; family Lacertidae; genus Lacerta; species Lacerta agilis. The sequence goes on from NC_046317.1 coordinate 21,314,843, forward strand.
TTCTGAGAAAGACACATGAAATCTTCCTGACTGATTAGCAGAAGTACTTTCTCCCATCACTATTGACCCTGAAGATATTGGTATTAAGTGGCACATTGGAGCTTATAAATCTGGTGGTGCCTGCATTCTTAATGGCAAATTTTGTAAATGTGTATAATCAGTAAATTAGAGAGGAACAGGAAAGGCAAGCACACTGTAAATCTTCAGTACAGAGAAATCTATGCTTTTCTCATTCTGCTAGTACTTTTGTGGTTCTTAATAGTTACTGAAATGTGTTCTTAATATATACTGTTAATCAGGCGTCTGGAAATAGCTTGTGGATGTAAACAAGGGCTATAATTGAGGCTGTGCAACTGCAGCTAATATTCCATTCATATTTATAGACTTGCATTTTGCTTTTTTTTTTAAAAAAAAGTGTGGGGAGTACCTCTTCAGGACTGGCAGTTCCATTGGGGGGGGGAACCCAGCTGTTATAGGACTACAATAAATTGAAGGGGTTGTGCAAATCAAACATCATATAATGATTTCCTAACATGCAAATATGGTGCCTATTTTCTGGTACATGTCCTGGAAAATCTCGGATCCTATTCTGAACTCTGGGGAAGGTTTTGTCAATTCCTGTTCAAAATGTTCTTAGTAGCAGAGTTGCTAGACTTTTCTTCTCAGATTTTAGCACTCTTTCCCAGGTCCCCAGAAGTTAAATCTCTTGGGAAGGATTATTATTATTTTCTGTGGCGCATGAGTCTGGAGCACGGTGCATGCACACAAACATTAAAGGCTGCAATCCTATATCTATATACCTGGGTAAACCCTATTGAATGCAGTGAGACTTACTTCTGAGTAGACATGCATGATAGGGTTGTCCTCTAAAACACTACATAGTTGCCAGCTTCCTGTTGTTTCACACACCATGCTAGTTGAGGTTCCTTTTGAACAGTTTGTAACTAAAAATATTATAGGACAATTATGCTCCTAGTAGGTTGTGGACTAGGAAATGTTCAAACTGCTTTTAAGTCAATGCAAAGTAGGTTCCTTGGGAAGTAAATTGATGTAGCCTGTAGCACAGCTTTGTGAATAAGCTCACAAAACATGGTGTGTTAGTAAAAGAAAAATGCCTATCTCACTGGGGGTTGACAGTGGAAAGACAGAATGCTCCGTCCCTTCTGGAGCAACCCAGTTGGTTTGTGTATGCTGGGTGTGGAGAAGCGAGACTCCCTCCTGAACACCTGGCATGGTTTCTATGCTGGCACAGAGGTAGGCTAGAATCTACAGTTTCTGGGAATCACAAGTGAAGAGGGTCCTGTTGAACATTTGTGCTCTTCCCAGATGCATCCGGTTGGCAGAATGAGAGCAGAATGCTGGACTAGGCCTGACCCAGCAGAGCTCTTATTTTGTTCTTGTGGATTGCTCCATTCCTCCTCCACCAGCTTGCTCACCTTCCTGCAGTAGTGGCTGGTGAGGTGGTGCGGGTAGAGCACCATTGCTCTCTTGGCTTCCCAACAAAGGGGGTCACTGATGTTTACCAAGAGGAAGAGAGTTGAGGCATGAGGAGCTTGGCCTTGTGTGGTGAATGCTGGCAGGAACATCAGATTATCTCTCCTCTCTCAATTAAGTGCCAGTGACCTGTTGTGTTGAGAAGCCAGGAGAGCAACAGTGCCTCACCTGTGATGCTTCACTGGCTGCTACAGCTCTTCTGCATGGAATTCTGTGGCCTCACCTGTGCAAAATTCCTTGTAACCAATGCCTACCAGGCAGGTGCATAAATACAAGGCTGATATAGCAGGTGGGGTGGGAGTGGACTACATAAATATGTCGTGTCTGTGGGGGATGGTAGCAGCATTCCTTGGTGCTAGGAAAATTGCAAGTGCACAAAAATGCTACTATTTATATATTTGAATGTTGGAGCTTGCTGTTCTATAGAATGTAATAACACCTTTTGGAGATTTCAGTGACAACTCTTGGACAACTCTCAAGCAGGCCATGAAAGAGATCTTTCTCAGCATATGCTTTGCATTCAAAATGCCCCAATTTCAAACATCAGTGTGTCCCTTTCCTAGTAAGCCACAGTGTCTCTGGTAACAGGAGATCATCAGTGCCCCACCAGCGTCTACTGATCTCATTATGTCTCTTGTATTGATGGAAGGAGCTGTTCCACCTTCCATGCTGTTCTGAAGGACCCCCCAAGCTTGTGAACCAGATATGGGGATTGATGGAGCTGGCGGGGGAGAGAATGGAATACTCCTCTATAGTCTAAGGAATCGGTTTTGATTGAATGCTGCAGTCTACTGCCACTGAATATAGAAGTTTCATATGCCTACAAGCAATGGGTAGACCTTTTGGTTTACCTTACTTTTTAAAAAAAATAATCATAGCTGTTCTTGCATCAGGTAACTGTGCCACAATTTATTCACAAAACAAAAACATGTATAGTAATTGCTCTATAGCTTGGCAACTTTGTCTGCGCTGAACCAGTCCTCCACTCGATGTCCCTTCTTCCTGCTACCTGCCTTTTCAGATTATATCTCTCATCAAATTGTGCTCCCAGGCCCATTGACTGCAGTCAATACTGTACCTAAGAACACCACAGCTTCCTGTGACAATTAATTTCATTAGTCAATTATACTGTGTGTTTAGAAGTATTTCCTTTTGTCTCTCCTGAAACTGCGATGAATCTGTTTACTTGGATGATGCAGAGATGTTGTGTTTGGAAAGTTATATTTTCTCTAAGGAAAAAAGCTTCAAAGTTCGATTAAATAAGAATAAGGGAGATATTCTCTAAGGCCTATACCCTGATCGTTTTGATTGCCCTTTGTAAAGGAACTGCTGTGATTGTACACAGCATGTGGGGAGGGGCAGCAGGAATCATGTTGACCAATCCATTTCCTGATGTCTGCACATTGGACATCACAATTTGCATATGTCATACATGCATCAGCTGAAAACATGTGAGGGGAGAGACTCCATCAGGCAAGGCCTTCTTCCACCTACCTTGCCCCACCCTCCAGCCTCTGTTTCTTCAGCTTGTAAACCACCTTGAGTTGATAGAAAGGCGGTATACAAATTAAAAGTGATGATGATGATGATGATGATGATGATGATCTGCAGTACCAACACCAGGGGAGGACTTTGATCCAGATGCCCAGTCGCAAAATGCACAGGAAGACCCCCAAATGCGGCAGCGCTGCCTTGCCACATTTTGTGGTAAGCCAAGTACGACGTATTACCAGTGAAAAACAGGGTCCAAAGAATGACAGGAAGGACGCACACACAAAACACTATGACTATTTCAAAAATAAGTCGAACCCAAGAAAAAAAAACACCCCTGCACCTGTTTCATGGAATTCCACCAAAATGTGTCAGAAGCATAATAATAATAATAATAATAATAATAATAATAATAATAATAATAATAATATTTTTCTTTATACCCCACCCATCTGGCTGGGTTTCCCCATCCACTCTGGGTGGCTCCCAACAGAATATAAAAAATACAATAAAACATCAAACCTTTAAAAATTTCCCTAAATAGGGCTGCCTTCAGATGTCCTCTAAAAGTCAGATACAGTCATACCTCGTTACATTTGCTTCACGTTGCGTTTTTTCAGGTTAAGAATGCGGCAAACCAGGAAGTGTTAACTTCCAGGTTCACCACTTCACGCATGCACAGGAGTGATCTGCGCGCTTCGCGCATGCGCAGGAGCACTCTATCATGTTACGCACATGCGCAGAAACGGCACTCTACTTACGGACTTTTCGGGGTGCGAACGGCACTCCGGAATGGATTGCGTCTGTAAGTAGAGATACCACTGTAGTTGTTTATTTCCTTGACATCTGATGGAAGGGCGTTCCATAGACGGCGGGTGCCACTACCGAGAAGGCCCTCTGCCTGGTTGCTTATAACCTCACTTCTCACAGTGAGGGAACAGCCAGAAGGCCCTCGGCGCTGGCCCTCATTGTCTGGGCTGAACGAAGTGGGTGGAGATGCTTCTTCAGGTATAAGGAGATGCTGGGATATTTGTGGTTGAGCAGTGATGCCATGTTATGAACACTGGTACCTAGTCATAGAGTAAAGGTAAAGGACCCCTGGATGGTTAAGTCCAGTCAGAGGCAACTGTGGGGTTGTGGCACTCATCTAGATTTTCACGCCAAGGGAGCCAGTGTTTGTCCACAGACAGCTTTCCGGGTCATGTGGCCGGCATGACTAAACCACTACTGGTGCACGGAGGACTGTGATGAGTGCCAGAGCGCACGGAAATGCTGCTTACCTTCCTGCCGCAGTGCTACCTATTTATCTACTTGCACTGGTATGCTTTCAAACTGCTAGGCTGGCTGGAGCTGCAACAAAGCAATGGGAGCTCGGGTGGACTCGAACTGCCGACCTTCCGATCGGCAAGCCCAGGAGGCTCAGTGGTTTAGACCACACCACAACTCTGAATTCTAGAACGGAAAACTATTCACACAGCTCCTGTTGGCAAACATGGTTCCTTCACTGGCTAGGGATGAAAACAAACCATGAAAGCGTACATCATGTTATAAGCCACTCTGAGCACTGTGACTCTAGTGAAAGGGTGGGATATACACCAAGTGAGGTCTAGAGAGTGGCAACATGAGAACAACCCTTTTCTGGAATACACTCCCCAGGGAGGTTCATCTAGTGCAGGCTTCCTCAGCCTCAGCCCTCCAGATGTTTTGAGACTACAATTCCCATCATCCCTGACCACTGGTCCTGCTAGCTAGGGATCATGGGAGTTGTAGGCCAAAAACATCTGGAGGGACGAGGTTAAGAAGCCTGATCTAGTGCCTTCATTATATATCTTTAGGCACCAGGCAAAAACGTTCCTCTTCAACCAGGCCTTCGGCTAATAAATATTCTATAGCTTTTTTATTGTTTCGTTGTTCCTGTTGTAACTATTTATTTGTGCTTTTATCTCATGTGTTAATCTTGTGAACCGTTCTGAGATCTTTTGATGAAGAGTGGTATATAAATCTAATTAATAATAATAATAATAATAATAATAATAATAATAAACCAGTAAGCAAATAATTTTATGGTTATCTAAATCACATCACGTGGGCAAACCTTTATTTGTACTGGTATTTTGCAGTTGTTTTAATTTGTTCGCGACATGTGCTCATTAATGCTGGAAACAGAAACGTACTCTATCTCAGACCCATAAGCGTTTTCTGTAGGAAGATGTATGAGGACACTGACAGGAAACACATACATAGGGTTTATTTTAAAAAATAAAAATAAATGTGAAATATGGAAAATAAAGCATTTTTTTGGATTGCATATAATTACCGAAGCTTCTAGGATTTCACATATGTGAACTTGTTACTTTTGTTTTTGTTAGCTGTCATTAAAACGCTCACCAGAGTGTGTACACCGTCCATTTTAACTAGATCTTGAACATTACTAATTTAAACCTCCTGCATTTGCATGCTACTCCTCAGCTACGCTGCTTTCAAGCCTCTCTCTGTTTTGTTCTCCTGTCAAGAATTCAGCCGTGGTGTCTTCTTCGCTCTGCTATTTCTGCATTACAGCCTGAAGGACAGATCTGTTTTGTATGCTCAGGAACTAGGCCTGCCTTGCACTTATCACATCTATTTTATATTCTACATTGGTTAATTTTTTATTTCCCTGGCACCTGGGCAAGGAATAGTCAACACCATTAACAATACATTGTGCCACAATAAATATTTTATTGGACATATATCCATGTATAATCTGCAAAATTACAAAGTAGGTTTTTTTTTTGGAAGGCTGTTGGGATCCAACTAGAATTTATATTATCTAGCAAATGTACATATTCATAATATGCCACTGTGTTGCTGGCAACCATCCCTCTTCCTTACATAACAGCTTTGCAGCATTTCTCTGGGTGACAGCAAGGATAAAGTCTCCTTTTCTGCAAAAACCTGAGAAATAATAGAAAGACTCAGCCTTGATCAACCGAAGCCCTTCCATGTGACGTCACAAGTTGAAGAGGGAATGCAGCAGCTAAGATATCTGGCAATGGCTTTGTTCCAGGGGTTTGGTGGGTCATGTATAAGCACCTAATTCCTCACAAGGGCCCTTTCCACCTTTTGCCTGGGTGGAAGCATGAAAGCTTCATATCTCTCCAGCTAGTCACAAGCCACTGGGAGCCACAAGTTTAGTAACGGCGGTTTGTACTTGATACATCAAAGGGGCGCGATTGGGTCACTTGAGTGCTTAGTGGTCTGGTGTCTGTGCTGTGAATACACAACTGCTTGCTGCTGAGTCTCCTGTTGGAGGTGCAAAAGCTTGCCCTTTGATTTCTGTGGATGTTCCCACCTTCCCATGCACCAGCATTATATGCTATGGGCACTTAATCTGCGAAAATCCGCGTGCTGATGTTGCAACGCAAACCTGAAAATTCGCAAGGGAGCAATCCCGCTGTACATTTACGGGCTGGGGGAGATCATCTGCTGTGGGAATATGTTATGTAGGTGCCCTAAATAACCAGGTGCATTTGTGGTTATTTATGTTTATTTATGCTTGTTTATGTTTATTTGATGATATCCTTCCACCTTGGAGGGAAGGGTAAGAAAGGGGATCCGACAGGCAGTTCGCTGCATGGATCCCTCTGCGGGTAGAAAAAGGCTCCAACTTTGAACAAGGTAACGGTTGTTAGTCTTCTTCCCGCCTAAACTTAGCCCGGTAACAGGACTGTAATTGGTTGTTATGTTTATTATGATGTTGGTTGATCTTCTAATAAATAGTGGCCGCTCCCTGTTTGTGGTGTGGAGAAAGCACGAGGCAAGCTGAGGAAGAACATCGTTGCGTGGCAAGCACAGATAGAAAGAGAAACTGAAACCAACCACGCAGGGTAGCGGTAGGCTTCTTCACCAGACTGCAGTCTCCGTTGTATTTATTTCATTTTCGTTTTTACTTTAAAACCTTTTATTTGGCCGTTAGTTTTTGGCCACCTTTTAGTTTAGTTCTTCTTATTTCCCGGAACATTTTGGAACTCACAGACGCTCGCAGAAGACTCACGAGGCATCAACAATCCGAACTCACAAGCTCAACCTTCAGATTCCAGCCAGCGGACCCTTTTTCACGGCATGGTGGGAGCAGGGCTCAAGAATTATCGGCCGTCCCATCCGCAGGCTGGCCCCATAGCCGGTGCCCGCAAGGCATCGGCTATCCCCACAATCTGCTGTTTTGCTGCAGACAGTGCAGGAGGCGCTGGGGGGGGGGGCAGGCTTTTCTTTCTAAACCGATGCCAGGACGTGTGTGAAGTTGTGCTATTTCTCTTAGCATGTCAGAGAAATCGAGAGGCTTCAGATGTGATGTATCCACTCCTGCCCATGACACAACCCATTTCTCCCTGCTTTGATATTATAATAAAATAATAATTTTTATTTATACCCCACCCTCCCCAGCCAAAACCGAGCTCAGTGCGGCTAACATCAAATGTACAGCACATTAACATAAAATCAGACAATCAATTAAAATACATCCTAAAATGTAATATCACCAGGAAGCATCTATACCACTTAAAGCTTTCCAGTGGCATGCCTGTTGACTTCTACCACTGTAAGTGTTGTTTTGATGGTGGGGGACATGAGTGGCGCTGTGGTCTAAACCACTGAGCCTTGCTGATTGGAAGGTTGGCAGTTCAAATCCTCGCGACGGGGTGAGCTCCTGTTTGCTCTGTCCCAGCTCCTGCCAACATAGCAGCTTGAAAGCACGCCAGTGCTAGTAGATAAATAGGTACCACTGCAGCGGGAAGGTAAATGGTGTTTCCGTGCGCCCTGGCACTCATTACAGTGTACCGCCAGAAAAGCAAGATGGGCACCGCACCCCATAGTCTCCTTTGACTGCACTTAACCATCAAGGGGTCCTTTACCTTTTTTTTACTTTTTTTTTTGATGGCACAACTCCATCTTCTCTGGTGGTGTAGCATTTAGGCAGCATTCTTAGGCCTCTCACCCAGGTTTATGGTAAGTATAGGACTTCCCCCTAAATTGCATCATGATCTCCTTTCAAATGTGTAAGCTTCTCTCTAAACAGTATAGAGCAAATTGGAATCATTGCCACAAGACGCATACGGAGTTGACTGAAATGTACTGTTTTCTTTCAAAACCTTACTAGAATAACCCCCAAACACATGCCGCTTTAGGACATTTTAAGCACTATTTTATTTTTTATTGATTTAACAAATATTATATAACATTTGATTGTAAAACACAACCGCAAAAATATAAAACAAAACATAAAAATTCTAAGCCAAAAAACAAAACAAAAAAAAGCATTCAAATGATGAATTAAAACAGTCCCAGTTCTGCAGGTCAAAGTGGTCAAAGGGGCATCTATGGGGATGTATCCCATTCATGTCTACTCAGGAGTTCAATGGGACTTACTCCCAGGTAAGTATGTATAGGATTGCAGCCTCCTAAGTGGATATGCAGTTTTTATATCTGGAGTAGAATACTAAAGATATCTCTGTATCTCCGACATCTCCACTTATATTGCAGATAAGCACTTCCACGCTGTACTGTAGTGGCTTGACAGATTTGACTGCGACTGATCAGTAATGAGAGAGAAATAAGAGGTCTCCGTCATATATGCACTGTTGGCTGAGTTATAGACTGTGTGTGTGAGAGTGTGTGTGTATATATATATATATATATATATATATATATATAATATGCAGTTTAATACAGCTGTATATGCAGTGGTACCTCGGGTTAGCGTCTGTAACCCGAGGTACCACTGTATGTGTTACATTTCAAGTTGCGTGCATAGTACATTATATTTCATCGCTCCTCCTACTGGACTCTGCCACCTAACTGCCCTCTATGAGACAGTTTAATCACACACTATAAAAGGAAGATAAATATCTTCATAATATATATTTAAGTTGATCAACTACATTTCCTTTTTTCTTTCTATGCCTTTTGGGCTGGGCGTAGGAAAGAGAGAGAGAGAGAGAGAGAGAGAGAGACAGAGAGACAGAGAGAGAGAGAGAAATGTTCAGTTTGCGAAGCCATCCCCTGCTGTCTTTAGTGACACTTCATCCAAGTGCCAATATTGTAATCTAGAGAGTTTGGCATATATCTTTTCACTGAGATGCTTTGGATAGATCTTCACACACCATACTACTGTGTTTTCTTAACTTTGCCATGGGGCATGTTCTGAGCTTTGCTTCCTGTAATAGAAGAGTCAACATTTGTAACCAGTGACCAAAAAAGGAATCTTTTAACAGCCCAAGCCCTCCATAGAACTGTAGAGTCTTAAGGTATGAGCCTGTGCACCAGGGGAGCCAACTTGAATAAAATATGGGGGGGGGCAGGTAAGCCCTGTCCTGCATAACTGGTCACACGATGCAGTGCACAAACACCATTTGAATAGCAATGTTCATCAACTTTGGGGGCCCCGACTCCCTTAAATATTTCAGGGGGAGGTGAATGGACCTCAGCCCCTAGAAGTTGGCTCCTATGTTGGTGCCCACTTATCTGAGAGTAAGCTGAATTACAGTCCAAACCATCCTACTCAAAAGTAAGTAAGTCCTATTTAACCCAGTGGGGCTTTTTCTCAGGGAAGTGGGGTTAGGATTGTAGCATTGCTTCTGAGTAAAGATGCACTGTTAAGCACAAACAGGAAGAGAAGTTACAGGAAGCTTTCATTTGAAAACTGGTGCTTCAAGTTTGGCGGTGCTTTCAGAATGGGTTCAGTTCTTCCAGTCCTTGTTCAGCATCACTTCAGGTCTCAAATAACTATTTTTCTGCCCCAGGAAAAATGACTTTGGCAATCCCACCTGCCATTGAACCCAGTGTATTTTGACTATACACAATTTTGGCTTTAGGTGTTATCCCTGGAATGTAACCCACACATAAATTGTGGGCTCAGCTGTATTTCATCAGTGAATAATGGCACTATGCTAAGGATGGCCATTACTGAGGAACTGGGAGAACCAAAACCAACCATTTGCCCATTCCTAGATGGTAGTCATGTTTTACCTAGAAATATACATGCAACATGAAGTTAACTAACTGGATGGGAAAGAATAAAAGTTGATTTAGTTCTTACTTGACCCTGAATGTTAAAGCTACCTTTCAAAGCTTGTTGTGGGTGTAGGTTTTAAGACCTGGAGGTCTCAAAATAATAATAAGAAAGTTTCGAACATCAATTGTAGATGGTTAAAGTAAGGTTGAAATTAGGTCAGATTCCTGATGGCGATACATTGGGCAACCCAGGTTATTTTTACTTTAGATCTGCCTACTAGGTAGAGACTGTGGATGTGAGTGTAATGGGCTGGATCCATAGTTGGGTGAAATGAGCTCATGCAAAGAAGCTTTCTTGCCTCCTCTGCCTCTAGAACTAACAGTGCCTTCTCAATAGCTGATCTTGAGCGATAACAACAACAACAACAACAATTTATTGTTTGTACCCCATCCATCTGACTGGGTAGCCCCAGCCACTCTGAGCGGCTTCCAGCATATATAAGGGTTTCTAGACAAGAGTTTGTCTGGAATGCCATGTGATGGAGGAAGAGAGAGACTCCAAGATGGGAAAAATCAGGAGAAACTGGCTTTTCCCAAATCTCTGATTTCCAAGCCTGTGTTCTTTCCAGAGATAGGGAGTTTCAGTGAATTTCTGTGAATTTGGGCAGTCAGCCACCCCTGCCACATTCTCTAGGAAGGAGATTGTGCTTCAGCTGCATCGACGGCAAATTCCTCCTTGTGCTGTTCTCCTTTAAAACCGTTTTCAGCTGCCAAACGCCATTCCCCTTTCAATAATGCCAATTAAAGGCGCTTATGTGAAATGCACTCCTCAAATGCCAAAGCCCAAATATTTTTGCACTATAGTGAAAAGATGTTGCTTCCTCCCTCTTTCTCCTTTGCAAATGTTGTTTAAACACAGCAGCTCCACCCCAAACAGCCCCCCCCGCCTCCCCAGCCTGCTCCTATCCACCACCAACGCCGTGCCTCCTGTTCAAACAAAACTCTCGTGTTTTCCCTTTGGTCCTCCAAATGCTACCTCCAGAATTTCTCAAACATTGCAGTGCATTCAGAGCCACAGCAGATGGTGCTTTTTGATGATGTCTTTCTACATGAAGCAACGTTTTGTAGTGTATGCTGTATTATCCCCAAAAAGGAGGGGGGGGGGAAATCAAACATGTAATTATGCAAATATGTATGCCTTTATAATAATCAAGTTTTATTGTAAATGGTTGATGCACATCAATTTGATCCTGTAGTGCTACTTTAAGTGCAGTTTAAGTGGTTTTTCAGTGTACCCAGAGGCAACACAAATGCATCTCTGGAATATTAATAAAATCCTGAATCTTTGAGACACCAACTGGTGTTGCATTGCTCATACTGAAACTAAATGCTAATCCTTTCCTTTATTTAAATAGATCCCCTTTGTTATTTAAAACACTGATATCAGTATGGTATGAAGAGCCATTTTATTTCAAATTGTATTGTAATGTAGTGGCTAAAATAATGCCTAATCATACTACATTCAATTTCTACAATGTAATTTTGATGAGGCATGAATCCAATCATTTTGCAGCTATGAATATAATGTTATATTTTAACCAGTCCATTTCCCCCCCCCTTAATTCTATAAATTTATGTAGCAAATGTCCTCTTCAAGATTTTAGTCTCGGGTCCTGTAGTTGTGTAGCTAATTTTCGAGAGCTTGCATGCCAGAGACAATGGATTGCAAAAATGGTTAAGCTGAACACTTGTGGGATTCTTTCCTTGTCTCGTTTTTTTTAACACACACACACACACACACACACACAGAGAGAGAGAGAGAGAGAGAGAGAGAGAGAGAGAGAGAGAGAGAGATATATTTCTACATGGGAAGTGGTTGAATCTTATTACACAGAACTGTGTTTTTATTTTTAAACAAAGCCAGTTATCGTTTTATCTCTCAGTACACATACAAAGGCAGATGCTCTGTTGTTTCTGGAAATAACAGGGGATGCCTCAGTCTTAGTGCCAATGTTAAAGTCACAGTGCAATGCTGTGCATGATGACTCAGTGATGGGTTGTGTGTATGTGCCGTTGACATCCTCCTGGTGGCAGTGATGCTGTTCTCATTGGGATGGGGAAAGGAAAGGGTGGTGGTGAGGTCAGAGGATCTCTACGACAGCAGTTACCCTGCAGGTGTGAAGGCACCTGCATGAATGCCACTGCTGACCCAGAGATCCACAGAGCTCGCTGCTGCTGCCTTGCCCCATCTCATCCCTAGCCCAACAAGTAAGATAGAGCCACCACCAAGAGCAGTGGCGAAATTTTTCCTAGGGGAACAGTTACGGCCAGAGGCACCAGCTTGTGAGGACAATTGGGGGGCACGTGAGCATTGCATCTCCCTCCCTAAGCCAGGCAGAAGCTTCCCAGCATTAGGGGAGGAGACACCAGGCCTGGAGCCCTTCTGCCTCTTCCCAAAGCCAGGTGGGCTTTGGGAAGGTGGTGGTAGGGCTCTTGGATCCTGTAGGGGACTAGCCCAGTTCCCCAAGTCCACTGATCGCACGCCACTTACCAGGAGCACCCCACTGCCTCAGCATCCCTCACTTGCGAGTCTATTTCTCAGGTGTAGAAATAGGTGAGAATGAATTTGGAATGATTTAGAAGTCTTTCACCCAAGGCGGATGTGATATTAATTCTGTGAATGCAATTGATGCACATCTTTTTGGGAATGGATGACTGAGTTTGCCTTGTGAATGCAAACAGCAACTTTGGAGAGGTAATTTTTGTCAAGACCATGGCAGGGAGAGAAAGGGTTAATCTCCCCTTTCCCTGCTCCCCACACTGCTGAGGCTGCTGTTTGCACAACAAAGGCATGCATTGATCAATTTCTTGCCACATCTAATTTGGCCCTTAGTGGATGCCCAGAATCCAATACTTGGGGGATTTTCATTATTCTACTCAGAAGCAAAAAGTCTGGGATTTGTTGTTTCTCCATGGGAGGAGGTGGGCAAGGCAGTACCCTTCAAATGTTTTAGGGCTCCAACTCCGACCGGCCCCAGACAACACGACCAGTGGTCAGGGATTATGGGAGTTGCAGTCCAAAAACAACTGGAGGGCACAATGTTGACTGTCTCTGGCTATGGCTAGAAAAATAGTATGAATTTCCCAGAGCTGGAGTCAGCTGTTCAGAAGACAGACCTGCACAGAATGCAGGAAGAGTGTAAAATCTTAGCTACCAGGGTCAAACATTTAAGTGCCTGGGCTAACTCTATTTTTAAAGCCCTGGGTTTGTCATTTGCAGCAAACAGGTTTGTTCCAATGAAACCCTAGCTACTGATTTTCATGGGATCACAATGGTTGTATCTGAGCAACACTCATACGCCTCTAGAACAGCCTTTCTCCACCTTGGGTCCCCAGATGTTATTGGACTACAACTCCCATCAGCCTCGATCACTGATCCTGCTAGCTAGGGACCAGTGGGAATCCATCTGGGAACCCAAAGTGGAAAAAAGCTGATCTAGAGTAAGAAAAATGAGCAGAACCCACCTGCACAAAGCTCTGGAATGTGGCCAGTTTTTTTGTTTTTTTTAAAATCCACAGCTCTCTGGTAATAAATGGTACATTACAAAAACAACAATGTTGGAAATACACGAGTGTGTTGTTGTTTTTTAAAGCAGTGGTTTCTTCTTGCTGCAAACTGCTTCTAATGATGGGCTCAGAAGACAAACTGGCTGTTTGACTCACCCCCCCAAAAGCACACAAAGAACTGAACCAAGTATTTGAAGTCCAGCGAATGAATATAATAGCAGTGCATTCTGCTGCCAAGCCCTGGATTTCAATAGCAGAGCAGATGATATGACTATATATTCTCTCCTAAGGGTTTGTTCTGTGTCAGAGAAGGCCGCAGTTGCATTTCACTGTCTCTCTGTAGAGTGAACAAGCTTTAATTAGCATCTGATAGTTTTCTATTGTAATATCACACTTGTAAAAAACAAAGAGATCTAACCATAGTCTCATAAATGACAGTTTTAATTGCATCAGTGATGGTCCTGAGGTTTTCAAGCTCCACATTTCTGCCACCCCACCCTGCTTTGAAGCTTGCTGTAAACTCATCATATTTTTTTTTTAATCAGACAAAGTATCGTTAAACATGGAGATGCAACACACACCCCCTGACTGTGTATGGTATTTCATAAAACACCTGCATTTTCATATCACAGTGCTCTGTAGATGAAAACATCTGATTAGAGATGTGTCTCTAGCAATTTATGACTGATACGTGTGCTACACAAACAGGATAAATATCTGAGACAAAAAGGAATTGCCATTTCATTTCCTCCACCCCCCCCCCCTTTGAATTGTGTATAGATCACTGTACCTTTGTAGGACTTTAGATTGTTTTTTTCTCTAGTTCCGTTTATGTCCAGTCAAGATGAGTCATCACAAAATTGCCACCCATTTCAATGTTCTCAACCCTTTGGGCTTAGATTGCTTTCAAAGAATAAGACTGGGCCTATTTATTAAGCTCATTAGGGTATATTTGCATGGTATGGAGGGAGAGATGGGCTTGGTAGCAATATAGTTCTGATCTAGGTCCAAACATTGGAGGGAGCTTGGGCTTGGCTTGTAATGGGCAAGGATATTCTGAACTGGAAGGGTTTTCCTACAGCTGAAAAGGGTGCCAATCTTCCCTTATCGTGTGTTGACATACTAAGCACCACGACTTCATTAGTAGAGAAATGCATACCCTCCAACCCTTGAGCCCTCCTTCTCTGATGAAAATAGGGACGTCCTATTCCATAATAACAATAATTTTATTATTTATACCCCGCTCTTCTGACTGGGTTGCCCCAGCCACTGTGGGTGGCTTCCAACATATACATATATAAAAACATAAGAAAACATTAAACATTTAAAAACTTCCCTGTCCAGGGCGGCCTTCAGATGTCTTCTAAAGGTTGTACTTTATCTCAATGGCTGCATAACTCCATACCCTTCAACATCTCCCTGATGGAAATAGGGCCGTCGTACCGTACCTTCAAACATTTCTCCAAATAAAATAGGGACAGCTGTCGGGATAACCAGTTGTCTGAGAGCCTGCTCCGACTGGTTATGAAGGTTCGCTGGTTATGAAGGTTCTTGAAGGTCGTGAGAAGTTTTAGGAGTTGCAGAAGGTCTGAAGAGGATAGGATAGGCAGCAAGAAGCAAAGCAAAAGGTGTGGCCGAAGAAGCAAGAGGAGGCCAAATAAATGAGACTGCAGTTGGTAGTTTTGCGAGCGAGCTCTCTGTCTCTCTGTCGCTCTGCTCATACTCGTTGTTGAGCTAACAGAGGCAGGGCTATTTATTGGCAAATTATACAGCGTCATCAAATAAGCATCAACCAATAACAGCATTGCAATAACGAGTGTTTCCGGGCGGGAAACCAGCCTTGCGACCGTTACCAGGAGGCTTCCTGGCATGCTTTTGGGGAGGCGCGGAGGGATCCAGGCTCCAATCTCCGGCCGGATCTTCTTTCCTTCTGCGCAGTAGCGCGGAAGGATTAGCAAAGCGGCTATCGCGCAGGAAAATCCTAAAACGTATTCCCACAGACAGCCTAAAGAAAAGCAGGATATTCTGGGATCAAATCAGAAACCGGGACAGTTTCTTTAAATGTGGAACTGTCTGTTGAAAATAGGAGGGTCTGGAAATGGTTTGGGGCACATGGTAACATATTATTTCTTTAACAGGGCTCTCCTTTAAACTTCTTCTACCTGAGGAAGAGGACTACTGGCAGTCCCTGAGCAGGTCTCCTTCACATCTTTTCTGAGCTCAGAAGGTGGCTATTCTTCTGACAGGCTGCAGAATATGGTTCGCTTTATGGGCCCACGTACCCATCAATCTGTCCTTCGTAGAAATACATAGCAGTTTTATGGCTGGCGTGGAGAACTTGCTCACCTTAGGGTGTTGAAATAAGTCCAGAGTGCCAATCACATGTGAAATAATTAAATTGTTGTAGCCTTAATTGTAAGTGAATGTTGTCTTTAATTGTGCTTTAATAATGCCATACCCTTTTATAACCCAAATTAATGTATCTGTCTGGTTTTTGAAGTACATGTCAGTTTAATTAAACTATTAATGGTAGACAGATTTTTAAGTACTTTATATTC
Organism: Lacerta agilis; assembly: GCF_009819535.1. Taxonomy (NCBI): domain Eukaryota; kingdom Metazoa; phylum Chordata; class Lepidosauria; order Squamata; family Lacertidae; genus Lacerta; species Lacerta agilis. The sequence goes on from NC_046317.1 coordinate 21,330,940, forward strand.
TTCATTAAATTGTATCTGTTCTACAAGCGTAAACAAGAAAATAGACTCAGTTAGGAGCAGATTCATGTTCTGCCTGATAAATCATTCATCATCGGAGGAGATGATGAGGCGTGCTTGTTTTTCTTCATGCTGCCAATGATAAACAAATCCACTTTTATACTCTAATATTCATTGGGTTCATTGAAAAATAAACAAGCCTGCTCTTTCTTTCTTTTTTTTAAATATTAGCAGCAAGGCTCAGAGCTGTTACTTGTGTTTATGAAAAGCCAGAAAGCAGAAAACAATATTTGTGGGGGTTGTTCACTTCATTGCCCCTTCTTTTTTGGGGGGGAGTGGTTGTGGTGATGGAAGCGAATGGAAGCGAATGCTTGTTAGTGGAATATTTCCATTCCAGTTGTAATGGGATGTGGGCGTGTCCCTCTTCTTTGCAGCATTGCCTAATTGCTACAGGGATCTCTCTGAAAGCATTATTTGATTTTCCAGAAATGATGGTTTTTCTAAAGCAAACACCTCAGCTTCAGTTGGCGCCAGTTCAAGGGAAGTAATCAATAATTATTCTTTGAAGATTAAAGAGGAGGTTGGTGTGTGATGAGTTCCTTCCCTTTTCAGTGATGAGGTGTGTAAATCATTACAGGGATTTTAATTGGCTAATTCTAAGAAGCTGGGAAAACACCACGGCTATTCTTCCCTAACAAGAGGAATGGTTTTGTTTGCCGCGTTCTGGTACACATGTGATATCGTCAAAACTGTGGCTTGTTCCCATAGATGCAACTTTGTTCTTTTGTGTGGCAGATCAGTCAACAGCCATGCAAGTGATCTCGTTCACTATTGTGTTGGTAATGAAAACCTCGTGTGATGTGGCAACTGTAGCATAACATTTGGTCACAAAGCTGGTGTTAACAAGCAGAACTCGCACTCTGGTAATTAGATTGATTCCTGGTTTTCTTTAGCAGATTGTCAATAAATGTGGTAAGCAACCATTGGGCTTCTCTTTTAAAACCATTTCATCATACACCAGGCAACCGTGCTGCTGTATTGTACTCTCATTTTTGTTTTTGTTGTTTAATTGCAGACCATGACAAAACGGGAAGAAGACATGCCTCTTTCCTTGATTAAAACAAAATCACAGTCTGTAATAGATGCTATACATCCTTTGTGCAATGATCACCCAATTAACCTAAGCATTTGTCTGCTAGGAAGGTGATTTATTTCCCAGTTGCACTTTGCAGGTAGACAGTAAGCCACTAGTCATCAGGTTAAAAACTCCGACATTCTCTACTTCCTGACAGGAGCTCCGAGAGAAATGGGTTTCACAGCCTCTTCTTCATACACTTCTAGAAGCACCATTGTGCAAATGCAATTAGCTCTATTTTTATCTGCGCTCAGAGATTCTGCCTGGAGATATATGTTCTAAGGAGCAAGAATGTTAACACACGTAGGCACACTCTTAGTTTCTTTCCATGACCAAACCGGTCTTGCTGGTTCAAATGAAAATCCTTGCTGATACAGACCTAATATAAGAATGTAGGAAGGCCTGCTGTATTCAGCCAAATATCTATCAAATCAATTATTCTGTTACCAACAGTGGTCATTCAGATGCCCATGAGAAGCTCAAAAGCAAGACAGGGACAAATGAGTGATCGGCTGTGCTTTCTACACCATCTGATATTCAGAGTTATAGTGGAATTATGTATATGACTCCTCAGCAGACACAGCTAGTTTCATTAATGCACCTTATGACATATGTATTGACCATTGAAAAGGTTTTGTGGGGAGCTGCCAGCCCTTATACACTTCAGCAGTTAGTAAAAGGACTGGCAGCTTTTTAAAAAAAATGCTGAACCTTTTGTATGATGCCATAATAATAATAATAATAATAATAATAATAATAATAATAATAATTTATTATTTATATCCTGCCCATCCGGCTGAGTTTCCCCAGCCACTCTGTGCGGCTCCCAATCGAGTGTTAAAAACAATACAGCATTAAATATTAAAAACTTCCCTAAACAGGGCTGCCTTCAGATGTCTTTTAAAAATAGGATAGCTGCTTATTTCCTTGACATCTGATGGGAGGGCGTTCCACAGGGCGGGAGCCACTACCAAGAAGGCCCTTTGTCACGTTCCCTGTAACCTCACTTCTTGCAATGAGGGAACCGCCAGAAGGCCCTCGGCACTGGATCTCAGTGTCCGGGCTGAATGATGGGGGTGGAGACGCTCCTTCAGGTATACTGGGCCAAGGCCGTGTAGGGCTTTAAACGTCAGCACCAACACTTTGAATTGTGCTCGGAAACGTACTGGGAGCCAATGCAGATCTCTCAGGACCAGTATTATATGGTCCCCGTGGCCACTCCCAGTCACCAGTCTAGCTGCCGCATTCTGGATTAATTGCAGTTTCCGGGTCACGTTCCAAGGTAGCCCCACGTAGAGCGCATTGCAGTAGTCCAAGTGGGAGATAACTAGAGCATGCACCACTTTGGCGAGTCCGCAGGCAGGTAGGGTCTCAGCCTGCGTACCAGATGGAGCTGGTAAACAGCTGCCCTGGACGCAGAATTAACCTGCGCTTCCATGGACAGCTGTGAGTCCAAAATGACTCCCAGGCTGCACACCTTCTCCTTCGGGGGCACAGTTACCCTATTCAGGACCAGGGAGTCCCCCACACCCACCCGCCCCCTGTCCCACACAAAACAATACTTCTGTCTTGTCAGGATTCAACCTCAATCTGTTAGCCGCCATCCATCTTCCAACTGCCTCCAGGCACTCACACAGGACATTCACCTCCTTCATTGGTTCTGATTTAAAAGAGAGGTAGAGCTGGGTGTCATCTGCATACTGATGAACACAAAACCTTGTGTATTTCATTATGTGTGGATTTTGATACTGGCTCTCAGACAAAATACAAATTTGTGCGCCATACACACACACTTTAAAAAATACACACACACATGATGATGATGATGATTATTATTATAATTTATTATTTATACCCCGCCCATCTGGCTGGGTTTCCCCAGCCACTCTGAGTGGCTCCCAACAGAACATTAAAAACAATAAAAGATCAAACATTAAAAACTTCCCTAAACAGGGCTGCCTTCAGATGTCTTCTAGAAGTCAGATAGTTGTTTATTTCCTTGGCATCTGATGGGAGGGTGTTCCACAGGGTGGGTGCCACTACCGAGAAGGCCCTCTGCCTGGTTCCCTGCAACCTCACCTCTCACAGTGAGGGAACCGTCGGAATGACCTTGGAGCAGGACCTCAGTGTCCGGGCTGAACGCTCCTTCAGGGAACCCTAATTATGTAGGACACCTTTGGAATCTTGATAAATAATTATGAGAAAGTGCTGTGGGTGCCAGTCACAAAATGGCTGCCACAGTGGGGTGGCCTAACACAAAACAACTGCTGCATCTAAAAGAGCAGAAAAGGAGGCAAGACCAGACAAAGGCACAGGCATGTTCCTCCCTCCCATCAATGAGGAAAAGGCACCTATCTACATCAGGCACAACAGCATTTACTCACAGAGGTGACTTCTTTGTGGTTCTCTGTTCAGAATGGATGGGTATCCAATCTTGGCATCCAATGAATTGTTTGCATGTTAAAAGGTGTGTGTTTGGTGTAAAATAGGCTGTGCCAATGCAAACAGCAACCGAGCAGGGAGAGGAATCAGTCTCTCATTCATCGTGGATTTTTGTGGGAATATTTACGAAGACCTTTTGTGGGTGCCATAAGAGGATATGGTGGGCACACTGACATTTGTTGGTCTGCATTGGTGACCCTGGGCTAAAAAGAGACCCTAATGCTGTTGAAATAGATGGTTTGGCAGGCTGGCAGTGGTGAGGACTATGAGTAATGCAGTTTACAGGCATCATTAGATTTCATCTAATGTGTGCGCTTGGACTTTTCGGTGAGTATCTATCAAGTAAAATCCTATAACTGGATCCTCTTGGCAAAAACAAAGACCGGACATAGCCTTGCAAGGGAAGCTGCCGATCACTATTAATTCAGGATGAGTTCACACATTGTTTGATCACATGATAGCTGCAGCAACAACGCTTGTGAAACAACTGCCACAGATCATTCACTTTTACTAAACCTAATGATGAGGATAAAGCTAAGAGGTGAAAGGATGATCACTTCTGTTTGCATCCACTTAGAGTGATCATTACCTCAATCCTTGTTATTTGCTTAGTAGTTAAATCCCATTAAATTAAGTAGAATTGAGTTCCTGATAAGCAGACTTAGCATTTCACCTTGAGGTGGTGAAAAGGCAGTGCGATGGCCAAAGGAACTCACAACACACAATACTGTGTTAGCTAGGAAGATTATATTATAAACAATATTATAAAGTAACTTTAAACAACAGCTCCCATCATCACTGCACCCTTGCGCTAATGTGGAACTCTAAAAATTTCTCTTTTTTTAAAAAAGTGGCTGGCCATCTTTGACAGGGAGCAAGCTGTCAAGGGTCATGTAAATCCCACAGATTCAGGATTTTGACTATAGTCCCTAGACACACTTCCCCGTGGGAGTAAGTACTGTGTTGAACACTGTGGGAATTGCAAGTTAATATTAGACCTGGCCTTGAGTCTGAATGCTCTGAAGTGCAAGCCCTATTTTTTTTAATTTAGTTTTTATAACCCACAATTTTATAAAAGCATATTGAAAATTATATTTAAAATTGTAATAAAATCAGCAAAAGCATCAATAAAACATCAGTAAACACTGTTGAGTTGAAAAGAGTCATTCATATTGGAAAGCCCTGCCTAAACAAGACAGTTTTCAAAAGATGTATTAAAGAAGGTGGGATGGTTCCTGGCGAACCTTTATTGGTAGGCAGTAGGTCCTTATTGAAGGCCAACTGAACCTCAGTGGCATGTGGAACCACCAGAAGTGTCCCACTAGAGGATCTGAGTGAATGAGGTAGAGCATAAAGGATCAGGAGGCCCTTAGGGTAAATTGGCAACCAGCATAGCGCTCTCTCTCTCTCTCTCTCTCTCTCTCTCTCTCTCTCTCTCTCTCTCTCTCTGTCGTATAATCTTTTTATTGAGTTTTACATTGCAGATTTAAATTCAAACTTTCATCATCATCATCATCATCATCATCATCATTTAGGATTCCCTGAACCCTTAGGCTCCCCTCCATGCTTCCATGGTTACCATTTTCAATTTCAAATGTCATCACATACATAAATAATCGTTTCTGCTCCTCTGGTATCTCTGCACCTAAAATTCCTAATAAAAGAGCCCCCCCACCAAATATTATTTTAAACATTTTTAACTCATTATATATCATCTCCCAGAATGCTTTTGTTATCTTGCACGTCCTACCACATGTGGTAGGACGTGCCTTCCTTCTCTTTACATTTCCAACATACATTTGAAGCAGTTCAACCAGCACAGCTCTCTCAGCCATCAGCAGGACCGGTGCTAGGGCTTCTTGCGCCCTAGACAAACCACCTTCTGGCGCCCCCGCCCCCTGCCAAAGCCTGCATTAGTGGGAGGTGGGGGGGGGGGTGGAGAGGCAAGCAGCAGTTTCTCCGCTGTAGCAGAGAGCTGCTGCTCGCCCGCCCCGCCCCCCGCCCCCGCCAAAGCCTGCTTTAGCGGGGTGTAGGGGGCAAGCAGCACCTCTCCACTACAACGGAGAAGCTGCTGCTAGCCCATCCCGCCCAAGCCTGGCCAGCGCCCCCTCCATTTTGGCGCCCTAGACAATTGCCTAGTTCGCCTAAATGGACGCGCCGGCCCTAGCCATCAGAGTAACATGTAGCCAGGCAGCTGTTCCTGTGAGCATTCTGGCCGCTGTACTCTGCAATAGTTGCAGCTGCTGGACGAGCTTCAAGGAAAGCCGCACATAGGGGGTTGGACTGGATGGCCTTTGTGGTCTCTTCCAACTCTATGATTCTATGATATAAAGTGTGTTATTGTATGGAGAGTAGTGCTTATAGTGAGAACTCAGAAAGGGACAAGAGGTGGGGGAGGGGAGCCGGTCGGAAGCAAGGCTTCTTCAGCAAACCTCCGCTTGGGATTCCATTCGTACGCAAAAGTGCTTGAAGTAACACATTCGAAATCGGGGCCGGAACTGGCAGAAACAGTCCAGGAAGACAGCAGCTTCTATGGAGGCAGGATTCTGAATCTGTCTTTGAGACCCTGGAAACTTTTGACTCCATTAAAATATCATTTCAATAATGTATATCAATATCTGGGGATTTTGCTTTTAAAAGCTGCTGAGAGACCTTTCATCAGATTAGGAAGTAGCAGAGGCCAGCATCTCACCTGACTTGTCTGGGTATCCTGCATTCGGTAGAACCATCCTCGGTGAGGCCTCTGTCCCCAATTATTTCCCCGCCTCAATTTCTCGTGAAGAAGATCACGGGGAAATAAAAGCCAAGGGGCGCTGCTTGTGAGCCTTCTTTCAGCTTTCTCCCAGCAGCAAACTGCTTAGCTGTGATGTGCGTGAAAGGCCTCTGACATAACTCCCTGTGACATTCAGAGCTGAGTCAACCTTTCAGCATCTACTGTGCATTGCTTTCACCATTCACCGTGAGCAGAGGGAAAAGGCGAAGAGATTGAGAATGAGCTCAGAACAGAAGTAGCAAGGGAATAGAACTACCATATTTTTCTGTGTATTGGACGCCCCCATGTATAGGACACCCCCTGTTTTGGGGGACCCCAAATTAAGAAAATGGGGGGAAATTGCCCTGACTTGTTGAAATTTTTTGGAGGGAGGATTGCCCAAAGGCTAACAGGCCCATGCATCTAACAGGCCACCTATCAGCTGTTCCCTCGCCAGCAATCGCTGAGCTTTTTTTGGGGGGGGCAGAGTTGAGCTTTCTTTGTGGGGGAGAGTGGGGAAGCTTTTTCCCCAATTACTTTTCGCCTTTCCTGTGGAGCCTCCGTACAGCCTCCTTCCACTCTGCCTGACCTACAGCAGGGAGGGAGGCTGTAGGCAGTCTGTTTTTGCCGTGCGGTGTCTTCGCGTGGCTCCATTTGTGTGTGGGCGGCGCAATGTTACACAGGAGGAGTGGGGCGGTTGAAGTAATATCCCCCCTCTGCGCCTTTAACACCAGTGAAACACTGCGCCTTGCGCTCCTCCTGTGTAACGGTGTGCCGCCTGCACTCAAATGGAGCTGCGTGAAGACCCTGCACAGAAAAAAACACAGATCGCACGCAGCCTCCGCCACGCAGCCTCTGCCTATAGGGTGGGCAAAGTGGGAGGAGGCAAGCAGACTGAGAATGCCCCATGGGAAAGGCGTGGAGGGGAGAGATATCTTCGATCGCCGTGGCCAACTGGAGAGGCAGCGTGAAGACACTTCACGGTAAAGATGGTCTGCCCACAGCCTCCCTCCCCGCTGTAGGGCAGGCAGAGTGGGAGGAGGCAAGCAGACTACGGAGGCCCCGCGGCTTGCCACTGCCAGGAGCTGCGGCTGCTAGAGCAAGTTCCATATTTATTTATTTATATATATATTCTGTTTTATGCATGGCGCATGAATTTGTGCCACAGCATCTTCTGCTCTGACAACTTACCCAGCTGTGCCACAGGTTCAGGGCGGACAGCTTGATAAACGGAGGGAAATAACCACAAATCTAATTGACTGAATCTCCTTTGGCCTTCCCTCCTCTTGTTTCAGGCCCAGAAGGAGGAAGCCCTTAAAGCTGATGAGATAATAAATTCAATTATGCTGCAAACTGGCTTTGGCTGCCAGGGTTCTGTGCTGCCTTTACCTGCTCTTGCCATCCATTCTACTGGAATTGTTTAAATTTGCTCCTATGGTAGGTTTGCCTATTAGCGTTGCTAATGAATTTACTAGTGCAAAAGACCACTTGCAGGGCTGTTTGAAACACAATTAATGCAATTATTTAGCACCAAACTGGGGCACCGGCTTCTCCCCATTTGACAAGAATAATTCTTTACTCTCTCATTAGCCATGGGCCTTGGTCCCCGTAAACTAGTTATCGAACCACTTGTTTAAAGGAGCTTTGCTCTCAATGTACCTTCCCTTATTTAACTTGGACAAGTTTCTCTCATTTCTCTTCTCCGTGCATTGCTGCTAGCATGCAAAAAGTAACCATTGTTCATGTTGTTGTTGTTGTTGTTGCTGTTGTTGTTGAGAAAGCGACGTGACGGGGAGCTGTCCTTAGTGAGACGCTTGGCTTCTCGACAAGCTCCTTTGCCTGTCCTGCTCATAATGGATACAAAACTGTATGGGGTTAGTAGACATCATATAAACGCCATAGGAAATCAGAGCCAATGAATCATAGAGACAGACCCCTACTGAGTGGTGTATGTCTGAGCAGCCTGTAACTGCACAGAGAAGGAGGCAGCGAGGGAAAAACCCACTTAAGCAAGTAGCTTTCGCATGACATGGTCGCGGAAATTTGAAACGAGTCCGTTTAGGTACAGCCATGACTGAAAATAACCAAGGACTGCTGGCCTGGGTGGGCATGATGATCACTGTAGCAATACTAAAGCTGTTAAGTACACTTACAGTGCGATCCTGTGCATGCCTGTAAGCCCCACTGAGTTCAATGATCCCAGGTATGGGTGTACATAGGATTGCAGCATCCATGTCTAAAGGTGCTTTAGGATGCAGGCTGAATATTGCAAATGTAACTGGCAACAGGTTTTTTTTTTTTTAAAGAAACTCCTTGGATTTTCAGGAAAGCTTAAATCCATATTAAAGAGGGGCGGGAGGATATGCAGTGGCATTTTCAGGCCCACAGTGTCATGCCGACCCTGGAAAAACTTGCATGCATGAGCAGGATCAGTCCCACAATAAACGCCCATCTGCAGCACCTTACAAAGCAGAAAGAGAGAGAGAGAGAGAGAGAGAGCGTGCTGCAGCGGCGAGGAAGCTGCCCAGAGTGCTGGGCAAACCCAATAAGAGTGGGGTATATATAGTAAAATTATCATTATGGAATGGGACGTCCCTGTTTTAATCGGAGAAATGTTGGGAGGGTATGTTGGAGTTCTTGAGCACATTCCAGCCAGGCCAAATGTCAAGGAGCTGTCAACAAGGCAGGTCAGCCACAGGGCAGGCACACACATGGGAGACATGGAATTCAATTAGCTTTTCATTACCAGAAAAACAACAACATTGCAGCAATGTCCCTGGTTTGTTTTAACTCAACGAAGCTGTTGCTGAAACAAAGCTCTAGGCATGCCCTTCCCCTTTAGCCTTTCACTCTGGATCCCTCCCAACCAAATTAAGGCTGCACTGAGGGGGAGAGTGCCTCCTCTGAGCCCATCTGGCACCTTGCTCAGCAATGTACAGGACCTTTCTTGAGCAGGAAGTCAGAGTAGGAAGAGAGTCCGCAGGACTGGTAATGTCTGTGCGCACACTGTGACTCTTGGCTTCTAATCCTATCCTGGAAGGGCCTCTGTCTCCCAACCCCTCTTGATCGCTCAAGTCTCCTGCTTCTATCAGCTCCCAGGTTGTTCCTTCTGATGACTGCTCCTCAGTGTCCCACCTCCAGGCTCCAGGTGTCCTCTTCAGAGCTCTCTCTGGGAGGATCCTGGGAGGAAGGCTCCCACCACGCTTTTTCATCCAGCCTATCCCTGACACCAAAACACTCAAGGAGGGTGTGAAGGAAGGCTGGTTGGAGGTGTGACCTGGGGAGAGAAGGTGTGACTGGGGAATGGGTGTGGCCTGGAGAGAGCCCCAAGGGGCTCCAGGCCTGATTTTCTGTGGCACATTGTGCAGGCATAGATTCAGCCACCACTTTGACTTTGCATGTATACTTTGAGACACAATGATGGATGTATTGCCTGTCAGAATGAGGGGAATGGACAATTGCCTAGGGTAATACAATGAATATAAAATAGTTGTGCACCCAGAGGTGGGAATAAAATTAAAAACCTTATTAATCTTTCTGCATTAACCACATTATTGATATATTTCATTGCAAGAAGATACTTATTGCCTAGAGATGCCAAATCCTCATTTTTTTCTCTCTCCATACCCTTCCATTTTTAAAATCAAAGCTTATTTCCATGATGTCAACATGTTCAAGCTTCTCAAAGGTAAATCCAGGGAACGAATGCCATATTTTAAAAAGTAACATTTGTTTGAGCAGATGGAACTGTAGTACAAAAAAAAACCCCACCAAAAAAAATCCAAACCCACATCAGGGGAACCTTGTTAACATTTATATTAGCTGTTCTCTTTTAAGGCATGAATAATGATGCTCTTATATATCATTATATAGCATGGCAAAAATCCCTGAGTCGTTATGAAAATAATCTGAGCGTTTTTCATGTGAAAGACAAATGCATGAAAGGAAAAGCAAGTTAGTTAACAGGTCTTGAAAGTACAGGTGGAGATGGGAAGTATGCATGAAGAAGTTGCCCCTAACCCTGTTCAAAATGAATATGAGATTCTTTCATGGTGTTTGTTTGAGTCTTACGCACTTGTGGATCAGGCTCCCCATTCAGACTATTCTCCTTCCATCTGTGGAAGGCAGGCAGAGCAAAGTTAGCACGTGTGTGTGTGCGCACACACACACACACACACACACACACACACAATCAATCAATCAATCAATCAATTAAATGTTGGTTTGCACAATTCCCTGAATGCCTGAAGAGAATCTACTTGGCATAAGGAGCCAGTGTGGTGTAGTGGTTAAGAGCGGTGGACTCGTAATCTGGTGAACCGGGTTTGCATCCCTGCTCCTCCACATGCAGCTGCTGTGGGTGAACTTGGGCTAGTCACACAGAGTGTTTGTTGTGGGGGAGGAAGGGAAAAGGAGATTGTTAGCCACTTTGAGACTCCTTCGGGTAGTGATAAAGTGGGATATCAAATCCAAACTCTTCTTCTTCTTCTTCTTCTTCTTCTTCTTCTTCTTCTTCTTCTTCTTCTTCTTCTTCTTCTTCTTCTTCTTCTTCTTCTTCTTCTTCTTTAGAATCATAGAGTTGGAAGAGACCACAAGGGCCATCCAGTCCAACCCCCTGCCAAGCAGGAAACACCATCAAAGTATTCCTGACAGATGGCTGTCAAGCCTCTGCTTAAAGACCTCCAAAGAAGGAGACTCCACCACACTCCTTGGTAGCAAATTCCACTGCCGAACAGCTCTCACTGTCAGGAAGTTCTTCCTAATGTTTAGGTGGAATCTTCTTTCTTGTAGTTTGAATCCATTGCTCCGTGTCCGCTTCTCTGGAGCAGCAGAAAACAACCTTTCACCCTCCTTTATATGACATCCTTTTATATATTTGAACATGGCTATCATATCACCCCTTAACCTTCTCTTCTCCAGGCTAAACATACCCAGCTCCCTAAGCCGTTCCTCATAAGGCATTGTTTCCAGGCCTTTGACCATTTTGGTTGCCCTCTTCTGGACACGTTCCAGCTTGTCAGTATCCTTCTTGAACATGTATTGAATACATGTTTTTCCTTCCGATTGTTTTCCAGGAAACACTGGTGTTCTCTGGAAACTTTTCTAGTGTTTCTCAGTGGCTACGTGCAAAGCTTTAATCTGCACTACAATTCTTATCGGCCTTAGCCACTCAGGGGAAATAGTGTGAAACATCTTTAGGCTACCAGATTGGGAAAGGCTACCCTAAACTTCCGAGAGCAGGATAACTGAAGGACCGTCTTTTCCCAGATAAGCATGTCCCATGTCCTGTTGCCTACTAAGGTGTGTTGGCTGGGATGCAGGGAATGTTCTTCATGGCAGCACTGAGATTCTGGAACTTGTCGGACTCCTTCTTTGATGGAGTTTAGATGGATTGTGGATTTTTTGTTTGTTTGAATTTAATTTTACACCTGCTTTGGTTGGTTTCTGATTGATTTTCACTCGCTCTGGGGTTTTTGTGTTTGTATTTATTAATTTATTATTATTTAAGGCATTTACTATATTTTTCCATGTATAAGACACCCCCTGAGGGAGAATCACCCTAGTCAACTAGTTCATATCAGTAGTACAATGTGCTACAAGTCAGAGAGGAAGAGATATCACAAGACTAAAATCCAGGATGCATGTTGGTATGTCTGTATGTATGAGTTTGAAACCAGATCTCCCCTGTCTGAACCTGATCCGCTATTGATTATGCCACAATGGTTCTCAGGAAGTACGTAGTTACTTTTTAGCTGCTAAGAAGGTCCTAGATATGTTTACGGTGTCAGAAATAATTTACCGGAAATTGCATCTGCGCATGTCCGCGACACCGGAAATTGCATCTGTGCATGTCCATGATGCCGGAAATGGCGTCTGCGCATGCCCAGACGCCGAAAACCGTACCTGTGCAGAAGCGATTTCCGGTGTCTGGACATGCGCAGACACGATTTCCGGTGTCGCAGACATGCGCAAACGCAATTTCCGGCATCACGGACATGCACAGACGCGATTTCCGGCATCATGTGCAGATCCCATTTCCAGCACCACTCGGCGAGTCCCCACGCTGTGCCAGTTTAGCGCGGCGCGTAGGGGACTTGCCGAGTGGGCGGCTCGGTGAGTGGGCGGCTCGTGGGCCAGTAAAGCGGTCTTCGTGGGCCGCATCCGGCGGTTGCCAACCTCTGCTCTAAATCATTTGCTGTGGTTCCACTTTTTTGTACTCCATAGCAATCCTAGCAATGTTATCAACACAGGTCAGAAACAATCACCCATCAAGCAGGAATAAGGAAACTGCAGCTCTTCCAAATGATGTTGTTCTCCAATTCCCATCATCCCTAGCCAGCATGTTGAAAGTTCAGGAATAATGGGAGTAGTAGGCTAAGGAGGGCAACAGGATACCCATCCAGGAGTTACAGCTCAGGGCCATGCAACAAATTTGTGGATGCCTGTACCCTTCATGGGGTATTTTGTGGGTGCTTGGGCACCCAGGGTCCTAGGGAGTTGGCATTTATGTACCCATCCCTGTTTTAAAATGAGAGGATTTGCGTCTTCGGCATGCATATCGAGTAAATAGGCCTATTTAATTGCTCAGAATACAAATCACTGAATAAAACCAGAAGAGTTGCTCCTGGAGAGTAATCACTGGTGATCTGAAATAAGCTTTGGATGCAGTCCCCAGATTATCCCGGCAACTCAGAAGTCCTAACACCCTAATCATTGTTTTGAAATTTATGGTATTTAGACTGCAAAACGAATAACATATTTCCAACACTGCACCTACATATTATTAGATCACATCATTGTGCTCTCAGAATACTAGCTAGCAACTTAATGAGAGATACAGCAGTAAAGAATGAGCAGAGGGGAAGACAACTGCGGTGCTTTAATTAATTTCCCACATTTTTCCTAGTTCTAGCAGTCATTGCATTTCTATGGGAAGTGATTTGGCACAGAAATATTATTGTAAGCTGCAAGATGATTTATTCATCTCATTGCCTGCCAAGTGTTCCTGTTACATAGTCAATAACCAAACCTTAAATCTTACTTTGGTTTTACATATTGGATTCAAATTAATCTTATGGAAAGTTAAGGTAATTTGGGATGTAAAAAATCCTGCTAGTTCTTCTTTCCTCTGGCTAGAATCCTCCCTTATGTTTGCCTTTTGTTTTTAAATGTGTTCAGCTAACTTTTGAGCAAGACACTACAAATAAGGTTTATTATGTTACTACAATGAAATGATCATTGGTCAATTATTTAGAACATGTTTATGGTGCTATTACACATTCCACTGAGACCATTTATTTGAGAAGAATATAAAAAGCGGCATGTGAAATATATGAAAATGGTGGCCTTACTTACTGGGCCATCATTGGTAGTATTTCTAGAACAGAGGAGTGTGAGGCGGGCAAGCAGGGGAATCAATGCATACATATGCATATATTATATACAATTGTTGGAATTTAAAAATGCCTATAACTTTTCCCCTTTTGGACAAAGTGGGTGAAATTTACAAGCATAGGCGTCTTTCCAGGATGGATTAAGCCTGCCATATTTCAGAAAACTAGGTCCAGGTCATATTGGGGGAGAAGTAAATGGGATTCAGACATAGGTTTCTGATTGTTGTTGTTGTTGCTGCTGCTGCTGCTGCTGCTGCTGCTGCTGTGGCGGTGGCGGTGAGGGGTTTGTAGCTACAGCTTGTTGACTTACTTTCAGCCTTTATATGACTGAACCCCACATACCATGACACGGTGCTGAAGAGAAGCAACGAGAAGCAATGGGTTGTGCCTGTTGGGAGACTCTTGAGAGTCCCATGGACTGCAAAAAGATCAAACTTATCCATCCTTAAAGAAATCAGCCCTGAGTGCTCACTGGAAGGACAGATCCTGAAGTTGAGGCTCCAGTACTTTGGCTACCTCATGAGAAGAGAAGACTACCTAGAAATGACCCTGATGTTGGGAAAGATGGAGGGCACAAGGAGAAGGGGACGACAGAGGATGAGATGGTTGGACAGTGTTCTCGAAGCGACTGGCATGAGTTTGGCCAAACTGCGGGAGGCAGTGGAGGATGGGGTGCCTGGCATGCTCTGGTCCATGGGGTCACGAAGAGTCGGACACGACTGAACGACTGAACAACAAATGGGATTATACATTTCAGAACTGACTTTTAAGAAACTGCTTTATTTGTTCATTAGCAGTTAGTAAGGCACTAGAAAGACATACAGCTTCAATTATTGAAGAACAATACCATTGGACTCTAAACCAAATTCTAAGGGTCATTTTCACACCTTTTACACTGAATCTCCTTTGGCTGTGGTGATGCAAATTCTGAAACCACTCGGGCTTTTTTTGGTTAATGCTTGATATGTCCATAACATGAAGAAAATGTAATACAAAGTGGATAGTTCTGTGGACGTCTGACCTGTCTGTGTGTCTGTCTGTGGACCTCTGACTTTAACATGCCTATAATGTCGCTGAAGTGTCCGTGGGTTTCCACGAGGTGAGACACAGTGATAATAGCACGAGACTTTGGACTCAGCTACATTAGCCACGACTGAACGACTGAACAACAACAACAACACATTAGCCAAGAAACAGTGTTTTGAATGCGTTATAAACATGCAACACCAGATGGCGCCAGAGAACAAAAAAAATTATAAGCGATTTTCTATAGCGTTTTTTTTCCTTTCGTAATAACGATTTAATTTCTGACTTATTTATAGCGTTTCCCCCCTATGTGTAGATCCATCCTTTATTGAGCAAACAGAACAGAACAACAGGTGCAAAGCAACTGCTTATATGTATTTCTGAAGGCCTGGGCCACTCCCAATCTCAACATGATTGGCTGTCTAAACCCCCCAAGCTGTGAATCATAACTCAAAGCTTAAGAGCCAATGCCAGTAGCCCAAACCCTTATAATGCTACGTGACTGGATAGCATGTATGGAATCAGAGCACAGGGGCTTAAAATCCTTAGTGCAGACTCAAGCTCAGGCCACTGAATAGATAATAGTAGCCTACTGTGTAAAGATAGGAGTTGCATGCATTACTCTACTTACTTTGGGCCTCGGGCCCCACTCAGCACTGGCATGTGGCCTCTGGAAAGTTGCCTGGAAAAGTATATGGCCCTCAGGTTGAAAAAGTTCCCCCACTTGGTGTAGAGCTTTGTAGATATGAGAAAGAGAGAGAGAGAGAGAGAGAGAGAGAGAGAGAGAGAGAGATGGGTGGAGAATAAATAACACGATGCCAATATTATAGCAAACTCAAGAAAAAACAGGAGGAAACTTATAGGTATGCATCTTCCGGGAGTGGGAGGCTGTCACCAGCAGTGGAGTGCCACCAGTCCGACAATGACAGGTACAACAGTAACATTGTAAAAGAATGAGATATACTTTGGTCCAATACACATCAAACAAGCCAAGAGGGATATTTCTCAGCAGGCTGGGAGATGATCATTAATTTTTAATAGTGTTAATGTTTATTAGTGAAAGATGATTGACTTTAAGTGCCTGATGAATAATAAATAAATGATGTAGATTTCTGGCGTCTTGAGTTGCATTAATATGGAAGGCCGGTGGGAATATACCCTTTATTCTTTAAGAGGGGTACTGCAACGGTCCCCGGAGGGGTGCAGCGCTTGATTGAAGCTTTCCGATTCAGAACACGCCAAAAAACTTTGAATGGCTTCCCCCCGCTCCTCCCACCCCAACCAACCCTCCGTGTTTTTTGGTTACTTTTCTTTCGGTCGTGAGGATTATTGCAAAGCCCCAGGACGACACAGGCAAGTTCATCCCAGCTGTTGTCGCTAATCCGAGACTGCTGGAGAAGGTGTGTGATTCACTTGGAGGCCCTGTTGGGTTTCATAACAAACACCTGTGTCCATCAAAGAGAACACACAGGATCTCTGCAAGAGCTCTCCTTGACTTTGTAATTTCATTGACTGACAGTTTAATATCTATTTATTTTCACATCTGACTCCAGTAGAGACAGGCTGGCATCCTAAATGTCAAGATATTATGCTGACAACTGTGTTTTTTTCATTATTTAAGAGGAGAAAAAGGTTCTTCGTAAGTAAAGTGTCATTTTCAAGCACAGCAGATACAATAAAGATCAAATTATAGTGCATATATAATTGCCAGTATAACCACTGGTAGGTTATCAGTACACATTTTTTCTATTATTATTATATAGGAATAGGTAGAGGTATGTGATTCGATTTCCTTGCAAGCTTACTCCCCCCCCCCCTCATATTCTGACTTTGAAATGTGCAAATTGCATAATTTCAATTGATGGAGCAGCTGTCATTTCTGGGGACTTATGTGAGCCGTGTTTCCTTTGCTAAAATTAAATATTTTAATAGAGGGCCTTCTGTTTTGATCCAGTCTTGTTTTGTCTGTAAATGGAAACAAGGGGTTTTGCTCCATCTAAATTCTGTAACACTGAAATGGCTTAAGAAGAAGAGACGAAATGAAGAGTAAAAACATAAATATAAGCCTTAATCAAGACCACAGTGATTGTCAGGACGTCAAGAAAGAACATAACAAACACCACACATGGGACATGGGACAAACAATGGCGATTGTGCAATAATGTTCTCCAGATGTTAGACTCTTAAACCAGGGCTAGATTGCACTGCATTTGCTAACTTAAAAGCCATTCACCACATTCCGTGTTGAAAAGAGAATTGCTACATTTAATCTCGCTTTTTCAATGGCTTATGATTACTATTGTAATAGTACCAATTCATCAGAACTTTTTAGCTCAGACTTTTGGGACAGCAGGGAGGGGAAGTGTGTCTCATTGTAAGAAAAAGTGGTAATGATTTACTCAGGCTGCATGCTGCATCTGGTACAGAACAGATCTGCAGCCTAAAATCACTGCATGGTAGAGGTCTGCTACCTCCACCATTGTATAGTTAAAGAAAAATCACTTGGAATCAAGTGAGAAAATGGCTTTCTTAAGCCCACCACCATTTCATTTTGCTGCTAAGAAAGTGTTCATTCTCACAAGGAATAGTACTGCACTATGTTTAAGATTTCATATTAGTTGGTGTGTCTGCCTTCCACATCTGGGTGCCTCCCAGGTGATCTGTTTTGCAACTCGCAATTGCCACCCTAAACATCTGGAGGGCACCAGGTTGGGATACATAGTTACAGACCACCTTGGTTAATCTCTCTTTCATTCCTGGGGGGATTGACATTTTAGGGTACTTACATATGACATTTGGTCCATGCATAGTACAAGGCATCATAATTAGTAGAAAAACCAGGAGGGGAAATAAAATATTTTCACACCTCCCCTTCAAAGTATATCCCAAAATGTTTAAGTTTCTCAATCCTCTGGGACTCCCTGTCTATTGATATTAGAGAGGGTTGCCATATTCCAAAGAGCAAAAAAGAGGACACGTGTGTGTGTGATGGGAGAGGGGGGGGGAATAGCAGTGTGTGCAGTAAAAGATAAAAGGTGTATTGAAATATTTAATAATGGCAACTCACCGCCTTAAGTCCTAGAGAGGCCCTGGTAAAAATGGTACAAAAGATTAAAATTAAAACCTGGACATTTTGCAAAATATATAAAAAACAACAACTGCCCAGATGGTGATTTTACCTTTGAAAAAGAGCCCTACCTGCACAGTACTGATATTGATGTATGAATGAACGAATAATTGAATAAATAAATGTTGAGATAAGCCTACCAAGACGTGTTAGTTTATTATGGACATTTGTTTTCAAAATCTGTTGATTTTACCTATATATTGATAGTTTTATTGTGTTTACTGTTTCAAAGCCAGTTTTTTATTGCTATTTTCTATAACACTAAGTGATAAATGGCAAGCTATTACACTGACATCTGTGGTTTTTCTCATTATTTAAGAGGAGAAAAGGTTCTTCATAAGTAGATGTCTTTTTCTTTTGTTCCTGTGTGTTATTGAAGGGCATGTGCTTGCTTATACAAATAAAAAGATGTTTAAAAAACCAAACAAAATAAAAAGAAAGGATGCTTACAAATGTCTCCACATCTAAATTTCTTCCCAGGTTTGGGGTTCTAATGCCTATTTTGGCATCAAAGTGCATCTAATTAATTATCTATTAATTTGTGGCATGGCACAATTGCATTCAGTATTCTTTTGCTGCCTAAATGTCCAAGAGGCCACTGTATGAAGCATTATCTGTAGCCAGGATCAAGGCATGCAAATAGTGGCCCAGATAAAATTCCAGTCATGTCCTTATTTAAATATATGCTAAAATAGGGACACAGGTGGCGCTGTGGTCTAACCACTGAGCTGTCATGTGACAAAGGTATTTGAGAGCAGAAGCAGTAAAGGAAAGCAGTAAAGGAGTTTAGAAATGCTGTGAAGTGCTGAAAAGCTGCACAATCATTCAGCATGCTGAATCACTGTGACTCATCTTGAGGATGACTCATTCTCTATATAAATGTATTGTATCTGCTTGCAGGCATTTTGGAGCCTATGAGCTGTGGAGCTATAAGTTAGGGTGGAGTCAGTGTGTGTTTGGAGCCTGACTCAGAAGTAAAGCCTGTAACTCTGTGTATGCTCTGAAGCTAGTTTAATCTTCTGTTCACTATGCTGTTTATTTGCCAACAAGTTTTAACTCAGTAAAGCTTTTATTCTTTTACTGAAGAAGACTGCATTATTAATTTATCGCTGCGTTTCACGAGCCTCTTGGGCTTGCTGATCAGAAGGTCGGTGGTTTGAATCCCTGCAACGGGGTGAGCTCCTGCCAACCTAGCAGTTTGAAACACGCCAATGCAAGTAGATAAATAGGTACCATTGTGGTGGGAAGGTAAACGGTGTTTCCGTGCGCTCTGGTTTCCCGTTGCGCCAGAAGCGGTTTAGTCATGTTGGCCACATGACCTGGAAAGCTGTCTCCCTTGGCTTGAAAACAAGATGAGCGCTGCAACCCCATAGTCACCTTTGACTGGACTTAACCCTCCAGGGGTTCTTTACCTTTATCTTTTTACCTATATGCTAAAATAATATTCAGGTGACTCTCAGCAGCACTTAATGGCGCTCAGTTTCAGGACTGTTGTTGTTGTTGTTACTATGCCCTTCATCTGTAGAACAGAATGAGGTAATAAGAATTCTGAGGTGGTAGAAGTTCAAGTTGCAGGTGTGGGATCCATTACTGAATGCTCATCAAACTATAAACAAAAGGGGGGACACACTACTGCAAGTTGTTGTTGTTTAAAAAAGAACCCTAAAATCCTCTAGCTAGGGACTGAGGGTGAGACGATCAGTTTTGATCACATTTTCTGAAACAATATGCGTACCTAAACACAGCTGCTCTTCAAAATCTGTACCTACCCAAATTTCAAGATGTTCTTCAACCAAACGTTGTTTGCAAAAACTCATATATGAGGAAAAGTGTGTATACATTGGTGAAAATAATGTACAAAAGGGCATTAACTTAGGGGAGATCGCTTTCAAATGTGCGTCCTTAAGTCAAAACTGAGTACAAAACGTAGGAGGAATTCGTGCAAAAATGTTGATGAATTTTTGTGAGGATTTTTTAATCGCAAATTGCTGCAGAAAGGCAGAGAGCTGGATTTAAGATATGGAAAAATGAGAAACGGAGGTAACTGAAACTGACAGGGTCTTCCACCCCTATCTCTAGCACGGGGTAGCCATTTGGACACCTCCCAGATGTTGTTGGACTGCAGCTCTCAAGTAATGACCATGCTGTCTTGGGGTGACAAGAGCATCCAGAGAGCACCTCGTTGACCACCCCTGCTTTAGCGCATAAGGCACATAAATTGTAGCCCCGCCTGCCGCACCGCTGTGCTAGTTTTCTACTAGCAGAGAGTTTTCAGCAGAATACTCTTTAAAAATGTGATCTCCTGGTTGTCGTCTAAAGTGCCACAGTCCTTCATTCTACCACCTCAGGCCCCTGCCACCTCATTTGGGACATGAGTGCAGCTGGCCTGAAAAGGGGGGGGGAATGTGAATTGCCTCCACTGTGTTTGAGGTAATAGGAGAGTTCTGTCTCTGGTGTTTGACTTGCGATGGGTCATTCCCTCAAGCAATTCACCAGCCTGCGCTGCCATCTCCATTCCTGTCCTCTTGCTGTGCTCCTTCACCCTGTTGACAATTCAGCCTATCAGACCGTCAACATGGAGCTGACATCTCTGATCATTAGAGCAGTAGACTGTGTTTTGGGGTTGGTTGTTTTTTTAGGGAAAGAAGGTATTCAACGACTGACTTACAAATGAACTGAATAGCCCATACGTATTTATTCTGCTGGAAGAGCCCTCGTTTTAATTATTCCCTCTTGCCCTGCTGTGAAATTCTCTATAAACATTAGCTGACAGCTGATCCACACATGGACACATAGCAATATATTAATATGCACGCATTTACCACAGATCTTCCGTCACCATCATATACTTTGGAGTAGGCTATTTTTGGTGCTGTCCTCCCCCCCTCCTTTTTTTGTTATTTCAAAGATTAGAAATACAGAACGGCAAGCAGTTTCTCTTCTCTTATAGGAAGCTAGCTTGGAATGTAAAATGTCAGGCCGAATGCCCCTTTGCTCATACGCTGCAGGTTTAAATTGTGAACAAGACAGATAGTTCAAACTCACCCTGAGCACAGTGAGAAAGTAATTACTCAGTCATTGAAAAAGGTCCTATTATCATTACCAGATAACCTGAATGTCCACTGAATATCTGGCTATTATTTTAAATGGTTTCCCAAAAGCATTTTCAGAATCTCAAATTTAAATCACATGGAAATAGTTCAATTTATCATTCCCCCCATTTTATTTTATTTTTTTGAAAAAAAGGGGAGTTCTGCGATTATTCTAAATGTCAATTTAGCATATATTTTAGCCT
The DNA here is from genome assembly GCF_009819535.1 of Lacerta agilis. Taxonomy (NCBI): domain Eukaryota; kingdom Metazoa; phylum Chordata; class Lepidosauria; order Squamata; family Lacertidae; genus Lacerta; species Lacerta agilis. Next base: position 21,352,108 of record NC_046317.1, read on the forward strand.
ACCGGATATGGAAAAAGTATTGAATGGAACCTTCCTTTCATGGAATAAATGCCTTTTTTGTAAACTAAAAGGGACAGTGATATGTAAAGGTCAGTTAACATGGTGAGTTGAGTTTTGTTATTAATATATCCAAGTATATTACCTTTACACAACATTACCCCACCAATTCCCATTAAAAAAAAATTTGCAACATCAAAACGCATCTCTGCCTGCTGCCACCGCCATCCTACTTTTCCAACCCTCTCCTTAATTCTACAGTTTTTCATTCTTCTGTTACTTTTTTTTCTGCATGTAACAATTTCTCCGGCAAATAACGCTAGATGATCTTCACTCTGCTTCTGCCACAGTGCATTCAAAAGAGTCATACATTACGGTTGCTGTCAGTGCTGTGAACTAGAAAGCACCTCTCATTTCTACATTACATTCTGCCTCCACAAAGCCGTGGCACACAAACCGCCTCGCAAGCAATTGTTTAACCGCTTTCGCTTGCTAGGAAATGACAATTGATTTCATTCTAAGGTTGCGGGGGGGGGGGGAATAATAGTGATAACAGTAGCGACCATAATAACAACCCCTTGCAAAGTGGAAAGTGCCTCGTATAACGTAACACTTGATTGAAAGACAATATGGCATTTGGCCATCTGTTCATCCATGATCTACTGCAAAGCTATATTCTGCACAATGGAATTATTCGAGTTGGGTTAGATGGAGACCAGCAGCAGAAGCTATGGGTTAGAGCAGGCATCCCCAAACTTGGCCCTCCCCTCCAGATGTTTTGGGACTACAATTCCCATCATCCCTGACCACTGGTCCTGTTAGCTAAGGATGGTGGGAGTTGTAGTCCCAAAACATTTGAAGGGCCGAGTTTGGGGATGCCTGGGTTAGAGGGCAGTCCTATGGCCAGGTCCACCAGGGCAGCAGCTTAGGATGTTGTGGGACGGCAGCTCAGTTGGCTGACTCTTGGCTCAGCCACACTCTGACCCTGACCCCAGCACATCCGAAGATACACAGACATAGCTTGCTCATTGTGACTGAGTCAAGGATGGCGTAAGTCCCCCCACCAGTGGTGTTCCAGGCACGTGGTGGGGGCAGGACCAAAGAAGGGGTCATGTGACCAGGCAACCCAGCATAGAACAGTATTTTGAAGGCTTGCTTCTCCTCTGCCAGTGCAACTTTACGCTGGCTTCATTTTTACTGGCTTGCTTTACACCAGCTTCTTGTGTCCAGGATCACTCCCTTAGCTGGGGTGCCAACTTGAATAAAATATTGGGGGGGCAGGTAAGCCGTGCCTCACATAATTGATCACATGACATGGTACACAGGCGCCATTTGAATGGCAATGTCCATTAACTGGGGGGCTTGGGCCCCTCAAATATTTTATTGGGGGTTAAAAAATATTTTATTGGGGGAGGCCAAAGACCCCTCGGCCCCTAGGAGTTGGCACCTATGTCTCTTAGTCATATAAGACCTATTTAAATCAACATTATTTTTTTTTAGGGGGGTTCCTGGATTCCTAAGAGTTACTGAGGAGCTAATTTATGTACTAAAGAAAGAGCGATCTGAATGCGGTATAAACATGCAACACCAGATGGTGCCAGAGAGCAGGAAATTTTAAAACACAGTTTTCCATAGAAATTTCTTTCCTTTGTTATAACGATCTAATTTCTTACTTATTTCTAGCGGGCGGGAATCCGGGTCCTCGCAGCGACCCTGGAGTGGGCGGAGTAACGCTGCCCATGTCATCAGGATCCCCACCCGTGTCACGCCGCTGGCCAGCCAATTGGGTTTGCCTGGGAGCGTGGCTACGCCTGTTTAAATCGTGCCGTGGCCGGGGAAGCAGCCTCCTTGTTTGCCTCCATTCGTGGGACCTCCCAGCCCGCCCACCCTCTTTGCTTGCGTGGATTGACTATAGCCTTGCTATGACTTATGTCGGTCACCTGGTTGTCGGGGCTGGGTAGGAATTTTTCCACTTGGCAAAATTGGCACTAGCCATTAGGTTTTCACCTACCTAGTAGCAATCGTCACAACTTTGTAAGGTTAGGTATTGGGTAAGCCTTATTAAGGGAGGGGAGGTTGAAAAATATGGTCTGAAATAAAAATAAATTTAGAAATATGGAGTAGAATGAACCTTTCCCTACCAGGAAGAATAGCGGCGATAAAAATGAATGTGCTACCAAAAATGCTCTTTCTTTTCCAGACAGTCCCAGTAATGACAGCCTCAAAAGATGGCAAAAGGATATTTCCAAGTTTGTCTGGGAGGGCAAAAGGCCAAGGATTAAACATAAGATACTTACAGATATAAAAGAATAAGGAGGCTTCACCCTCCCAGACCTTAAACTGTACTATGAGGCTGCATGTTTGGTTTGGATTAGGGACTGGATAAAACTGGAAAAGGAGGAAGCTTTAGATTTGGAAGGCCCCTCCACTTTAAGGTGTTATGGAAAAGTCCAAGTGCCTGGGCATGGGCTAGGGCCATGCCACAATCCCAACAGTGACCCTGGAGGTGCTCAATTGATGTACATCATAGGGCTCCCCCTTCCGGTGGTAGACCCTTAAGAGACTCCCTGCAGTTGGGCAGGAGTCAGGCTATAGTCTTGCTTCACCCAATTGCCTAAGCCAAACCACTCACATCTGTAACCAATAAAGTTGTGGCCTTATTTATCCCATTAACCCAATATACTTGTGTTGGTGTATTTATTTCGGGGGAAGCTAAGGGGTCTGGGGCCTCACCACGCAAATGGCTCAACATTACTTCAGCAATTCAGGTTTTTCAGGGCTGCTTTGTTTTACAATACAGGGAAGCGAGGTCCCTTGCTTTTTGACCTGGAAGAGGATTCCACCTTCATCACCCGCTACAGAACAATCTGTCAAACACTCCAGTATTTGAGCTTTCCATTCCACCTGGTTACATCAAGGCTCTAAACAAGCGAACCACCTACTTGCATATGCTAACAAATGTTTGACTGGGGAAGAATGGCAAACTAAAAGCAGCTATTAAGGATTTATTTAGAAAGCTTGCCTGAAACTTCTAAAGGCAAGACAAGGTGTAATTCAGAAGATTTGTTTCTTTTGTTAGTGATTTCTTTTGAACATTTTTAATCCGCAGTGCTAGCAGAGCCTGGTGAATAAATGCCCCCCCCCTTTATAACCTAGTTTCGAGCCAAACTTTACTGTCAGTAAAACTAATCAAACACTATAAACTTTATGAAATACTTGTTTGCACAGGTCTTATGGTTAGAATTTGCAGGTGTCTTTCATTTCCCCGTACTTTTTTACATGAATTTTTTTTTTTACACACATGGCAACCTCCGTTGGAGGGCTGGGAACATAAAAGCTCCCTTGCTTTTCATTAACACTGCAGGGTGAACCATGAAAAAAGAGGCATCATATGGTACGAGTAGGAGAAGGATCCTGGTAATGTGCCAAGGTGACCATCTGTGCATGCCCAACAGAAATTTTACAGATGCTTTGATATGATGCGATGCAGGATACTGGTCAAGCCACCAAGAGCGCTTCCTTCTGGACTTCGCAGATGTTTGTAAATCCTACAGCTGCTACAGACGTACTGCATGGGATGTTTGAAATCTCCCCGCATCAGAAGCTCGAGAAACATGCTCCCAAAAGCAAACACAGAGCTCCAGATAATGTGTGTGCATTAGATGCAATTAATAATATCCCTATACAGAATAGCACAGACATTCCCTGTTCTGCAGCACAGATCTCTAAGTAGAACAATGTAAGCTGGGGTGGCTGTTGTTAAATTAATGTAGGTATGCACCATTCTGCAGTTCCTGTGTTTAGCTATATGCACATGCTTATTTGATCATAATAATCTCAACCCCACTTTGTTGTGGTTACCTCTACCTCTTTCGAAAGAGGGCCTGCCTCCGAATATCAGTTGATTATTAGTTTCTCTGAAACATCATACTGTTTACTGTTAAGACGCCATATGTTGGACTGAATGGACTTTTTAAAAATTTCATGCTCTTAATATTATTATTTTATTGAAAAATCTTCAAATAAGAAAACAAAAAAGGAGAAAGAAACAAAAATACGTAGAGGGGAAAAAAGTGAATATATATTAAAAATACCATAATCAGGGGCAGTATTTCAATATGAGTAGGAAAATGAGAGTACCCCTAAACATTTTTTTAAGAAAAAAGCACTGCCCTAATCCATACATTCTTCTATAAGTTTGATATTATTATCCTAATTATACATATGTAAAAATTAATAGCCTACCACATTTTGTATAAACTCATTCCAAATATTTTGTATAAACTCATTCCAAATATTGTCATATTATCCAAACAAGGTCTACTGAATGGACTCTTGGACTGATCTAGAGATTTTTTTTACATTCTTTTGCCAAGTTTTATATTCATCCTAGGAAGTTTCCCAACAACCCTTCTCTCGTCAAAGCTCTTAGCTACATTGGGAACAAACGAGAGTGAAAAGGAACCTGCCTATAGTTTTCATGTAGTGAGGATGAATGGACAGGTGATGTTCTGAGGTTTTGTCTTAAATTCAGCCCCAAAGCAGTTAATAACTGTAGTTGTGTTGTGCAATGTGCATTCTCTCCAACCTGCCAGATTCCTGTGTGTGTACTAAACATTACAGCAGTAAATCCTGCTGGCCGGAACATCTGCTTCTGGTACCCTCAGCAGTACTAATAACAGATTCTCTGACAGCAGCTGACAGGTGGATGCTATAGGTAGAGCTGAGAGGCGTGGAGGAGAAGCTTTTGTTGTTCAGAAGATGCTGTCCAAGTTTGGTGGGTGTTTTTAATAAATAATAATAATAATAATAATAATAATAATAATAATAATAATAATAATAATAATACAGAGATGCAGTGTCCAGGATTAATACTGACAAGCCAGAGATGAAACCTGCCTGTTCACCGAAAGCAAATACTGTACAATAGGCCGGGGGGGGGGGAGGGGGAGAGAATTTGCCTTTATCCTAAACTATATGGGGTTTTTTTCCATCACCATTTCTGGTATATGGCTATAATCATATAGGCACGCTCTGAAATTTCTCTCTGGGTTCTATTTTGTGCGAATGATTTTTCTAAAGAAAAGAAAGCTGAGGACATCTTACATCAAAACAAATAACGACAGAAGAAATACTTGGAGAAACGGAACATAAGTGATTTCCCAAACATTGGACCACATGGCAGCTTTGATCACATGGGCCCTGAAATCCTATGGCCCCTGTAAGGGCACCCTAGACACTACAGGATCTCTTTGCAGGGTATACTGCTTGTTGGAACCCTCAAACAAAGGAGTTCCATGTCAGCTGGGATAGCTCAGTCAGTAGAGCATGAGACTCTTAATTTGGGGGCCGTGGGTTCGAGCCCCATGTTGGGCAACTGTTTCCTATATTGCAGGGGGGACCCTCACGGTCCCTTCCAACTCTACAATGCTATGATTCTATGTCATTTTCTAACACTTGGCAACTGTAAATGTCAACACAAGGAGGGAAAACCGATTCTCTGAAATCATCTGGGAAGTCAGGCTGGATGTCTATATGCACTTTAGAAGCTTTACAGAAGCTTGTACCTCTGTACAAATTCTCTGCAGTACATTCAGTATGCTACAACCACCACCAATGATTTTTCAGGCCGGCTTCATTTTACCCAAAATGAACAGCTGAAAAAGAAACTTTTGACATGTTCAGCATAACTGTAGCTGAATCAGAAACCAGGAGTTGTGAACCAATGGCAGGTGAGCGTCCTTTCTGCTGTGTTCCTTCCACTTTCTGATTTTAGAAAATGGTCATAAAAAAATCTAGCCTTAGGCCTCACCAGGGGTGCCAACTATAGGGGGCTCTAGGTGCCTGAGCACCCACAAAAATTGTTGTGGGTGCTCAGCACCCATACCACATGGCCCACAACACAACCTCCGAGGTCTCGCAAGGCCTTGGACAGCATCTCTGAGGCCTCAGAGATGCTTTCCGAGGCCTTGCGAGGTCTCAAAACATGACCTGGTGCTGTCATGATGTCATGCCACATGTGACATCATGACATCATGTGCACTGGGCACCCATAACCTGGGACCCAAGTTGGCTCCCCTGGGCCTCACCTGTTCCTCTAGTTCATCTACCTGCTTGCCTGACTGCCCACCACTTTCACCTTGGGATCATGCCTGTGTTTCATCCTAGCCAGTCTCTGTCACATATTTTTCTCATTTGCTGTTCTCTGTGTTGCAAGGGACCACATCTCTCCAGAACTTCTGGTGGAGACCTGCATGTTGTATTGCTCATTTTATTCACTGATTTCTGACACTTCTACATTCCCTTTCTATATAGTAGTATAACTAAATCTATTTAGAAATAATAATACAGCAATCAGCAACAATAAGTAACGGCTTACAACAAAGGTAAAAGCAGCAGCACAATCTTTTCAGAAAATCAGTAATATGGAAAGGGCTGCTTGAAACCATTTTTCATTGCTCATCTAAAAATACAGTGTCTTTGGGGGCGTTTGGAGATTATGCATGCTACAACAAAAAGGTCTTGCTTTTGTTGCCCATCTGGAGACCAACAAACTGGTGACATGGGTGCATAGCAAGATCTCAGGAGAAGTGAGGCAAAATACTCAGGCAGGCTCATCATGCCATCCAACATTTATCCAATGGAAATAGGGACATCCTATTCAATCATCAGCATCTGTGCTATTTTTCCAGAAAAAGAGGTGCCAGAACCTACCATAAATGACTCCTGTGTTCTCTTATATTGGCAATGGTGCCCACCTGGGAGGGGCCAGCACTTAGGTCCGGTGAGTTCCAGCTGAAAAAAAGCCCTGATAATAATTTTATTATTTATACTCCAGCAACTCTGGGCAATTTCCAAAATACAAAAAAGGTAATAAAGCATTAAACATTAAACAAATCTTCCCTAAACAGGGCTGCCTTCAGATGTCTTCTAAAGGCTGTATACTGGTAGGTACTTATCTCCTTGCCTTGAGGGTCGCATAACTCTATATCCTGCAACATTTCTCCAATGGAAATTTGTTGTTGTTCAGTCGTTCAGTCGTGTCCAACTCTTCGTGACCCCATGGACCAGAGCACGCCAGGCACCCCTATCCTCCACTGCCTCCCGCAGTTTGGCCAAACTCATGCCAGTCGCTTCGAGAACACTGTCCAACCATCTCATCCTCTGTCGTCCCCTTCTCCTTGTGACCTCCATCTTTCCCAACATCAGGGTCTTTTCCAGGGAGTCTTCTCTTCTCATGAGGTGGCCAAAGTATTGGAACCTCAACTTCAGGATCTGCCCTTCCAGTGAGCACTCAGGGCAGACATTACACAATCAAATCAGAAACTGGGATGGCTTCTGTAAATTAGGGTTGCCATATTTTGAAGAGCAAAAAAGAGGACACATTTGCCGACTTCTACTTTTAACTATAGGGACCCAGGTGGCGCTGTGGGTTAAACCACAGAGTCTAAGGCTTGCTGATCATAAGGTCGGCAGTTCGAATCCCTGCCACGGGGTGAGCTCCCGTTGCTCGGTCCCAGCTCCTGCCCACCTAGCAGTTCAAAAGCATATCAAAGTGCAAGTAGATAAATAGGGACCGCTCCAGCGGGAAGGTAAACGGCGTTTCCGTGCACTGCTCTGGTTCGCCAGAAGCGGCTTTGTCATGCTGGCCACATGACCCGGAAGCTGTCTGCGGACAAATGCCGGCTCCCTTGGCCTATAAAGCGAGATGAGCGCCGCAACCCCAGAGTCGGACACGACTGGACCTGATGGTCAGGGGTCCCTTTACCTTTACCTTACTTTTAACTATGGAACGCTATGATGACTCTACCCATGAAAAAGAGGACATGTCCTGGAAAAAGAGGGCACATGACAACCCTACGATAAATATGGGACTGTCTCTGGAAAATATGGACACTTGGAGGGTCTGTCATATGGTGGAAAGCAGTCCTTGTGATACTCTCGGGTCCAAGGGTTCAAAGACTGGGACAACCATCTTGAATTAAACACCAGAAATCAATGAAATTGATAAAGGGTCAGGGTAATCTACCAGTTCCAGGCAAGACCCTGGCATCTTCATTCTGAAGCAACTGGAATTTCCAGGTTGCCTATATAGTTATAGGGAGTGATGAAGCTAAAAACATTTATTTGTTGGGTTTTTCTTTCAGCCCATGTTAAGAAAATGTCAAGCAGGAGTTGTCCAATGGTCATGAATTACCTAAGTCTGATACCTCTGATCAAAAAAGCATGCATCCACTCAAAATCCGCAGCAGGAAAGATTGCTAAGTAACCCGCATACTTTTAACAACCGTGCACTAGGTCTTCAAAAGCACACATTCATTTAAAGATGGTATTCAGTATAGGACTGTTGCTGGTTTATTTTCTGATACATCTTGCCAGTGTCTGTGGCAATGCTCCACTGACTACTGAAATATAATAGCTGCCTTTTCTTCACCGTACACAATTTGACAGCATTTATTCTTTCCTTCAGTGAACATAATTACTTCACATATGGAACCTGTGATAGCCTACAGGCGTCTGAGGGAAACCTGAATCATACAATCTGTCCCCTTTGTGAGCTTAATTTACATTCACAAGTGTCATTTTAATAGTGCCGGCAACATGTAGGATAAAAATTACAGGTCAGCGGCAGCATGTCACAAGAAACTATGCTTAACTCAATAACATGGGTATTATTACATTCCGGATAATTTTACAAGGTGGATTGCCCGGGAAGAACTTGACCCCTATTTCTGATTGTCTTTTTAAAAGTTCTCATAGGTTATTCGTTTTAGAGACAAATGCCACAGATCTACAAACATGTTTATTATAATTAAATAGGTTCTTCTGTGGCCAATAGTTGCACCGTGTGTAGTTGCGTCCTCCAGTGTGACATCATTGCCTTTTTCAGAGCCAGATGGATGTGAGTGTGTTTTAAAGTTTCCATTGCTTGCTCATCAGTTGCTCTGATTCATGTGGTCTCCACACTGACTACAAGGAAGAGCCTTCTGCCCTGTGAGTAACAGAGCGGTGCTGCCAACTGACCCAGGGAAACCCGGCACAGCCATTTATTTTATTTTATTTTTTATTTGTTAAACTGTGGCCTGCTGTGTGTATAAAAGCCAGGCATTTGGGCCGGTGGATTTCTTTTATAAAGCAAAAGTCAGCCGCGGTATTTTCACTTTCACACATGCCTGAGCTATGTGGCCCGAGCAACTAAGAATGAAAAGAGATGTGGTATTTAAAGCCAAATCACGCCTGCAGCATGAGCCTGGTGTTCTCCTGACCTCACAATCTCCATCACAGACTAGCATCCTATGAAATCAAACCACAGGCTAAACATCTGTCTTTCCACTCCCCAGACTTTGAGCAAGCTGTTTCATTTTAAAGAGGGGGGGCATGGATAAGTTCATCTATTATCATTTTTTAAATGAACACTTAAAAAAAAATACAAACACACCCCCTCCCGGGAATTTGGGATGGTGATGTCTTGTTCACATTATAGGTAGTAGACAATTGCCACCATCCATATATTACTTTTGCTGCAAACTTGCCTAACTATGACACTTGACCCTTGACACTATGTTTCCATCATGGAGAGGAAACCAGCTGCAATGCTCTACAAATGATACCCACTCTGTTTGGTTTTTAAAAAAATGACTAAAAGGCAGAACATCTGGTTCATAACTCAAGGAAAGAACAGTCACAAAAAGGAGAGGAAGGTACAGAGTGGAGGGGACAGAGATGAAGAGCTGGCTATGGTTGGAGGAATCTTCTCTAGGAGAAATCCCATCCCCTTAGGGCTGCCGTATGCCTGGGATTAAAAAGGCAGAAGTGACCCTTTCCCCCCTCAACTTTTGTGGTGTCCTGGTTTGCTTTTGTTTTCTAAAGGGAGAGTTTCCCTAAAACATATTGTGCACACTTTTAAATAATAATAAAAAAACATGGCAACCTTAAGTTTTTAGCCACAGAGCATGTAAGAAGTGGGCTGACCCTGTGCCTCCCAGACATTGGTGTACTGTAGTATGAAAAAGGCTGAAGATAGATCAGTCAGTAGAGCATGAGACTCTTCATCTCAGGGTCATTGATTTGAGTCCTACATTGGACAAAAAAAGATTCCTGCATTGCAGGGGGTTGGGCTAGTTGACCCTCGGGGTCCCTTCCAATACTACAATTATATGATTCTATGAATTAGAAGAGTGTAACTCTAGGGATATAAGGAAGCAGTGACTACCTTCACAACCTGGGTTCATCACAACCAGTACTGCTTCTGTTCTGCTGCAGTTCAGCTTCTGCTAAACCTCTTCATTACCCGTCTAGTTATCTGCTGTGGACAAAGTTTATGTAATTAATCACACAATTAATTTCAGTGGAGTAAATAACACAGTAAATAGTGTCATTATTTATGTAACATTTGCAAATGAAAAAACTATTTTACAAAAAAAAGATCACTGTGTGATTTCGGTTCTGGGCTTGTAAATAGACAAGCAAATTGTGTGGTTTTCCACCCACATTTCTAATCCAACATCCGTTCCTGTGGTGGGTGTGGTGTGGCAAAAAAGAGTAAGTTATCTGTAGAGCAACTACTATTAGAGAGGATAGTTCATGTACACCAAATTTCCTTCCTCATTGACACTGGCTAACTGCCTTGCCTGCAGGCTGCCGAGTAAAGCTTTAGGACACAAGGGGTCAAGGATGACAGAGAGGCAGGGCGCCGCAGTAACAGTACCATGGCACATGGGGTAGATGAACAGGTATATCACATTTAGAACAGTACAATTAGTTGCATCAGCTTTGGTGTTTTTTTAAGCACTCAAAATTTAATGGATCTAGATAAGTATGTGCTTATGAATTTTTTAGCTAGGAATTTTCCTTCTGCACTTTATGTAATTGTGAGAAGTATAAACTAGACTGTTCCATTGTGTTCATTTGTATTTTACCTCTTTCTATAACTTTGTGTCTTGTAGGGTGCATGATCTTATTCTCTGGATTATTACTCCGTATGGAACTAAGTGGTCAGAGGGCATTTAAAATATATTTAAAAAACGAAACATAGCCCCCTGAACTTGTATGATGGTTGGTTGCTAAAAATACAATGAAGTCTATTACCACTACTACCTGTGAGATGGGTGGCAGAATCAGCTTTGTGATGTTCCTCCACATTCACACACACACACACACACACACACACACACACACACACACACACAACAAGTAGAAAAGCTTAGAACCATTCTCCATGGTTAGCTAGTTTCCCAGCTTCTCACAGGTCTTAGCTAGATTCCCACATGTCACCTCAGGGCTTCTCAGGATCAGCCCATATGTGGAGGTGGAAATCCGTTTTACACACTTGGTGCTGGTATTTCACCATGCTGGTGAAGGTATTTCACCATCTGTCCGTTTGCTGTTCTCCCAACCAAAATCTACCCTGCCCAAGTTGTTGGTAGGCTATGGAGGTAAAATACAGGCACTTTGTTAGATACCACTGCACACGGACTGCTGCCCAAACAAATTGGCATTTTCCCAGACCTAAATCTGGAAGGAAGGAAGGAAGGAAGGAAGGAGGAGAAAGAAAAGCTAGTAATTGATTTCTCATGTCAGGTATGGTTTGATCCGGGTAGAATGTGGCCTTTCTGTTGAAGTGCTTTGGTTGAGGTGCTTGACCAAGAGACAAGCTCAATGTATGGGTCTGAGCAGTTTTGCATTTGCTCTGCCATTTTCCATCAGAAAATGTACTCTTTAGTGCTGAATCGGAACAAATGGCAGTCCATGCTAAACCTCGGGTATCCCTGTGGGAAAGCAGCGGGGCAAACGAAAGTGTGGATGAGCCCTTCAAGAGGTTAAAGTGAGGTGAAGTACAACCTAGGGAGATGATTTCAGTGAGACAAACTGGAAGCAAGAATGGCAGGGCAGAGGACCAGGGAGCAAACCGGGAACAAAAAGAGAAGCAGAGTTTTTGACCAGCACAAAGATGATTTGACGGGGTTTATGGAGGGCAGGAATGGACAGTGGCAAGGGGTGGTTGTGGAGCAAGGCACTGGGAAAGCTATGGGTTTCTGGAGGCCTACAGCTTCCATCGACGCAATAACTCAAGGAACAGGAGCTCCAGGAATGCCTGCAGCTGGTTTTCCAGCAGTCCCACACTTACATAAGAAAAAGAGTATTTAAAAAACAAGGTCTAAAAGCATATTGCTCAAGATAAGAAATGTCTACCTTTCCGTGTGATATTTAACAAGCTTGATCTCTTCCATCTATCAAAGATCAGCTTAAGATTTTGCTTGAAAACCCTTTAAGTATGTCTGTGAGCAAACTGGAGGATAACTAAAGAGGAAAGATAACTTGATCGTAAAATGAGAGATTGGAATGCTGGCGAAGGAAAGGATGGGAGAGAAAACAGATTATTTGAGCTAAGTGAAAGGAACGAGAGAAGGGAGATTGATTGCTTGATGAAATTCTCAGGTAACAAATATGTTATTTAAGATACATAAAACAAGATATACCTGGGAAGAAGAGGAGATGCAAGAAGGCAGCAAATGGATTAAATAATAATCAGTTTAAGAATCCAGTAAGATCATGCAGGAGGAGCCAGTACAGACAGCAACTATAGTTTGATCATGATGAAATGTGGGCCCATTATTTGATATCCTATTAGTACTACTACTACTACGAAGTTGCTACAGATAACAACTATAGCAGGATTGGGGAAGCAGTGGCCCTCCAGATGTTGTCCAGTTCCAACCCCTATCAGCTCCAGATATCAGGGCCAAAAGTAGGTAAAGATAAAGGACCTCTGGATGGTTAAGTCCAGTCAAAGGTAACTACAGACTCATCTCGCTTTCAGGCTGAGGGAGGCGGCGTTTGTCCACAGACAGCTTTCTGGGTCATGTGGCCAGCATGACTAAACCACTACTGGCACATGGAGGGTTGTGACAAGTGCCAGAGCGCATGGAAACACCGTTTACCTTGCCGCCACAGTGGTACCTATTTCTCTATTTGCACTGGCATGCTTTCAAATTGCTAGGTTGGCAGAAGCTGGGACAGATCAACAGGAGCTCGCTCCATTGTGTGGATTTGAACCACTGACCTTCCGATCAGCAAGCCCAAGAGGCTCAGTGGTTTAGACCACAGGACCACAGGGCTTTTGGCCAATAGTACATAGCTGTCAACTTTCCCTTTTTTTGCAGGAAATTTCCTTATTCCAGCGCCGTTTCCCATTGCAAAAAAAAGGGAAAGTCGAAAGTTATGGCTGTTTCCCAATGGAAAAAAAGGAAGGTTGACAGCTCTGCAATAGTAGCTGAACAACAGTGTAAGGCAAAATTCAGTGTCATCTAAAGTACCAAGGCAAACAGAAGCTAGCACCCAACATATTGTAATATTAAGACAAGACGTGACTCTGAAGGCCAGGGCTCCACTGAAGAAACCTTCACTAAAGAGGGTACTTGAAAAAAGGGCTTCTACAGACAATCTTAAGACACAAGCAGGCTGGTATGTGGAATGTGGCCCCTATATTGGAACAACTTACTGGAACCAACGTGTAGAGCTGCTAGAATTTTGAGGTGGAATAGGAAGAGACTGGCAGGAAAGGATGACTCAAAAATGCCCTGGAAGGGGGGGGGGAATGACAGCAAACATGAGAACAAAACAATTGCCCACCCAACGGCAGATCCAAAAGGAGATACCGTGAGAGTAAAGACCCATTGGAGACTTGGAGACTTCCCACATGTGAGACAGAGGGAGAAATGGTAACTGGGACATGACTAATGGTACACTACAAATCCACAAACACGGGCAGGTAGCAGTGTCCTCCAGGATCTCCAGTGAACAGAAATTCACAAGGTAATAAACTTCTCCCTGTGGATCCCACAGGGCATTGCTGACAAATGGGATGTAAGAAAGCAGTAGCAAGAGAAGGCGGATTAGCCCAAGAACTTCTGCAGAACTTTGTGGCTGAAAGCAGCACCTGAAGTGGTGGTGGAATTGATCGTGCAGTGTTTAGCAAACGTATTTACAAAAGATGTGTTGTTTTGAGCATCCATCTGTTTTGAGACACAATGGAATGCACTTTCAGGGGTGAAGCCAAACCACTGTGTTAGCAGCACCAAAGTGACTTACCTGGGGCACAAACCTGGACAGTGCTTATGGAGGTCCCAGGCTGCCCAGATGACAAGACCCCGCTCGGCCCCACTGAAGTGGGTCCAAAGGAAAGCAGTTTGACTGCAGGAGTTGCCCAACTGTCTTAGGGACTCCACTCTGGATTTGTATAGGGGTTTCTCCTTAGCCTCTTCTTCTCCTGAAGATATCCTGCAAGGCAGTGGAGGTTTAGGATGAGAGTTTTCCTTCTCCTAGATGCTGTACCTTCAAAGGTTGACAACCCCATCTGGCCCCTGCAAAGGATGTGGCCAATAGGTTTTTAAATATTTTTTGTGGATAGTATATTAGTATTCAGATGCCAAAGGAAAGCTGCAGAACATATTCAACAAAAGGACTTTGGTTTTTCCAGGGCATTGAGCAGGCACTAGAAAATCTAGAGGGGTGTGTGGACAGAATAGGGTGGCATCACAAGACTTAAATGCCTGGTGAAATGTACATTATATGAAACATTTACTGGCAGGGGAAATCGGTTTACAAGTGAAAAAGAAATTATCTTTAAAAAACAAACCTATGAAGTATAGCTCTTTAAGAATATGAAGTATGGGTGACGGGGAGGAAAAGGAATAAGGAACCAAAGGTGTGTGAAATGGGAGTTTGAAAAGTAATTTATAAAAGGAGCTGGATATGAATAAACGCTGGGCAGAACTGTTTGATACGGAATGATGCAAGTGGGAGGAAGATGAAAATCAGTTGTGATGGAACACATTCCCAAAATGAGGGGCTACTTCAAGAAATGATTGAAGAGAAGTTAGAAGCGAGAGGAGGGAAGCAAGAGGAAGGTCTGCATACAGCAAATTTAAGAAAAATGGGGTGGGGGATATTTGAACCTAAAGGGATTAGCATAATAATAGGGGGTTGGACTGAAGCACACAAAGAGGTGCAGAAACCGAGGCTTCTAATCTGCCATATGAATCAGACCTTGATTACAAGTGTATTGCAAGTCTTTAGACCTAAGGAGGCCGATGACAGTTAAGGCCAACACTTGTCAGGTAAATCTGAAAGCCAACGGAAAATAAACCAAAATTCATTCCGGCCTCTTCATGGGAAATACAATTTAACGTGGGGAGATTATAAATGTAAAATACTTGTGATACAAGATTTTTGTCCTGACATTTGTTGCATATTTCAAAGTCAACCAAAATGTCTACATAATGAAACAAAAATGCCATGTACCTGGCCCTAATTTTAGCTGTAGGCATGGTCTGATTGTGGTGTGGAGAGAGTGAGAATGAGATTGATTGATTTATTATATTTCTGTGCTGCTTTTCTTTTACACACACACACACACACACACCCCAATATCCAGTAGAGATGGTAGGAAGAAAACAGAGTATACGAAACCCAGTATAATGCATTAATTAAGTACAGTATTAAATGTAGAATTAAGAACAATCCCAGAGCAGCTTACCAACAATAAATAATAATAAAATGAAAGGACTTAATAGAACCTCACAAGTACAGCATAACTCACATAGCTTTAATTAACAATCATCAGTGAAACCATCTTTAAAACACAATTGAAGCCAAAGTAATATTAAATGTTTAAACAAATCAATACAGCCAGTGTTATTTTTCTAGAAAAAGAGGTGCCGGAGAACTCACCATGAACCTCCCCTGTTCTCTTATAATGACAGTGGCACCCACCTGAGAGGTGCCGGAAATGAGTTTCCAGCGTGTTCTGGCTGAATAAAACCCCAAATACAGCCTTAATAACCTATAAACAATAATAACAGCATTAACCAAGAGCAACCAAAAAATGGGACACGGGTGGCGCTGTGGGTTAAACCACAGAGCCTAGGCTTGCCGATCAGAAGGGTCAGTGGTTCGACTCCCTGCGACGGGGTGAGCTCCCGTTGCTCAGTCCCAGCTCCTGCCCACCTAGCAGTTCGAAAGCATGTCAAAGTGCAAGTAGATAAATAGGTACCGATCTCCAGCGGAAGGTAACGGTGTTTCCGTGTGCTGCTCCAGTTCGCCAGAAAGCGGCTTTGTCATGCTGGCCACGTGACCCAGAAGCTGTACGCCGGCTCCCTCGGCCAGTAACGCAAGATGTGCGCCGCAACCCCAGAGTCGGACATGACTGGACCTAATGGTCAGGGCCCCCTTTACCTTACAACCAAAAAATAAACTAAGTTCACACTCACTCACTCACTCACTCACTCCACACTCCCATGACTCATAACCTTTGTTCAATTCATTAAATTGTGATGGCCTGGGACTCGGGCTCGGACTCAGAACCAGAGGAGTCTCAGTCTGCACCGGATCCTCTGCCTCAGACATCATCTGAACCAAGTCTGGGGCCTGATCCTGAAGTGCCCCAGTCTGCACAGGTTCCCCTGCAACAAGCAACCAGCTGGGCCGAAGTCCAGGGGCCTGGCCTGGCCTGGCTCCAGATGCGGGGAATACCTGTTGCCGTCAGCTGGGTCATCATTTACAGCTGCTCCACTACCGGCTGGGTCAAGAGAGGCTGAGGCGGCCCCTGGGTCTAGTAACCCACCAGTGTCTCCCGAGTTGCAGAGACTCAGGTCTGAGAGAACGAGAGACCGGAGTACTCGCAGGAGGAGTGCTTGCTTTTGGGCAAGACAGGGTGGTGAGTCATCAGGAGATCGGGATCGGCCATTATCTCATCAGAGATAAAAGGCTGTTGGACCCGCCCCAGGTTGCAGGAGCAACATTGCTGTTTGCCAGATTCTGCCTGGTGATCCTGTTCCTGACCTTGCCTGGTTTCTTGCCCTGTATCCTGCCTTGGCTTTGCCAACTGACTCCTCGCTGACTCTTTGGACCCCGGACCGGACCTGGACCTCGCTTCTTGGATTGCCCTTGGGACCAGCACAAAATTAAACATGCACTAATGACTGCGGCAGCAACTTCCTTTGATGGTTCCTTGGGCTGGTTATGTTGGGCTGAAATCAACCACCCACTGATGGAAAGAGAGTGAGAGAGGCATTCCATCACTGGCTTTCCTTTGTTATATTGGTTCCTTCCAAAAAATAATTGTGATAGGCCATCAATAGACATGTTGAATCTCTTGATGGACTGTAGGCTATCCAGCTGCTTGTAACCTTCTGAGTTTTTCTGCTAAGAGCTGGTCTCTCCTCACACACACACACACACACACACACGAGAAATTTTGGATTTGCTTTCTCAAAGAATACCCCAGATTCAATCCCCAGCTTCTCCAACTAGGTCCAGAAAAGATCCCTGCCTTACATCCTAGACAACAGCCTTTTTGTTCCTAATGAAGGGAGGGGGTAGAAGGTTGTTTAGTGTGGGGGATTTCAAGGAACTGGAGGATTTTAGCATACATAAAAATTGAGGAATAAGATCACCACCGGCTTATAGGAACAGCCATGCTTTTGTGAAAGCTACAGTCGTTTGGGGTTGTATCACCCGCATGACCCTTACAGCAGCCATTGTGCTAGAATGAGCTGCCTCTGGAAGGTTGTGAACTGGGTAACAAGATAATTGTGAAGTTTGGCAGGGATGGGTGGTTTGCTGAATGGACCCACAGGAAGACCTCCATATACCCTGAAAGGGCCTACGGACTCCCATTTTGAAAACCACAGTTAAGCAAAAATCAGAGTCCTACCAGTGTTCAGCATTTCATATACTTTCATCGTAGCAGGGAGATCCTGTTTTGTTCCTCCCCTTGTAAATTATTACATGCTCCACAGACTTCAGTGTCAGGAAGCAAGAGATAAGTGGTATGCTGTGATTATGTGTGTTTTTCTCTTTCCCATCTGCAATAATACGATTCAGTGCCTGGTTTTACTGGAAATGATTGCCAGTGGGGAAGACAGGATGGTGCATATTACAATTATAAGCCAAAGCTGCTAAAAAAAAAATAAAAATGCATGGCAAAAATACATGCATTCTCATGTGCAGATCTAAATATGCTCCGAGTCACACCTAGAAAATTTCCCCATCCCATTTATTTAGATTGGAACAGGCTAATCTGCATATGAGGGTTTCTTTTCTGCTTTGGAACTGATAATGTGTTAGGGAAGCTGCACATGTGGATGAAGGTTCCCTGGATAAGAACAGTTGGAGAGAGAACAAAAGAATCATAGTGTTGGAATGGGTCCCAGGGATCATTTAGTCCAACCCACTGCAATGCAGGAATCTCAACTGAAGCATCCATGGCAGATGGCCACCCGACCTCTGCTTAAAAAAAGGCAGTTTGCAGTTTGAGGCCCATTGACAGGCCTGGCACCAATGGTTGCCCAGTCAGGCACTGGCCTGGAATTAGTGGTTGCAGAGATATTTTCCTAGTTACCTCACCCAGAATGCTCAGCTCTGAAGAAGGCACTCCACTTTGTCTATCTTTCAGCTAGCTCCTAGAGGGCTCCCTCATAAAATATTTGAGGGGGCCAATCCCCCCCCCCAGTTCACGGGCATTGCCATTCAAATTGCATGTGTGTACTGTGTCATGTGGGGACACGAGTGGCGCTGTGGTGTAAACCACTGAGCCAGGGCTTGCCGATCGGAAGGTCGGCGGTTCGAATCCCCACGGCGGGGTGAGCTCCCGTTGCTCGGTCCCAGCTCCTGCCAACCTAGCAGTTCGAAAGCACGTCAAAGTGCAAGTAGATAAATAGGTACCGCTCCGGCGGAAAGGTAAACGGTGTTTCCGTGCGCTGCTCTGGTTTCGCCAGAAGCGGCTTAGTCATGCTGGCCACATGACCTGGAAAAAACTGCAGACAAACGCCGGCTCCCTCGGCCTGTAAAGCGAGATGAGCTCTACAACCCCAGAGTCGTTCACGACTGGACTTAACTGTCAGGGGTCCTTTACCTTCTTACTGTGTCATGTGATTGACTATGTAAGGTGAGGCTCACCTCCCCCCCAACTTTTTATTCAATTTGGCACCCCGTTCTCAGATCTCAGAGGTGGCAGAGAAGCTGTTCCAAACTGCTTGGAGGAGCTGCACACTGTTGGGATGAGGCCCAAGAGGCAGCTCCACAGTCCCTTTCTCGCTGCTTTGCCCCTTCAGCTTGGGATGGTCAGTCCGTTTGCCTGACTATCGTCAGTAGGACACTCTAGCGAGGTTTGTTAATCTTTTTGTGGGGAGCATGTGCTCTAGGTAAATATATCTGAGTTCTGTGTGCAGAGTCATTAGCAGCTCAGAAACTGTGGCTGGAATGAGAGCATTGGAGGGCAGGAGAATTTTTGCACATTTTGTAATTAGCTATCAGTACCACAGCACAAAATAATAAGAAGCCATCCATTGTCTCTGATGTTCTAAAGTGGTTTTTCTTCTTCTCCTCAGCTGATTAGTTTTCATTGAGATTTGAGGCTACTCAGTACCTCGGTGCATCCCATTCACAATTTTGGAAATGCTTTTTTTAATCTTTTAAAAGAAAACATTCACTAACTAGAGGGGAAATGTGCTGTTAAGAAGAGAGAGAAGGCTGCGTTTTTCTTCAGTTGGTTGAAAATCCATATTCCTTATAACACTGAGGGGAAACTGGAAAAAAGAAAAGAAAAGAAAAAAGTAGTTGCTTGTGTTAGGGCCATATGGGAGTCATTTAGGGGATTGTGTCCATTTACTGTTCAATAAAACATGAACGCTTACCATAGCAACCGCAGTGGCATGTGGTATAATGCTGCCTCTGAGATGCAGGATGCAGCATTTAATAGAAGAAAAATGCTCAGTTTTGAGAGCGTAACAACCCAAGAATACTTTTCGTGATAATTTTCTTTTTTAACACCAGAAAACAATTTTGTTCAACAAAGCACTTCCTCCTACCAAGTAAATACAAATAAATGAATAAAAAGAGCATAGATAATAATTAATTCTCTGTGTTACTTTGCATTTTGGGAGGTCTTGTTTAATGGTGTTAAAAGTGGTTGTCTGTTCAATGGAATCAGCACAACCACACAGTTTTGTTTCAGCCATAGTGACAGATTGTGATTTTATCATCCTTCTGTTGATGCTGTAGGGAGAGGCAGATTTGGGCCCAAGAAGGTGAAATGCTTCATTTTTAATTTTTTTGTATCCATTTCTGTGCTGCCTACTCCATACAGAACCCTTTTCTGTGACTATCTACCTCAGAGCCAGAAACAGAATCTATTTGGAGCCCACACGCTAAACCCTGTCCCCGGAGCCTATCCCACCTCCCACCGAAATGAGAAATGACAACAATGTATGGGTTTAAATTAGGCCACAACTTTATTGAATTTCAGGTGTAGGAACCTTGGCTTAGGCCTTGGAGAAGGTATCCCTCTCAACCCAACAGGGGCTGAGGATGTGCAGGGCAGTCAGGTGCAGTGGGAGGGGACTGTAAAGCATGAATTTACACAGCGCGCCCTCCCACTTTAACAAAGCCAGGAGTCCGACCTATATGCCGCCGCTCTAGGGCCAGTGACTCCCGCAACCAACCCCTTTAACAGGCCCTGCAAAACGCCGCTGTGGTGGGTGCATGAAGATGTTAACCCCCCCCCCATCTTGAAGATAGACTATAGGATACCGACCAAGGCCTAAAACCATCAAAGTTGTGACGAATTGCTATGGGGAAGGCAAAACCTGCCAATGCGGGAAATTCCTTCCCGGTTCTGAATACAGCAACCATCTTATGACCACAGCAGCGCCTGCTGACCTAGGAAGCAAGAGGTTAGCCTGCAAAAGAAGACCATGTCATTTTTAGGGAGGGTGGGTGGGTGACTCCAGCATGAAAACAAAGTGAGTCTGGGCCGAAGAGCATCAGCCCTTTTTCTAAATCAGGGACCCCTGGAAAATAGGGACACTTGGAGGGTCTGCAGTTGAATGCAACCCAACTCTGGTGAGGGTTCATCATCGAGCCTACTTTGTGGCAGTGAAAGCTGCGAGGAAGGCATGCTTTGCATTGATTGTGCCAGCAGAGTTTACTTCCTGTGGTTTCAAGAAGTCACTACTTAGGATTTAGAGTGCTTCTAACATTCCCTTTCATCAAACTCGTCTGGGCTGTGTTCAACTTCAGTTCCAATCTTTATTGGGAATGTATCAGATTAATCATGCATATTAATTACAAACTGCACGTTATATTTATCCATGATAAAAGTGTGTTCTTTGTGCAAAGATTCATAGCAAAATAACATTTCTCACCAGCAGAAGTAAATTAAATTGAAGTAAGACCCCTAATACCACCATCTGTACAAGTAAATTACTTTCCGAGTAATTAAATATGCATATCTGAGCTGCACACTGTACAGATGAACCAGGTTTTATTGAAGCAATATGCTTATAAATCCCTTAGGTATTAAAGATGAAGTATCATTGGCATTTTGTATTCATGCAGCTATGAATAAGGAGTACATGTGAGTGAGTGTGTGTCTGTCTGTCTGTCTGTGGGCTGAATGGGCGCCATATTATGGCTGTCACATATTTTTTTTAGGGATGTGTTTGATTAACTTTTCATGATTAATTATTATTTGCCAGCAAATAACCAACATGATCAGTCTATTTATAATGGTGACATTTCACGGAAATGTTAGGCTCCATAAGCTATATTAATATTGTATGTGTTTGAATTTACGACGGCAGGACGCTCGCTTGCCTTCTCCGGGTTCTGAGAAAGTGGAGCAATGCTGTGAAGCTACTTTTCATTATATTGAAGGGATTCATTACAGCTGCATTCGTCCCTCCATGAAATACCAGTAGGCGGCCAGTTGGAATTCATGGTCACAGCCCTTTATTAGATCATCAGAGTTTGTAACCCATAACAAATACAAGTACAGAAAGGAACAATGTCATTAGGAAATGACTCACCTACTACCCAACCGGCCATGGGTCTTGCAGAATAGCAACTTGCTGGCTAGAAATGTCTGACCTTGGCCCTGCAGCTATCAACACCCTGTTTTCACAAAAGAGAACAAATGAGCAGCGTGTTCAAGTTATCAAGTTATATGGAAGGATTTACAGGGCTATGTTTTTCACACAGTGACTGAAATGATCTCAAGGTAATATATACACCTGAAGCTTTCAGCACTCTTTTTTTTTTAATATGATGGTTTAGTATATGTGGGTATTAGATGTCATTGGGGGATAATTTGCCCATGATGAGCTGGTAAACAACTGAATGAGACTTCGGTGTGTTCTCTGAATTCACTCTTAGCGATCTGAAAATAGAAACTTCTTTAGTTGAGGGAGTAAAGGGAGGGAAAAAAGATCCAGGAGCAATATCCTGAGCCTTAAAAAGGAGCTTTGTGGCAGCAGAAATTGCAAGATAGAGAGGAAAGTTACTATAACTGCATGCCATGGGAACCGTGAAAAAAATAACAACAGACTTTCAAAAAAGTTCATCATTGTCTCCTTAGATTTTCTCCCACATTTAAATATGGATACGACCAGTGCTTCTTGTTTTTTAAGAAAAAAGGTGCCAGTACTCACTATGAAGTTGTTGCAATTGGTGCCACTGGACAGAATCACTACATGATCTGCAAGCGATCAAAACCTCCCAATGCTCTCCTTGGTTCCCCCTTCTAAAAACATTGCATTTTAGAGCCAGATACCTGTTGAATCTCCTGCCAGCCTCACTTAGATCCGCTTTTACTGAGCTGTGTTTCCAAGCTATGCTCTCTGCCGTCCTAGACGGATGATATAACAGGGTACCGTACAAAGACAGACTCTGTATAAGTGGGCAACCGCAGGTGGAAGACATCTTGCACTATTTACTATATTGCCCACGATACATTGGACCCAGGAGAAGATTTCTCACCTTTCTGTCCAAACAGGAAAGATGTCTCTCCCTGGCAGAGAAGGTCCTTTGGTTTCTTAGTGATGTAAATGCTTCAGTGACTCATAAAGTCACCCTTTTTGCTTTGGTGACCAAAAAATCAGAAAGAAGACCCAGGACAATATAGCAGTGAACTGTAAGGTAGACGCAGAGATCTAAATAGATACCATTGTTTGTGTCATGACACCCCTTTTGCTTTATTTATTCTTGGATTCAGATCTGTCATGTCCAATGGCTAGTACAATAAAGTTACTTGGATTGGATTGGCATTGTTACGGTAAGTGCCACAGTTTTAACATGCAGGGGGAAAGGTGCTGGTACTGTGTACCCCTGAGTACCCCCAAGAAAAAATCACTAGATATGACTGCAGATAGTCTAAATCCAGAAATAACTTAGTCATGATATTACTTTAATGTCGTCGTGAGTAGTGCTTGTAGTCTGAAGAGATTTCAAAGTGCCTACGTGCAGAAAGTCAGCTATCTACCTTTTGGCAATTAACTGTTGGCTGAAAGCCAAGATCTGCTCTCTCTCCAGACCCTTAGCAACAACTTGTGACTGGTTAAGGAGTTCCTAAAGAATGAGCTCTGTGTGAGAGCTGTGTGGTGGTGTGGTGTTTGTAGTTTGGTTACTGAAGGTTGAGAGAGAGAGAGACAGAGAGGAAAGGTTTTACTTTTGTTTCTTTTATTTCCAAAGTCTACATAGTAACTTATGGATACTAGTTGCTTCAATAAATACTGTATATAGTTATCCAAGTGAGTTGCTGAGTTCCTGCGTTGTGCTGTCCAGTCAATGCTCTACTGCCAGAAGCTGCCAGAAAACCTGCGTTCACTCTGCTGTGTCCAGGACTACGTTATTTCCTGACACTAAATCTTAAGATGAATGAGTCAAATGAATGAACCTTCTTTTGTTATGACCCCCTGCTGTGCAGATGCGTTTGCAGATCAGCCAGCAGAGTATATCAAATGCCCTATGTCTAAGTTTCCATTGTCACCCAGTAGCCATATTGGTACATTTGCTTGCAGAATATTTGAGACTTCATTCTCCCCCTTTTTGTAAGAGGTAGCTGCTTGCAGCCTCGGTTGCAGACAGACTGCACATTTAAAGCACATTGCTTCCAACAAAGGTGTAGTTTACCTTTCATAGAGTTACAGTTCCCAGAACGTTTAGCAAGCTACAGTTTCCATGTTTCTTTGGGGGAAGTCATGTGCTTTAAATCTGATTTTAATGTTCTATAAACATGGGGTGTGCACTCCTGAACCAAGACTTCGGCTGATTCGCATCCAGTACCCTTTTAAATGTGTTGGGGAGGGGATGCATTATTGGGTTGTTCCTGTTATTATTTTTATTATGTGTATTGTGTTTTTATATTGTAACCGCCCTGAGAGCTGCAGGTATAGGGCAGTATACAAATAAATAAATAAATAAAAATACCAAGCCATGACTTTTTTTAAAAAAAATAAATAGGTGAGGCTGACATTATGGGGAACTGCTGAGTATGATTTTGCTATGATTGAGAATATACTGCTGCAATCCAGAGTACACTTAGTAGAGATTAAAAAGGTAAAGGACCCCTGACAGTTAAGTCCAGTCATGATCGACTCTGGGGTTGCGGTGCTCGCTTTACTGGCCGAGGGAGTCGGCGTTTGTCCGCAGACAACTTCCGGGTCATGTGGCCAGCATGACTAAGCCGCTTCTGGTGAAACCAGAGCAGCGCACGGAAACACCGTTTACCTTCCTGCCAACGGTACCTATTTATCTACTTGCACTTTGACGTGCTTTTCGAACATCTAACTAAAAACAGCGGAACTTACTTAAAAGGAAACATGCTTAGGATAGTTAACACTGGATTTTTTTTTTTTTGGAGTGCTACAAAACTGTTGCTATAAACCCCATGCCTTACTGAGGCATTTGAAAATTATATATGTGGCTATATGAAACAACAAAAAAACAACAACAACAATGTATTGTGCAAGAGCGGGAGGGAGAGATAAAAAATTTCTGCCTTCGGTTTTGCTATCTAACAGTAACATGCCTCGAAATTGTATTGAGAGGTGGATATTAAGTCTCCACTTGCCATTTCTAACCATTAAGGCATCATTTTGTTCAGGGACCGTTGAGCCTTTTTGCAAGCTAGGAGTAGCATATCCCATCAGGATTTCCTCCTCCTCTGTCTAGCTTTCATCTACTTACAAAATTGAGTTAAGAAAGAAACCTTCACCTGAAAAGCTTTTTGCTGGTTGCTGTATCTTTAAAGCTTTAAAAGCCTTCCCCCCCCCTTGCATTGCTCTTTCCTCTTTTTTTGTGGAAAGGGTCCCTATTTTTATTATATTTCCCCCTAGAGAAACAGCATCATTTGAACATTTTTTGGGGGGGGGCAGCTGCATTTCATTGTAAAATAATAATTCAGGGCAGATCAATCATACGGACATTTTTATGGAGTGCAGGGGAGGAGGGGAGCAAGGCCCCCAAATAAAAATCTACATTTCCCTGTCCAAAGTACAGATGTTTTTACAACCAGCCCTGCCCTCAACAACCCCTCACATCTCCATTTGCCAACAGCATGCTAATGTTCCAGAGAGATATGTGCTAATGCTTCCTTCTCCTTCGTTAATGGGAATGCTACTTTGTAGAGGAATATCACGCCTAATGTGCAAATCTTAGTCATTTTTAACAAATAATAAAACCTTTTTTTTAATCTTCTGCTGGTGTTTACTTTTCAGCGCCTGCAAGTTTTTTTTTTGTATCTGGGAATAGCCTTGGCCAATTTTGTATCGATGTGGTAAGATGAGAAACAAGCAGATATCAAATGAAAATGAAGTATCTTAATAGATATGGACCGGAGGCGCTGCAAACCACTATCATGCATTTCCATTTTCTCTGATCCTCCTAAACACTTCAGATTTCACCTTTGAACGAGATGGCACTAACTTTGATCTTTTCAATTTTGTTCAACTCCAGGCGAGGGCAAACTACTTGAAGACTGTTATCATTTAGATCTTTGACTCCATCTCACCTCCCTGCTGCCGCTCTGTTGTTTTATTTTTTAATAAAACAAAACAAAACAAAAATAAAATAAGCATGAAAACTGTGTTCAATATTTATTTTAGCATTTAAAGTCAATACTCTACGCCATTTTACATAAAACCGAGTATGTACATAAAAATAACATCTACAGTTGCAAGATTGAAATAACAGCCAGTTGATTTCATTTAAAGGATCCAAGTTCTGCTTTGTATAATGCTTTTTTTTTAATTGAAAAAGAAATTATAGGAATCCTGGTCACTGAAAATATAATGCAACTGAGCTGTGGTGATACATCAAATTACGCTCACAGTTCAACAGCATAATCAGAGATAAACAAACTTTCAAATATCCATCACAAATTTACATGTTCACATGAAGATTGGAAGAAATCTAAAGACTATTTGAAACGACGTGAAAAGATAGACATTTGAAATTGAAATCAGAGGACATTTAAGGCTACAGTAATGTCAGAAGTTATATTAAGACAGGACATAAGAAGTAGGTAGAAGTGTGTTATGTTGATTTTCATTAGGATTAAGATTATAGGTAAATGATGTTTATGGTTTATAAAGATTAAGATTAGTTGAGAAGGAAGATTTTATAATGTTATAAAGTTACTAAAGATAATTAGAAATGTACGCAGAAGAGAGGATGTGAGGAGGTCCCAAAAACAATGTTAGGAACAAGATAAGAATAGTTGAATAAGTGTTTGTTTGTTATGATTTTTGTATTTTTTGTAGTTTTGTAGTTTTTGTAGTGTTTTGTAGTGTATTTTGTAGTGTGTATTTGGTATTGTTGTTAAAACTCAATAAATTTCTATGGGGAAAAAACACATTTACATGTTCACAGACACACAGATTTGTAAGATGAGCTTGTTAACCATTTTGCAGCATCCTGTACGCAAATGCTTGCCAAAAGTTTTCAGTTATTTTGAGTTTACCTCGTGTATTCATTTAATTGCAAAAAAAAGGTTAGCCGTGTTCTGTAAGAAAACTCATGTTGGGGCAATATTGCTCCCCATTTTTATTATACAAAACGAAACACCACAAAATAGTGTGCAGCCTTTCAAGTTTTTCAGAACTCTTTATCAAACTAGCTAGCTAGCAAACAGAGAAATGGTTGTTGTTATGTATTGAAGTTCTCACCCTAGGCCACTAGGGGTGTGTGTATATAGTTCATTCTGCTGCAGTTTTCACTCAGGTCAGCATATGCAAAAGAGGGATTGTAAAGGGACGTTTGGGGATTGGTTAACTGTGGAAAGTTGTTACTGTTGCTTTGTAGCTGAGTTCTATATAAGCAGGCTGCTGAGGCCTTCAGCTCACTTCTGTTCCAGCCTGAGAATAAACAGGAGCTTTTTGGAAATCACTGTGTCGTCTGCTGTGTCCACCCACAACTTAACAGTTGTGGTGGCTATTTCTTTTTTGGGGGGTGGGGGTTGATATTGAAAGCATGGAGTCTACATGCGCTCACAGTCTTAAAAATGGAATGGGGAAGAGGCAGCAAAAATTCAAATGAGGGTTCTTTTTAGTACTATGCAGGTATCAAAACAAGAAGTATAATTTGGCTGATTCCTAATCTCTGGCAACACAAGAACAGACTGTTGCTCAGGCCTCTCCTCATCCTTAAGCAAAGCGTGCAGATTTCTTGACAGGTGGAAGATAGGAATCGACAGGAACTAGGAAGTATTTATGTTAGCAAAGGTGAGATGGTGTGATGGCAAAAAAGCTAAATAGGGTAGCTTTACCTAGCAGTTTGGAGATACAGACCCTGTGGATTCGACAATGGCCAACCCTGCCCACATTACTACCTAGCCTAGGATTTCTCACACTTGGGTCTCCAGTTGTTTTTGGACTACAGTTCCCATCACCCCTGAACACTGGTCCTGCTAACAAAGAATGATGGGAGTTGTAGTCCAAAACAACTCCAAGTTTGGGGACCGCTAATCTAGCCTGATGAAAAGTGCTGCAGAACTCAAATGCTTGCACACTATTTTGTGATACTTGATTGACAGCAAAGAGGAACAAATAAAGAGCTTCAGGGGGGGTAACAACAACAACAACAACAACAACAGATTTATATACCACCCTTTATCAAAAGATCTCAGGACGGTCACAAGATGAAAATACAAGGTGAAAGCACAAAATAAATAAAAAAAAAAAAAAAAAAAAAAATAAAAAATAGTTAAACAAAATAATACCCTACCTTTCCCCCCCCCCTACACATTTAAAAGAGTATCGGATTTCAATCAGCCAAGGCCTGGTTGAAGAGGAGCATTTTGCCTGGTGCCTAAAGGTGTATAATGAAGTTGCCAGCTGAACCTCCCTGGGGAGAGCATCCCACAAATGGGGAGCCACCGCAGAAGAGGCTCGCCCATGTGGAGGAGGCACACGAAGAAGGGCCTCAGATGATCACAGAGTCCGGGTGGGTTTAGGTATTTCAACTACCCTCCCGTTTATGGAGCAAATTCCCAACTACAGAGAATCTCAAAACAGTTTCAGATGTTTGATTTGCCTTAATGCAAGTGTGTCCCCTTTCCTGTATGTGCATTTTGTTGCTCTGAAGCTTCTCCAATTTCCTTAACAAGTAAAGAGCTGTGTGTTTATCATGTACTCTTTCCAACCTTCAAGTGCCATTTTAAACCATTTTAGAAATTGTTGATTTTTATTTAGGATTCCATTGTCCTTTTCTTTCTTTGCACTTATCTTACATCTGAAAATCAATTGTCTCCCCAATGCCTTCCCATTCAGGTTTGCTGTTTCATTTCTCCTAAACAACCTATTTCAATGGCCGATCTTGCAGAAGAATATCGAGTGCAAACGGTTCAATTAAAACAAAAATCACTTTAGAGAAATGTCTACCCATCATACCACACGTGAACCTCATTACTTAAAAAATATATGATTTCAGTACCAAAAATAAAAATCAGGCTTGGCATTTTAATAATTGTTTTCATTTAAGTTGTTTGCCTAGAGGTATTTAAGTCAAAATTCCTAGATGCATCCTAAGCAAAAACATCCATTAGAACCCATTCTTCAAGACTAATCAGTAGATTTAAACCTCATTTCCCCTGCTTGTAAATTCTGAGCTGTCCACTTCCTGTGAGTTCTCTTTGTAAGACCTTAGAGCTGAGCTACTCAGCTTCTGCTATAGCAAGTGACTCTTGATTATTTTAAGTCATCTTGCAATGAGATCTACTTTGATCTGGCAGCTGACAGTCAAAGCATGTATCATGATGTAAGAGCTGAGCTTTATCCATGCAAAATGTGTTGCCTTAGCTGTTTAAGTGGTTACAGTCATGAAGCCCTAATTAAGTGGAAGGGACACGAAAGTGCTCTGTTTTAATCTACCAAACTTGGTCTTAATTATGCATAGTGAAAGTTAACTGGGCCGATTAAAGGGGAAATGGGGAGAGCAGAGTGCCAAACTAGACAAAGTGAGAACACTCTGAAAACTAACTGTCACCAACTCCAGCATGGGAAAGTGACAGGACTGTAGATGCAATGTAGTTCCAAGTCAGTTCAGTTTTCAACAGGCAGCTGGATATTCTGCAATATATTGCAGAAACTTAACAGCACACCGTTCCAATTTCCACTGCCTGTGGGCCCATCCAGCCTGAAGACAAGCACCTGTTTAAATTCCCCATCACTGTCATGTGAGCTTCTGTGACAACCCGTTTCCATGGAAACCAAATTATCTTGACAAATGTTCAACAGACTGCTGCCTAATCCATCTACACAGCGTTGTAAATTAGTCATCTGTCTACTCTAGATCTCCTGTTCCTGATTACAACAGGCCTCCAGCTGGCCGGTAGCAGAAGTCAATGTATCGGATTGCTTTCTGAGCTGAGGCATTGGCCGTAAAGGACCTCGGGCAGATGCAGTTTAGAGGAAGTTAGAGGAAGTGTGGCAGAATTGTGAAAATAATAATAATTGCGAATCAGACTATGCACATCAGTCCACTTCTTGTTTTCATAGGGATCTTGAATCAGGCTGAAAATGTCAGTCCTCTCAAATGAATCCCCCCCCCCCAAATACTGAGGGATAAACCAGAATGTCAGTTCTATTTCACGGATTAAGATGTTCTCTTGGCCAAGGAGACATGCTAACAGAAAAAGAGAACTACATGGCTAAGATGAGTCACTGGATGAACAATGTTATATGGGTTGACAAGGGGTGATTTAGGGCAGCAGCCATAGTTTAGTGTGAAGCTCACATTTTATAAGGTCCGTGTAATCCCTACCATCTCAATTTACAGATCTCAAATAGCAGGACTTGGAAAGGCTATTGCCTACGACCTTGGAGATCTTTGTCAGTCACAGTGGGCAGTCCTAAGCTTGATAGGCCAATGGTTTGATTCAATATAAGGCATCTGTCTCCCCCTTTTGTTATTTTAGCATGGTTTTAAGGCTGCAGAACAGATGAGCAATAATCAGTGGATGGCAATTTGGTGCTTAACAGCGATATATCCAGGAGAAGATGACTCCTGGTCTAAGCTGGAATGAGATGAACTTTGAGGAAACTAAGGACTCCGTCTCTAGGGTGCTAAGCCATTATTTTGTGTAGCTGTGGGAAATACCACAAAGAAGTATTGCTGATGTCATGCAAAGATTCACTGCATGACCAACCAACACTGCTATGAAATGCTGCAAGTTCAAGTTCCTTTTTAAAAAAATGTATTATTTGTATCCCGTATTTAAACTTAACCAAAATTCAAAAGGCAGCTTCCACAAAGCATCACATAACCCTTGTCCTTCGCAACTGATGAGCAACTGAGGTTCCAAAAATAACTTGCTGAAGTCTCCAGTGAGCACATCATAAAAATCAAGCCTGGGTGTGTCTAGACACAGGGGTTGCTGTGGCCAAATCAGAGCTCTCTCAGTAGGGCCACAGTTGGCACACCAGCCAAAGCTGATGAAATGCGTTCCTCAGCTAGGAGTTCAGCAAAGAGTCTTGCCAGTCATAGCAGATTCTCAGCCACGCCAGGTATGGTCCTCCAATTTTCCCTTTGGATGCACATGGCAATACCCTGTAACATGTAATTCCAGAGTTTGGGCTATGCCAAACCCTGTTAAGGTAAACTATCTTTCCTGGTGTTAAGTAAGTTGCCGTCTGTTCTTTTAGCCCAACACTGTTGCCAAGGGTGCTTTCTCTCACCGTTATATGATGGAAGTTCATAATGGTGTAAAATATTTCCTCTGAATTGCTGTTATCCATAATTCTTACGAGCGTCTGATAGTTAAAAGCCACCCTTACGGTTACATTAAGGAAGTGAAACCCACACTTATTAGTCTCTCATTTCATCCTGTTTCACGTCGCCTCACCTTTTTGGCCTCCGCAGCTCTTTTGCCCATAATGAACTCCATTTAGCTTCCCTGCAGTAGGACCTTGTCTTTGTTAATCACTGACCTGGCAGCATGAAACTGCATGGAAGAGCAGGCTAGGATTTCTTTTGTTGCTTTTCTGGATTCTCCACTTCCTCCAGCAGTCGTAGCTTCCAAAGAAAGGGAGAAAAATAGCCTGAAGAATAAAAGATAACTAAAATAAAATACTTTAAAGTTGCACAAGTTAGAGTCCCTGATTTCGCCTTCGTCTCTCCACAATAGTCAGATATGTGGGAATTTTAAGGGGAGGAGACAAAATGTTCAGGCAGTCTGACCAACAGACCAAATTAGGTCTGCATTGGTCCTGATTTGACTCCAACTGTGCAAACCAGTATCACACTTGACGCTGCAGGTGATGTCAGGTGTGAGGAAGGTGGAGGCACAACCACTGAGGAGCAATTGCAAAGGCTCGTTGCCAGCACTGATTGGTGGTAATAGCAATCCTGCCAGGATTGGCTGTGCTTTGGAGTTCCCTGTCAGGAACATTGAACCACAGCCAATGCCTGCCTAAAGCAGACTTGCTGGAAGCACAACTAACCCTGTACATCATTGGTTTGAATTGAAGTCAGCAGAGTACAGGAATTTCTTCTCAGGTGCATCATTGCTGCCACCTGTTGCTTGCTCGCCCACCTCTTCCTCTGTCCCACAGAGAGCAAACAACTTAGATGGGGAACACAGCTATAATGGAGAAGGCAGGGAGAGATGAAGACAGTCACTCAATGAGGATACCATGGTTAACGTAATCAAATACTCCTAAGAAGTTCAGGAGAACTAACAACAATACATAAGTTATCCACCAGGGTGACCAAGGCTGTTTCTGGTCCACAACATGGCTTAAAGCTGGATTGGAATACAGTGGAACCTTGGTTTGCAACCGTTTTGGATTACAACCATGTCTAACCCTGAAGTACGTGTCCCTTTTGGGGGGATTGCAACCCTTTTTTCTTTTTTCTTTTGGATTACAACCCATTTTTTTGGAGGCCCCATTGGCGAAAACGCACCTTGGGTTACAACCTGTTTTGGTTTACAACCAGACCTCTGGAACGGATTATGGTTGTAGACCAAGGTACCACTGTAGATCCAAACTGAGGCACCACTCGGTAGATCCACTGAGGAAATATGCAGATTATCATCCCAAGAGTGCATACCAGGAATCCATCCTGAGAACCTATTGAGAACCAGTGGATAAATTCCATAAAGAGAGCATGTTTTGCCACAGTTCTCAGATCCTGGAGAACGAACGTGAACACAGAGGAATGGTTGGCCACAAATTCTCAGCTCATGAGTAGATAACAGAATGCATAGTTGCGCATGCACAGAAATCTATATGCTGGGGAGCACACTATTTCCTTTATTTAGAGAAGGGATTTTCATTCAAGTGTTCTGTCATACTTACCCAGCTGCTAGAGCTGCTCCCCCGCCCATCTCTTGACCTTTGGATTCTGTGCTGTTGCAAAGATGGCAGGATGTCAATGCCCCCCAAATTGAACCTGTGATGTGTTTTTCTTTGATTTATGGGTTTGTAGTCAAACTTTATAAATAAAGTATCAAGCTGAGCAATCAATCAAAAGATAAGCAGATTCCTATCTTTTAGAAGGATTCTGGCCCAGTAAGTGAGGTCTCATCCATCTTTTGCAAGCTTCACTTCCAGCTTCTGACCATGAGGGAACTCCTCCCGATTGCGGGTTTCTTGGCATTAAATACTACTCAAACCACAAGCTCTTAAAATGTATCTTTCACTTGTTGCTTTTGCTGTTCCAATCCAATTTCAAGAACACTTACATTTTCTCCTTGCACTTTATTATCCAAACCTTCCTTCAATGCTGTAAATTCCAAGGAAATGGTGCCATTTTAAATCCTCCTAGGTATTAGTGTAAATCTGTTTTGCAATTCCAAACAACACACACCACAATCGAGCACACTCAAACTGAATCCCCATTTGTTCTATTAGCATCCTCTGAATTTTTCTTCCAAACAAGACCAATATTATCATGTAATGTTTTGCTTTTCTTTAGCACAGATGGTATGAATATGCAGATTGGTGATTTTCTAATCAATACTGTTGCACTTGGGAGTATATGTAAGTATTGTAATAATGCATTAGTCAGTGATGTTGTAACACACTGAGATCACACACATAAATCTAAGACACCACGTCTAGACACTCCAGGGAAGACAGCAAGCCACGGGTTAGAGCAGGCTTTAAGGGAGTGAAGACTTTCAAATATGATGGGGAAATAATGCAATTTGCAGACTTTAATAAAACCATTGGGGAATTAATTTCAGCAGGGCAATATTCTTTCTCGAGACATCCATGATCTTATGTTAGCTTTGCAGCTAATCAGAACAAGAGGCATTTTACCTGTTATCTCTGGCATAAGCACAGTGTGGTATCTGTGAATTGCACTAGATCTTTAATGTGCTGAAAATGAAAATAATCCCTTTATAGATAGCGGTTTAGCACTATAAAACTGCATTATGCAAACAGCACACAGGCAGCATAAACCTTGGAGATTCAGAATCTGAAGAGCTTACAAATTAATCTCATAAATGCCGGCTGGAGCATGCTCTTGCAGAAGGCATCCAGCCATGAAACCTGACCAACTGAACCTGCAAAGTTTTAATTAGTAGCATTTTTTATGATATGGTATAAAAGGACAATGCATGATTTGTGCCTGTTTTTATTTTTGCACACACATGTGTGCGATACACATTCTGCGCACTTGAGTTCCTCGTGAAGGTCTAGCTTTAATTCCCTCTCCTTCCTCTCTTTGTGACTTGAGTTGCCTTTGGCAATTTTGCTGTTGGTACGGCTTTTGGCATCTGATTTTTAATCAGGCAACCTCTGTTTAAATTACTGCCAACCGATCAGAGACACAAGCAAGTAATCTGCTGCACCATGCCAGCAGTCGTGTGATAAAAATGTCAATTTAAACTTGGCTAAGGATGACAAGGCACAATATTTTCCCCGAGCACAGAATGAACTGCATGCATAACAGGATCCTGTCTATTAGGTTTACCAGAGCTATATAAGCAGTCAAGCCCACCCTCTAGATCTGTACTGAAGAACACTTGAAGACGCTAATCAGAGGAGACAGGTACAACTTTCTGGAGTTGCTTGTCACTCAGTGATGGCATTCAAAAGCCAGCCTGGGATGCTTCAGAAAGGTGGTGTGTGGATACCACCCATTATATAGATTAGTCACTAGGTGGCACAGGATTTTTGTAAGGTAAAAAGGTAAAGGACCCCTGGTTGGTTAAGTTAAGTCACAGGCAACAATGGGGTTGCAGCACTCATCTCGCTTCCAGGCTGAGGGAGACGGTGTTTGTCCACAGACAGTTTTCCGGGTCATGTACTCTGTATGACTAAACCATGACAGAAACCATAGCGCATGGAAACACCATTTACCTTCCCGTCGCAATGGTATCTATTTATCCACGTGCACTGGTGTGCTTTTGAACTGCTAGGTTGGCAGGAGCTTGGACAGAGCAACAGGAGCTCACCCCGTTGCAGGGATTCAAACTACTGACCTTCTGACCCATTATATAGATTAGTCACTAGGTGGCACAGGATTTAGTTGTAGCCGAGGAAACTAGGAGTTTGTTGTATCTGTTCTGCTCTCTGTTTAAGAGAATCAATGAAGTTCTTCACCTGCTTCCCAACTAGTGTTTCTTCTAAACCTTCCATAACAGGTGGCACTCTAGAGAAAGATATGAGAACCTCTTCACACAGTACATAATTAAACTATGGAACTTTACAGTGCAACTGAATATCTGAAAGTTCAAAATATGACTTAACTGTGTGCAGGGGGAGTCAAGCCACATCCACTTAACCTATATCTCATCACCTGTGAATTGCTGGGTAACATTGAAATTCTGTCTTTCTTTCCTTTGTTTGTTTGTTTTGCCATTCTTATCTTTAAGGTAAAGGGACCCCTGACCAGTTGTGTCCGACTCTGGGGTTGTGGCGCTTATCTTGCATTACTGGCCAGAGAGCCGGCATACAGTTTCCAGGTCATGTGGCCAGCATGACAAAGCCGCTTCTGGCGAACCAGAGCAGCGCATGGAAACACCGTTTACCTTCCTGCCGGAGCAGTACCTATTTATCTACTTGCACTTTGATGTGCTTTCAAACTGCTAGGTGGGCAGGAGCTGGGACCAAGCAACGGGGGCTCACCCCATCGTGGGGATTCGAACCACTGACCTTCTGATCAGCAAGCCCTAGGCTCTGTGGTTTAACCCACAGCGCCACCCGTGTCCCTATTCTTATCTTTATTTTAGCCCAAACCACGAGGTAGTGTATTTGCTAGAACATCCCTCTTTCCTCTGCTTTAAGACACGGAAAACTGTCACCTCGGGTGCATATGGCCATCAATGCAAGTCTCTGTTTTTAGAGAGTTGACATGACATACCTGCCAACTCTACCCTTTTCAATTAAACCATAGTCCTGATCTATGGAGAATGAAGATACTGGCTGGCTCATCTGCACACAGAGAGAAAGAGGGTGGAGTGAAGTCAGAAACATTTCAAAACAATCAACACCATTATTATTATTATTATTATTATTATTATTATTATTATTTGTACCCCACCCATCTGACCATGTTGCAATATATGGAATATGTGGCTATGTGGCATCAGTTTGGGTAACATGTTTTAGATTTGGCAGGTGAATAACATATCGATCAGAAACATGTTTACTTAGGCAAGGATATTAATCACCGAAGAGGGTGAGCTTGTGAGTTCTTAATGAAACCTTTTAAAAAAACAAGAAGTCATGAAATTCACAGAGTCAGAAGTCTGGCCCCCACTGGCTGCATATGTGAAAAAAATATAACTCTTATTTTGTACAGAAGTGGGTGGGGAAGGTGAGAGTGAAAGCTCTCATAAGAATTTGTGGCAGGTGTCTAAACACGGAGGTAAGTAATAAGCTGATATTGGCTCCTGTTGGGATCAATATGGAGGTTTGGTGACCCGAAGAGGTTAAAATTGACTCAAAAGTAGAGCAGTAAATCTTGCCATTGATCCAAAAAGCAGAAATCAATATATATATTATTATAAACATTTTTCTCTTTGTTGGAGATGATAAAGGTAGGGTGGGTTTTAAGACTTTATGCTGACATGGCTTGGACAGCTGAGTTGTTTATGCCATTTAACTAAGGAAGGAAGACAGGATTTTTCTGGACTTCCTTCCCTAGCCGCTTCTGCCTATGAATTTGTTCTGAACAGATTTCAAATCCTATGCCCTTGTTTCCATTGCTATACAGCTTGGCTGTGGAAACATGCTTAGGCTAGGCGACCGGAGGCACACCTAGGGTCCCTTGAACCCTTGGCAAAGAGCTGTATTGGCATACCCCCTCTGGAAAAAAGTCACGTTACCGCAATAACTACATGAGAAATTATTACATTTTGTGCAACCTGAGTACTTGAAATGTCCGGAGTGATGGCAAGGCAAAGAGGAAAGGTGAAAGGAAATTGCCTGCCTTTGTGCCATGGTGCGAGAAGGACGGGAAGCTTCTCCTGTGTTTGATCTTGCCGTGATAGCATCATTGCATCAGTACATTTTGCTCTGAGCATTGAATCAATGCCTGGATGTGCTTGTGCGCATTGGTAACCTGTAGGGAAAACAAGGAGATGCGACCTGAACTGCATCTTCTGTCTTCACATTTAATGTACGCCTCTTCCTCAACGAGAGCTGGGCTCCCAGATTAGGCAGGATTGGGGAAGAACAAAACATCCCAAAAGCCAGGGTTGTTCTGTGTCCTGTCACATCTGCAGAGGAAGCAATTCTCTCTGAGAGCCTGTGTGGTGTAGTGGTTAAGAGTGGTAGACTCATAATCTGGGGAACCGGGTTCGTGTCTCCACTCCTCCACATGCAGCTGCTGGGTGACCTTGGGCTAGTCACACTTCTTTGAAGTCTCTCAGCCCCACTCACCTCACAGAGTGTTTGCTGTGGGGGAGGAAGGGAAAGAGAATGTTAGCCGCTTTGAGACTCCTTCGGGTAGTGATAAAGCGGGATATCAAATCCAAACTCTTCTTCTTCTTCTATAATGGCAGAATTTTCTGGCAAAGCATAATAGAAAAGCCAAATTAGGGCCAGCTTGTCCCTCATGCTGTAAATGGGCAGTGAAAGAGAGAGAAAGAAGTGTTCACAGTACATAACATACTCCATAGTTTCCAGACCTTTGAGCCATGTAGAACTCCCCACCCCTTCCATACCCTCCAACAAACCACTGATCAAAAACGGGGTGCTTGTTTTTGAGTCCCGGACTCTTGCAGGAACCAGGTGATTTGCACAAGAGCATGAGACCAGGGAACAAGCATATTTTGGTCTGGCACAAACCAGCTGGCTCACACCATAACAGGGCATTCTGGGATCTCATCAGAAGACAGGATGGCTACTGTAATTCCAGGATATCATGCTGAGCGGTATGCCCTTCCCTAAAGAGGGTGACCAGAGGCGGGAGAACATCATGGTGTGTGATCTAGAAAGGAAGTCCTACAAGAGCTGGGAATTTTTAGCCTGGAGACTACAAGATTAAGGGAAAGCATGCCAGCTGTTTTCAAACATCTGAAGGGCTGCTATGCAGAAGACAGAGCAGACTTGTTCTCTTTTGTTCCAAAGAGGAGGATTACAGCTGATGGGTAGATACTATGGATGGGGTGGAAGAAGATCTTGGATAAACATCAGAAGAAACTACCTAATACTAAGAATGTGTGACAGGGGCACTTACTGCTTTGGAGCCACATCCACACCATACATTAATGCACATTTTTTTAACTTTAACAGTCA
Source organism: Lacerta agilis (assembly GCF_009819535.1). NCBI lineage: Eukaryota > Metazoa > Chordata > Lepidosauria > Squamata > Lacertidae > Lacerta > Lacerta agilis. Next base: position 21,390,138 of record NC_046317.1, read on the forward strand.
TGGCTTCCTCGCAAAGAATCCTGGGAATGGTAGTTTATCCCTCACAAAGCTATGATTCCCAGCACCCTTAAAAAAAAAACCTGTTCTCAGGATTCTTGGGTGTAGGGATTTAAATGTGCTTTAAATGTATGTGGTTGTGACCGAGATGGTGGGATCTCTTTCACTGGAGGTGTTTTAGCACAGCCTAGACAACCATCTGTCACAGATGCTGAAGTTCCAACGTCCCACATGCAGTTGGGCTAGACACTCTCCAAACCACCTGCCCAGCTAATTCTAAATTCTTGGTATACTTCATTACTCTCCTTGTTTTGCCACTCTCCAAATGGCATGCTGCATATCGATTTCCTAGCTGTCTTATGGTCTACTTATACAGCAAATGCAGAATATTTTCTTTTCTTTTTTTCTTTTTAAAGCACGCACACAGGCAAATGGTACTTCAGCCTTCTCCAAAAATATATTTTTTAATTAAGAGACTATCATCATGACATTTTAGTACCGTAAAAGCTGCATTTAGGGGGCAACGTGAGGTTTGCCTTTAGATATGTATCTCTACAGGAAATCTTCTTAACTCATTTTCTCCTTCACCCTCCATGTGTTTCTCCACTGGAGTTAAAAACACACTGTACAACCCATTTCCTCTGTAACTGCGTTTTCCTTTGCTTCTGTGGTTTTAGTTCTTGGCTAGTGAATTGACAAGATGTTCACTCAGTTTTCATATACGTGCACTTCATTACAACTTTAAACTTCTAGAGAACAAAGTACCTAGGAATGCTGTCCTCCCTCCTTCATTCTTTGAAACTTCCACTTTGTATATATCCAATAAACCAAAGTGATATCGCCCATCAAAAGTTTAAATGAGCAGAACCTACCATCTAAACATTTCGAGATGACGCCTTGACCCTGTATACCCGAAGAAGTGCCTCAACCTCTGATGTCGAAGCATCAGGCACTGAGGCCCAGCTCTGAGGGTCTTCTGGTCATTTCCTTACTATGAGGCATGAAGCTACAGGGAACCAGGCAGTGGTGCCCGCCCTGTGGAATCCCCTCCCATCAGATGTCAAGGAGATGAACAACACTATAACCTTTAGAAGACATCTGAAGACAGCCCTTTAATGTTTGGATATTTTATTATGTTTTTAGATGTGTTGGAAGCTGCCCAGAGTGGCTGGGATAACCCTGTCAGGTGGGCTGCATATAAAATTATAATAATTATTATTATTATTATTATTATTGTCATAGAAAACACTGGAAATAACTTCATGGCCTTCCTGTACAGTGAACTGCACTGCTGTACTGTATAGACATTTGCTTCTTCCTTTTTCACTGCAGTTATGTGGCATGGCATTTTTTTAAAATTCCCTCATACCAAACCTCTGGCTTAGAAACAGCCCACCCATTGGATAACTGAGCCATTTGTTCTGTATGTTAATCAACTATAACACAAGTATCAATATGTTACTGGAAGCATTTGGGCAGAGGCATTCCAAGTACAAATTACCAACCTGTATATTGTTGGTCTATTTCAGGGATGGTGAATCTGTGGCCTTCTGGAAATTGTCAGGCTCCGATCCCCATGACAGATGGTCAGGGACAATGGGACATGCACTGCAACAACCTCTGAAGGCCACAGGTTCTCCATCCTAGGTCTAGCAAATGAAACTATGTTGAATAACCAGTACAGGTTTTCCACGCCTATCAGCTGATCACCCATTCCCACCACCCTTCTGAGTAATACCCCTCCCCACTCCCTCACTATATTTAAGGATCTGGTGACTTCTGTTTCAGTGGATCTGAAGAAGTGTGCATGCACACAAAAGCTCATACCAAGAACAAACTCAGTTGCTCTCTAAGGTGCTACTGGAAAGAATTTTCTATTTTGTTTCGACTATGGCAGACCAACATGGCTACCCACCTATAGCCAGTACTGGGTTTGAAAAGCCATTAATTTCAAGCTTCTGCCATTAATGTTCAAATAATACATTGACAAGCCTATTTATCCACAAGTCTTCCATTCTGAGAGTGACCTAAAAATAAATGTGACAAGTCTACTGTGCAGCCCTACTTAGACGGATGCTGAAGTGACTGACATGTCCGTGAGTTATTTATTTAAAAGCCACAAAACTACATGGCCTTCCATTTTTATCTAACTTCTGCTCGTCAGCATTGTCCCCCCCCCTTTGATGGCACAATTCCTTAGCAACAGTTTGAAATATGGATAGCTAATGAGAGAATTGTTTCCTTGCTGAGCTTCATTCATGTATTCCCCTCACATCTAAGTCTCTCTAGTTTGAAAACTCTGATGAGAAGCAGAGGAGGCAGGAAAGGAAGGCAGCACTCCCCAAATTTCGAAACCTGAATTTGGCACTTCATAAACCCGAGGTACCTGACATGCTGCCCTCCAGACATGGTTGAAATACAACTTCCATCAGTCCTAGCTAACATAGCCAAAGGCCAGGGATGGTGGGAACTGCAGTCCAATAATATCTGTAGGACATCGTACTAGCTACCCTGTCATAAATTCTGAGCCATCTTGTCTCCAGCTGTACCTGAATAGTACTTCTAAGTGTAGCTCAATTTGTGAATGTTTTGAATAATTCTTTTTATGTAACTGACAGAGAATCAGAATCCCATCTTCTCTTCTCTTCTCCTCTTCTTCTTTCCCTTTTCCTCTCCCTTCTTTTTCTTGTTTTATTAAAAAAAACTTTAATAAAGATAAGTATGCAAAAAAAAATGTAGCTCAATTTAACCAAACAACAACCAAAAACCCTTACACATTAATACAGGGGTGGGAGACATCTTACAGTCAGCAGACGGGATTCTGAGTTGCCCTATCCCCTGGTGGGCCATTCTGATAGGTGGACAAGGCTGCCCAACTGTCAATCACCTGATGTCAGCATGATGTCAGGTGACCCACTCTTTCCTCTGTAGAGTGTCTTGAATTCAAACCACACTGCAAAGGGCAATCCAAGTGGATTGGTGCTGACCTCAAGTCCTGCTTTCAGATCTCCACTGAGATCAGCCTATCAGGTGGCTGGTGCTGACTTCAAGCCCTGCTTTTCACAGAGTTCAGCTGCACTGCAAAGTTCCCAGTAGCACAGTTGATTCCAGTGGGATCCCAGTAATTTAACAGCTGTAATTTCCTGGCATTTTGGAGCTCAAGTAAACATGGAAAGCCCTTAAGTGATGTGTTAAACCAGAAGGTTGTTTGTTAATTGAATCTGATTACTTTTTGAGAAGCCTGCAACTCTCTCATTAGGCAGACTGAAAGTTACAAAGGGAGAAATAGCTCCTTAATAAGAAATCACACACCATTTAAGAGCAAGAAGTCGCATCCAGCTAATCCTATATCTATTGAGTGTCAAATTTATTGGGTGAAGTAAGATTAGAAAGAAGGGTTGCCAACTATTTTGCTAACTAGGCTGCTGTGTTCACTGGGTGGTATTAGCATGGGGTATTAGCTGGTTGCCATGTCCTACAAACACCCTGGATAATTTCTGTACATTGTGCGGTTGTTAAAGGCTCAGGAACAGGCCCACCTTGGGGGTTTCAGGTCAATTGGCAAGTCTAGGATTTAAAGGCTGCAATAGGAAAGTCAGCATTCTCCCTTTTTTCCTGAAGGCTCTCCTATGCTTTCAGAAGCTTCCCACCAGTAATCAAGCCACTGTGTGCCTCAGAGATATTTTCCGCTTCCTCTATGCCTCTCAAATTATTTCTACTCATCTCCTGTGATTTCTTCTCCTTGCCTTTCACACCTAACGTCTGATCTCTTGACCTACCTGAACTGTACAAGGTTGACACCAAGTCTCCAAGTATCTTGCCTAGCAATAACAAACTTCTATGGTTTCAGAGGCTAAGATTGGCCAGAAGCCATTGCCTAGCAACAGCAAAATGAGCAAGTCCATTGACTAACATTGGCCAGAAAAATGCCAGTGTTAGTCAATGAACTTGCATATTCTGCTGTGGCTAGGCAATGGTTTCTGCCAAATCTTTTCATAAAAATGACAAATATGTCATAAATTCATGGGTAAAGAGCATTCAAAAAAAACTAAGATCATGGCCACTGGTCCCATCACCTCCTGGCAAATAGAAGGGGAAGAAATGGAGGCAGTGAGAGATTTCACTTTCTTGGGTTCCATGATCACTGCAGATGGTGACAGCAGTCACGAAATTAGAAGACGCCTGCTTCTTGGGAGAAAAGCAATGACAAACCTAGACAGCATCTTAAAAAGCAAAGACATCACCTTGCCAACAAAGGTCCGTATAGTTAAAGCTATGGTTTTCCCAGTAGTAATGTACGGAAGTGAGAGCTGGACCATCAAGAAGGCTGATCGCCGAAGAATTGATGCTTTTGAATTATGGTGCTGGAGGAGACTCTTGAGAGTCCCATGGACTGCAAGAAGATCAAACCTATCCATTCTCAAGGAAATCGGCCCTGAGTGCTCACTAGAAGGACAGATCCTGAAGTTGAGGCTCCAGTACTTTGGCCACCTCATGAGAAGAGAAGACTCCCTGGAAAAGACCCTGATGTTGGGAAAGATGGAGGGCACAAGGAGAAGGGGACGACAAAGGATGAGATGGTTGGACAGTATTATCAAACCTACTAACATGAGTTTGGCCAAACTGCGGGAGGCAGTGAAGGATAGGCGTGCCTGGCGTGCTCTGGTCCATGGGGTCACGAAGAGTCGGACACGACTGAACGACTGAACAACAACAAAGAGCATGTGCTAGACTTTCCCCTTAACCTAAAACAACAACCTGTTTCCCAAACACGTAACACAAAAAAATATTTCTGGAAAAACTACTCCAGCATCCATAGAAGAAAAACATACAATGTCAACATGCCATCAAACATTTACCTCATTCAAAACAAGCCATTTCTTATTCTTTCCCCCCAAATCAAGCAAATCTTACTGCCATTTTCAAACTGTAAGTCCTAGAAGATACTACCCCCTGGTTTCTCATCCTAAAGGCATAATGTGATTTAAAAATGGCTGTGGTATACACACACACACATACACACACACAGAGAGAGAGAATTTCTCCCCCATTTCTTTTAAGTCCCCCATACCAGCTCCTGAGTGTGTCAGGTTTAAAGCCAATTCAGTTGAGTCTTTGAGAGATGTACGATTCCTCTGTCCAGACATTTGCAATTAAGGCAAAGTTGCCGCTGCAAACTGTTGACTCATTATATGATGAACCTGGGCAAATAAGAAAGGTGTAGAGGGTGCATACATTTAATAATCAGGAGATATTGACTTTTGCTGAAGGTCAGGATCACAATTTATTAACCCAATAGGTAAATATGACTGAAACTTTAGACAGCTCTTGCCCACCTCGCTTATCCCCCCCCCACTTCTTTTAGCCTAGAGGACTCAGGACTTGCTAAATAATTCTGTCTGCTACTTAGTAAGTTGTAGGATTCATGTTTTACTTGCAGAGAGTTCGTATTGCTCTCTTGGGGAGCAGAGAAATTTGCAATGTATTTTAAGAGGATACTTAAAATCATGCTAATTACTTTCGATCAGTTCTGCATTTCTCAAGCAGAATCCTTTTGCTGAACTGGGTTTTCATATCCTTTTCTAGTGATAATTGTCCACGTTTCTTTCTAATTTTCCCTGTTCTTCTTTGGACTTTTGGTGGATCCCATTCATTTCTACTGCCTTTGGAAGAATTTACTCTGGTGTCCATAGAGAGAGGTTGTTTACCCTTTTAAAATACTTGGTTAGCTCCCCCATCTCTTTTGCAATAAAATTCTTTGCAAATCTCATTCCTTGTACATAGTATACAAATAAAAGTTACAGCACATTTCCACGGCAGTGCTAAATCACTCTTCCTGACCTGATTAAAAATACATCTTTTCACCCAGTAGACCTGACACGGCCCGTAAGTGCGCAATATGACGAAACTCTAAATAATATGCAACTAGTATAGATTGTGAAAATTGCTGAGTTTTGTTTTTATTTTCTCTACAGGGTACAAGGTTGTAAGGCTGTGTTTCTCTGTCTGCAGGCTGGGTACCAGAAGTGGATCTCATCTCCCAAGCATTGGTTCTTGGACGAACAACAGCTGCCTATATATGTCGTACATGTGTGGAAGTGGAATCTGGTTAAGGAGTGTGTCCGTCACTCCTTAAAATCCATCACAGTTGAAAGGGAGGAAAGGAAAGGAAAGGAGAGGAGAGGGAACCAGACAGAGTGACTGGCAGAGTCTGAGGGAAAGAAGAGAAAGAACTTAAAGGAGGAGGCGAAAGGAATGGATGGACTGAGGTAAAGGAAAAGCCTATGTCCAGCTTTGTTTGAAGACCTCCATCAAGACAGAGCCCACCATCTTTCCTCTTGGTAATTGGGCTCTGTTCAATTAGCCTTTTTTTGCAGCCACATCACACTATTGCCCAGGTGTGCCAACTTGACTAAAATATTGTGGAGGCCAAAGCCTTCACGGCCTCTAGGAGCTGGTTCCTATGCTACTGCCTTATGTTCAGTTTATGACTGGCTGCAATCCTGAGATGGTTTTTCCGTGATATGCTACTGCCATGCCAGGTATCTCTCCACCTCTTCCAATTTATACATGTACACTGGGATTTCCCCCCGTAATGCAGCCCTTTATGCCAGTCCTCTTTCTATGATTTTGTGGGGCCCAAGAAGGATTTGGTGGGCTGAAAAAGAGGTGATAGTCTCATACTTGTATATTTTAGACAAGTAAATAGGTGTGCGTTAACAAATGGCTGTCCCCAACCCCAACAAGGAATCCCTATTTGCTTCCAAACAAATACCCACCCAGTCCAGTTCTACAGGTCTGGGATGGTCACAAGGGATGTACAATCCTAATGCTCATTTGCATTGGTGATGCGGTGCCGCCAGGGCTGAGCTATCTGAGGTGAGCCAGGAACTGGGAAGCAAGAGTAAACAAAATAATAATAATGGATAGACCAGGAGAAAGGCCCAAGTCAGGACTGACAAATATCCAAGGATGCAGAGCTCAGGAAGACCTTGTTGCTCTAGCAAGGTTCAACTGGAAAAAGAATCCCTTTTGTACTCCTTCCCACCAAGAAGGAGCCAATGGTCAGCCTGGGTGGACAGAATCAGTCAAGAGAAGCTGCCACCTGCAGTTCAGTCGTTCATCATGCATGGCAGCTGCAAACAGATCTAGCAGTGGAAAGCTGCTTCTATTTCACATTCTTGTAGGACATTTCCTAATGGTCTTTTTTTTTTAATTAATGGGGCAAATATATTCCCCAAATGCTTTCTTGGGATGTTGCGTTGCATTATATCCCTTGAGCTCTCACAAACACACACACACACACACACACACACACACACACACACACACACTGCAGCCAATATCATTTAATTTGAATTTAGATTCTGCCCTAAACAAAGAGTTATGTGGCCTGCATTTTTTTTTTACTGCCATATCATGATTTACTAACTCCATTTTGGGGGTTAAAGGGAGCATGACCTTGCTCCGTATTAATATTTAAAGATTACCTTGTGCATGAAATCAGATGCTGACACAAGTCTCACAGGACTGGGGAGCTTTCTAATCTTTTGAACGAAGCGGTGCCACATTGCAAATATGTCTTGCAAAATATTCAAGCTACGGGATATAACAAAACGTTAAGCCAGCAGGAAGCATGTCGTGAAAATTTCAATCTGTACAAGCAGTTTGGCAATAATCTATTTTTAAGTGAATTGCAATACCATGAAGGACATTGCTTAACATCGTAGCAAAGGCCAACAGCTTAATCTGAGAGACTGCAGCAAGGAGAATAATTCTCCTAGTCAGTCATAAATGCATTTTGTGCCCTTTTCAAGGTAATAAACAGAATCGACTCTTTTGAAAAGGGGAAAAGGGGGCGGGGTGGAAATCATCCCAAATTTTACATACAGTTTGTGCAACAATTTTGCACTTTGGGGCTGGGGGGGAATCAACCTTGAAATGTTTTGAAATTACAGCTGGTCACCCTGAAGCAATAACTGGTGACAATGTTTATATAGATTACAAACACACAAATACTCACATACAATTTTGTGTGTGTGTTTGTGTAACTATAAGAACTAGCGAGAATAAGGAGGAGAAATCTCCATCTCATTTCAATTTTTCTCAGTAGTCAAAATGTCCTCTTCAAAGTTCCCCTTTGTCATGCTCATCTCAAGGAACTATTGTAAAATCAAGGGATTGGCAACCTGTGTTTTTTTCAGATCTTGTTGGAATCCAACTCACCTCAGCACCTGCCAGTATGACCAATGACCAGGGCTGATGGTCACTGTCTGTCTTGAGATACAATGGAGTGCGCCTCTGGGGATAAAGTCAAATCACTGCACCAGCAGCACCAAAGTGGCAATGTGTATGGACATCCTGGGCTGTCCAGACAATGACACACACCCCCAGCCTCCCTGATGTGGTCCAAAGGAAAGCAGAGCAGTGTGTTTGGCACCAGCTTGGCTGTAGGAGTTGACGGGAGGAGGCATACAAGACGCCATCCAACCATTTTAGGGACTCCAGGTTTGTGTAGGGTTTACTCCTTAGCCTTTTCTTCTCTCAAAGATATCCCACAATACAGCAGGAGTTTAGGATCCTAGTTTTCCTACCTTTCCAGGTTGACAAGCCCCATTTGCCCCTCACTTCCCTCTACAGCAATGTGCAGAAACCACCTTCTGACTGTTGGACCCCACGATTGGCTTTGTCCTCTCATACCACTGGAACCTGTCTTTGCATGCAGGGGAAGTTCATACGTCACTGAAGGTTGAGACCCATCAGCTAGTGTCACCTGGTTGCTGGCCAGTCGAAGCGGTTTCCCTGGGTTTGACCGCTGAGTGCAGGGCGGGACCAAAGGTGGACAAACTACCTCAGAAGGAGCACGACTTGTCCCTCACCAGACTTACCACCGCTCCCCTAATAACCCACACTTCCCAATGGTTGTTGTAGTCCTACAACATTTGGAGGGTCACAGGTTGTCTTCCTTGGCAGGGTGTGGAATGAGATATGACCATGAGAGCAAATGTTAGCATCCTGGGGGGGAAATCAGCTGCTGTAACCACTGAAAGCAACAAAACTGGTGGTGGTGGTGATGAAGACGACGACAACACATATGTGTGTGTGTGCGAGGAGAAGGAGAGGTGTGTGAAGGAGAGGCCCTTTACACTTTTTCATACACTCTAGGGCTTTTTATAGTGTAGACCAAACCTTGGATGCTCAGATGTTATTGGACTACAACCCCCATCATCCCTAGCTAGCAGGACGGTGGTCAGGGATGATGGAGTTGCAGTCCAATAACACCTGGGGACCCGAGGCTGAGAAAGTATTGGTGTAGACAAACAAATATTCTTCTCATGTTAATCAAAATAAGTCAGTGCATTTCTACAGTTTCTCTCAAAAGCATATGTGGTTTGCTGAGAAATCTCGAGGTCAATTTGATCCCTTTTAATCTCATACTTAGCATCAAGCCCTCAAACAATTAGTGACTGCATAAGAGAGCACGGTCTTGCTTATCTTCCAAGACAACATCCTTGAAGATGGTCCGGGGAAACCAGCTGATACAGAATATCGCTGGTGCCCAACTGTCAATTGGCACCATTATTTTATTTTACTTTATTTATTTGACAACATTTATATACCACTTGATTGTGAGAAAACTCCCAGCGGTTCACAAAAATATAAATAAAACGATACAGTAAATTCTCAATTAACAGCAGGTATTTAGAAGCATTCACAGATTAAAACCAACAATAAACTAAATACAGATAATGACACCCACACCCCAACACCATGCAGCTTCTACATGTCTGGAAACAAAACAAACAAAACAAAAATGTTTTTGTAACAGGCACTAAAAAGAACATAGTGAATAGATGAATCTTGCTTAAAATAGGAGAAAAATGGAATCCAAGAAGGGAAGATCGAAGGAGGTGCCATCAAGATGTAAGAAAATTAGATAAAAATAGTATATTGTTGTTGTTGTAATGGTTTTAAGCGTGTTCTACTTCATGGAGAGCACGTGTTGCGGTGGGGGCTAGCAAGTCACCCCTCTGTTGCTGGGCGGGTTTGTATGGATGGCCACTACTGCGATTGGGCTCTGGCTGTCATTGGGGAGATTCATATGTTGCAACTGGTTGATGGACAGTCCAGAGCCTATAAATGACCCTGCACTCAGCGTAGGAGCCCTCCTGGCTTCGTGCATCGGATCGCCCGCCCTCCTGCCCTGTTATTAGGCCTCTGCATTGACCTTGCTATGCCTGTCATGGGGTCGTCTGCATTGGGCAGGGGCCTGGTAGGAATTTTTCCATGTGGCTGATTGGCTGGTGCCATTTGGTTTTCGCATACTGCGTAGCAATTAGTCACAACTTGTAAGGTTGGCGTTTAGGCATGGCATTGGTTATAAATTGGTTGAGGAGGGGCAGAGTTGGCTGTGGTTGCCCTCCTATGCTGCGAAGGGGCAGGTTGGCTGTGGTTGCCCCTTCAAGGCTGCTGCTGCAAGGGGAATTCCATTAAAGGAATCCAGGGGCTCACCATGCTTGTCCGTTTCCCCCGGTCAGGGGATAGGACCCACGCAAGAGCCCCTGGGAGCATTAGGGGAGAACGGGTGCACATTCTCTCCCCAAAGTGTTTTCCCCTATACTGACTCCACAGGCGGGTGGATGTCAGTTCTGTCCCCCAGAGGGACAGATAGTCTTAACCAATGCCTAAGCAACCACTCACTTATTTTGTATTCAATAAAGTTGTGGCCAAATTAATGCCAAAAACCTTAAACTTATATCTGGTGTGATGTGTGTTTTACTTGAGGGGTGGTTGTTGTTGTTGTTGTGGTGGTGGTGGTGGTGGTGGTGTTTGTTTTGTTATATATTATAAAATGAATAAAATTATTTTTTTTAAAAAGAACACAGTGAAGATAGGTGCTTGGTTTCAATAGGAAGGGATTATATTATACCAATTTTTAAACAACTGTATTTGGTTACCGGTTTGTTTCTGTCCTAGTTCAAGGGGTTATCCTACATGATGTTTGGCATTATCCTAAATGCCTCTTAATTATCTCAAGGAGTGCCTTCTCCCACAATTCCCCCCCTCCCTGCTTTGCCCACTGAAAACTGCCAAAGAAGTCGCCCCTATTTTTTTTATGCCGATTGTTTTAATTTAAAAGTGGCTGCCAAAACAGATTAAAGAACCGTTCAAATATCTTTAAAAGACCAATGCTCCAGATACTTTGGAGTGCATCTCCCGCCATCCTTGCCCATTGCATGTGCTGGCTAGGGCTGATGAGAGCTGTCATTCAGAACAACTGGTTGTGGAAGGCTGGAGTAGACAATGCTGAGCCAGGGGTCTGACCTGGTATAAGGAAGCACACCCTATGTTCCTAACCATACGGCTGCAAACTGCATAGGAACCTAGAAAGCACCCTTATAGCATATCACAGTATGCATCCATCCAGGCCAGAAGCGCAGCAGCAGCCCTCCAGCATCTCAGGGAGAGGTTTTTTTCCTATGGCTGCTATCAAATACTTTTAAGCGGAGATGTCAGGAATGCAAGTTGGGACCATCTGCATTCCATTGCACTCTGGGATGTCCCTGCCTCTTGGTCCTGCGGTTCTTGCAACCAATCCTGCATGTATTTTCTACCACATTGGCTCTTAGGATGAGGCCGCCAGTGCGGCATGAGTCTCAGATAACACGGAGCTATTTAGTGAAAGGAACTCACGTCCCCGAAACATTTTGCAATATCATACAATATTCATATTTTGGAGAGTTCTGATAATATAAATGGAATTGAACTACGTGATAAGGTTTCTGGTCTGCTGGATTCACTTCCTGATGTCTTTTCTCCTATTCACATTTCTAAACTTTTTTTTTGGGGGGGGAATCCCATTAAATTCTCTTTAAATACCCTTATTGCTGGTTTGATGCTCTCAGCCAAGAGTGATCACAATTTGTTAAGATAATATATACTAGATCATGAATGTTTCATGAATCAGGCTTGGAAAATAAGGATAACATCTTTTTATATATATGTGAAAGGAAAGTGAGCCTCTTTTCCATAGTGAAATTATTTCGCTGGGGGAGGAGAATGAATGCTATTTCGGAGGCTTAGGACACCTGATGTACCGTTCTAGATGAATTCAGATCATTTAGGAAAATGCTACAAGGTACTTTAGCTTATGACTCTCACCTGTTAACGCACGGCTTGTTTAAAGTAATAAAAAGCTAATTACAGAGTGGAAGGATTTTGGTAACTAAATTAACGTAGATTTATCCCTCTAAACAAAAGCCCTTGCTTGAATATTACTATTGCATTGTGTTTCCTTGCTGATATAAATGTGTATGGGTGACACCACCAGGTGGCAGCCTTGTGCACAATCTTCCAACTAGTCGTCCCCCCCCCCCTCACTTTAGTGTGTAGCAAATGCTCATATTTTGCAAATATAAGTTTATTTTGGGCATGCTTGTTTCTGAATATTGGGGACCGTGTGTACTGTCAGCTCTGCATTTTTAGCTTTACTTGGGGACAATTTTTTTGTTCTGACAGTGCTTTTCATGAAAACAAATTGGGAAACAGATACGGAGCTGGACTGAAATTCCCTTCAAGAATCTTCAAGATGTGTGGCCCATTCTGTTCTTTGATTATGATAGAGGTGCGAAAATATACTTTTGAAATCCTCCAAGGTAACTCACTAAAATATATGATAGGAATCAGCAACTGGTAGCCTCAGGGTCAAAACTGTATGTCTGCATACACACACCTTCCCTCATTCATTCATAAAAATATTTCTATACTGCCCTCTTATGTAAAATACCGAGGCCTCTCATGTACAGTGGTACCTCGGGTTAAGAACTTAATTTGTTCTGGAGGTCCCTTCTTAACCTGAAACTGTTCTTAACCTGAGGTACCACTTTAGCTAATGGGCCTCCTGCTGCCACTGCTGCACGATTTCTGTTCTCATCCTGAAGCAAAGTTCTTAACCCGAGGTACTATTTCTGGGTTAGCGGAGTCTGTAACCTGAAGCGTCCGTAACCTGAAGCGTCTGTAACCCGAGGTACCACTGTAAAATATACAATAAAAAGCAGCTCAAAATATTATTTAAACTGACTGGCTAGTCAAGAACATATTAACAGCTGCACAGCCTGCATAAAAAGTTTCTGGACACACCTGGAAGTCAATAGTGAGGACCAGCTCTCTGCGAGAAGTGGATTCCACAACATGGGAATGGTGACATTGTATATATTAGGGATGAGGGAATAAATCCGATTGAGGTCATATTGATTAGTGAACCTAAACTAATTAGCACTTTCTGAAATGATGTGAGAGCTGAATCAACAGGCGTCCTTCAAAATTCGCACTTCTCCAAATTTTTCAGTGTGGTTCTCCTGCAAAAAAAAAAAAAAAATGTAGACTAAACTGCATATAACAAAATGAAGTAGCCAAACAAACAAACAAACAAAGGCATGTATTGGTAGAAATAACACACAGAAATTGCAAAAATGTGTGTGTTGGCAAAAATATAGACAAACTCCCTTTTAAAAAGAAATCGCATTAAAATGCTTATGAATTTTTGTGAGGACGTTTTAAAAAACAAATCAAAACTGGCAAACTGGTTGGTTTGGGTCTTACCCTCCAGAGCAGGAGGAAAACAAGCTTGAGCCAGTGTGGTGTAGTGGTTAAGAGTGTGGTAGACGCCTAATCTGGGGAACCGGGTTTGCGTCTCCGCTCCTCCACATGCAGCTGCTGGGTGACCTTGGGCTAGTCACACTTCTTTGAAGTCTCTCAGCCCCACTCACCTCACAGAGTGTTTGTTTGGGGAGGAAGGGAAAGGAGAATGTTAATCGCTTTGAGACTCCTTCGGGTAGTGATAAAGCGGGATATCAAATCCAAACTCCTCCTCCTCCTCCTCCTCCTCCTCCTCCTCCTCCTCCTCCTCCCTCCTCTTCTTCTTCTTCTTCTTCTTCTTCCTCCTCCTCCTCCTCCTCCCCCATGTGACAGCCCTTTAGATATTTGAAAATGGCTACCATGTCTCCTCTCAGTCTCCTCTTTTCCAGGCTAAACATACCCAACTCCCTCAATGCTCTCTTTGTGTGAGATTCATTGAAGGTGTTAGGACTTACTTTCCATGCTGGCCTAATGGCGGGTTGGAATGGGTCGTTCTTCCTTCAGGGCAATCGATTTTAGTACAGAACTACATTGCCTTGGACCCAGTTAGCCCACTGTACTTTGGTTCTCAGAGCTTTGTTTGTGTAAACAGGGTATACCGAGTCCAGTGTGGACAGTAGCTGAGGATGACTTGCATATGAAGCCCAAAATAGCTTGGGACCCAAACACCTCAAAGGGCACTTTCCCCAGTATCAACCATCTTGAACCCAATGAATGGCAAGTGAGGCCTTGCTGGAGGTGCTGCCAGTGGGGGTGCTCTGTGACTGGTCCTTTGTTTAGTGGCGGTTCCCCAATTGTGGAATGACCTCCATGGTGATATGCCCACCCCACCTCCCTACTTACCGACGTTACCCAGGCATGTGGTGTCTGAAAGCTACTGTTCCTGACATCCCAAAAACCATTGGTTGACTGAATGCTTTAAAGCTGTTTTTAGGATGCTTTTCAAAATGATTTTGTTATTGGTGTGTTGGCTAGCCTAGGTTCCTTGGAAAGAAGGGTTGGGATATAAGTTGAATAAATTATAATAATTATAATAAAGATAATATAAAGTAATACTTGAATTCTGTGGTACTTCCTCATGCAAATCAGAGGCACTTAATGAAAGGACCTGAGCCTTAACTCTCAGTGTAACGTTGGACAAAGGACAACATCCCTCTGAAAGGTAACTTCTGGGAAAACCAAACATGATAACCAATGCCACAATATTAAGTATATCATAAAATATACAGCAGCTGTTGATCTTGCTGTTTGATCCATCAAAACAGGCAATTTGAACATAATCTGCAAATTAAATTCAAAGCAAGCTCCATGCTTCTGAACTTTAGGCATTAAAAAAAATAATTTTTACAGAGCCAGAAAATAAACAAATCTTGTTCTCGTGGTTAAACTGTGAGAACTATTGGGGGGGGCATTTTCAAATGAGATCTACCAGGGTGTCTCCTAGGACTGAGGTTTTAAACCAAAGTTGCATCAATTACTGGCTGTTTGTTAGGGCAGCTCCTTGCTGAGTAAAGGTCTCTGGGCTTTCATCGAAACCTCCCTCCCTTCCTGTTTGTTCTTTAGACAGAGCGAGGCAAACACCTCCTCCCAGCACCAAAAGAATGCAAATGCATCGTATATTTTATTTTTCTTTCTTCAGAAATTCATACAAATATTTAAAAGGTAGCGGATGATACAGTCATAGAGATGCACATCTTCAGAGTTGGGGAAATACTTCCTTTGATGCTTTGCAAATGAATCTCTTTTTTAAAAAGAAAAAAAAAAACTAGAAAAAGCAAGGTTAGGAGAGAGCCACAAGAAGTAGAAATTTTACAATAATTTTACAAGGAAAAGGAAACTCGTTAACACATGGCGTGTTATTTTCTTCAGAAGTGAAGGCCCCATGGGACTATGGTCCTTACTACTTAATCACTACAGTAATTAGACATGATGTGGGTGAGTATTTAATTGAACCAGTGGGCCATTTCAGATGTTAAAGCACTTTGGCATAACATTTCATTTCCTTTCCCTCATGTTCAGGGGATGATTAAATACATACCAACTTTGGTAGGAAAAGGGAGAACTTGGCCTGTTAAGCTATTAATTGGTATTAAAAACTCTATTTGTTTGCACTCATTGCGGAAGAGAGTAACAGAATTGTTTAGTAACAAATTAATAGAATATCTTATGCAAATCAGGTTATGTGTAATGCACCAAGAACCCCAAGAAATCTCACTAATATATAAAGCATGGTGTTTTAACATACTGTGCAAAAAAAAAATATATATTCTGTGGTTCCCCCCACCCTACCATTCTGATCCCTTAATAAGAAGACATTGCATTCAAGGAATAGAGAATTTCCCTTAATTTCTCATAGGTAGAGTGTGGGGCTGGGGGAATCCACCAGTTCTATATGGTCTACTAAGAACCTCACCGAAGAATCGCCGAATAATTGATGCTTTTGAATGATGGTGCTGGAGGAGACTCTTGAGAGTCCCATGGACTGCAAGAAGATCAAACCTACCCATTCTTAAAGAAATCAGCCCTGAGTGCTCACTAGAAGGACAGATCCTGAAGTTGAGGCTCCAGTACTTTGGCCACCTCATGAGAAGAGAAGACTCCCTAGAAAAGACCCTGATGTTGGGAAAGATGGAGGGCACAAGGAGAAGGGGACAACAGAGGATGAGATGGTTGGACAGTGTTCTCGAAGCTACTAACATGAGTTTGGCCAAACTGCGAGAGGCAGTGAAGGATAGGCGTGCCTGGCGTGCTCTGGTCCATGGGGTCACGAAGAGTCGGACACGACTGAACGACTGAACAACAACAAGAACCTCAGCAATTTTCAAGCGGTCCATGGAGAGGAGGGAGGTTTGGGAACAACTGATTCAGGATATAATATTTGTGAGTGTGCTGAAAACAGTGATGCACTCAATGGGTCCTGTGAATTTTCGTACACCCTGTAAGAAAAAGAAATTTTAGAGCAGAATCTTTCATGTAAATAATCTCAGAAAATGTTGCCTTTCATATGAGACAGGGAGGAATGATTGCCAAGAAGTTTTGAGCTAGAAAACGGAACCTTCTTTTTTCATTGTCTTTCCCCCCCGGTTCATTTTCTCGAACAATACGACGTTAGCATCCCACAAGTGGCCTAAAAACCCACAGATAATTAAATATGCTGGTATCGTTTGGCCACCTGGAATCAAATATCATGGATGGTAGGAAATGACTTATCATAAGCTCGGAGCGCACAATGGGGATCTTTGTGTTATTATTTGTTTAAGCCCCTGCAGCCCTTTTGCACTTTTGATGGTAATCTGTGTTTTTCAAAACATCAATTCAAAATGACATTTTTTGAATGTTGCTTTTGTGAATAGCTTTTGATGAATAGAGGGTTCCTTTGAAAGGTTACATGTGGGCAGGAAAGCGAGGGCACAGCTGAACTGGATCTTCCCTCCCCCTCCCCCACTTTTTTTGACCTTATAAAGGTGACTATGACACCTTTTCCTGTTATTGTTTATACTGAAGGCAATGACTTACCAAAAAAAAAAAAATTCTGCATAATGGTAAAAACAAAAGTGTTCCACTTTTAGCCATGAATCCAGTTCTCCTTTCTTGCACTGAAATAAAACTTTGAATCATAGAATTGTAGAGTTGGAAGGGATCCCGAGACCAAACCCAGTGAAATGCAGGAATCACAACTTCATTAAAAATAGGGCACATCCACACTGTACAGTCAACACACATTTAATTACATGGCTTCCCACAAGGAATCCTGGGAATTTAAGGGTTCTGGGAATTGTTACTCTGTGAAGAATAAACTACTGTTCCCAGGATTCTTTGGGGAAATTCATGTGCTTTAAACACACTTCAGATATGCTTTAAATCTGCTGTGGATGTGGCCTTAGAGTCCCTGGCCCATTTCAGAGGCTCAGAAATTATTTTAAAAAGCAAAGTTATGCATGTTGGTTTAGGAGGAGGAGGAGGAGGAGGAGAAACAAGTATGGAACACACAGTTGTTTTCCGATACTGGACCCAACCCTAATGCCTTAAAAGCACGACAATTTCTCCAGAACACTTCCTCAAGCAAGGTGTCACATGTGGACAAAGAAAAATGAAAAGCAAAGAAGTATTTTAAAATAGCTTGAGGTTCTACAGGGGCGTACTTTGGTAATATGGCGCCTGAGCAAGGACAAAATCCGCCCCTCCCCTAAATATATATATTTAATTTCACAGTACAGACGACTCCCCATTTGCGTGGGGGTTAGGTTCTGAACCATTGTGTGCATACACCAAATCTTGTAAAATGAGGAGTCACCTGTATCAGCTCAGTTGATGGGCAGGAAGAACCTTCCCCACCTGTCAGCTAAGCGAGAACCACGTTGTCCCTCCATGTGTGACAGGCGGATGGACGGCTTGGCTCTCACACAGCTGACAGGAAGGGAAGTGCTCAGCAACAAAGAGACAAAAGTTTTGAAGGTGCATTACATATATTTATTTCATATTTTATTATCCTACCTTTTCTTCCAGCTGCGAAAAAAATAATCTCTGTAGAAATTGGAGTTTGCTCCTTAATCTTAGGGGTAACATTAGCAGCGGTCCAATCAGGCTGCAGCCGGTTCTCTTATCACACAGCTTTATTACCTCAACCTCTGGAGAGCCTAATTACTTAAGTATTTCTTGAATAAATTTAAGAAGTGGTCACAGTCCATTTATTGAAGAAAATCTATTACCTCTGGTGTAAAAATGTTTTGCCAGCAGTTCGGATAGTAATAATAGTCGTCTGAGGGTGCTCCTATTACAAAATGGCCAGGTAACTGCCTACTGCCCCCAACCCCCAAAATGGATTCACTCTTGGGGAAACCTGTGTGGTTGCAAAACAAACAAACAAACTAGTTTCCATTCGGTGATTGCTGGCTACAAAGGGTGAGGATGGATATAACATACAAAGATACGTCATAGAGCAGCCTTCCCCTGCAATGTGAGCCTGGCTTGTGGTTTGGATGACACATGTACAGTGTTCTTTAAACAGAGCTTTTTTGTTTTCTAAGTGGCATATATGCATTCTGTACATATTCATCCAGTTTCATCTTTGATTTTTTTTTTAAAATAAAAGTGAAAAAGGCAGGGCAAAAAATGATGTGCTGCTGAGGATTCATTTATTCTGATCTCACAATGCTCTGTTTCTAAATTACTATTTCTATCCGATGATTAAAAACCACGGCATTTTCTCATTTGAAATGTGTGGCCTTCCCTTTCTTTCTCTCTATCCCCCCCCCCCCCAACATCTAATTCCACCTACACTGACTCACCCACGCGGAAGTAAAGCAGTGCTGGCACTGGGCATTTACACAGAAAGCAAGAAATAATTGCACAACAGCTATCCTCAACTTGTATTGGGACTTTTTAAAATCCACAGTGCAGGGCTGTAAGCAGGCATCCGTTTCCGTTCCAACCAGCGTTTGGTGCTGTTTCTATTCCACTGCAACTCAGCTACCTTATCTGGCTCACTGTCCACAGTAGTGAAATTTTACTTATTATTGTTGTTATTGTTTTGCATTTGTATGTCTCGAGACACAACAGAGCACACCTCTGCATTAGCAGCAACAAAGTGACCTCCTCAGAGCACAAGCCTGGGCAGCATGTATGAAGGTTCTGGGCTCCCCAAGTGACAAGCCCACCCGACTCAGCCTCACTGATGTGGTCCAAAGGAAAGCTTGGCTGCAGGAGTTGCAAGAAGGAGGTGAATAAGATGTCCCCAACCATCTTAGGGACTGCACTTCAGACCTAGCCTTTTCTTGTCATTAAGATATTCCCGGGACACGGGTGGCGCTGTGGGTTAAAAAACAGAGCCTAGGGCTTGCTGGTCAGAAGGTCAGTGGTTCGAATCCCTGTGATGGGGTGAGCTCCCGTTGCTTGGTCCCAGCTCCTGCCCACCTAGCAGTTCGAAAGCACGTCAAAGTGCAAGTAGATAAATAGGTACCACTCCGGCAGGAAGGTAAACGGCGTTTCCGTGCGCTGCTCTGGTTCGCCAGAAGTGGCTTTGTCATGCTGGCCACATGACCCGGAAGCTGTATGCCGGCTCCCTCGGCCATTAACATGAGATGAGCGCCGCAACCCCAGTCGGACATGACCGGACCTAATGGTCAGGGGTCCCTTTACCTTTACCTTTAAGATATCCCGCCAGGCAGGGGAACATTAGGATCAGAGTTTCCCTTCTCCTAGATGGGCTGTCTTCCCAGGATGGCAAGCCTCATTTGCCCCTCATTTCCCTCTACAACACGTGCAGAAACCACCCTCTTGACCATTGGATCCCTTATTGGTTTCATTCACTCAATCCTCTGGAGCCTGTCTTCACATGCAGGGGAAGTCCCTAACCCACTGAAGGTTTAAGACCCATTGGTTACCTTCATCTGGTTTAGCTGGCCAGCTGAAGCCATTCCCAGGGTGTGGCCGCTGTTGCATTTTGAGAGCTTCTAGGAGCCACAGGTGAGAGCTGAGTGCCGAGAGAGGATTAAAACTGGACAAACAACAGCATAAGGTGCATGAACTGTCCCCTGCTAGAGGTACTACCCTTCTCTTAAAACCACATATATTATTGTTACATTATTTTACACCATTTCAATGCAAATAAAACACAATGCAAATTAGGAGGGTGAAATATGGTAACATCATATTTCATCATATTTCAGTTTGCAGACTGAAAACAGCCACGGCTGTTGATTTTCATTCGGGACATGGGAAAAATAAGCAAACATTTTCTCCTTTCGTTTCCACTGGAGTCCTCCAGCAACCCTACTTAAGTGTTACGTATTTGTGACATATGGAATTTCAACATGTTTCCAGTTTCATGGATGGTTTTCTTTTGCCACAGAGTTTTTATCCTTTAAAAAAGCGTATATTACTGAGCACTGCTTTTCTAAAGTGTGATAAAATCTCACGAGATATGACCAGCAAAACGTAACTCCGTACTATATGCCTGTTGTAACTGACTGAAGGACACCCTGCCACACACACACACACACACACACACACACACACACAAAATGTGGTTCATCTATACATTTGCCAAAGTGTAATTTGGATATATCAGGTCCATTTGATGAAAAGGCTGCAGTAGTTGCTCTTCCTGAAAACCTCCATAAAATAGGGGCAACAGCAAAAAGAGTTTTTCAAGATGAGCAGCTCCTTCCATCCACAGAGGACTTTTGATCCAGCTTTCCGGGTGGAAGGGGAGAAGAGGCAATCTTTGCTGTTTTTCCCCTCCCTTGAAGCCCACCACAAACTGTTCCAGAGGACCCTCAACCCTCCAGAGCAGATGTCTGAGAAGATGCAAGGAAATGTAGATGGAGTGAAACTCTATTGGTGGGAGCAAAGTCTGGATCCAAGCCATAGTACTATTAGTTCCTATAATGACCCCCAAGGCAGCATACAATGGAGGTCATCCCATTTTATCTTCACACCAACCCTATTAGGTTGTTAACAGTGAATGGCCCACTAGACTGCCTTCCCAGCTCAAGAATTTCCTGGACGAAACCCACAATCTTGATACATTTCAACCCAGCTTCTGGCTTGGTTTTAGAAACGGTTGTTCTATTGCACAGCCTATAGCAGTGATATAGCATTTGATAGTTGGCATACATATTGTCAAATACTAAAACAGCTGGCAACGGTAGTACCTGATTTTACTGATAAATGACACATATTTAATATTTGACAGTTGTCAGCTTATGAGATTTCATACTTGATGCCTGCCAAAATCAAAACTATCAAGAGATGCTAATAAGGCATTCACGCTCACATTTTGAAGGGAAAGTTGCACACTCAGGATCTGAACTTGAATTGCAATGGAGAAATGCTGCATTTTCCATTTTAATGGAGCAACTAGACATGTTAATGGATATTTGCAACAACAAAAAATTGTTTCAGCTCTAATCTTTTCAGATAATGGAGTGGCTTTATGCTTGTGGTATTTGACACGTTCGCCCACTGTTTCTCAAAGAAGAAGAAGGCGAGCAGCATGATGGATCAAAAGCGTTTTTTCACCATAAATGGTCCCCCAACCTCATCAAATCTCTTTGAATTGCTGGGGAGTGACAGAGGTGATCTTTTCTATATCCATTATCCACTCAGTATAATACAGCAGGATATGTCATTTGTGTTTCCAGCGCTATCAATAATAAGAGTCTCTTTAGATTCTATATTTGCTTGTTGGAATTTCCTTGGACGCCCATGTTCAAGGAAAGCTACAACTAAAATAGATGTCATGTAATGCTATTAGCATACTATTCTCATGTTGAGCTTTTCTCAGAAGGACTCCTGATTTTGAACCAATGTGGTTGTATCTTGTGGGCAATGCGTCTCAGCATCAGTTGACAAAAAAAAACCAAACCCTAATTTCCTGATGAAGAATTACATCTGCAGATAAACACATCAAGATCACAGGCATCAGTGTACTAGAATAAATCATCTATCATTTTGGGCAGTGTATTTTTTTGCAATGCTGGTTGTGAACTCCCCTTGTGTCACAGGAGGACAGCCTCTAACTGCTTCTGGTCAAGCCTTTGATCCAGAGGGCTCTTGCCACTTGCTGTTTTTAAAAAGAGGCAAACAGAAGAATGCAAGGAAGGAAGTACTTGCAACTTATCATATCACATCTGTAGAAAACTGGTTAGCATACGGGTGCACTTATTGCATGGAGCAACATTTATAGCATAGAGTAGGAAAAGCGCATGCATTTAAAGCATTTCACCTACAAAAGCCATGTGAAGCAACTTAAGATAATAAAAGAAAGTGCAAAGGTTCTGGGCAGGCCAATCTAACCCCACCTCCCTTGTGTTGGGATAAGGGGTGGGTGCCCTTCCACCAATGCAGCAGCCAAGGAAAACCTCTGAAATGAAGCTATCTTCATGAAAAACAGTGCATAGCTAGGAACTGTAAGTTCCACATTTTTTTCTTTTCTTTTCTTTTTTGATGAATTGGGGCTGAAGAGGGCTAAAAATTGACTGTAGAAAGCTCAATGAGGTATTGAAATGGTTTTTGGGAGCTGCAGAATGGACCAAAATCTGCAAAAAATTGTAAATCATGCACGGAAAAATACTTACAGCTTGGTGGTGGACAAGCTATGCTTGGTCTTCTGCATGTTGTCCACCAGCTGGGAGAAACAATAGTGCCTAGAGAGTGTGGGTGATGCTCCACCCTTATAATGTATTGAAGTTTTAATGTACTTTTAATCTTCTGCTGGAAGCCACCCAGAGTGGGCGGGGTAAAATAATAATAATAATAATAATAATAATAATAATAATAATAATAATCATCATCATCATCATCATCATCATCATCAATATGAAATCAATATGAGGCAAGCTCAAGATCAACTGCAGAAAGGAGGGGAGAACATTCTTCACAGTCTTCAGCACTGCCATTTTGTTTTCCTAGAATGCCTGCGATGGTGAATCATTCCAGGGCATTCAAGTAGAGGGGTAACAGTTGCCACAAAAATGGTGACAGCTTGTAGGGTTGGTGGCCTTATTTTTGGTGGTCAGTATTCCTCTGCTCCCTGAGAATGTTCTGGAGCAAGGTCTGTGACCTTCTGGGGAAATAAAATGGCACCCACCACTACGGACAGTGACAATTTTTTTTTTAAAAAAAAAACCCCAAACAATAACATAACTACACCAATCCGAGCAACAGAAGCAAATGTGATTAAATAATGGACGCTGAAACGAAAGTGTGTCCCCCCCCCCCCCCGCAACCCTATAAAAGACCAGAAAGGGGAAGGAATGGGAAGAGCTACCAAGATGTAGAAAGCTGAAGTTCATGTACCACACACTCTTATTCTGTGGGTACTACTACTAACCTCCCTACTTACTAGGAAAGAGAGGGCTGGGTGAGGCAGTGCGGAGGTTAACATTGTGCAAATCAAAGAATTGTGGAGGTACAAGGGATCCCGAGGGTCATCTAGTCCAACCCCCTGCAATGCAGAAATCCCAGCTAAAGCATCCATGACAGATGGCCATCCAACCTCTGCTTGAAAACCTCCAAGGAAGGAGAGCCCACAACCTCCCGAGGGAGACTGTTCCACTGTCAAACAGCTCTTACTGTCAGAAAGTTCTTTCTGATGTTTAGTCGGAATCTCCTTTCTTGTAATTTGAAGCCTAGGGTTGAATCCTACCCCCCACCCCATGCAGGAGAAAACAAGGTTGTTCCCTCTTCTGTGTGACAGTCCTTGACATATTTGAAGGTGGCTATCTGATCTCCCCTCAGTTCTAATGAACTAGGAGGAACACCAGCTTGGCTCCACATGTCCATTTGCATCACACCAACCTCCCCACCACTTTGCCCTTCTGCTGCCTGTAAACTCTAGTGACTCAGCTGCCAGGAGGTCAGGCGGGCGCCACCCCCTCACCACACCTTATGCCGGTGCAGACCCACCTCTGCTGCTGTTCCCTCCATCACCAAGTATCCCCCCCCCCAGTAATCACAGGCCCCTCTCCCACATTACCTCAGACACAACTCAGTATCAATACCTGTAGTGTTTACACAAATACACCCACAGGCACTGTCACTGCGCCTCAAATTGACTCAGGCCGCCTCATTCGACTGAATCTCTATCATGGTGCAAATGTGACTTCGTCAAAGCCAATGCTATGGGTGTGAAAAAGCCATTTCTTTTTAGTGCCCATTATTTGCTAGCTTCTAATCATTGCCCTGTTGACAGGCGCTAGCTGTGCTTCTTCATAATCATAACATAAATAGCCTGGCAGACAAGCTATTGGGATAATTTATGCAATTTTTGACTGGGTTCTGGAGTTATGTCGGCTAAGTTGGTCTGTGAGGGCTTTGCTTTTTCTCGCTTCCATCTTCACCCCTTTACTACGGTGCATTTCCCATTAACATTACTCACCTGCCTGCCCCACTGCCCCCTCCTTGCCAAAAAGGAATGGAATCTTTGGTTCCATTTTGAAATTTCACAGCATAAAAAAAACAAAAAACACACCACCAACCACTTTCCATTTCCAAAGCACTTACAAGTCATAAAGGTACTGTGTGCAGTTAAAGTCAAATAATAATAATAACCCTTCTGTACAACCAATGGCTGCCTTCAGCATTATTGTTTCTCCCCCTCCCCTTTCCCCCCTTTCCAGATCCATAACTGTCTTTAAAATCACTGTTCCCTCCAGCACCAGAGAGGCTGTAAAGATTTCAGGGAGAGCCTTTACTGTCTATCACTGCTTCCTATTTTGTTGTCACTGGCAATTTCAGTTCATTTCATTCCAACGTTTGTGTCGTTCCTGCTTCTACCCTCAGTTTTCGGAGGTCTGGAGAACTTCTAAGCTAGGCTTCCTTCATATCAGGCCTCCCCTGCAAAATAAATGAAGGGAAGGTAAAACGGGACAAGAGTGAGCTTACTGGCTTTCTTCAAGCCTGTCCAAGACATTTTGTTATCTGAGGCAGTGCAGGAAATTGTTTTCAAGGGTAGGGAACCAGGCCCGTCTTAGAGGGATCTGCCGCCCTGGCGCAACGATCCCTCGGCGCCCCCAGCCTGCCGCCTCTCCGCCCGCCTCCCTCCCGCGCTGGCCGCCCCTCGGGAGGGGGGGTGGGCGAGCGGGGGATGAGAGGCGTGGCGTTGGAGCGGGCGCCCGCGCTCCGGCGGGCGGAGGATGAGGGGGGGCGGGCGGGCGGGCTGCAAGCCGGTCGCCCTCGCTTCCCAGAGCCCCAGGTGGAGTGCTGGAAGGTCGCGCAAAGCCCCGCGCCGCTCCAGCGCTCCAGCTGGGGCTCCGGGAGGCGAGGGCGGGCGGCTTACAGCCCGCCTGCCTGCCCGCCCGCCGGCGCGCGAGTGCCCGCCTGCCCATGGGGGCGGGGGCTGGTTGGGGAGGGGGAGCCCGGTATGCCGGCGGGCTCACGGGGGCGCCCCTGGGGTGCCCTGCGCCCTGGCGCACCGCGCCACCGGCCTCTATGGATGAGACGGCTCTGTAGGGAACCTAAGGCCTTTGGGTCCAAAAGTGTCCCTCCAGGCCTCTTTATAACGCCAATATTTTATTTTTTTACATAGTTCTCTTCAGTGCTATATTTCTAGAAAAAGAGGTGCTGGAACTCCCCATGAATGCTTCCCTTGTTCTTTTATAATGTCAATAGCTCCCACATTGAATTCTGGTGACTTCTGGCTGGAAAAAAGTCCTGGTTCACTGCCTCTCCATTTTATCCTCACCACCTGGGTTTTTTTTCCCCCAGGAGGAAGTCACAGGATCTTAGTTACAGCATCTCTCAGGTGGGTGCCATTGCCATTCAGTGGGCGGTGCGTGGTGGCAAAAGCCCTGTCCAGTTGCCGCTGTGGTGCGCAAGTGTGCGTTTGCCGTGCCGTCATGATGTCACAATGTGACAGTGTGCGGTGCGCACCGACATTGGGCACCCACAGTGTGGGGCCCAAGTTGGCGCACCGCTCTGCCCAACTAGTCTTTCCACCAGACAGGGGATAGGTACCCCCTCCTTCAGGCAGTAGCTTTCGGGATGCAATTAAAAGTAACAAACTATCATTTCCCCACCCCCCAAAAAGTTAACCTGAATTTTCTTCCTCAAGCAACAAAATTTCTCTGGAAGAAAATACTAACTTGACTGATGTGAGAGACGAGTGGATATGCTGGTGTATTTATATGCCCTTCTACGACAAGTCAGTAGGCTGGATCATGTACAGTGGTACCTCTGGTTAAGTACTTAATTGGTTCCGGAGGTCCGTTCTTAACCTGAAACTGTTCTTAACCTGAAGCCCCACTTTAGCTAATGGGACCTCCCGCTGCCGCTGCACCGCCAGAGCACAATTTCTGTTCTTATCCTGAAGCAAAGTTCTTAACCTGAAGCGTTATTTCTGGGTTAGTGGAGTCTGTAACCTGAGGCGTACTTAACCTGAAGCGTATGTAACCCGAGGTACCACTGTATATGGCAGCCAGCCCTCACACGGTTGCTTACGTTATCTGCCATGTGGCCTTCTGCATTGTGAGTGGGCCATAATGGCAACAGTACTTTCGAGAGCTACTGCTAACCCTGACCAGGGTAATGTCCACCAGGACGGAGTCATTTGTTTTGTTTGTGTTGAAAGCTGTTGATTGGCCGGTCCCTCATTTGCCATTTTCTCAAGGGTCAGGCAAAGCGAAATCATTTTCGCCCTTCTCAGAGACACCCCCAAAAGCTGATTAGAAGCAGCAGCAGCTAGAATCTTGTACGTGCAGAAGTGGAAAGAAGAGAAAACACCAACAGAAGACAAATGGATTTTATAGCTAATGGACTATGTGGAGCTGGCAAAACTAACAGCAAAAATAAGACAAAATGATTTTTTTTTAAAAAAATCCTTCCAGTAGCACCTTAGAGACCAACGAAGTTTGTTCTTGGTATGAGCTTTTGTGTGAAGAAGTGTGCATGCACACGGAAGCTCATACCAAGAACAAACTTTTATTTTTTAATTTTGTTTTGACTATGGCAGACCAACACGGCTACCTACCTGTAGCAAAAATAAGACACCAACATAACAGACTATTCATGGAAGAATGGAAGCCCCTTTTTTGGGATATCTGAAAAAATATCATAATCCGAAGAAATCACGAGCAGGATTTGAAATAGGAGCAGCAGTAGAAAATTGATAATATATGAAAGTACTAGTAGATGTATTAGGTGAAATGTTTATTAGAATGCAGTGTGTTAATGGGATGGAACTAAGAACAGCATGGAGGGAAATATGGGAAGTCAAAGTTTAAAGAGAAATGTACAACAAATGTAGAATCTGGAATTTATATGTAAAGATTTAAAAATTAATAAAAAAATTGACCAAAAATAAATCATATTTTTTTTGCCCCTCCTAAAGGCAAAAAAGCACTCTTTCCGATGGTTTTCTTACTTTTCCCCATAAGGATTTGAACTTTAAACAGGAATCGCTAACACAACCAATCTTGTGTTTTACACCTCCGTTCCCGCACCACTTAAATCAGTGTGCAGCAGCAGCAACAGCTCGTATCCTGCTGGGACTCCAACCCAGTCCTTAGCTTCTGTTTCCGTGGCTGTAAAGCACATCTTTTTCCTGGCTGTAAGTATGCTGGATCAAACAGGCTTCTTCCTTCTCTCTCCCCTGATGCCTTCCTGCCTGATTTCTCTACATTCCTAGGAAAGGTGCCATAACACTTTAAAATTCTTAACTTGCAATTCTCTGGCTCAAAGCAATATAATGGCCCTGGAGTGGACTTTCTAAATCTCTCCTTTCTCTCTGAGGCCTCGTGGATCCGGTTGCCTCATCTGAGCACTGGCCTGGTTTCTTGCAAATTAGAAGCTGGCGTTAGGGGACGGAGTGGGTTGGAGGTTTCGCTCATACTCTCCAAGGTTTCATGTCTTCTAGCACTTTATCCTTACTTGTATTCATTATAGCATTTTTTTTCTCCTCACAGCTCCGTAAAAAGGGTCTCAGGAGGCCCTTGTCAATGTCGGCTCGCTACTCTTGGTACGCACAGGTAATGTTTTCATGCTTCATTTTTGGCTCTCCCAACACTAGGCCTTGTAAACAGCACGGCCAGAATCCGACTCTAATTTAAGCACATGTAAGTTCCATTAGTGTGTAAAATAAATGCACAAAAACATTACTTATTCAAGCATTATATGCTTGGAATGTACTCACTTGTTTTAGTAGGAGCGACCTGCCCCTGGCATCACATTTGGGGCTAGCCCCACCCTCCAATGTACACATGTTGAGCATGGGTGATGGAGTAGGGCATGCTTGTGCACGTAATTGTGGGGGTGGGGCCAATAGCACAGTCCCACTCCTATGGCGACATGTGAGTGACTTGCACACATGTAACACATAAAAGCGGCTGCTCTAGAGTGTTGATACTGATGTATCCTATTTAACAGAAGGCCATAACTCAGTGGTAGAGAATCTCCTTTAGATGCAGAAGGTCACAGGTTCAATGTGAAGTTTCGCTGTCTGAATCCCTTGGCTGCCACTGCCAGTCAGGGTGGACAACTGTGGTAAATGAACCAATGATCTGACTCACAGAAGGTAGATTTAGATGCTCCTTAATGCTTCTTGTCAGAATCTCCAAGTTTTCCAAGGGATTGTTGAAGGTGTAGCACGGACTAAACAAACAAACAAGTCACACTCCTCCTATTATCACAAAATACTTTTGTGGTGCAGAAGAAGAAGAAGAAGAAGAAGAAGAAGAAGAAGAAGAAGAAGAAGAAGAAGAAGAAGAAGAAGAAGAAGAAGAAGAAGAAGAAACAAACAAACAAACCCACAAGGCTTAGAGCAGAACAAAAGGTAGGAGAGTGTCCAGCAAGAGGAATGCTGTCATGCCAACATTGATTCACTTAAAAATTATTGTCTTTAACCTTTTCTTCTTCAAATTTGTACTCTACCATTTTGCCACTCAGTGTGATTTGCAACAACACAAATCTTATTAAACACACATATCTTTACTGTCAAAACAGTGAGCAAAGATAAGAGAGCAAATAAATAGAAGTAAATCAGCCTGACAAAGCCCCCACAAAATCCTTCAGGGCATTTCTAAACATCATGAGCATGTAGAGTTTCTTAGGTAACAGTTGACACTTTCCACGGTATGAGTGCCATCCCACAAAAGGCCCTTCTCTTATGACTTTCCACCTTTGTTCTACAGTCCAAAGTACTTGTTGCAAAATCTCATCTGAGTACATAGTGTAAAAAATACAGAACTGAATGGGATCCCAAAGGGACTAGGGCAAAAACGGAACTCCATAGTGCCGTCTGGTGTCACAGTGTTATATCACATATAAAACACTTTTTTTTTTTTAAACCAATCTAGCTGAGTCCGTAGACTTTTTCTTGACTGCTGGGGTAAGAATGCCAAGATCACTATGCCAAACAACTGTATTCTGAAGTGTTTTATGAAGCTAACATGCGATTGTATTGCAATAATTACATGTTAGAACAATTATATATAAAAGAGCCGTGGCCCTGTAACTCGAGGTACACTTATTTGACGAACAAACTGCCCATCTCTGCTTTTGTGCCATGCTAATTGTTATGTTCCAGATTAGATTCAGACATCTCCTTATTTCAAACTAGCAGGCGTGCTCTACTTTACTTCATTTGCCTCTTTAATTTAAAACAGATGCCGGGGGTGGGTGCAGCCTCCGAGCCCTGGCACAAATTGTGCCCATTGTAAACTACTTTGACTTTGCTTCTCCATCAAGCTCTAATAGAAGGGAAGAGTATATTAACA
Organism: Lacerta agilis; assembly: GCF_009819535.1. Lineage (NCBI taxonomy): Eukaryota > Metazoa > Chordata > Lepidosauria > Squamata > Lacertidae > Lacerta > Lacerta agilis. Next base: position 21,419,987 of record NC_046317.1, read on the forward strand.
TTTCAATCTTGTCATATAGGTAACGTTTTGGAAATTTCCTTTCGAAACAGGGGATGGTGCATTTTCAACCCTCGTACAGGACTTGACCCGTTTGCCAATAAAGTCAAAGGAATGGCTTTGATTTTGCTTTAATATGTAATAGATCAGATCACTGGGGAGTCTGCAGAATGTGACAGGTGCAAGATTTGAATTAAAAGGGGGCAAAATACTAATACAAAAATGGATTGCCTTAATATCAGATGCTTGCAGGCACTTAGCTCATTTCCATGCTGTCACAGCTTCTGAAAATTCTGTAGCATCCCCTGGGGTGACCTGAACTCAGATAAGGGCATCTACACAAGAGTAGGAAATGTCTGTGTATTGAATTGCGAAGTACAGACAGTCCTCATAATCTTGAATTAATGGAGTGGACCCTGATCATGTAAATGAACAGCACCACACATATCAGACCGTATGGCTGTAGATATTTGGGTCCAGTGCTTTGCTGGCTAATGATTCTAAGAAAGCCATTCTGCTGCATGAATAAGTTTGGGGTGGGGGTGGGGGGGTTGGAGAAAATAACTTGGCTCTCTGGATTATGCAAGGACCACAGATGAAACAAAGTTTATTTATGTTGGTGGTACAGTTTAAATTGTTCATCAACTTTCTTTCTTTCTTTTTTCAAATGCATTCAATTCTTTAAAACTTTGCAATTATCAAAATATTTAAAACAAAGGATTTGCATGTTGTATATCTGATCTTCATGAAAATCAGTGAGACCCCCCTTGGGCTTAAATGCCTTATAGTGGGTATAGATAGGAACCCCAGGCTGCATGCTGATAGCCACTTGCCTAGGAGATACAGCGTATCTCAAACAATCCCAGCATGTCTATGCTTAATTTGTTTTTATTTAGAGAACAAAATGTTCTGTCCATTTTTTTAACAAAATAATAATAATGAGGTGCCAATACTCACATCCTTATAAAAGTACTGTGCGTGACGGTTCAAAATGGTGCCATGGACAGCAAAGAAGAGAGGGGAAAGTACTCCAGGCCATCACAAAAAAGTTCTGGTGGGAATAAATAAAGTGTTTAGGCTCTCCCTACTTGCAAAGCATCATAGGAATAGTTACCTTTTACTCACATTGAATTAAAACAAATATTGGAGGCCTGTGTGTCCGTTATCCATTTAGCAACCCACAAAACTTTGCAAAATACCCTTTAATGACAGACCGTAATGCGGTCTTATAAATATTGAAAAAGGGCAGCTTGAATTCTTCATGGCAGACACACTGAAGATACGCAAATCCAATACTTCCACAGATTCAAATATGCTTGCATCTTGTCCGAAATGTCCCTGCTAATTTGTCTTGGTTCGACTCCCCTCCCCTCCCCTCCCAACTTTTGCCACAAATTGCTTTTGTCAGGGACCCTAGCGGATATGTTGCTGTTAAAATGTTCTCCTGAAACATCAAACACCCGCTGAGAAAATTATCTCAAAAGGTTAACACAGTAAGGCTTAAACATAAAATGCCAGTGCCACTCTCACATTCCGCCACCTTAAAAAATAAATAAATTACCCACAGACTGGTAGAGATGGCCATCAGAGTTTTAAGTGTAGGCCACTCCCAAACATCAGGAATGCTTTGTAGTGGGGCAAAGCTGTTTGCTCAATGCATACAGCCTGATGTCTACACTGGCAGTGCCGTAAGAGCTTATACAAACCCAGTGAAATATTCAGGCTTGTCTCTCATTCAAAATCGTCCTCCCTGAACTCTCCAAGAGAACCGAGCAATTTAAATCAATGGACAACTACAAGGGTGGGAAATGGCGGGCAGGAAGAATTAATAACATGCTAAATCTCAGCCTGAGAATAGCCATCGGGGTCTGATGTCAGCTGTTTCTGTTTTGGAGGATGCAATGGTATTTGGCAAGGAATGGTGCTTTACAAAGAAAATGGGGAGTCCCATCTGCTCTCCTGCGATGCGACGTAATAGCAGAGGCTGAGATGGCCTATGATGCATTGGGTCACTGGCTGCTTGATATTACTGCTGCTAGGATGACTATTTAACATTTATTGCTCCTTCGCATTGGGGGGTAATATTTCAGTTAGGCCATATAAAATATAATTTTAAATCATTATTATGTCTCTATCCCTGATGGCAGGGCACAGGTGGAAACCATTAAGTATAAACTATGACCAGTAACTGTTGTATGTTGATGGCAATACAGCAGAGCGCTGCTTCCAAGGAAACACTCTCAAGGAACGGATCGTTTCTTCCGATTCACTGGCGCATTGAGATAGCACCAGCCCTCGCAGTGAGGCAACTCAGTTGCGCTGCGAAGGGCAGCCCTACAGACTGTCTTGTTACATATGAGAGTAAGGGGCAGTGGTGTGCGGTCAGTGGGCTAAGGGGACTAGGCTAGTCTCCTAAATGTTCCCAGTAAATTAGAATATTATAGTGTTGAAGCCTGGGGCCTCCTTCCCAAAATCCAGGATTCTTCTGCTAGCCCCCCACCCATCGCCCTTGCAAGCTGGCACTTCTGGCTCCAACTATTCCCCTACAAAAAATTTCACTGCACACCACTGGGAAGGGGTAAAACCCTGCTGTGCTAGAGGGAGTCTTTTTGCTAGCTTCGACTAGCAAAATACGTTTAGTTGAATCCGGCCCTAAATATTCACATCCCACCTTTCCTACAATCTACCAAGAGAATGTCGTCCCCCCCCCCCGTTCAATCAAGCCTTACCTTTCTTAACTTATCGTTCTCCCTTGTGTATCTATTCCAAGTATTATGCATTGCAAAGGGCATGATCCTGCCAACGTTAAGTGCATCAGTCATTGGCTTTGTGGGAATTAAGCACTTCAGCAAGTTTTATAGATCCTGATCAGCCAGCTAGGCTTAATCCCCCCCCCACTAAACTCAGTGGCACTCCAAAGTGCTTTACTTTGCCTGGGTCACGTCTAACAGCAACAAAGAATATTAATTACAATAATTACTATCTATCCAGAGCTTACAGTGCTTAGCTTCTGTACATAGAATTTTTTTAAAAAATTATTAATTCAATTTTTATCTTGCCCTTCCTCCAAGCACCTTGGGGTGGCATCAGTGGTGCCAGCTCCAGGGGGTGAGCCCTTTTGGCCCTCCCCATATATTTTGGGGGGTCAGGGCCATGCTCCCCAATATTCCAGAATTACAGACATGAAGTGTGCAACTGACCATGGTGTGGCTTCAGTGGTGTGGCTTCTCCTCCTCCTGCTGCTGGCATGTCTGGGTGGCATACATGATTTCTCCTTCCCTCCCACCCATTTAATTCTCACAACAACCCTAGGAAGCAGGAAATTAGACTGAGGAAGAAAATGGCTGGCCCAAGTCACACAGTGAAGTTCATGGCCAAATGGGGATTTGAACCTGGATCTCCTCAATCAGTTTCCCCAACTTAAACCAGTAGTCCCAGTTTCTGATTTGACCCTGGAATGTCCCACTTTTCCTTAGGACATCCCTATTTTCATCAGAGAAATGTTGGGTGGTATGGAGTTATGTGACCCCCCGAGCCAAGGAGACAAGTAACTAGATAATCTTTAGAAGACATCTGAAAACAGCTGTCTATAGGGAATTTTAAAAATGCTTTATTATGTTTTAATATTTGTTGGAAGCCACCCTGAGTGGGTGGGGGAACCCAGTAAGATGGGTTGGGTGTATTATTTGTTTGTTTGTTTGTTTGTTTATACATACCCCACCCATCTGGCAGGGTTTCCCCAGCCACTCTGGGCGGCTTCCAGCAGAATATTAAAAACACGATAAAAATATCATACATTAAAAACTTCCCTGAGCAGGGTTTGCCTTCAGATGTCTTCTAAAAGTCAGATAGTTGTTTATTTCTTTGACACCTGATGGGATGGCGTTCCACAGGGTGGGAGCCACTACCGAGAAGGCCCTCTGCCTGGTTATTATTATATAATTATAATAATTGAATAGGACGTACATCAGAGAAATGTTGGAGGGTATGCTGTCACCTGAGGGAAGTAAGGGATCACAAAGAAAATCTGTGACTTACATATATATATATCTCCCCAATTGAATTATTTAGTGCATGATGATGGTGCTTTTCATTAGGAAAACCAAGCACTGTATAAGCTATCTCCGACAAGGTGAAGGATCCAGGTCCCTTGAATGGCAATGAAGAAAAAGAGAGACAAGGTGGAAACACTTTGGGATTGAATTGTGACACTCATCTGTTCTTTAATCTTTCATAAGGCATTGACTCTTCTATAACCTTTCTTGAAACAGCACACCAAGTCACGGTACTATACACCTCTGCTGTCACTTCCCGAGACACATATTGCAATGTTTATCTTTTTATCCATATGCCCTATGAGTTTCCGTGTGAGTCCTTTCATAGATGGCTGTTCCTCGCAGCTGGCTTTATTCTCTTTGACACTGTTGTACTGACGCAGCACTGTGATAGCTGCAAAATATGTTTCAGGTGACACGTTTGACTTTGGTGACATGACAAGGAAAATAATTTAAAGCTTCCTCTGTTTGAACGGAATGCTTAACAGGTCACCACTAGCTACCAGGTGGCACTGGGGCCTTCAGATCAGTTCTGGAGAGCCTACTGGACAGTTCCACGTTAATGAAACTATATAAGAATTGAATGTATAGAATTGTCCTTTGTCAACAACAAATTGTCACTGTTTTTTGTGTTCAATGTATGCTATATGGTAATTTATGGACCTAATAGGTATCTAAAGCCATTTGCACATGCAGAATGTAAGCACCCTGTATATAGAAATGAGCAAACCAGTGATATTTTAGAGAGCAGGCTAGCAGGTGGGGCCCATTATTTACATCATAGGACACAACACAAAACACTGTTGCTGTATGTAGGTTTTATTTTATTTGTTTTTTTATCTTATATTTTGGAGATGTACATCCAGGTTTTTTTTCTTTAATTTTTTGGGGGGCCCCCAAGAGAGTGGGGCCCTAAGCTATAGCTTGTTTATTTTATACGTAAATCTGGCACTGAATTGCACCCAAGGCTACTACCGCTCCCTCGAGGGGGGGGAATAGTATCACCCACTTTGGGAAACATTGATATAGCCCACCAGAATATTCAGGAGTGGGATGCGGGTGGCGCTGTGGATTAAACCACTGAGCCTAGGGCTTGCCGATCAGAAGGTCGGCGGTTCAAATCCCCACGACGGGATGAGCTCCCGTTGCTCGGTCCCTGCTCCTGCCAACCTAGCAATTCGAAAGCACGTCAAAGTGCAAGTAGATAAATAGGTACGCTTCCGGCGGGAAGGTAAATGGCATTTCCATGTGCTGCTCTGGTTTGCCAGAAGTAGCTTAGTCATGCTGGCCACATGACCCTGAAGCTGTCTGTGGACAAACGCCGGCTCCCTCGGCCAGTAAAGCGAGATGAGCGCTGCAACCCCAGAGTCGTCCGTGACTGGACCTAATGGTCAGGGGTCCCTTTACCTTTATATTCAGGAGTAGGGGGTTGCCTTTTAAAAAACATCTCTAAATTGCCAGCTAGACCCTTTTCCGATCCAAACAGTTGCACTTGTCTGACACTTGAAGTCTCAATTGTGAAGAGAGAGAGAGAGAGAGAGAGAGAGAGAGAGAGAGAGAGAGTCCCCCAGAAGAAAGCATTTACGCGGTGGGATTCTCTCATAGCAATGCTAGATGACTAGTTTTAAAGGTCAGGGTGATTAAAGCATATTAAATAATTCATTACCCTGAAACACACTCAGAAAATGAAGAGACTGTTCACGTGCTGGGATAAGAGTCTGAGACAGTTTTGGGGAGCAATTGTGCATTTGCAGATGGTGCCTGGCCTCACTTCCAACAGAGGCCGGAGCAGTATATGTGTGTGTTTGTGTGTGTGTGTGTGTGTGTATGTGTATATATATATATATATATATATATATATATATATATATATATATATATATATATATATATATATATATAATCTCAGAGCCAGGAAAGGCATTGATTTCAGGTACCAAGCTCCTCAGTCCTGAAGTGCCTCCTCTTCGAGCTTTGCACCTTATGACAGCTGCAGAGAGAGAGGCGCCCAAATGAGAGATGTGCTGAGTGAGAGATTATTTGAAAGGAGGCCAGGTGCAAAGAGGCCTCCAACACAGCAGCAGGCACAACTCGCAGCCAAAAGGAGCAGCTGCATCCCCAAGGAGCAGCAGAGCTCTGTGGCTGAGCGTTGTGCTAGAAATAGCCCTGGTAATAGCCCCTGCAGGAGGAACAAGCCAGTTTTTATATAAAGTTGTACCGGTGGAGTTCCAGTCCAGGTGGCCAAAATGTCTGAAGATGCTGCTTAGGTAAAGTTTGGCCCTTGTGTCGTTTCCATCAATCTCTAATAAGCAACAACAGTTCTGGTAAGAGTGGCTGCTATCAGTGGACATACAGTCCATGGTTTAGTGGTAAAAGCACCACCAAACCATGGGAGGTATGTTCATGCAGCATCTCAGATCACCTTGGCATTGGCCACAAAACTGCATTTGTTCTGAACGGTTTGTGTCCCAGGCTGAACGTGTGTTTCTCAGTGGCTTATGTGATCAGGCTGTTAATATCTCCAAAATGAATATCTATCTACTCAACACCCACAAGCAGAAACAGGATTATATTTTTATTTTCAAATTGCCACATAGATTATGGTGAGAAGTCTCCAAAGATTATCTGCTGAATGCCAGTTTTTAATGAATCACATTTGTCTTTCTTGATTAAGTCCATTATTACCCCCTTTAGTCTTTCACCAACCTATTAGCTGGATTTTTCACTTCACAGTTTGGAAGAAGAATTAGCCAATGAGGAAGGCACTTATCATCAGTCGGTTTATGTAATGCAGTTTACAGTTTATGAATTCAAGAAATTGTAGTTTCATATAAGAAAAATTAATAACAATGTAGTATCTAAATTGTAGCAGTACTGTTCAGTCCAGGCAAAGCAGCTTGCATGGAGTTTATAAAGTTTTCTTTGTTTTGTCATGACTACATTTAGGAGCAACATCCCCTAGAGAAGAGCATCTATTTTGTGGTCTAAACCACAGAGCCTAGGGCTTGCCGATCAGAAGGTCGGCGGTTCGAATCCCCGCGATGGGGTGAGCTTCCATTGCTCAGTCCCTGCTCCTGCCAACCAAGCAGTTTGAAAGCACATCAAAGTGCAAGTAGATAAATAGGTACCGCTCCGACAGGAAAGTAAACGGCATTTCCGTGCTCTGCTCTGGTTTGCCAGAAAACAGCTTTGTCATGCTGGCCACATGACCCGGAAGCTGTCTGCGGACAAATGCCGGCTCCCTTGGCCAATAAAGCGAGATGAGCTCCGCAACCCCAGAGTAGTCCGCGACTGGACTTAACAGTCAGGGGTCCCTTTACCTTTAACAACTCATCACTCTTGACAAACTACAGCCCCCAGAATTCTTTGTGGGAATCCACGATTGTTTAAATTGGTATGATACTGCTTTAAATGTATAGCGTAGATGGAAGCACAGAAAGCATGGCTGCTAGGGTGCATGGCTGGGGTGTGGTGCCACTTCCCCACATATGCGCATTTGACATCATGTTGCCAGTGCCCTACTTACTTAAGTAATGGAACTACCTTTAAAAGAAAGATAAATTGTTGATCTGAATTAAAAGTGTGCGCGGGAAAACTATCTCAGGTTATGCCAAATCTTTTACTTACTGGATTCCAAATAAGAGCACATGTACTAAGTCACCTCAGAGCATATAAGCCGTTTAATGATTACTCACAAATCCCTGGGTATTTTTAACATTATGGGAGTGATGAGAAGCACCAAAACTACTGTCGTCACTGCCTCTGTGCTTTCCCCCCAAGCTGGTTAGGGTCTGCATAAAGGTTTGACCCATGTGGTTTGTCTGACAGTATGTTTAGTACGTTCCACAAGAGATGTCCTTCCCAAGAGGTTGGTCATCTCTTGCATAGCAGGTTAAAAACACTGCCAGAGGATTCACAGGGAGAAAAGCTTTTACTCAGAGACAAACTGGTATGGCAACATCTATAGGAAGGAATATAGGAAGCTGCTTGGTTCATAGCACTGTGCCCTCCCCTCCAAAAAATTATCCTGCATTTCCCCCTACCATTCTCCATCAATTTATGAGAAACTAAACTGCATTTGGATCATTAAAGGTGCTAGAGATGTTTGGTGAAATTCTCATGGATGGGATGGAGAAACATAAAGAACCAAAACTGATTTGTCCACCCCTAATTGAAAAGAAACCTGTCCGTTTCTGTTTGTCTTGGTTTCATCTTTTACTGTCTTAAGTTCATTCTCCGCTTTTCCACAGCTGATTGTTAGTATGGGTTTCTCCTAACAGAAGCACTTTTGTGTGCAATTTTGCTGAATGCAAAACATTTTTGCAAAGCAATTTCCCCCCAATGTGCTGAAATTTTGTATGTTATTTTCACTAAAATATGCATTTTATGATTACTTTACCTTGGTATGTGCATTTTTGAATACATTGCTTGGCTGGAGAAGTGCAGTGCAAAATTCAAAGAAGTGTAAGCTTCGAAGGACGGCTGTGTTTCAGTTCATGTATTGTTTCAGAAACTGTGGGTTAGGTAGGTTTGGCTTATGTGAACTGAGAGTAACTCTCTGGAGTTTCAGATGGGACTTTTCCCTAGTGCTGTAAATGTTGAGGGTTCAACCTGGCGCCATTTGCACACAGAGCATGTCCTCTGCCACTGATCTGCAGCCTTTCCCCAAGAAGGGGCCTGTGTAAAAAAAATGTTTTGGAAATGTAAAATTTCTTCACAGTGCTACAGTTCATTCATTGGGAGCCATGAAAGTTAAATGGGCTTCAAATTGGGTTTTATTTTCAAGTGGAGATATACTATGATTCTTAGATACAGTGTGCTGCTTTCAGAATTTCTCTCAAAAACAGAGTTCTTTCATTTGGCCTAGCTTTAAAGCTCAGGGGTGAATGGCTATTTTGTTATATTGCTTTCTGTCATATTGCAGGGAGAGGGGTGCTTTAAGCATGTTTTAGAGAGGACAAACCATCCCTTCCCACACTACATAGACAACACGAGGATATCAGAGCAGCTACTGCTGTGACTAGAAGTCTAGGTTAGTGGCAATCATTGTTGCAGCTCAGGAGAGCCCTTCTAGCACAGGAGGGCATCATAGAGACCCTGGAGTTAATCAAGAAATGACAACAAGACATGTTTCCATCATGTATCATGTGACTTGACCCTGTGGCACCATGGCACCATGCATTCATACATGCTAAAAGTGTGCTGTCCTAATCTCGGAAGTACATGAAGTGTTCCCCACATCACCAGTCACCATATCAAGTCCCCCGAACATCTGGGCTTGAGAAGAAGGATCTCTTTCACCCGACACTTTTTAAGAATTGGGGACTAAGCTGCTTTCTTGCACAAGATCAGTTTTGGGTGCAATACACGATGCGCAACCTCCATACAGACCCTAGAAAACTCGAACGGTCCTCAAAAACTTCCAGACTGATTCTGAGAATGCTATTCAGTATACAGAGTAGTTTAAGTAGTTCATCATCCCTAGAGGGATAAATTGTACAGGCATTTTATTGAGATGATTTGTTTTAAACTCAGCTTCTCCTCTTTCTTTCTTTCTTTTTAAAAAAAAATTCTGGTGGAAATTCTGTGACCTATAATCCTGCAAATGGTCATTTTGACACTCGTAAAGAATTGCTGGTTATTTCAGGTTAATTCATCTCTTAAAAGCAGAAAAGCTTTGAAAATGATGTGGCTTCCCTGTTATTATAGCCACTGTATACGCACACCCCTTTCCCCTTTTAGTTTCAGCCAGAGACGTGCGCTTTGTGTGACCTCTGCAGCTTCTACTAGATACTCAAAAAGCATGACCAAGGTTAAGGGCAGGCAACAGTTATTAAAATACATTGTCAAGTACCATTGAAAACTCTAGCATAGATGCATCCTTGACCTTAACTACTACCATCTACCTTCATGCCTTCCCATGCTAGTATTAGCATTTCTTTCTGATTCTGTAAGCCCAGAGCAGCTAACTTGTGATCATCGCCCTCCGTTGTTGATAAGACAACGAGGAATGCAGACGTCTGTGGCTCGCGGCGCCATTTTTGTTGTCCCTGGCAATTGCCGCAGAAAGACGGAATCTCAAGCGGGAAAGATTTATCAGTCCAATTGCACTGTGGGGGAAATTGTAGGGTGGGGACTCCCTCAGATGTCATTTCTGATTCCCTGTAATTTCCCCCTGGTTTCCACATCAGCCTTCCCTCATGTGATAAAAACTACCGCAGAAATAATGAGAAAAGGAATCTGCAAGACTGTGATTGAATTAATGATATGGGCTACATCTTTGAGATTACATTTATTTGTTTACTTGGTTTACCGGTATATACAGTTAAAACACGATGCCATAAAGTAACAACCTGCTGCCTAAAAGTTTCCATCAGAGAGAGAGAGAGAGAGAGAGAAAAACACACACCTTAGATGACTAAAAGCAAAAAAACAAAACCCACCCCATTGTTTTTCAAAACAGTAAAATCAAATATATTTTAAAAGCCCAGGAGAATTTGTTTAAAGAACAACTGACCCAATAATGACTTTAGAGAAGAAAGCAGCTACTAGCCATGATCCCTATGTTCTACTTTCCATGCCAGAGATAGTATGGGAGTCACAGGTGGGCAGAGTGCCCACAAGCATCTGGAAGGCCACTATGACAACAGGATGCTGGACTAAATGGGCCATTGGCCTGATCCAGCAAGGCTCTTCTTATGTTAAGGTGCCAGGTGAGCCTCTCTGGGGAAGGCTATCATCTTTGAGAAGGCCCTCTTCCACATCACTTCACATGCAGGAGGCATCCAGAGCAGGACCTCTGAAGAAGAGCTGTCTAAATTCTTGTAAAACAACACTTGCCTCTCAGCGTCCGTATGTGTCAGGGACTGGGCAGAGGAATGGTGGAGACCACCTCCCCAGCCTGGCCCTTCCAGAGAAGAAGACAATTCAGAATTACAACAAGGGTTTAAGGGAAGTCACAGCTCAGAGGAAGTTGAGGGGGAAAGTTGGAAAATAATGGGAGATGAGGAGGAAGAGCCGGAGCAGCTGGCTGACACATTATCACTAGAAAGCATTCCAGACCCACCATCTCCCAGAACCTGGTGAGCCTTAAAAGTAGGGGAGCAAAGAGCTCGGAGACAAATGGCCCTAAGCAGCAACCATAAGGGGGGTGCTATTGACGAATGAGGTAGTGGGAGAAAAGCAGGGTTGAGATTTACACGGGGCAATGCCTTTATTTCAAGAGGCTGCATTCTCAAATTTCTCTCTGTAAATATTGAATAAAAAGCAGGTGGTAAGAACTTTTCCTTGTCTTATCCGTTCCTGGCAACCTGCCATGGGGGTTGATTCCTCTGCTGCCTGACAGTATGTAGTCCAGAAAGAGAAGAGCACCCTAGGTTCAAACCCTGTCATGTCCTGCCTGAAGAGACTCCTGCCTCATACCCCTGCAAGCCTCTTTCAGTCGCTGAGCTAGATGGACTCAGTCTTAGACAGCAGCTTCCAATGTTCATTATGATGCCTCTTCCTTTGCCCATGAGAGTGATCTCAGGATGGTTTCTGAGACTGGGGAGGGCATCACCTTCTGCACAACTGAGGCTGTGTGAGACATGATGCTGTTGTTGGCGTGCAGTCAGAAGCACTCTGTATCCATGTCAAACCTAGTGTGTTATGAACCCCTTGGGTGGGTCCATGCAGAGTCCAACCTCCTATAGAGTTGAGAAGATGTTTGTTGAGTGCAATGGTAGGTCTTTACTGGTCCACGTCAGTAGTAGAAGTATTCCTTGCCCAATAAAGTATACTGCCAAATTGTATTCAGTGGGAACTAGCAAAAGCCATGCTGACTGAGGCTTGAGGACATGGACAAGGTGCTTTTGATGGCCTGTCCCACTACTTGCCCTCTTGACCATTGCCCATTCTAGCTTCTTTGCGCAAGTTTGGAGGAGACCCAGGAGTTGGTGAACTCACCCTTGTATGAGGGGACAGTTCAAATAAGGTTACTGTTGATGTCAAACTATGGAAATATGGGATTCAGATGCTGGACTGTTGGTAAATGGGAGGGTTCCACCCTCTTTGAGGCCTGTGTAAAAAGCCTAGACTAAAAAATAGGGTGCAAATGATTCAGAATGTCTTCTCTGAGGCTAGTAGGTCCCAACCTCTACGTCTCTTGCACCCCTCCCAGCATGAACCAGACCCCATTCTGCCCTCCCTGCTTGGATGGGGAAGAGGGACTCAATATTTATAACAACAGTAGAATCAAAGCTCAAGGCCCTCCAAGTCTCCTCCTGCCAGAAGAGGTCCCCAAGGACTGCAAAGATGTTTAGAGATCAGGCCCATCTGCATCTGGGAAATGATGGGCGTGCATTTTCCTGGATTAAGTGCTAATCAAACCAAGAGAAAGGACTGACTGCCAATCCCTTGCAAGAGAGCTGAGAGATATTCTAGCTGTTACAACAGGGGCTTGACTGCTCTGAGTATACTGGTGTGTGGAGTTTAGTGTTTTAACAGAAAGTAGCACATTTGTGAAGATGTAAACGGCATTTAATGCACTGAAGTAACTATATGATTTGTAGTTTCCAGCATTCCCACCTACGCAGCAGAAAGCCTCTAGGAACTTTGCACTTTCTGATTTTCTCTCCCTCTCCCTCCAACGTCCCAAGCAATTATCCCTCTTCAGTGCCAGTTAATTTGTGAATAGAATATCAATAATTTATACGAGTATTAACGACGCTGATCACACAGGGGCAGAAAAGAAACATGTTGCTTGACTTCTCTCTCCAATCCATAAAAAAGAGGCAATTAATTTTGGGTTTCTCCTCTCAAATCTGAAGAAAACATATTACATCTCGAAGTATATTTAGCAAGTGTTCTCCTCTTTAAAGTGGAATAATTCATCACTGTCTCTAAAATGAGGTTTATTCGAATGGAAATAACATGGTTTTTAAATAAAATATTTCATTGCCAGCTCCTAGTCTCCATATCATTACCTGCATTTTTTTTTAAAGAGAGAGAGGAAAAATATGCCCCTCACTTCTTCTTTCAAGAGTCTCTTTAAAAATACATTTCTTCTGATGTTGATCCTGCTAACTCTGGCCCTTCCCGCCATCTCGTTTCCGAATCACTCCACCATGTAATTGTATATTACTGAGATAAGTTGTGACTTGTTCTGACTTTAGTATATTTCTATTTCTATTTAATTAAATGGGGTTTAGCACAGTGTTGAGAGGGGGGCCCAGCTGCAAGGAGCAATGCTGGGTGTCGGGTTTATTCTCTTTATCTTCCTCCACTTGAACCATCCTCCCATAGCATCGCAGCCATATAAATAACCTATGTGGTACTCGAATCAGGTTTGCTCCAGGCTTGAGATTGGAAAGTCTTTAGGTCAGGAAGGCAGAAGTGTAATATGAATCAAGGTGACAGGAATGGCTTTTGAATAATTTTGTTAATCAGGCACCTTCAGCAGCTCCAGTCTCGTAACTTGTTTACCAGACAAGCCTCGACTAAATCTATGCATTTTTTTTTAATTGCTAGGCGAGCTTTATTGAACCGAGCCTTAATTAGGGCAGCTGTGATTGTCTTGCATAATTAACTGGGCTTCATTTATAATTATTTTCTGATAGTTGAAATTGTTTTCCACATGTAGTGACACACAGTACTAATGGCATGGCTGCAACCCCTTTGATTTCTGTTTATTAAGTAAAGATGTGGACTGGACAGATGGAAAGGAGGCCATTGCTCTTGATGAAAGGAACCGCTTGCCACACGGGTCCTAGAAAAGCCAAGGTAAAGGTAAAGGACCCCTGGATGGTTAAGTCCAGTCTAAGGCGACTATGGGGTTGCGGCGCTCATTTCGCTTTCAGGCCGAGGGAGCCGGCATTTGTGCACACACACACAGCATTCCAGGTCATGTGGCCAGCATGACTCAACCGCTTCTGCCACAACGGAACACTGTAATGGAAACCAGAGCGCACAGAAACATCATTTACCTTCCCGCCACAGCAGTACCTATTTATCTACTTGCACTGGTGTGCTTTCGAACTGCCAGGTTGATAGGGGCTTGGACAGAGCAACGGGAGCTCACCCCGTTGCAGGGGTTCAAACCACCGACCTTCTGATCGGCAATCCCAAGAGGCTCAGTGGTTTAGACCACAGCGCCACCAGCATCCCTATAGAAAAACAGTGTTTCCATGTGCTCTAGCTTATGTCACATTGTTCCATTGCGCCAGAAGCTGTTTAGTCATACTAGCCACATGACCCGGAAAGCTGTCAGAAGGCAAACACTGGCTCTCTTGGCCTGAAAGCGAGATGAGCGCCGCAACCCCATAGTCGCCTTTGACTGGACAGGGGTCCTTTACCTTTACCTAGAAAAGCCAAACATGGCAATGGAACATGTTTAATAAATATCATAAATGACTGTTTTTTCAGAAAAAGAAGAAAAACAACTGTGTTTTCTGACATTTCTCTTCTGTGCAACTGCTAATGGTACAGATATCCTGTCACCTTTTGCCTCTGTCCTCTCAAAGTAATAATTCTCAGCCTTCATTTCCATTAGGATTAAGGTGGTTTTGTTTTGTGGGTTACCTGTGCAAAGGGGTATCCCGAGTGGAATGAGGTTTCAGGGGTGTGACTCTGGTCCTACTCGTGACAACCTGTGACTTCTCCTAATACCACCACTCTCCACCCATATGTTAGCACAGATGTCTGAGGCAGGGAACTCTCTACATGTAGCAGTGGTGTAGCATGGGAGGGGGCCCAGAGGGGTGGCGCAAAATTCTGAGAGGGATGTAAGCAGGCGCAACATTTGAGCACTCTGCCCTTGATCTGGCCAAGCCAAGAGGCAGTGGAGCTGCTGAGCCAAGAAACGTGTGCAGCCATCACTAGCAGCAGTGCCAGCAGTCACTGCCTCATGGACTCTGTGTGTGCCCCCACACTGGCTCACGCCTCAACCCCAGCTGCCTTGTTCACTGGGTGGATGCAACACTTTCCCTGTCCCGGGCACCAGCAACCCATGTTATGCCACTGGCATGTAGATCTCTCTGCAGATAGGCTTGCCTGGATCGTGGAAACCTGAACTTGCAGGGTGCCAGGACCTGCCTCATATGCCCATGCTGATGCATGGACTGTTGCAATGGAGGGAAGTGGGAGCTACGCATTGTCACCAGAGTGTGTCCTTTTCCTCCTCTTAATATGTCATTTCTTAAGCACCTAAATAAAAATAATCTGTATTTGCTATATATTTGGGAAAGTTACTTGTCTGTTTGCTATGCATCTGGGGTTCCTATTTCAGCCTTGCATATTTGGATGGTACCCATGCCAGTGCGTCCCACCAGTGCAAGGATTTAATCTTGCTCAATGGAACTTCTCCCTCCCCTTCTCTCAGTGTGCACCTCATGCTGTCCCGCAATCTGCTGTGGAGGGTGGTGGGGGTGAACCCTGGACATATTTAGGGGGCACACAAGGGAAGGAGAGGGGGAAAGTTTCTTTGCGCAAGTGTAAATGCGTCTGCTGATGGGAAAAGTTGTGTGGCACTACATTGAATACAACCCATAGTTCCAAAAACATAAAGCTTTTGGGGGGCAGGATGAAGAAAGAATTACATATAATGCTGTTTTCATGAAATGTATCCTGCAAGAGTTCTGTCTCTTGGGGGGAAATTGCATTCTGCCGTTTTAGCAATTACTGCAAGTGTTTCTTAACTACAACCCCTGGGGCTTATGATTTTGCTTTTGTCAGCTATTCCTTTTTTGGTGGTGGTGGTGGCAGTATGTGTGTGTGTTTCTCTCTCTCTCTCTCTCTCTCTCTCTCTCTCTCTCTCTCTCTCTCTCTGTGTGTGTGTGTGTGTGTGAAACTTGCTCATTTTTACCTGATAATTCAGAATCATTTGTTTAGCCTGCGATCCCACATATACAAAGCAAAATATATTTTTAGGAAAAGATTAACTCAGCAACAGTGTGATCTGAAAAAATATGCTGTATTCAGAAAGTAACCCTTTCCCCATAGCTATAACGTCGTTCTGAAATGAAATGTTCACTTTTGTCTTGATTTGAATTACCAAAAGGTTTAATTTATTTTAATCATTGTTTAAGTGACTTGAATTTTCCTTAAATGCTAGTCAATAAGAAGATTAAAACATAAATGGCAGTAAATGTGCTCTAAATATCAGGCTTCCTGAAATATTTCCAAGGCCCTGGATCCTCTTAACCATAATCTCCTTTTGAAAACAGGGGGAAAAAATGTCATCCATATGAGCATCTCATGAATTTAAGCTCTGATTAGGCAAGGAATTATGTGCAGTAGCTTTAGAAATCTGATAATTAAAAAGGAAACACAAGATCCTTTTAGTTGTGACATTTAAAAGCCTAATAATGCTAGAGAAAGGTTTCCAGCATTTCAGGACCTCACGTTGGGAACTACACTAGGTAGTTTATAGGTGCTTAAAACACCAGTTTAATCATTATGTTACTTGAAAGCAATAACTGGGTTGACATTACTTGGGTTTCAAGCCTCGCTGGCCTTTCCTAGTGAAAGGGAAAACAAAGACGATTAACAACAATAACTAGCATTTTTTTCACCACTTTCCAAAGCTGGAGATTGGAGTCGGTTGTTTTAATTTGTACGGTACACCTATGACACAGCCCTGCCTATTTTACAGATGGAAAGAGAAGGTGTGTAGACAAGGCCGATAATTTTAATTCAGAGTGCTTTCCTAGTTTCCCAGACATTCATGGAGAGTAGATTTGAAGGGCCTCTCTGTGTGAAGCAGAGAAATCTTCCCCTCCTTCCTGCTTCCACTGAGAAGCCACAGCTGTTGTTGCATCCT
Source organism: Lacerta agilis (assembly GCF_009819535.1). Classification (NCBI taxonomy): domain Eukaryota; kingdom Metazoa; phylum Chordata; class Lepidosauria; order Squamata; family Lacertidae; genus Lacerta; species Lacerta agilis. The sequence goes on from NC_046317.1 coordinate 21,436,835, forward strand.
CTTTCCCCCCTTCATCGTATCTCACCTTTTACATATGAGACATTTACTATTTACTACTACTACTACTAGCTCACCCTCCATTGCATAGCATCAGAGGTTGGTAGTCAACCGTCTAATAAAACACATTATAAATACAGCAAGAGCAGTGAACAAAAGCACAACATCAAATACCGAAAGGCAGCAGCTTACTGTGCTTTCTCTCAAAACACGTTTCAGAAATGTATTTTGTGATTTGCTTAAACTGTTGAGAACTATGCCACGATACCGAGAGAAGTGCAAAAAACGATGGGATGCTAATATCTGGTCTACACCCAGATCAAATTCCTCAAGCAGTCCTTGAGCCAAAGTCATCTTTCTGCCAAGAGCAGCTAGCATACGTGGTAGCCCAGCAATGAGGAAGTTGCTGGGTCTTTCTGTGAAAATTGCAGAATGGTTTCTACTCTAGACAAGGGGTAGGGAACCTGTAGCAACACGTTGGGGGGGGGAGGACAAATCTGGCAATTTCTGGTAATTTCATTGTTCAGTTCTCCACATTTCCTCATCAGTTTGCATTTGCAATTTTTTTTTGTCAGAAAGTAGTCCTCATGAAAATTCATCAACCTTTCCTAACGTTCAGTTTTTGTATGCAATTTTGCCTAACATGCAAAATTTTGCTATATAATATAATGTATATAATGTATATGTAATGTAATGTTTTGCTATATAATATAATGTATATATTTGTATGCTGGTTTGGCTAATACATGCATTTAATGACACCCTCATCTATACATTTTTGTACATATTATGTGGCTGGAGGACTACATTGCGTAATTCAGAGAAATGTGAATGTCAAAGGATAGCTATGCGTCAGTTCATGCATTGTCTTGGAAAGTGTGAATTAAGTGGCTTTGCTAAGTATACTTGGTTTAATTCACACTGAAATGAAAATCCCTGTGCATTAATGAAGGTTTACTATATACAGACTAGACTAGACTAGACTAGACTAGACACATAAATGCTCACAGCCACACACAGCCTTCTTAGATCACAACATCAGCTCACATTGGCTTGTGACCATGTCAGATTTTCTTTTTGCCTTTGCTGATGTAATGCTGCAATGCACAGAAAGAGACAGCAGGTGGTGACTATCATATATTCTTGCTAGGGTCAGAGGATAAATTCAACCCAGTTCACATTTAAAGACGAACTTTCCTAGTTTGTGCTTTCTGAAACAATACGAGAGCTGAAACACAACCATCCTTTCAAAATTCTCACTTCTCCTATTTTTGCAATGCAGTTCTCCAGCCAAGTGATGTGTGCAAAAAATGCATATACTATGGTGTATGTGTGCATATAAATGTGCATATTAGTGGAAATAACACAAAGGCCTCGGGATGAGAGTTTGTTTGTTCAGCATACCAAGGCCAGTGAATCCAGATCATGTGTGCATGTGAGATTTATCCCTCTGTCACTAGACATTTACTGAGATTCCACAAAGTTCTGTGTGGTCCAGGAACACTGCTTATGCAAGGATTCAAATCTGGATTTGGATCCAAAGGATGTGGGGATAACTGTCTCTTTCCCCTACTGCCACAACTGACACACTTATTTCCATACCAAGTTTCCACAATTGTATCAGCTAGTCTTTCCTGCTCCCACGCACATGCACATGTGATTCTGGCAGTGATAACCGTAACTGAGACAGAACAATGGTGCAAAGGTTATGATCAGCAGGAGCATCAGGGACAATCGAACTCTCCAAATCTTCATGAACACATTTGGGGAGATAGACTGCAGACAAATCCGATGCCCTAATAAAAATAGCTATTTAAACTTGATGCCGCTTGGCCCAGGTGCTGGCAAACTTCCCTACTAATTTAAGATTTGGATTCAGGCATCTGGAGAGCATCCCGCTGACATACACACACCTTTTACATTTATTTGGATCAGTGGATTCCAAACCTTTTTCCTTGGGGGAACCCTTTCCTCATCAACTTGTCTGTCTTGCCATATTACTTGGTCTGCCCAGGTACCGGTAGTTTGCTTTGGAATGTGTTGCAGAGCATTCTGGGATACAGTCTAGGGTCCATATGGAGCATTAGCCAGGCCCATTGGGTTTTGCTGTTGCTGGGCTACATACAGCTCCTATCATCCAGACCCTGACTATTAGCAATGCCAGCTGGGCCTGATGGGGGTTGGGGGTCCAACAACAACAAGGCCCATAGGTTAACAACTCCTGCCCTATATGTGTTCCTTAAAGGTAAATGTAAAGGGACCCCTGACCATTAGGTCCAGTCGTGTTCGACTCTGGGGTTGTGGCGCTCATCTCGCGTTACTAGCTGAGGGAGCCAACGTACAGCTTCTGGGTCATGTGGCGAACCAGAGCAGCACACAGAAATGTCATTTACCTTCCTGCTGGAGCAGTACCTATTTATCTACTTGCACTTTTGACGTGCTTTCGAACTGCTAGGTGGTCAGGAGCTGGGACCGAGCAACGGGAGCTCACCCCATCGTGGGGATTCGAACTGCTGACCTTCTGATCAGCAAGCCCTAGGCTCTGTGGTTTAACTCACAGCGCCACCCGCATCCCTATATGTGTTCCTTAGACTGCATCAAATACTCCCCTCTAGTTACACACAGCAGTTGACAACCAGCAGTGGTGCACAAGCTGTCTTTCAAGAAAGCTGGTCTGTCATTATTGATCTTCTTATCAAGGAACCCCTCATAAGCTCCCAAGGAAGCCCAAGATTCCCCGGAGTATGAATTGAAAGCTACTGATTTAGATTGCTGGTAATCCAGGACGCCCAACCTGGTTGAACATCAATATCTCTTTTCACCTTCCCTTTTCTGCTCCGACATGATTCATCTCTAGTCGTAAGCGACGAGTAATTGCTTAGTACAAGTGAATCCTCATAAATATTGATTGTGAAATATCCTGTAAATGTGCAATGAAACTAGTGAGAAACATTAAAAGAAACATGTTTACCAAAGAATCTTTAAAGGCAGGAAGGTGGTGGGGGGGACTAATTCCAGAAGGAAGTCACACGTGTCAACCCTTTTCTCCAGTTGGCTAAGTAACAGCAAGGCTGTTTCCTAACTAAACAGTCTAATTAACATAAGCATAACTACAGGGTAAATTTTCAAGCTCATTCCACGGAATTCATGGAAGGGGAGGGGATATTCTTTTAATATGCACAAGTCATGCAGACGATGATATGAAGCTAATTCGTTTCATATTATCACCGTATCACATTAGCTTAAAAGAAATAATAATGCAACATGTAAAATGTTTGCATATTAGTGGAAACTCTCATTGTACCCTATTAGCACCATATCATATTAGTATTGCATTAGGCGATTATGCTTCAGTGCTAAAATGATGAAATCCCCACTGCGAAAACTGATATTGAATTCTTGTAATGTTTTAGAACCATTTTTAGCTCCACACATAAATAATTCATGGGAGAAGATCTAATGAATTGATGAGAGAGAGAGAGAGAGAGAGAGAGAGAGAGAGGAACCATCCCTTGACATTATGAGAATATTTATGAATGTAAAGTCATGAAAAAGGATTTTTTTTAAAAAAAAATGGAGACCAAAATATCTGGCTTATTGCCATAGCCTGCTTACATACCCTGAGCAGAAAACTGAGGCAGGCACCCATGTTTTCATGTGAACCTGCCGAATTGATTGAAAGAAATGACTGTCTATGGGCTGGCAGAGTCTTGACATCTTGCCTGAAGCAACTATAGAATCATAGAGCCGGGTGTCAAAGGTCATCTAAGCTGACAGCCACCATCACCTCTGCCAACAAGAATTTCCAGGACTGCAAACAATTGCCCCAGAAACACTTATATTTGAAATGAAGCCATTTTCACAATTTCTCTAGGCAACCAGGAGCTGGAATACATAACCAGGAGAATCGCATGGTGTGGCTTTCAGACCACAAGTGAAAAGATCACAGTATTTTTAAAGAGAGAGAGAAATCCTGCACATTGAAAACTAGTTCATCAGGAACAAAGGTTTCGCCCCTGGTGCAATAGTTATCATTGCTTTAGACATGGGGACAGTGAGGCGGGGTGGACTGAGCAGTTTAAAAGTACCCCTTTATATCCAGATGAAGATGGTGGAAGCAATCTTAGCCCATGAGCAGATCAAGAGATAGACTTGATAGAAATAGGTTTATGAGTCTGGGGTGGTAGTTTTATCCTGGTATATCTGGAGCTGTGCTGTCATTCTTTCCAGGGCAGGGGGCTATTTCCAGTATAGTTTCAGGTGTATGAGCAAAAAAACATCAAAATGTTGGTGTAGCATTAAAAACACACAAATGCCTAGAGCTGATAATGCCTGCAGGTAATATCTGAAGTTCAATCCCATGTTGACCAGCATTGGTTGTTGGGCGTTGTTAGGAGACCTCTGTTCCTCTCCCAGAGGTACAATTCACAAAGTTTCCTGAGAAGAGGGGCTTGATTGCCAAATCACTCCAGACTTTTCTTCCTTTTTGGGGGCTCTGGGTGAGCAATAGGGGTGTTCTAACGACTTTTTGCATCCTTAACTAGGGTTGCCATATTTCAAAAAGTGAAAATCCAGACAAGTTGTTGAGCTTTTTCTATAGGCTGCTTGTTGTAAAAACAACAACAACAACAACCCTGAAAGTGGTTTATATAAACCCACTAAGAGGAAAACATACCCTTGGGGAAAGTGAGGCACTGAGGCAGGGATGTCACTGGGTGAGTAAGCCCGCTTCTGCCTAACCATGTCCCAGAGCATTTTGAAACACTGCCTTGCATATACCCCGCAACATTGCTCCAATGAAAATAGGGACATCCTATTCCATAATAATAATTCTACTATTTATACCCTGCCCATTTGAGTGGGTTGCCCCAGTCTCTCTGGGTGGCTTCCCTGCCTTCAGATGGCTCGGGTGTCAAATAACTCCATACTCTCTAACATTCCTCCAATGCAAATAGAGATGTCCTACCATACCCTCCAACATTTCTCTGATGAAAATAGGGTTGTCCTAAGGAAAAGCAGGATATTCTGGCATTAAATCAGAAACAGGGACAGCTTCTGTAAATCCGGGACTGTCACCGAAAAATAGGGACACTTGGTTGGGTGGAGAGAAAACATCCATCTATGGACTATGTATATTTCAGCTGCTGTCTCCAGGTTGAGGAGAAACTCCATGTTCAGGTAAGCTGAGTTGTTATTCAAAGAAATCTGCTGATTTCCTAACGCCTCTGATGGCAAAAATATATCTTACATTATTTTAAAAAGAACTTAAGCATGCCTTCCAATCTGTGGATCACACCTAAGTACCAGAAGAAGAATTGGGCCAAGCTCTTTCAGATAACTAAACAGCCTTTGGATACAATGACAATAGGCTTCTGCATTTTTCTACAAAATGTAGGTGGATGAACTACTTTGTGATCAGATTCACTGAGTTCAGCTCTTCTTCATTACAAGCATGAATGCACCCACCAAGTTTACACTGAAGAGCAAGAAAGCTTATGGAAAACATTTGCCCTTATATTCTTTACACAGCATGCCGGAATTTTTGTAGCAAATCTCTATAAAGGCTAATGGCTACCTGACTGTGCACAACTGTGAATATTCAAGGTATAAAAAAAAAAAGCTCTCGGAATGATAGGGGTTCTTTTCCCCTTAGTGATATGACCACTGAATGCTAATTTGATTATGGGAACATATATATTTTCATGGAATTGATGTGATGTTCTCAATTCAGAATTCAATGGGCAAAGATAAGGAAGTGCTTCCTAGTTCACAGGCCTTGGGCTTGATTCGGAGTTGGCCTATGCTTATGGCAAATATATACAGCCATATTTAGGACTGGAGCCATAAGAAGCTGATCCTAACACCCCCAAATCATGATGTGGTGCCTAGGAATTTGAAATATTTTCCCTGCCATATGATAAAGTTGCCAGATTCAGGACGTCTCTCTCTCTCTCTCTCTCTCTCTTGAGACTCTCCTAGACCACATCTACACGATTCATTCAGGGACTATCACACCACCTTAAACAGCCATGGCTTCTCCCAATAATCTTGGCAAATACAATTTGTGGTTGAGTTGGCTACGGAGATTGTCTGCATCACCACTACTTTGCAAGGAATGCAGTGGCGGCGGCAGCACTCCAAGAGTGGTGGGTAGGCAGGCAGGAAGTACTCCATCTCTGGCTGTATAGTGGGCAGGAAGTGGCAGGAAGTTAAACTAGGATTGCCATACATCTGGATTTTCCTGGACATTATTGGGATTTCAAAGGCGGATTTGACGTCCATGGGAAATTTCTGAAAGGTGGTGCTTTGTCCCAAATCTTAGGCAAGTCAATCAAAAAACCATGTTTTTTTGTTTTGTTTTTACTTTTTGAAATTTGGCAACCCTAAGTTAAACAGCAGTCAAGCGAGAAGACTGGCAGACCACAAAGGTGACATTCCCATTGGTGTCAGATGAGGGGGTGCAGCCTGTCACCTCCTGAGCTCACCCTGGCTCATCATTGGGTTGATTCTGGACAGGAAGTGAGCTGGTCCACTTTTTTGAAAGATGCGCTCATATACATCACACAGCTTGTCACTGTATATTTAAATTAGGTAAAGGTAAAGGTAAAGGGACCCCTGACCATCAGGTCCAGTCGTGTCCGACTCTGGGGTTGCGGCGCTCATCTCACTCTATAGGCCGAGGGAGCCGGCGTTTGTCCGCAGACAGCTTCCGGGTCATGTGGCCAGCATGACAAAGCTGCTTCTGGCGAACCAGAGCAGCGCACGGAAATGCCATTTACCTTCCCGCTGGAGCGGTCCCTATTTATCTACTTGCACTTTGATGTGCTTTCGAACTGCTAGGTGGGCAGGAGCTGGGACCAAGCAACGGGAGCTCACCCCGTGGCAGGGATTCGAACCGCCGACCTTCTGATCAGCAAGCCCTAGACTCTGTGGTTTAACCCACAGCGCCACCTGGGTCCCTATATTTAAATTACCACCACTACAAATAAGTTTAAGTAACCTAGCTAATGCTCAGGGATAGTCTTCTGTATTTGGAAAGAGATATAACAGAGAAAATGGCCTGTGGAAAAAAAGGGAGGGCAATATTTCACCCCCTCTAATCACATTTTTTTTGGACTCTATTTTTTATTTTATTTTTTTTGTTCCCCTCGCCCCGTGCTCTTTGTATGGGAGATATTACCACAGCTGCTGCAACAGATGCTCTTCTGGCCCTGCACAGATTTCATGTTTCATCTCCAAAACCTTGAAATTTTTACAATATTCATTTTGCAGCTGAATCTGAAAGTAAAATGCAACCGCCATTGCCAAGGAAAAAGAAAACACAGCTTTCTCCAAGGAATCAGAAGAGCATAATCCCCTCAAGCTGAGAAAAGCACCTCGCATTCTAACAAATGCTGGCTACATGGCTGATGTGCCTGGATTCCCCCCACTGAAAACATGGAACAGAAAAGCTCAAATATTTGACTTCGCTCTGCATCCTTCTTGCTAATGGTGAGGTATGTGATGAGTGCCATCCACCCCCGAAACCATATTCTTGGCTTGCTTGAGGAGTTGTCAACTGTCCAGTGCCATCAATCTAAGTAAGGTTAATTATGGTGATCTTAAGGACATTGCCAGGTGGAAGATTTTGTATTCCTGAAACCCACAGTGGGAGATGCCTTTCCAATGTTGTTGGACTCCAGTTCCCATCAGCCACAGCCAGCATGGTCAATGGTCAGGGATGATGGGAATTGCAGTCCAGCAGCATTTGGACTCCCCAAATTAGGGAAGACTGTAAAATACATTTTTAAAAGGGGGGCTTGGGCATATCCACACTGCAGACTTAACCTGGTTCAGTGCTCATTCCCTATGGAACTCTTGGAACCATTGTTCTGTGAGGAGCTTAGAGTATCTAATGAGTCTCCGGGATAGCTCAGTTGATAAGAGCATGAGACTATTAATCTCAGGGTCTTGGGTTTGACCTCCCTGTTGGGCAAAAGATTCCTGCATTGCAAGTGGTTGGACTTGATGACCCTCGTGGTCCCTTCCAACTCTACAATTCTAAGCTTCAAAATGTCTCAGCCAATTGCTAGTCCCAGGAGCTTTTTGTTTTGTTTTGTTTTGCCTTAGGGGAGAACCTGTGAAAATTAAAGAGGTATAACCCTTTTTAGGGTTTTGCAGTGAAGATAGACCCTTTGAAACAGTACTCAGTTTGCCCGAGGTGCCAACATTCATTCTTCGTCTCTTGCGTGGCTTATGGTCAAAACCATTCTGCATTACTTTAGGCTGAATTCCAGAATATCTGAAGTCCCCCAGAGGCATGATCAGTGCTGCTTCAATAGGCAGGTATGTTCTGATGTGATGCTGCAGAAGGATGCCAAAATAAAAGCAATGCTGCATCAGGTCCCATCATAAGCCTAGTAGTTAGGAATAGTGAGTCAGTTATATCCTCACTGCAAATACACGGATTCCTTTTTTATCTGACGTTGGGTTGCAAAGCTCTTGCTTTCTGAGCTGCTTTCAGGTTGATCAAATGCGAACAAAAGCCACGTTTGAATTTTTCTACCACCTCTTCTACATATTCCTCCGTGTGCAAGTGAGACGCATGGGAATGGGGCAATACCTCATTGCCTTCTTCTTCTAACTGTCTGTCCTGAAGCTAGCATAGATTTAGTCATTTTCCATCCACATAGTGCCAGGGTGGGGGGACCTGATGCCTAGGGGCCAAATGGAGCCCCCTATCTGCCTCATTTCATCTCATTTCACTTTTAATTTGCATGCTACCTTTCTTACATTATTATACACAAGGCAGTTTACAAGCTGAAGAAACAACAAGATAGGCAGCAAAGACCACACACCTAATAATCTGATCAAATACCTGTACAAAAAAGTCACAATAACTGAAGCAATACTCAACAATCCATCAGAATATAATAGGAAACAGTAAAATTAAATATAAGCAAATAATAATTACACAGTTTACATTTATCAATTACAATAAAGAATTACTAAATTATAACCAATAGTCTGGTCCTTATGACTTGCCCCAGGCCACCCACCCACTTGTCAGGCCACATCCTCACCATCTTCACCCACTCCTTGAGTATTTTTGCCTGACTGGAACGTGTCCTTGAATTCTGACAAATGACTCTTTCTTCCCTGGGTGGAGTACAGAGAGCAGCATGTGGAGCAACTGGCAAGATGTGCATAGGTAAATTTTAGTTGTGTTTCTCCGCCCACTTCTGCCTCTAGCCCCGCCCATCACCTCCATGTATCCCCCATAAGGTTGACACCAAGGAAATGTGGTTCTTGTGCTCTGATTCCTCAGCTGTGATGTAGTGGCAATGGGAGAGGGAATTTACAAATGGCTAAATGGAGAAATAACAGAGAGCCAGTGTGGTGTAGTGGTTAAGAGCAGTGGACTCGTAATCTGGGGAACCGGGTTCGTGTCTCCACTCCTCCACATGCAGCTGCTGGGTGACCTTGGGCTAGTCACACTTCTTTGAAGTCTCTCAGCCCCACTCACCTCACAGAGTGTTTGTTGTGGGGGGAGGAAGGGTAAGGAGAACGTTAGCCGCTTTGAGACTCCTTCGGGTATTGAAAAGCGGGATATCAAATCCAAACTCTTCCTCTTCTTCTTCTTCTAACACCTCTGAATACTGTTTCTCCTGGTTGGGATGAACTGGCAGGGCCAAGAAAGTGGTGGTTTCTCCATTGTGGAATTTCCCCCCTTCCACCACCTGAGGATCACTCGGCCGCTCTTACCTGGATTACTAATCCAACCTGATTTCATAGAATCTCAGAAATGCAGAGTTAGTTGTAAGGGACCCCGGGGCTCATCTAGTCCAACCCCCTGCATTGCAGGAATCTCCACTAAAGTATCCATGATAGATGACCATCCAACAGCTGCTTGAAAACCTCCAGGGATGGAGAGTCCACCAAATAGTGCATTGCCTATTTACTGTGGAAGAACTTTGAAAGCAGCCTTGCCAAACAAAACTTTGTCAACTGGCCAAAGGGTGTCCAAAAAGCTTTTAAAGGCAATAACAATGCGATGCAATGATGAAACACACCACAAAAAAACTGAATTGTGTTCCCTGGCACGATAGCAACAATGTGGATGTATGCATTCCAAAGTGCCGTTCTTTATTCATTCATTTTGACAGGAGTGCCTGAAAGAAAGATAATTGTTCAGAGTTTGGATGGATGTGTCCTCCGCAAAGACAATGAATTTTCCACTCATGAGCTATTTCTACAACCTTCTGCCATTAACCCATCTTCACTGAAATGGAAGGGAAGAGTGCCATTTCTGAGCAGAAATTCCAAAATGTGCTGATTGGCGAGCTTCCCTGTCGCCTTCTAACTAGATAGCACAGCAGGCCTTTGGCAAATTCCTTCTGCCAAAGAGTCAGTGACAAATGACGCTCCTGGTATGTGTTATGGAGACACAGTAGGCAGTGAGTCTCATTTGGCCAAACTTCAGCTTTAGGAAACTTTTTCCAAAGTGGAAAACTTGGGGCAAGGCTGCTTGGCTACTGTGGAAGCTGAAGGAGAGCAAATGATCATTTTCTTCAATTTAACAACAACAACAACAACAACAACAACAACAACAACAACAACAACAACAACAATTCCATCAGTGGTGTGTGGAACTAGGATTTTTTTTTTTTTTTTAAAAAAGTTTTTAAACATTATTTTTGTGTTCTTTTTTAAAAAAATGCTTCACTTTGGCATCTCTGTATGTGATGTGATTGCATATAGCTTATGCGGCGGTTAGACAATGTCTGGTCTTCATTGACTGTTCATTCTGATTTGTATATAGTGTGGTTATACGACAGCGAGCATTTGTTCGTAGGATGCTTACACGTTTCCCTGTTAAACGTGGGTGGTGCTGTGGTGTAAACCAGCTAGACTCTTGGGCTTGCCGATCAGAAGGTCGGCGGTTCGAATCCCCGCAATGGGGTGAGCTCCTGTTGCTCAGTCCCAGCTCCTGCCAGCTTAGCAGTCCGAAAGCACGCCAGTGCAAGTAGATAAATAGGTACCGCTCCGGCAGGAAGGTAAATGGTGTTCCTGTGTGCTCTGACTTGTGTCACGGTGTTCTATTGCACAAGAAGTGGTTTAGTCATCCTGGCCACATGACCCAGAAAGCTGTCTGTGGACAAACACTGGCTCCCTTGGCCTGAAAGCGAGATGAGCACTGCAACCCCATAGTTGTGGCACTATGGGATTGCAGCGCTCATCTCGCTTTCAGGCCGAGGGCTCCTTTACCTTTGTAAAAATCATTTGTTCATCCCACACTTTACAATACATTCCCCCATTGCTTTCCAATGACAAAATGGCAGATTTGTTGTGCTAAGCCCTCACTGCACAAATTCAAAGTTCCAGGATGCACTTGAATCCCTCCCACAAAATGACAACAGTCTAGAGGCACCCTGTGAGTGGAGACACTGAAAACACAACAGAACTCAATGGTAGCCTATCCCCACTTTTCTAGTGCATGAGGACTGACATCATGGGGGGGGGGACATCAGTGGGTGCTTGCCAAGGCTGACACTCCAGGAGGGGGTCCACCACCAACCACCAGAGCCCCCAGGCCCTGATGCTCCTCTCTTTGCTGCTGCCGCCTTTTCACCAACCCCCTCCAAGCAGGGATGGGAGAAAAGGGAAGGTGTAGCAACCACTACTCTCCTTATATGTTCTTTCTGGCTGTGTTGGTTGGGTCCAAAGTGGAAAGAGGCAGACAGGGCCGTCTTAAAGGGATCGGCCGCCATGGCGCAACGATCCCTCGGCACCCCCGGCGTGCCGCCTCTCTGCCCACCTCCCTCCGGCACTGGCCGCCCCTCAGGAGCGGATGAGGGGAGTGGTGCTGGAGCAGCGTGGGGCTTTGTGCGCCCTTCCCAGCACTCCAGCTGGGGCTCCGGAGGGTGGCCGGCTTGCAAGTCGCCTACCGGCGCGCGAGCGCCCACCTGCCCACCCATGGGGGCAGGGGCGGGTTGGGGAGGGGGCGCCCAGTATGCCGTGGGCTCACGGTGGCGCCCCTGGGGGGCCCGGCGCCCTGGCGCGCCGCACCACCCAGCATCTATGACGAGATGGCCTTGGAGGCAGATATATGGGCAGCAAATGACAGCAGCAAGGAGGAGGTGGATAAACGCCCAAGGTTTCTTCAAATTCTGGGGCTGGCCTCAGGGGCACATCGATTGTGAAACTAATGAAGCTTACATTTCAGGGAGTCTATTCCCAGAGGGGCCCCTGGGGGGGGAACCTTTAGTCCACATTACTGCTTTTTTTTAATGGTCCAGTAGACCCAACCTGAGTTGCATGACTCAAAATGATTGATTTTTGTTATATATATTTCATCAGTCCCAAAATCTGAGAGTCGGTAGCACAGATGTTGTAGAGATGGAGTGTTGTGGTGAGTTGGCTGTTCTGCTGGGACTGTTCTGCCCCCTTTTAACAGAGGTTAAGACCCCGGAGGAATAACAATGAATTCATAGTTCAAGCTTCAGGGCCCCCAAAATGTAGGTCCATCACTGGCTGGCCATGCACACACTGGGAGGCCCCTGCTCACTTCCCTACACCCATCCCTTCCAGAAGGAACTCACCTTCCTAATACTGTACCCCGGCTTGCAAGTAACTTGGGCCCAAAGGCTTGCATGAGTGAGACTCCACATTCCTATCCCCAGATGGGAATCCATACACTCAGTTACTGGGCGTGTGTTCTTATACTGAAACTGTGTCTGCTCATAGGCATCTGGTTGGCCACTGTGGGAAAAGGATGCAGCCTCTGCCAGCCCATTGAGTTCCTGTCCTACACTTTCCCTTTGCTGGGCTTTGGCTCAAATGCATCTCTGGCCCAGCCCTCTCTGCCTCACCCCTTCCCTTGTTCTGGAGTTATAAAGAACCCTGACGACTTGCTACCAACAAACTATCTCCCAGCCATTTGCCCCCAGCCAGCCCGGCTGACCAAGGACCTGATCCCAGGGGGCAGTGGGGTGTTGGTACCAGGCAGTCTCTCGCACTGTGCTATTATTTCAGAGTCTCCGTATTTCGTTCCCATTCTGTAGTCCGCTCCCCCTATCCCCAGCTCCCTTTTCTAAACACGAACGCAAGAGCGGTAGAAGTCGCAGACTTTTCTGAGCTGGGCTAGCTCGGAAATCTATAATTCATTACCATAGTTAAAAAACAGACCAAGGAAATAACTGGAACAGTTTTAAGGAAGCATAACTGTCAATATGGCAGGACCCCAGCCATATAGATTCTGCCATAATTGCCACTGCAGACACGGCATTAGATGAGTATCATTTTGTCAATTAACCTTTTTTTCCCGTTTCATAGTTTATTATACCCCGGAAGAATCCATTTGTAATGACCTTACTTTACATGATGCCCACCACTTTAAACAATTTACTACCTGCCCCTTTTACCCTTTGCACATATTCGGTTACACTTTCTCAGTGTAATGCATAACCTTATGGCTTGCAGTGAAAGCAACTCTTTTTTTAAAAAAAATTATGGAGTGTTTCCTTTAATTAAATATTATGCTGGTGGTAAACTCTTTCTAACTCTTTTTTATCAGGCTAGCTAAGCATGCGAATATATCTAAGGAGATCCTCTTAGTTTATCATCCTTTAAAGCGTTGGTTCCATTATTGAAAATGCTTTCTTTTCTGCCTAATTAGTAATAGAAAACATGCTTCTTTCTTGATATTTATCTCCTAGAAAGGATGATAAAATATTAACCCAATTAAAATTTATTGTGATAATCCAGCTGAGAACACAACTGCAAATCTCTCACCAATTGACCTTTCAATTTGAAATACATTTAAAACTGAAGGCTTGATATAACCAAAATGTAAGTTCCATTGATCTTAGTAGGAGAGCTTTTAAGCATCTCTGTAACTTTTGTATTGAAACAAATAGGAGCTAAAAGCTCCTCTCCTTGACGGAATAACATTTTGGCTCTTTATTCTAATTTCTTTTTTTAAGCTGTTGTTTATCTGCAATCGACAAAAAAACAACAGAAAAGAGTATTTTTGTGGCCTTGCCGCCTTTGAAGCAGCCAACAATTTATGCAAACAACTTACCCTCAAAAGTTCTGACAATGCGGAGTGCAAGGACTTGTACGGGGAATAGTTAACAAATAGAAAAGAAAGGATATATTTTAATTTCAAGGTTCACTGGAAAAATAACATGGGAGGGAATCAATGTTTGCCAAACAGAAGGACAAACTCAGATGGGAAATAAAAAATGTATTTACAAGATTCAAAGACAGTCTGATAAGTGATGGCAAGCTGAAAAGAAAATGTTAAAGCAAAGCGGGTTGTTTTTTTTCAGGTTTGCATCCAGATTTGGCTGGAAAACTATTATTATTCAAGGATGATGCAACAATACCCAAACCTCTTAGAATTCAGTTTCTAACCCTACAAGGGCCTATTGGGAACTCCTCGCACCCTTTAAGGTATGAATGAAAATGGAACAGATCTAAATACCAATGCATCGGCTTCCATTCTGCTTAACCCCTTCTCCAGCTTTCTTTTGTCTCCTTGCTTCCTTCCGTTCTCATATTCTTGTTCATCTTGCAGTACAATTAAGGAAGCTTACAAAAATAAACATTGACTCGCACAAACAATTCACATGACCTCCGGGCACCCAATTTGCCCGTCCAAAACCCCTGAATACTTTGGCTCTTTTGCGCGGGGTCAGCTCGCCATCTGCAAACACCAGCAGACATTTCAGAAATGACTTTTATGATTAAGTGCACAAGGCTGTGTGTCGCAGCAGCAGCAGCTGCTCCCTGCCAGGTCTTTGAGCCTCACGCCCTAAGTGCCTGCAGGCAAGCCCAACCACTGATTGATTGCCCCATGTGGTACCTGAAGTGGGGACAGGGTAGCAAATTAGAGAGCTTGCCGGGAAGAAAACGATTTCTTTTCTCCCTCCCTGCACCTTGTGCCCGGGTCTCCCTGTCTGCCTGGTGTTCTCAGGAAGCTGGCATTTGGTGGGGTGCAAAATATATACAGTTCACACACACACACACACACACACACACACACACACACACACACACATATATATATATATAAACTGTACTGTACATATTGCTTTAAATGGAAAACTGGCTTCTTCTCTTTCAGCAGTTTCTGGCGTTGTTGTTCTGCAGTTCAGACATCTGCCAGGTGGGGGCAGGAGTGGAGCTGGACAAGGTAAATCTCACCAACACAGGCTATGTTGCGAAGCATCGGTCCTCATTCCATACTGGTGATTCCAGAGAATGGTATATTTTTTTGTGTCTTTCTTTTTTCTTTTTCTTTTTTTTTTAAAAAAAGCAAGTTAGACAAGCTGAATCAACTGATTTATTTCTCTTTCCCATTCCTCCCACCTCCCCTCTCCCCATTCTCCATTTGTTCGCTAAGTTGTTAACCACAAACAGAGAGAAAAGATGAAAAATCCAGCAGCTTTGATAATAAGATGAAAATGTCTCTCAATGCCAAGGCTTTCACGCGACCACATCGATAACAGCTTAAAGCTTCCCTCTTTGGACGGAGAAAATCACAGCCATTGAGGGAGCCTAACCAATGAATCCTCGGGGAGAGATTTTCTCTTTATGACATTCTCCTTCCTCATCAGCTGCTCCTGGTAAGTAGAGCCTGTGGAGAAAGCGAAAGCCTCACCTATCTGTAATAACTAGCAAACAGAAGCCGAGATGACATTCTGCACCATGACAGCAACTGCTAACTTTGGACAGCTTTCACATTTAGTCCTTTGGCTGAATGAGGGTTTTCCAAAAGTCTGCTTACCCTTTTGCACATTTTTTTCCTCAGTCTAGATTTGGATATGGAAGTTAGATGGAGAAGAAAGATGGTAATGCATTCAAGTTCTCATGCATCTTACCACACAAGCCCAGCCCCTCCAAGTGTCCCTATCTTCCAGGGATGGTCCTGGATTTACAGAAGCCATCCCACTTTCTGACTTGATCCCGGAATGTCCCACTTTTCCTTAGGACGCCCCTATTTTCATTAGGAAAAATCTTAGAGGATATAGAGTTATGTGACCCCCGAGCCGAGGAGATAAGTAACTATACAACCTTTAGAAGACACCTGAACACAAACATTTTTAATGTTTAACAATTTATTATGTTTTTATATATGTTGGAAGCTGCCCAGAGTGGCTGGGGCAACCCAGTCAGATAGGTGGGGTATTATTAATAATAATAATTTATTATGTTGGGCTTTTGGTTTTAACTGGAAAAGCCTCAAAACCAGTTTAGCACGTGGTGTCCAGCTATGCTTCCTCTATGTTTTCCTGCTTCTCCACTGCTTTTGCAGAGTTTTTCAAACCTCTTACTTCTTCTTCTTGTGCAACGGTATGTGTGCCTTTCTTGCCGGCAAATAAACTCCCACAACGTCTGGGTTGTTTCAAAGCAAGTACACTTTATTTACAAGCATATAAATCACAGAGCATATAAAAGCACAACAATACATCAAACATTAAAAACCTCCCTAAACAGGGCTGCCTTCAGGTGTCTTCTAAAAGACAGATAGTTATTTATTTCATTGACATCTGATGGGAGGGCATTCCACAGGGTGGGCGCCACTACCAAGAAGGTCTTCCACCTGGTTCCCTGTAACCTCACTTCTCGCAGTGAGGGAACCACCAGAAGACCCTCGGAACTGGACCTCAGTTTCCGGACTGAACAATGGGGGTGGAGACGCTCCTTCAGGTATACTGGGCTGAGGCTGTTTAGAGGTTTAAAGGTCAGCACCAACACTTTGAATTGTGCTCGGAAACGTACTGGGAGCCAATGTAGGTCTTTCAGGACCGGTGTTATATGGTCTTGGCGGCCACTCCCATAAACATATTGTTTTGGATATTTCATACCAAATCTCCCAGGGTCCCTTGTTAAATATAGAAAAGTTTAATGGTTTGAATGCTTTGTATTTAAAATGCTATGCAGAGAGATTTGCATTAGACAAAAGAGAGGGTTCACTTTTGCATTAGACAAAAGAGAGTGGCTGGGGAGACCCAGCCAGATGGCGGGGTACAAATATATTATTATTATTATTATTATTATTATTATTATTATTATTATTATTATTATTATTATTCACTTGGACAAATGCGGCAAGGAGAGGCTGAAAATTGCTATTTCATAGTGAAGGCTAATTAATGACTCATTTCTGGAAACCCAAACAGTCTATCATCTGCAGGAAGAGGAAACCTGAAACCTCACCACTGAGACCCAGCTTAGCATGGTTTGTCAACGACTGAGTGATAGTTGTACTGTAGATGTGAAGCTCCACAATGATGAACAAGCTGAGGATCTCTCTCTGGGACCAGAGAGAGGAAAGTTTATTGAATTGTAATGGTAAAGGTAAAGGGACCCCTGACCATTAGGTCCAGTCGTGACTAAAAAAAAGGACTAAAAAGAAGATGGGGCCACATTACAAGATCATTAAATAGCAATGTGTTACTTTGTAACTTGCAATGTTTAACTGTAACTATTAAATACTGTTTTAGTAAAGCTTTGAAACTCATTCTTTGTGGTAGATGGCAAATTCTCTTCTACTTTACACAGGGTCCAGATCAGGTATTTCATTGTAACAACATTCCTGATAGCTGGAGTGACAAAGGCAGCCTTGGGAGCGAACTACTGAATCTCTGAATTTCCCTGCATTGGATTTTGCCACTTCCTGGCTGTAGAATGTGGATTGTTTTTAGCCCAAACTATGACTTAAACGTATGATTACTACATTTATCTAAAGGAGGAGGAGGAGGAGGAGGAGTTTGGATTTGATATCCCGCTTTATCACTACCAACTCTCCAAAGCTAGCGAGTGCTGCTCATTATGAGAAAAGTTGCCACCCAAACAATGTTCTTGTGTGGCTGTGAGCAAGCCAATTATGGGAGGGAGGTAGCTACCCACTGGCCCTCTAGATGTTGCTGGGCAACAACTCCCATCATCCCTGACCAATGGCCATGTTGGCTGGGGCACATGGGGCAGTTGAAAAACAATAATATCAGAAGGGCCACCAGTTTACTACCCTTGCTTTAAAGGCTAATGGTGCCCTGCACTGGCAGTGTTTTTGGCACAATGGCAGCAACCCCAATAATAGGTTAACAGTGGGGGACTGGGTAGGAATGTTTTAGGTAGTTCCCACTACAGGCTGCAGAGATCTCCCCTTTCTCCCACCAACTTGACACTGGTTTTTACTTACTGAGGTGAGCAGTCACAATTGAACTGGTCTGGTTTTTCCTTGCACTGGCCATTGTAGGCTGTATCAATGCAACATGGGAAACATGAAGCACAAATTACGTGCATGCCTAAGGAAGCAGGAAAAAATGTACACCCTTTGTGCTACAAGGGGCTCAATTTTTTTCCCCCAGGACCCAAGCCAAAATTTAAATCCAACTTTGCACAATTAAATCTTGATGTCAGACTTACATACGACTGCATTAGACAAAACTTTGTTTACAGTATCAGCTTGGTGTGATCCTGCCGGTGGTTCAAGTGAGTGTGGTTTCAACATATAATTTCTGCAGAATTATGCCAAGGGAGCTGCTTCCTCAGCTCTCTGAACAATTTCTGAATGCTTCAGCCTCATCAAGGGCAATTGAAAAAAAGATGAGTAAGATAACATACGGAGCTATTGATGCACAACAATATGTCATCTGGGATTCAAACTGGACTCTGAGGGACTTAGACCAATATATCATCAGCTGGATCTGTGTTAGTTACGTAGTCACTCTATCTACTGATGTCATGTCCAGTGCCAACGAAACTTCAAATATGGATCTCCTCTTATGCTAGAAATAAAGCACAAAAGGAATCTGTGGTCTAATCCGTATAATTCTTTGATCATGGTGACATGCACCACCAAGCACTGCATGAAGGTTCTACCACACAGTCTCTTTGTAATGCAAACCATAAATAACTCAAAACTGGCTCCGTGATTCAGCCTTATAAGACAGATATGGAGGGAGATGGAGGTAGGGAGAGGCACTGATCTCGGTCTTCAACCAACTGAAGAAGTAGAGTTGGCAGAGCTGTACTCACACTCAAAGGGCACAATGCAGTAAGGAAGCAGACCTTGTAAGCCTCAGATGAAATACAGAATGAAGGGATCAGCCTTTGATGGGGAGAGATAAAGTCAATAACTCCACTCAGATCCACACAGCAGCGCTCACCTTTGACATTTCGGCTCGCTCTACGTGAGTGACGTGCCATTGATATCAACAGGAGTCCCTGGCACATATTGGGAAGGAAAGAATATCAGAGGAAAGTACTACTGAGAAAGATTTCCCCTAACTCTGTAAAGGAAAAAGACTTCAGTACCAGGCTTGTGTTGGATTATCGTAAACAGTAAAGGGGATTGTGTGGTGTGTGTGTGTGTGTGTGTGTGTGTGTGTGTGTGTTTTCTTGTTTAAAAAAAACTTTTCACAGCAACCCTCTTAAAAATTAATGACTGAACTTTCATAGGTTCTTTACAAATGTGAGACACCTTAGAAAGAAAATGTAGAGCTGCCATCCTGTTGCCCTGATGGTTTTTTACCTGTTCATGAAGCATTTGCCCCAGAATTGCTGCCAGTGTAATAATCCAAATGTGGGGGCAACATCCACTTGCATTCCTCATCAACTTTACAAGTTTTGGGGCTTATTCTTAAAGTTCCTGGAGCAGCATTGTTGGCACTGCCTCATGGCTCCATAGCACACCACTTAGCTGACTTTGCATACAGGAAATGACATGGGATGGGGTGATCATTGCTCTCTCAAGTATTTGAACAGTTTGCATTTTAATTGTTGGAAGCAATCATTTTTTTAAGCAGCAGAAATGCAGTTTTTGCTCTACTTAAAAAAACAAAACCTTGTATTTAAATATATTGGTTCTGATTCTACTAGCCGATTCCTCTAACAGAAGCCATCTCCATGTGTTGCCTTTTAAGCTAGATCTACTATTTCCTGTGCTCATACACTGGCAAATCATTAGGAATGCTTCAATATCTTATTTCAGAGTGACTTAAGTTGCGTTTTCATTGAGGTTCCTTTGTGCGTAAGAGAATTTGTACACCATTATTTTGAAACCGAAGCACGTTGTGTTTTCAGTGTTCCTAATTCAGGTAGGTGTTGGTCTGACACAGTCTCTCTCTCTCTCTCTCTCTCTCTCTCTCTCTCTCTCTCTCTCTCTCATTGTCCAGTAGAACCTTAGAGACCAGCTAGGTTTGTTCTTGGTATAAGCTTTCATGTGCATGCACACTTCTTCAGATACTGTGTGCATGCACACCAAAGCTTATACCAAGAACAAACTTAGTTGGTCTCTAAGGGGCTACTGGACAATTTTTTTTAATAGTGTTCCTAATTGTTTAGCTTTGGAGCTTTCGGGGGGGGGGGGAAGTCTCTTCTTGTGTGCTTGCTCTAGAGTGACCTAGGAGCTGATCCTCAATGGCTGACTCATCTCCTTGGTTCCAATCAGCCCAAAGGGTGAGAAGCCTTCTTAGTGGCTAAAAAAAAATCCTCTTTCATGCTGATTGGTTGGCTCTAGAATGCTAGAGTCAGGACTCCTGCTGCGGAAGCAGTATGGGGTGTTCAACCCCTCATGACCGCAGACTGTTACACCTCTGAGCCTGACAAGGGGTCTGACAGTGTGAAGTACCTTTTAGCCAAATAGTTTGCAGTTAGTTTGCACCGATTTGCTCTTATGGGATTTTTGTTCGAATAAATAGTAGGTTTGTGGCCCAGTGCAAATGTTACTGTAGAAAGATGAGGAGGTGCTAGCTGCCTCTTGAATAGCCTCCCCATTTGATGAAGGGATAATCTCAAACTCCGTGATAGAAGACGAAGTAGATATATTTGAAATATTGATTATATACAGCTTCTGAAAAATGGTAATGGGGAATTCCTGGATGTAGTATGCATGGTTCTCCTCATCTGAAAAGTTTGATTAATGCACACCTAATCTTTCTTTCCTGCTAATAGACTGTAAAGTGTTCCCTTGGAAAGAAATGAATTATCAGACCAGTAGTACAAGTGGTTTTAAAGAAGTTCATTTATAATGCTGCATCTTCAGCAAGTAATTCTTGACCTAGAAAACTGTTTCACTAAAAATGACTAATTTTGCCAATTTGATATTTTTGCTTTGGGTGTGATTTTACACCAGCAGGCTAATCTATTCTATAGCGTGCTTACCAATGGGAGAACAGAAGAGTCAAATGAACAACAGCATCAACCCCCCCTTTCTTTCTTTCCCCCCCAAACAAATGCCTAGATTATATTTTCCCTCCTTTTAAAAAAAATATCAAGTGGAATCAAGCCATTTCAGGTTGGGAACTCCAAAACCTCTAAAGGTTTGGGCTTGAAGTTGTTTAGCTTTGGAGCATTGGGGGGGGGGGGAGTCTCCAAAGGTTTGGGCTTGAAATTGCACATCACACTTGAGAAGCAGAATTTGGTCCTTTTTAATTGCCGCTTTTGCCTCCATGCTTGTGTTCCAGAGGGTAAGAAACAATTTTCCATTGTGCAGTAGAAGTTTATGTTTTTGTTTTGTTTTTTAATCTGGCGGTAAGTATCACTGTATTCAGTGTCAGCTACTTCCCAGATAAATATGCACAATATTACAGCCCTGTAGTTAGGGAGGGTGGGCTTCAAATTAGGGTTGCCATGTTTCAAAAAGTGAAAATCCAGGTTCAAAAGTTGTTGAGCTTTTCAGTGATTTCTGCCCGGACACTGTTTACAGGGGCCGAATACCAGACGTATGTCAGCCCTGCTTCAGCTGAATTATGTGAACCAAAGTTCAATCACACTTCTCCAACCAAAATATATGTACAGAAGTGCATATATTACGGGGAGATGTGCACAAAAGCCTAAATATTAGTGAGAATAGCATAGAAAATGCATCAGAGAAGGGAAATTGCTCACAAAAAATATGTGTATTATAAAATTGTGTTTATTAGGACTAAAATGCTGACTAATTTCCATGAGGATATTTCTAAAATTAAAATTGCAGCAGAAATGTGGAGGACGGAAATTGACAGATTTGTCCATTCCTGGTAATGGGACAAACCAGGATCCCATAAAAGCTTCTGGGTCAGGCTGAGTTGCTGCTCTGAGCCTTGAAGAGACCTGCTCTTGTTCTCTACAGAGTGTCTTTTCTGGCACAGGAGCTGGATCTGTGCAACTAATTAACAAGATTAGATGGTACCCTGTGCGGATTTCTTTGTCTAATCAATCAGAGTTCAAAAGATGAAAATGTGACTCTGGGTTGTGTTAAAGTGCATTGATTTAAAGTTTGTGTGAGGTGTGTCAATCCCTTTTTCATGAATGTTTTAAGGGGGGGGGGGATATTCTTATGAAAATGCACCAGTTAAATTAGAGATATTTCCCCTTCCTCGGGAGCATGCAGGATCTGAAAGGGCAAAATTCTTCCCCTACATTTATGCCATCTCCTCAGGCAAAGTTGAGGGCCCTGTGTACTAATGCTGCTTGATGTTTAAATAGCACTTTTGAGTCTTCAAAGTCTTCCACATGTTCTCTTGGCAATCTGCTGTGGAAGGTAAACTGATATTATTGCCCCCATATGGAAGATAAGAGCACAAGAAAAACCCTGTTGCAACAGACCAAAGGTTATATATAGTCCTGCCTTCTGTTTCCCACAGAAGCCTACCAGATTCTTCTGGAAAGACCACAAGCTAGTCTTGAAGTCAACAGGGCTCTCCTTCTGTTATTCAGAGACGAAGGTTCCATAGGCTTATTGCCATTGAGAGGCTCCATTAATTTCTCTAGTTTCAGCTACGTTCCATCACACCTTGTAGCAGTGACTTCTGTGAACAAAATACTGTTTGCTTTCTTTTCCTTATCCTGACTCTTCTGTCATGCAATTTTGTTCATGCTAGTTTGCATACTTAAAAGACTCATAAGCTGGTTCATCTAAGGCATGGGTGATTCTGAAATCCAGCCAAACTCAAACCTGCAATGAATCTTGAGCTGGTGACCTAAGATAGGTGAACTGTCAGTCTAGGCACAACCACAGACCTGTCATTTATATACGTTTGCAGGCAAGTGGGGCTGACTGCTCTCCTGAGACACTGGGATATTTATACAGCTGCAACACAGATCTCAGGGACGAAGCATGCCAACCCCACTCACACCTGCCTTGATAGCAGTGAACTTGTAACACGAGTGCTTGCTGAAGTGACGTTACCTATCTGGTTCAGTCTAAGGCTGCCATATTTCAAAAGTGAAAATCCAGACACAAAAGTTGTTGAATTCCAGACGTATGGTAGCCCTAGTTCAGTCACAACCCTGCAAATCTTCTGTTGCTCTCCCAGTTCCAATTTGTATCAGTAATATATATATATATATATATATATATATATATATATATATATATATATATATATATATTTGCTGCCCAACTGACTGGGTTACCCAACGTACCCCGGGCGACTTCCAACAAGTCAAAACACAATACGACATCAAACATTTTTTAAAAATACCCTATACAGAGCTGCCTTCTGGAAGTTGTATGGTTACTTATCTCCTTGCTGTCTCATGGGAGGGTATTCCACAGAGTGGAGCACCACTACCGAGAAGGCCCTCTGCCTGGTTCCCTGTAACCTCACTTCTTGTAGTGAGGGAACTGCAGAAGGCCCTCGGAGATGGACCTCAGTGTCTTGGGCTGAACGATGGGGGAGGAGATGCTCCTTCAGGTATACAGGGATGAGGCCATTTAGGGCCATTTAAAGGTCAGCAATGACACTTTGTAGATCCTTTAAGACTGGTGTCACCAGTCTGGCAGCTGTGTTCTGGATTAGTTTCTGAGTCACCTTCAAAGGTAGCCCCATGTGCTAATGAGAATTATTATTAATGTCTATTTGTCATGCAAAAGGGCAGATTTTCAGTTCTTCTCTCTCCACCAGCTCCCCTTACTACCAAAACCTGCTCCCCTCAACATGGCAATTAGGCTTTAAAGCAACTTCTATTGGCAATTGTCTCTTCTGACTATTTACAGAATTAAGAAGGATATTGACAAGCTGGAACGTGTGCAGAGGATGGCGACCAAGATGGTCAAGGGTATGGAAACCAAGCCTTATGAGGAACGGTTGATGGAGCTGGCTATGCTTAGCCTGGATAAGAGGAGATTGAGAGGAGATACGATAGCCATCTTCAAATATCTGAAGGGCTGACACATGGAAGATGGAGCAAGCTTGTTTTCTCCTGCTCCGGAGGGTACGACCCGAACCAATGGATCCAAGTTACAAGAAAGAAAGAAGATTCCAACCAAACATCAGGAACTAAGTCCCCCAGAAGGGGATGGACTCTCCTTCATTGGAGGTTTTTAAGTGAAGGTTGGATGGCTATCTGCCATGGATGCTTTAGTTGAAATTCCTGCATTGATTGGGGTTGGACTAGATGACTCTGGGGCTCCCTTCCAACTTTACAGTTCTATGATTCTATGTGGGGGAGATCGAGGCCTAACATCACAATCTCAATTCCCCCACCAGATGCACTAAATAGGCAACGACTGATTGTGGGAACACGGCTTTTCAGAGTCAATGAAAGAGAGTATGAGAAATATTGATGGACTCTCTGTCTAAATGTGCCAGCTGTTGAGAGAGAGTTGTTTTCACTTGGACCGGAGAACGGCATGTGCCCAATGGGGAACTCAAGGCCATCTCTTTATACTGTGCTTTCTACTAACAAGTTCCGTGCAGCGTGTTTCCATCTGCCTGCATATGCTAGGAATGCTTGTTGTTGTTGTTGTTGTTGTTGTTAGGTTTCTTCATACCTTTCAAGCTTTGCAGTCCCCCCTTCAGCTTAAAATTTCCCATATGGCTGATCATCACTGTCTTACAAACTCGAGCTGACAATTGGTATATCTACAGTATTTAGCAAGCACTAGCATGGCTTATTGCTGCAGATTGGAATGCTTACAAATAAGTGACCTTTGGCAGGGCTGTTAAACGTTGCCTTCTATCGCCCATAACTCAGTGGTAATGCACATGCCTGGCATGCGAAAAGTGCCAGCTTCAAGCCCTGGCATTCCTATGTGAAACCCTGGAGAGACAATGCCAATCAATGCAAACTAACCCTTTGCTAGGAGGGCTGGTGTTCTCGCTTCGTATAAGGAAGTTTTCCCCCAAAGAACCCCGGGAAGTGTAGCATGTCAAGGGGGCTGAGAATTGTTAGGAGACGTGATTCCCCTCGCAGAGATATAATTTTCAGAGCCGTTTAACAACCAATCCCTGCAGCTCTGTGAGAGGAATAGAGATCTCCCCTCAGCACCCTTAAAAATAACACCTTTCCCAGAATCCTTGGTGGGGAAGCACTTTAAACTCATAGGGTGAATGTGGCCTAAGGCTGTGATTTTAAGCGTGCTAGCCTAGAAGTCAGTCTCTTCCACTATGTGGAAACCAGCACCAGAATTGAGAGCAAACTGCAAAATGGCACCTCATGGACCAATGCATTCAAACACAAACTGATCCACATGAGCTTGCAGGCATCGGTGACACCACTATCTCAAAAGCTCCAACTGTCCCTATTTTCCGGAGACAATGCCGGATTTGCAGAAGCGTCCCTGGATTCTGATTTGATCCAGGAATGTCCCACTTTTCCTTTGTTGTTGTTGTTGTTGTTTAGTCGTTCAGTCGTGTCCGACTCTTCGTGACCCCATGGACCAGAGCACGCCAGGCACCCCCATCCTCCACTGCCTCCTGCAATTTGGCCAAACTCATGTTGGTAGCTTCGAGAACACTGTCCAACCATCTCATCCTCTGTTGTCCCCTTTTCCTTGTGCCCTCCATCTTTCCCAACATCAGGGTCTTTTCTAGGGAGTCTTCCCTTCTCATGAGACTGAGCAAGGAGATAAATGGAGTTATGTGACCCCTGAGCAAGGAGATAAACATTTAAAAAAGCCCCAAACCCTCTGTTTTTTAAAACAGGGTGTTTTTTTAAAAAAAATAATTAATGTTTTATTACGTTTTTATATGTTTTGGAAGCTGTCCAGAGTGGCTGGCGCAACCCAATCAGATGGGTGGGGTAATAATAATAATAATAATAATAATAATAATAATGGAATAGGATGTCCCTATTTTCATCAGAGAAATGTTGGAGGGTATGCACCTGCATGCTGTCTGTCATTAACACCCCCACAATACCCTGGCATAGTGTCACTCCAGGGCACTGGGCAAAGGTTAAAATAGTGACTTTCTACCTGTCCACAGCTGCTACTTGGCAGTAGGAGTGTGGATAAGGAGGGCCCTGCTGAAGTGATACTATACCCTCCCAGGGCATTGAGCCATTTGCAATCACCTAGCCATACTGGGCGTCGCCACTGGTTTTGGCCTCATTGAAAGGGGCAGTTTTTTTGCCACACTGTCAAATTGTCCTCACATGTAACACTCCCCCCCCCCCCGAGTGGATGGATGGCTGCTATTCATTTTTATATAAAGGACAGTAGAGACTTTAGTTTGAGACTTAGTGTCTGAGGTAACTGTAGCTGTGGATTTATCTCACTACATGGTGAGTCGCTCTATTTATGAGGTGGTAAAGCAACTGTTTGGAACAGCTTCTCTTTTTTCACTGTTCACCGGTCAAAACAGTTGAATCAGGAAATTGAACGTGTCTCAGCAAATAGAAATCAGCTAATACATGGAAATGCGGGCCTCCACATGCATTTTCCTGCAATGCGCACATGTCAAAAAGAAGCACGTGTGGGGTTATTTTTAATGATGGAAGTTTGTTCGGATGAATTAACTTTTTTAATTTTGTTTTTTTCTCAACAGATAAACTGAGAGTGAAGTCTTTTACACGTCCACCCAGAAGCAAGTGCCGCTGAAGTGAATAGGACCTACTCCCAAGTAAGTGGGCATGAGATTGCAACCTCACTTACTGCATAAATCAGAGGTTGCCAATGTGGCACCCACTTGTGCCAGAGTGCCCACCGTTATTACCTATGATGCCCATGAAAAGTATCAGGAACTCTCCCCTCAAAAATCCACAATGCATTTTTGCTCTTCCTGCTCATTTCAGCCTCTCCTACCTTGAAGCAATTATGCCATGCCTCCACGGCAGCCATTTTGTGTGTTAAGCCACACCCCTGTAACTGGCACCCACAGGCACTTTCCTCAAAATTCCTCACGTTCACACTGGCCGAAGAAGTTTGACAATACCTGCTTAGGAGACCTCACTGGAGTACAGCTTAACTTGCCTTCTACCCCTTTGTCCAATTTTTTGGGGAAATGTTTTCCATCTCTCCCAACAAAGGAGCTGGTTACAGCTTATACACCAAAACTATCTCCACCTCCGTGTGTGTGTGTGTGTGTGTGTGTGTGTCCAGTCCAGCCTAAAGAACACCCAAAACATGACTTGCCAAAATGATAGGCTGTAGCACTTTGGAATTGATTGCAGTTCATTGACGGACAGCCAGGAATCTTGACTTTCGCCTCGTCTTGTAAAGGAGTCAAATGGTTTTTGATTGCCAGGCCATATCTCCTAAATCCCATTTTAGTTCTTGCCGCCAATGAAGCTAGAAAGATCTCTAACAACAACAACAACAACACACCAAACAAAGGATTATGTGTGCAGAGCTTGAGTGCCACTGCACATGTCTTGATTTTGCTGCCTAGACATATATTTAGCCTGCGTAGGGAGCAGTAAATCAGTGGGGTGGTGCATGGTTGCCTGACTTGCCAATGCAGAGTGTTGCTGCTGGTTGCGAAAGGGGTGAGGCGGAAGTGAACCTGGTTCTGTGGAGATGTAGCGGTAAAGCCAATTTCCCCCAGAATTCCCCCTTCCCCCAGCACATTTCCTTTCCTCTTTTCAGTAACCAGGAGCAACACTCAGTGTTGGGAAACCAGGTGAGCAATGCCACCACACCTATGCCTCCCTGCTATTGGTGAGGTGAAAATGCCATCATTTAACAGTTTTTAAATTTACAGTGGTACCTCGGTTTTCAAACGTAACCTGTTCTGGAAGACCATTCGAGTTCCGAAATGTTTGAAAACCAAAGCATTTACTTACAGAAGCATTTACTTATGGAAAACTCAATACAGAAGCCACATAGCATATTTGACTTCCAAAAAGCGTTCAAAAACCGAAACATGTACTTCTGGGTTTTCGGCATTTGAAAACCGAAAGGTTTGACTTCTGAGACATTTGAAAACTGAGGTACCACTGTATTTTTATTAAAGTAAGCTAGGATTTCATTGTACATAACTAAAAAAACCAAAACCCCAGATTCAGTAGATTTTATTACAACTTTTCATAGTGGAGATTTTTTCTGGCTCTTGTCAAGGCCAATGGCTAGTACAGTCAAGTTGTTGCTTAGTTGTCTTGCTTTATCCCATGGTGAGGAGCCTGGTGATTCGCAATTTGCAAGTCCAAACAAATTCAAGTATATGCAAAGCTGAAGTCCACCTGAACAGGGCAGCAAGATGTTACGTTCACAAAGCTCCAAGACTTGTTTTCGTTCCAGCTTTTTATTGGGTGGAGAATGAGAGCATCTCTGTGGCCTTTCCGGACAATCTTTTAACTAGCTGACAGCTGCTTGGAAGCCCTGATGAAATACCTCTGCTTTGACTCTCCCGTGGCACCGCACACTTTGATCAGGAAACTGACAAGGAATGTTTTGCCTCAGGCTTCCTCACTAGCATCCCTCATGTTCTGCTGTAAAGCTATTATTGTTTGTAATACCTGTTAAATATGGTGATAGTGAAGCGCTTGGCAGTGGGCCGCTTCAGGAAACAAACTGTAACTGGAGATCAGAAGCTCGTCCAGTCTTTTTCTCTCCTTTCCTTCTCTCTCTCTCTCACACACAACATGCCCCCTCAAAAATCTGCACCCGGGGCCACGGCCCCTCTGGCACACCCAATGCTATGCCCCTGCACTGATAGAGGTTTGAAAGGATACAAAAAGGGTGAGAGCCTTCTCCCCACTGATGGGGTGCTCTCCCCAGTGAGGTCCACCAGGCATCATCATCCACATCCTTTTGGCACCAGGTAAAAACTTATCTGACCAAACATATCTGACCAAACTGCGGGAGGCAGTGGAAGACAGGAGTGCCTGGCGTGCTCTGGTCCATGGGGTCATGAAGAGTTGGACATGACTAAACGACTTAACAACAACAACATATCTCTTCTCTTAGGCATTTGATGGATGAGGATGTTTTTGCTGTTTGCTGACGGGGTCTTTTTGCTACTGGATTTGTTTTACAGCTTTCATTGGGTCAGCTTTATATGCCAAAGTCAGATTAATATATGTCTAACAACAAATAAGTGGAAATGATAATAGCCTTCAATAGCCGTAATCTTCCATGAATGTGTCTAAGCTGGTGGCCGTCGCTAAATCCTGTTGCAGGAAATCCTGTTGTTCCCTTCTAAGAACCTGGTGCTCACCTACCACCACAGCACACAATAATAACGATGCCACAGCCCAGCTAGGAAGCCATTCCTGTCCGCATCACTCTTTCACTTGACCTTAGGCCTGAAGTGCATCATATCCCCTTCGGTTCGATGGGTAGCACTGACTCATTGCTGACCAAAGTCAAGGTTGCTGATGAGGTCAGAGAAGCGAAAGCACGGAAGGGTGAATCAGTTCATTACAGCGCTCCATTCCGCCTGACCTGTCCTGGTAAAGGCACAGCTATTCGATAAAGGAATGCGCCAAGGGCCGTGGTATATGAATGCCAGTCCTTATGTTTAGATTTTAAGTTTCCGAGCAGGTCAGTTTCGACCAAATTGCCTCTGTAAATATAAAAGTGCCCTGAGTGTAGCAAACTCCGAGACATTCAGGCCTTGCTATTAAAGGGGCATAGCCGCCTCCTCAGTGGCTTTCCGTGTTACAGAGGAAATCATCTGTGAGATGTATTGAAGCTTTGCCAAGTTGCTTCCCTGACGATGACCTGACTGTGGTGGTTATTGTTGGGAAGGCCCTACTTGAAGGCTTTATTGTGCTGTAGTATTTCAGCCCAGGAAACAGAGCAAATATTGGCATGAAATACCGTTTGCTGTTGCTGCTGGTACTTTGGAACACACCAGCCAAGAGCATAAAGTCGTAAAATAAAGATGTATGCTTTAATTTCCAACCGGTATCTTGGTAGTCTATAAAACTGAAATACAGTACCATTATTAGCCCTTTCTTTACATCATTATTGTATCGAGCATTCCCTGCATGCTAGATTTTTCAAAATGGGCAGGGGAGTGAAAACGACAACAACTCTATTCCTATTAGAAAGGTCAGAATAAGAGAGATGTTCGTGCAACCACACTAGCTGGGGACTAGGCCCCTACCGGTATGTAGGCAACAGGCCATTTTTTAAAAATGCAAATAATTCACTTTGTTTTGCAATTCTTTGGGGAATCGGTTAAACCAGGATGGGGAACCAATGGTCATCCAGACATGTTGTTAAATTGGTCATCCCTGACCACTGGCCATGGTACCTAGGGCTGATAGGAATTGGAATCCAACAGGTTCCCCATCCCTGATTTAAATGCACACAAAGAGAGTTATTAGTTATACAATGAGTTGCCTGAGACTGTGTTGTACTATGTGTACAATATGAATGCATAGTTTTCTTTTGGGATTCTTGGCCAATCAAGCCTTGGACCTGGAATTGAGTGTTGGTTGCAAATTTTGGACCAGCCAATATGGAAGTGTCAATAAGCATGTGATTAATTAATAAAGAGAAATGTGGATGGAAAAGGATAACAATCTGATAAAGCTGGGGTGTTCCTTAACAGTTGCCACATCTAGGTACCTATCAGTGTGTGTTTTCATCAGACGACCGGAACATGTGCACATTTGAAGAGAGAATGGGTGAAAGACATCTCAGTGGGGACACACTTGCAGTTTCCTAAAAGTGACAAATCCAGCTTCCTCTGACATTTATTCTGGAGCCAGTTTTGAATCATGGATATTTAGTATATCAAAATGTATCACAAATAATGGCCATAATTTATCAGAAAATAATTGAAATAAAAGAACTTAAGCATGCTTACCTTTCCAATGGATTGCGGTCAGTGCTTCTATCTATCTATCTATCTATCTATCTATCTATCATCTATCATCTATCTATCTATCTATCTATCTATCTATCTATCTATCTATCTATCTATCATCTCTATCATCTATCTGGTGCTTTTTTCTTAAAAAATGTTTATTATTCTCCTACTCATATTGAAATACTGCCCCTCAATGAGGCCAAACTTAGATTCACAAAATTCTTAGGGATATGCGTACCCCTGCATCCCCCCAGAAAAAAGCAGTCTGTCTGTCTGTCTGTCTGGCTGGCTGGCTATCTATCTATCTATCTATCTATCTATCTATCTATCTATCTATCTATCATGATCTCTATCATCTATCTAAATATCTATCTGTCTATATATTCATGCTATGAATGATTAATCACAGCCAACTTGTCAAAGGAAGTAATGGTGTAGAATTCAGTTGGAATGAGGTGAACAAAAATGGGCGGTGGAACCCTTGTGCATGGTAAGAAATATGACCCTCTAGTTCAGGCATCCCCAACCTGTGGCCCTCCAGATGTTTTGGCCTACAACTCCCATGATCCCTAGCTAACAGGACCAGTGGTCGGGGATGATGCGAATTGTAGTCCAAAACATCTGGAGGGCCAAAGGTTGGGGATGCCTGCTCTAGTTCATTTGAGTAAGACTATATTTTTGGTGTGAAACAAGGAGAAGAAGAAGAAAGTAGATGCAAGGGTACATCAGCATCAGCATAATGAAAACAGATAGTAAAGGTATGCATGCACACATATGCACAGCCCTACTTGAGCTTTATTCTAATGGGTAATTTATCATCTAAATGCATTCATTCAGGGAAGGGGGAATTACACTCAGTTATCAGTAAAATAAATGGAGTCGGCTGAGATTACTTATTCATGCAATTGGGGTGTTCCAGACTATGGGAATGAAGCAGATGAGTGATCTTCAAGGAATACTCACCATGCTCTTGATGCTCATGTTTATCATATTTCTTAGGGATAGTAGTCTTAACAGACCAAAGAAAATCAGATAAATACTGACCAGGCAGACAGTGCTGTGTTTGTATCTGCCACTGCCGGCTAATTATATGGTGAGGAATTAATAAGATGGAAAGTGGTCGTGTTTACTCTCTGGCAATGTTATCAAGTGCACATCCTCAAGCTAGAAAGGTCAGTGCATTCAGCTAATGAAATGCCGAGTATTAGAGCAAGGCATATTTCTGTACCCCTCTGGGTAAACTGGGCCTAAATTCGCTCACTTACTGATAGAGGGACTGAAATTGCTAGAGAGAAAGCTGAATGTGGGTACTGCAATCTGTGCTGGCATCTGTCTGACTCAGGAGACAATGGAGGAGTGAGCCTTTGGAGATGAGGTCAAACTGTTGGAAGGTTGCAGTGCCTGCTGTGGCTGTAAAGACTGATGCGGGAGAGACATGTTTTATTGCAGCTGAGGCAGATGAAGGCATCCAGTTGTTCTACTGCAGATGCACCATGGCGTTTCTTCTCTCTGAGCTCCTCCCAACAGTCATTTCTCCTATGGTCACTGCTATGGAGACATGACCTGACTGTCTCCAGGCGCTGCGGTTGTCTGCAATGGATTCTCATATGGTGCAGTTAATGTTGCCAGCCTTCATGTCATCTTTCTAACACAGAGTTGGCCTGACAACAGGCCTGGTGCCTGGTTGCCACAGAGCACACCCTTGGGGATCCTGCCATCTTCCATTCTGTGGACATGACGAAGCCAGAATAGACATTGCTTAGACAGGAGTGCGAACCTGCTAGGAATGTGGGCTTTGAAGAGCACATCTCTTTTTGAAATTCTGCCCTGCCATTTGATACCCAAAATCCTCCTGATACAGTGGCTGTGGAAGGTGTTGAGGCATCACTCCTGATGGCTGTAAGTTGCTCACAACTCAATTCCATAAAGCAGCGTGCTCAACTCGCAAGCCTGGTGTACCTCATCTTGGATGTTAGCATCGCATTCTCCCATACACTTTTGGAGAAGCGAGCCATTGCCGTAGCTGCCTTGCCAATACATTTGTCCAGCTCAGCATCGCTGGAGAGATTACTGGTTATGGTGGAACCCAGGTAGACAAAATTGTCTACCACCTCAAGTGTGTGGTCTGTTAGTATTTCACCCCCTCCCTTTGTGAGAATCGTATGACTTGTGGTCTGAGAGAAGGGGGAGGGAACTGAGTCTTTGATCTCCTATTTAGCTTCTCTGTGTTAGTAAGACAGACAGGGTTTGTTCTGTTTCAGTTCAGTTCTAGTTATGAGTTAGTTCTATCTCTGCTGTAGATAAGATGTGTGGAAGAAACTTAGCCACACAGGCTGTATAATTTATGTATATAATGTAGCTTGTAGAAATAAAGAAGAACTGTTTCAAGTTACCATAGCCAGCGCTTTATTCGACCTCTGAAGTAGTGCAGGTGCTCATGGCACACAGTCGTGAGTCCAGTTATCCGGATTAAGCTGAAGGTGTTCCAGTCTTCTTGCCTGGCCCAGTCGGGGCACAAAGAGGGGCACAAGACATGGACAGAGCCTGGCTTAAATCTACATGGTCACCAATGTTGATGCGTGAAGTGCTGGTGATGTCCTGACCCAATATGATGGTCTTCGTCAGACGAAAAGGAACAAAAACAGCAAATAGTGATAATATCCACTGGTTTGTTTACCCATTCTGGACAAGGCAATTTCTGCTCTCATTTCTGTTTTCTCCAGCATTCTTCAACATCCCTAACTCAGGCATTAGATTCCTATCTACCATGTGATGTGGAGCTCATTTTACATAGAGATCTGAGAACTGGACTTTTTAGCTTTCACATGGCAATCCTGAGCAGGTCTGCTAAGAAGTATGGAATTCAATGCGACTTACTCTTAGGAAATTGGGAAGAACTTTGCAACCTGTCTCTCATTCATTTCCCATAACAGATCACCATATTTGAGAGTGAGAAGGAAATTGTATCCATGTCAGAATGGTTTGTGGTCCTTGCTGAACTTTTTGCATGAGTTTCTTTGTTCCCCTTTGTCTTCCATTAACTGGTAGCTGACTTGTTTCAGTCATCTGGAGCCATTTTCCCCAAACTTAAATTCAGTTCTCCAGATTTCTGCCGCAATTTGTGTGTGTGTGTTTTAAAAAATACTCATGAAAATTCAACAGCATTTTGCTGAGAATTTCTCCTCATGAACACATTTTTATAGGCAGTTGTGGCTAACGTACACATTTTCGCAAGCAATTTCACCTAATATAATGCATTTTGTATGTTATTTTCACTAATATGTTCACATTGATGCACACGTTTACCTAGTATATTCTTTCCTGAGAACTCTGTATGTTTGGAGAACTGCATCACAAAATTCAGATAAATGCGAATTTTTAAGGATGACTGTATTTTGGTTCTCACATTGCTTAGGGAAGTATGGATTGGAAAAATTTGCCGTTAAATGTGAACTGAATCAGATTTCTCCCTCACCTCTAGCATCAATTGAAACCTCTCTCAACTGAAGGCTGGCAACTGGGATTTCATCTTGAAGATGCTTAAATTCAAGTAGGCTATTTTATTTGGTTGTAAGTCAGATCTGTATATAAGGGAATTAATAAAACCAACATTCTCCTTTCACAGACACCTCCTTGCACAAGCTGCTGTGAGCGTCTCATAATCAGGCTTTGTATAATGTTGCTTTGTACCTCGTTATTGATTAAATAAATAGATCAGGGATCATCCAAGCACACAACTTTAAATGAATCCAAACATCTGCCCTTGAAAATATTTGAATGTTAGACTTTTGTTTGGAAGATTGTCATGAGCAGTAACAAATGCAAAGCAGGGCTTTCAAAATGACTTTTGTTAGAGGCATATTCTTGAACTATTCATCTGTGCTAAATGCATTTTGCTTGAATTGTATGTCATGTTGCCAGAAAAGAGTTGTTTCCATGCCAACTCATTTGCAGCATGGGAAAGAGGAGCGAGGGGGTGGGGGGGAAAGGGAGAGGAAAGTGGGGTGGACGGAATCAAAGCCACTAACATCTGGAAGATGTCAGTACTGATAGAAGCTACTTGCCATGAAAGGCAAAAGACTGCAGGAGGCTTTGCCAAATAGACGTTATGTAGAGGGTAGCACACTGTAAACTCACTGCTCAACAGTGAATCATTATTCCATTTTTGGCAATATGTTGGGTCTAACCCTTGCGCCAAAGATAGGTTTGCTATGAAAGGAATATAAATACCATCCATAATTCTCATGTGCATGTTCTCTCTCTCCCTCTCTGACAAAGATCTAAGTGGCATATTTTTTACACTATTATTCTTACCATATCCACCCCATGTAAAGCAAAGTGAACTAGTGAAAGAACTGCACTCCGCTTCCCAGACTATTTCTTTCCATTCTCAGTACTGCTGGGTCTCCCTTTTATAGAGACCCAATTTATCAGTAAGATTTGCGAGTGCTGGGTGTCTGAAACTATGGATTTGGTCTTTGTGTCCACTCCATTCTCTCCTGCACCCACATGCAGAAATTCTTTCCTCCTCCTCCTCCTCTTCCTCCTCCTCCTCCTCCTCCTGCTCTCTCCCATTTTCTTTCCTTGTTTTGCCCTCAGATAGAAATGAGATTGTTTGGTTGTTACCTAAGCATTATGAAATGCCCATGGCCAGAGCTGTGGTACTTGAAAACTTCACGTACCTAGATATATTTAATTTTGAGACTGTCTGGGAGCTGCTGTGCTGTTAGGGCAACAGCAAGCGGCAGAAGCAGCATTTTTTGCTTCATGGTGCTGGGACACTTCTAATTTTCTTAACTACGGGCTTACAGCTTCATTTAATTTATATTTGTAGAGGCACAGTTATTGCTAACTGAAATGTTCTGCAGTAGAAGCGGTGGATGCAATACTCCTGCCGTCAGTGGATGGAAAAAAATACCATTGGTTTTAATGGATTATGCTGTTTCTGTGGTTCTTTCTCTCTCTTATAATACACTAGTAGCAAAAACTCAATTTATGCGGAAGCTTGGTTCAGGTTCCCAAACACCTTGCATTACAGGCCCATGTTTCCTCATGTTTTGTTTTGTTTTTTAAATGTATTTATTAACTTTTTTCAAAACATCAACAAAACACATAAAATAAACCAATACAACAACTACAAACACTCCACAAATACAAAAACAAAAACTATACAAACTACAAAATAAAAAAAATAAAAAACCAAAAAATTATTTGTTAAAGACTGCTTCTTTCCTTAACATTGTTGCTTGACTTCCTCACGTCTGCCCTTCCTGCATTCATTGTCCTTCATCTTTAGTAATTGCTTTACATTATACCAACCATATTTTCCAAAAAAAAAATCTTATCCATTTCTTAAAATTATTTTCTTAATTCATTATTTCACATTCCGTTAACACTTAACGTAAGTCTAAATCTGCAGTCTAACATTTCTTCCAAGTTCTTTCTAAATTTCAATCTTACTATATTTTTTCAAATACATTTTAAATTTCTTCCATTCTTCTCCCACCGCGTCATCCCTCTGGTCACGGAGTTTCCCGGTCATCTCAGCAAGTTCCATATAGTCCATCATTTTCATTATTTTCAGTCGTTGGTAGTTCCTCTGTCTTCCAGCTTTTAGCTATCAAAATTCTAGCTGCTGTTGTGGCATACATAAATACAGTTTTATCACATTTTGGGATTTCTCAGCCTAGGATGCCCAGTAAAAAAGTTTCCCCGTGTTTTAAACCCTTCCCAAACAGCCACCTCATGGCCTCAATAAACCAGAAGTGTTCAACTGTTTTCCAGGGAAGCAGGGTTTTCTTAGAGCCCTCTCAGGAGTTCCTCGGTAAGGGCAGGCAAGTTTCACGAAAGGGAATTTGATTACTTTCCTAATGGGTAGCAGAAGATCAGGTGAGGCAGAATAAGGCCTTTCAAACACACCTGGCTTTAGTGCTGCATAACATACCTGGGTAGAGCTTCACCCATCAGCTGCAGAAACAAGACAAATACAGGAGTCCTAAAGATGCAAAAAAATAAAATAAAAAAGTTAGCACACCGTGTGAGTCTACCTACAGAACATTGTCCAGTGTCAAGGGAGCTGACACGTAGCACAGTTCGTTTGCAGATCAGAGAGAGACAAGGCAACAGTAGTTGCCTTGCAGTTGGCCGTTTTATTAAGGAACCAGAAAAAGAAAACATACACAGATTCCTGAAAC
Source organism: Lacerta agilis (assembly GCF_009819535.1). Taxonomy (NCBI): domain Eukaryota; kingdom Metazoa; phylum Chordata; class Lepidosauria; order Squamata; family Lacertidae; genus Lacerta; species Lacerta agilis. The sequence continues at coordinate 21,473,988 of NC_046317.1, forward strand.
ATACTCCATTATTGCAAGCCTGTTGCTCAGACTGTCTTGTACCTCCCACTTCACTCTGTTCCCTCGGTGTCAGGACCCTTGGTGAGCCCCAAGGGACCCTCTCTGTCTCTGTCTGGCTCTCTGCTCTGTTATGTGCATCAAACACCATTTTCAGGGACCGGGAGGAGTTGGCAGGCTGTCAGCAGAAACAGGCTGTGGGGGCTCTGTGGTGAAGCTGCCGACTCCTGCTTGTTTGCCCCTTTTCCTCATTCTCCAAGCTCCGAGTTTCTCGTACCTCCCAGCTCTTCCCCTCCTCCTGGGTGTGCCCCGTTTCCCACCACCAGGAGCCCGGATCCAAGTCCTCTTCCTCTGCACTTTCCCTGGGGGGCTCTTGGTCAGGCGGTTTCCACCGCTCCGCCTCACCTAGCCAGTCCCTGACATCCAGTAATGCACAGCCACAGGGGGCTATTAACTCAGCATTCTAAGGCAGGGGTGGGGGACTTTTTTCCACTCAAGGGCCACATTCCCTTCTGAGCAACGCTCTGAGGGCCACATGCCAGGGGCGGGGGGGGGGTGTGGAGCCAGAGACAGAAGGGTGTGAAGAGTGAATTGCAAATGTCACCTTTGGACAATAGGCTAGTTTCTACACACACACACACACACACACACACACACCATCTGTATCCTCAAGGACACATTCCAGCTAGGCGAAAAACAAAACCCTGGGATGTGAGGGATGTGTGCTGGGGAGAGTTCCAAGGGCCTGCTTGAACGGCCACATTTGGCCCCCACACCTGAGGTCCCCCACCCCTGTCCTCATGTGTGCTTTTGGGGCAGCGGCAATAGGGATGCCAGTGTATCACTTCTTCTCATTTACATGACTTTGTCTCCTTTACATCTGGAGGTGTGGTTGTTGTCTTGCCTTGGTAATAGATTAGATGGGAGCCAGCAAATGTCTTTACGGTATAGTTGTTTAGTTATTTTAGCTCCTTCCTTCCTTCCTTCCTTCCTTCCTTCCTTCCTTCCTTCCTTTACCATCATTCTGAGGGGGGATAGGTAATGTAAGAGCTATTGTTCTGACACCCTACACGTTTAATATTTTCTATCTGTCGGTGCATCACTTTGGGAGATTCTTGTTAAAAAGCTGGGGACCCCCACCACACCCCACACACATAGGGATTATCAGAGGCCAGTGGATTTCAAATTTTCCACTTTCAGGGAACCCTCACTTTGCCTTCTTGTTTCTTGCTGAGGATTCTGGATTCAAAGCATGCTCTGCCATATTTATTTATTTTATTAAATCCTATACCGCCCTTCATCTGAGGATCACAGGGCCATTTACAGTATTAAAAAACACAGCGATATATAACATAACGACAGACAAAACAATACCCCTCCACACATACACACAGTTTAAAAGGCCATAGATTGTTTAATGGGGGCGGCTCTATCAAAGAAACACACACACATACATTCAGGACTGCTAAAATTAGTATATTAAGTTTTCAATCCCTTTGATTTCAAGGGGGAAAGAAAACATCTTGATCATGTAAGCGGAGTGTTGCCGAGCTGGGCCTTGAAATATTTTTAAGTGTTCCAATGAGAAACCATTTCCAAGTCAGCATTTGAAGCCGTTCGAATGTAATTTTAAACCACACTGTGGTTGTAATTTTATACACACTTACCTGGGAACACGCTCCAATGGAAACAATGAGACACACTTGTATAGGAGTGTGTTGTAACTGCGCTGCATTGATTTTTGTCTTTCTCCTAATCAAATATTTCAGTTCAGTTAATTTTGGCTATTTGGTGGGGCAGGGGAGGAATTTCAAATGATTCATCCAAGTTTCCTCACTGTATTTTTTTCCTGTCTCTTTTGCCCATCTGTCCTAGAGAAGTGGGGAACTTCTAAGCCCTTGAGATGATGTTGGATTTGCGAATCCCATCCTCTCTGGCCATTGGCTGAGGCTGATGGGAGCTTGGAGTCGTCAACATCTGGGGGGGGGGCAAAGGTTCCCACCGCTAATCTATCCTTTACTCCATTTCCCCAGACCCCTTTGTTTCTTTTTATTATTATTATTTTGCTAGTTATTTTTTATTGATTTTCCATCATTTTTAACAAATTGTCACCAAATTTATACAAATTAATAAAAATTTAAAAGATGACTTCCCACCCACCCCAGATGCTCCCTCTATTTTCCTCCCTCCTTTGCTGCTACTAGTAGAATAACTTTTCCAGATATCATTTCAAAAAGCAGTCATCCCGCAAATTTGAAGATTTGTCCTAAGACAAAACATCTCAAGAAAGTGAAGGCGATGGAATTAAAGGTTTCTTTATAATGGTATTAACTTATTTTATTTATATTTTACTATCATACTATATTAAAGTAGCATATACTGCCTCTCCTCGATCTGAGACTGGTTGCATTTGATAAGACTAACCAAAGGAAAACAGCTATTGGTGAGATGGAAGAGAAACTACACATCTAGGTAAACTATTCAAACTGATCTGTTTATGCTGTACTTAAATCCCAAACTTTTCTTAGTAAAATAAAATCAGTGTTTTGCCTCTAAGGTGTCGCCAAAGTGAGTCAGTAAGTGATGGTGGTGGGGGGGGGGGAAGGAGCCCCACAAGTAATCTGTCCTTAAACAAACGGAATATTTATTGATGCCAAATCATGTTCCTATTGTTAGAGAGGCTTGATCACAATGCCAAATTGTATTGTTCGGCAGGGATACAAAAAGCACCAGCTTTGCTTCTGTTATGTAAAATAGGCATTATATAATTATGATGCCTCGTCTTCTTACAAAGTCTCTAAATCAACAGTAAATGCTCTGCACTCTCTCGCTGTAAATAGGAACATATTGGCTTTGATTTCTCCAGAACGTTACATAATTGCTTTGATCTTTATCGTGAATTACTCTTCAGCTGAGTTTCATGGCCTGTGTTGTCAGTTTAAAATTTAGGGGTTGGGGAAGAGGTATTATAGACCAAAATGAGAAGAGACAAGGGTTTTGTTTTGTGCCGGAACAGCTGCTCTGAATACCAAGGCGTCCGTGAAAGAGATTAGGGCTCTTCACTTGAGACAAGAGATGGCTGAGTGGAAGACATGGTAGAGGTATATAAAATCATTAATGGCTTGCGAGATGTGCTTAGGAAACACCTGTTTACCCTTTCACAGAGCTCAAACACACACACACACACAGAGGAGCACCTGATGATTTCCCCTAGCAACAGGTATTTTTTTTAAAAAGCAGAATGCACACAGTGCAAACTTTATCTATAAAATGCTCTCTATCAGAGGTTATAATAATGGCCAGTCACAGAATTAAAATTGCTACAGTCTTTATGTGGCAATTCTGTTTGCCACGGTTATCCCTCCTTTGTCTCTCCTTCTCCTTCTCACCGTTTGCTCCATAAAGGCCCTCTGAAGTAGCGAGAGATGTGCTGGGAGCAGGGCATCTAGAAAAGTGTGTGTGTACGCGAGGCTGGTGGAAATAATCTCCCTCCCCATTTGTGGAAGTCTCCACTATGTCAAAATGAGCAAGCAAAGCACCCTTCCATTCACAAAAGGACCTCTTTGAATCCAAGCCTGGGGTTACCAATGTGTCACCCACAGGCACCCATGCACCCATGCACCCATTCCCCCTTCCTCAGCCCAAAATTAGGCTTGAAATAAGATTATATTGTAGACAGCAAACTGCAGCCCATCTGCGCTATACATTTAAAGCAGTATCATACCACTTGTAACAGCCATGGCTTCCACAAAGAATCCTGGAAACTCAAGTGTGTTAAAGGTGCCGAGAGATGTTAGGAGATGCTAATTCCCCTCACAGAGCTACAGTTCTGAGTGGTTTAACAGCCAGTCCCTCTTCTCTGGGAATGCAGAAGGGGCCAAGCAACTATTAACTGGGAAAGGGTTCCACAACTGCGGAGCCACCACCAAGGAGGCCCTGCTATGTGTGCTCACCAACGTAGTTTATTTCATTGGCAGACCCACAAGCAGAACTTCTGGTACGGATCTTAAATTACAAGCAGGGTCATATGGGCACAGGTAGTCCTTTAGGTAACTTCCTTCTGACTCCACTGAAGTCTTAATTCAGCACTGCTGCTGCACCTTAGAGGTGATCATTGCTTTGCATTGTTTTTATGCATGCCTGTTTTGTCATAGCTTGGTCCCCGTGACATTATCTTATGGCTGAAGGCATATGGGTAGTCTGTGCTTTGATGACAGTTTATGGTGTTGATGTGACCAAGGTAGGAAAAAGGAAACACAGCAATCGTGACCATTTTACGCCATAAAAATGTTAAATTTTGTGGTATGATCAGCAACGGACATGAGATTCATTTTAAATCTCAGCCTTAAAAAGACCCTACATGCACACTCCTTTGCAAAAATTTAGCCGGGTCATCATGAACCATATATGAGGCCATTAAAGCTAAGAAGAAATCTACTGTCAAGATATTGCAATAAAGAATTGAAAGTAGAATAGGAGAGTCTTATTGCTACACTGTGCCAATTATATTACCACATTGTTTCTTTGCTACAAGACTGATAAGAATCTACAAGCGCCCAGAGCCCAGGGGACTTGAACATGTCTGGTGAAAATTGGAAATCAATAGGACTCTATAATCGCAAGCAAACTGCATCATTTTCACTGGGGTGAAAGATGACAGGCATTATCACATTGCCAGAGACATCGTTACACAAAAGTGAAAGCCTTCTTTACTCCTCTGGAGTAATCCATCAGGATAGTACAGAAGAAGCACTTGGCTTTCTTCTTAAAGGAGGCATTTAAACAGATGGTCCTTTTGGAGAACAAAAATAGGAAACAAATGTATTATTAGCCTTTATATATATATTCTTTAAAAAAGATGGATGCGTTGTGCATTTAAGAAAATGATTATTCTTTGGAAGATGCCTCTTGCTGACTGAGCAAATGCTGGCTAGCTTATCGTCGCACCTTCACCTGATCATCTCTCTTGAAGCAAAGTGTGGGTGGAGAGATCATTTGACTCACAAAGTCCAGGTGCGGGTTGGGTGTAACTTAAACAAGGGCAGCCAGATCTGATTGTTAGATTTGCTTTCAGTCATGCAGTTGTTTTCATTCCAGGTTTTGGGAAGCCCTAGGTTCCTTAGAAGCTCCTCAGAGGTTTCACCATTAGATCAGGAATGGCAGAGAAACTTCAGCTGAGAGGGGACCCCTTTGAATCCAGTTTTGAAGGCGCTCAGAGCACCCACCAGCTGATCAGCACTGAGAGGAGCTCATTTGAAGGTGATTTGTCAGCTGATTTGGCATGGACAGTGTACTTTCACAGGAGCCTTGCTCTCAGCACTTGGTGGGTGCTGAGGGGTAGCCTCTTTGGTGCTGCCACATGACATCATGATGACATCTAGTGACCTCATCCACTTGTCAAAGTTGGCCCTTGAAGTGGTGAGGGAGGTAAGGATCCAAGCCACTAGGCAGAACCTGTTCCCCACCCCTACTCCCTTCACAGAACAACAATTCCCAGAGTTCCCTGTGAGGAAGAGGGATTGATTGTAGCTCTGAGAGGGGAACAGAGGTCTCCTAAGAACTCTCATCGCCCTTAACAAACTACAGTTCCCAGGCTTCTTGGTGGGGGGGGGGAGCCATAACTGTTTAAAGCTGCTGTTGTTGTTACTGGTAATTGATTTTGTATACGGCTCTTCATCCACAGATCTCAGGGTGGTTCACAATATAAAATCACAATATAAAAAACACAAAACATACAGTAAAAAATAAGAACAACAAACCAATAACCCCCCTCCCACAACACATTTAAAAGGGCATTGGATGTCAATCAGAACAAAGGACTGGTTGAAGAGGAACTTTTTTGCGTAGCGTGTGAAGGTGTATAATGAAGGTACCAGTTGAACCGCCTTGGGGAGAACACTCTACAAATGGGAACCCAATGCAGAAAAGGCCCATTTTTGTGCTGCCACCCTCCAGATCTCTTGAAGAGGATGCACACAAAGAAGGGACTCAGAAGATTATCTCAGAATCTGGAGAGGTTCATACGGAGAGAGGCGACCTTTGAAATATTGGGGTCCTCAGCCGTTTAAAGCTTTGTGGGTCAAAACCAGCACTTTGAATTGGGCCTGGAAACTAATTGGCAGCCAGTGGTATCATAAAGTGGTATCTGAGTGTTCTTTGCCGAAACCAACAGCACACCGTCCTTCACATTTTACACATTCTCAAAATAATGAGGGTACAGTATAGAAAGTAGAAGGCCCTGTTTGTAAGCTGGTGGTTGCGCTATTCAATTGAGTTTCAGGGGATTATTTTAGCCTTATTCTAGGTGACATTGGGAAGATTAACAGAACATTCAGTTTTATTATTATTATTTCACTCTTCCCACAAAGCAATGAAAATAAACATTAAAAATAAGTATTAACGCACACACCCCATCAAAGTTTATTAAAATGGAGATGGGTACAAAGGAGTGGTGGTCAACCCTTTCTTCATACATCTTTCTCTCTGTGCCAGTGATAACTATTTATTCATGCAACCCTTGCCTTGAGGGTTTCTGTGTCATGAAGAGCCAGGAAAAAATATAATCAATAAGTAGCTACCTAAAATGCCTTGCTATATCGAGAAGACTGGTATCTTCATTTCTTACCAACTCATCCCAACATTTTATTTTTGCTGCATCAAGGAAACCTAAAAGCAGGCTTTAGCCCTGCCATTAGAACAGTGTCTCGCTCATTGATTAGAGACTTGCTAATGTCAGCATGCTTTTTTTATAACCCTGTAGCAATTCTGCAGTATTTACACAATGAGGAGGATTATGGTACGGGGAAACTGCTGGTAGCTGTCTCAGAAAACCAGACATCACATGAGCAAAATGTGCAAAGGGTTCTCCTGCATACATATCAGCAAAATGTAGGTGGCTCATATTAATGGGGAAATGTTGGGCTAAATATTTGGGGGAGGAGGGTGTGCCGGTTCTGCTCTGGTCCACAGAAACCCCACCTCATGAAGGAAGAGATGATGCGACTCCCTGCATGTAAAATCTTAACACACACACCCCCTCCCAGTACTCACTTCTCATTACAACCTACCTGAATAATGAAAAGAACAAAGAGTCTTGTGGTATCTTGAAGTCTAATGCATTAGTTAGTGCTGTAGAATCATAGAATAGAATCATAGAATGATAGAGTTGGAAGAGACCACAAGGGCCATCCAGTCCAACCCCCTGCCAAGCAGGAAATACCATCAAAGCATTCCTGACAGATGACTGTCAAGCCTCTGCTTGTTGTTGTTGTTGTTGTTGTTGTTGTTGTTGTTGTTCAGTCGTTCAGTCGTGTCCGACTCTTCGTGACCCCATGGACCAGAGCACACCAGTCACGCCTATCCTTCACTGCCTCCCGCAGTTTGGCCAAACTCATGTTAGTAGCTTCGAGAACACTGTCCAACCATCTCATCCTCTGTCGTCCCCTTCTCCTTGTGCCCTCCATCTTTCCCAACATCAGGGTCTTTTCCAGGGAGTCTTCTCTTCTCATGAGGTGGCCAAAGAAAGACCTCCAAAGAAGGAGACTCCACCACACTCCTTGGTAGCGAATTCCACTGCCGAACAGCTCTCACTGTCAGGAAGTTCTTCCTAATGTTTAGGTGGAATCTTCTTTCTTGTAGTTTGAATCCATTGCTCCGTGTACACTTCTCTGGAGCAGCAGAAAACAACCTTTCACCCTCCTCTATATGACATCCTTTTATATATTTGAACATGGCTATCATATCACCCCTTAACCTTCTCTTCTCCAGGCTAAACATACCCAGCTCCCTAAGCCGTTCCTCATAAGGCATCGTTTCCAGGCCTTTGACCATTTTGGTTGCCCTCTTCTGGACACGTTCCAGCTTGTCAGTATCCTTCTTGAACTGTGGTGCCCAGAACTGGACACAGTATTCCAGGTGAGGTCTGACCAGAGCAGAATATAGTGGTACTATTACTTCCCTTGATCTAGACGCTATACTCCTATTGATGCAGCCCAGAATTGCATTGGCTTTTTTAGCTCTGTGGTAGAACATTTGCGTTGCACACATAATGTTTCAGTTTCAACCTCTGGCATTTCTAGGTAGGGCTGGGAATGTTTTCCAGTCTGGAATCTTGGAGAGATGCTGACAGTCAGTTTAGGCACTATTGAGCTAGATCATGGGTAAGCAACCTAAGGCCCGGGGGCAAGTCCGGTCCAATCGCCTTCTAAATCCGGCCCATGGACGGTCCGGGAATCAGCATGTTTTTACATGAGTCAAATGTGTCTTTTTTTTTTTTTTTTTTTTTAAATGCATCTCTGGGTTATTTGTGAGGCCTGCCTGGTGTTTTTACGTGAGTCGAATGTGTGCTTTTATTTAAAATACATCTCTGGGTTACTTGTGGGGCATAGGAATTCATTCATTCCCCCCCTCAAAATATCATCTGGCCCCCCACAAGGTCTGAGGGACAGTGAACCGGCCCCCTGCTGAAAAAGTTTGCTGATCCCTGAGCTAGATGGACCAATGGTCTCACTCAATATAAGGTAGCTTCCTATGTTGATATATTCCTATTTATTGTGGCGTAAGCTTCTGTGGATGAGTGTCCCACTTCACTGGATGTATGATGTGGATTCAAGCCCACAAAAGCTTGTGCCATATTTATTCTGTTCCTCTTTACGGTGTCTCTTTGTTATTTTTGCTGCCATAAACAACCATGGCTATCTCTATGAAAACTGAACAATGAAATGCCCAGTTTAGAGGTGTTTGTTCTGTAATTGTTGTTGTTGTCGTTATATTTCAAATCACTTTAATCTGACATCACTACATTCACCAGTGAGAAGGAACTTCTGACTTGTGGGCCAAATTAGGTGTGCCAAAATTCCGAATTTAGCCTGTGAAATTGACGGGAGCCAGCCCGTCCTGTGCGAAATGACCAGTCTCACAACAGTGTAGGTTGAAAGAATCTGATAGCTCAAAGACTCCAGGAGCCTTTATTTATACAAAAACATACAGAAACATTTCATCATATTTGGACTACATTGCATCAGCCAGGGGTATGGAAGTGCCATATATGGGTAGGGTGGGCTTCATACTTAGAACATGCCATGTTTACGTAAGTAAATGGGCCTGTGTGTATGTGATTCTCACTACACCCAGTTAGGTGTGGTGCACGTTGGTGCATGGTCTTTCTGATAAGGGCAGTTAGTGGTCTGTGTCATATACGCCCAAACGGCCAGTTTCCCTACATGAAATCTACCTTATGATAAAAGGCAGGATATCATTTTTTTTTAAAATCCTCCGAGTCAGTATGCCACTCTAAATTTCTGGATTGGAATCGCTGCTCATTTAAGGACCAGGTTGTTAGGGTGCATAGAGAAGAGATCCACATACATATATGAAAAAGGTAGCAGTAAAAAATAATGAAGAATGATGCAACTTGGGATCTGGTCCAAATTCAGTCATCTCTCTCTCTTTCTCTCTCCTGCTTGCAGATTTGCCTTAAGTGCAAGTCAAACAAGATTTTTAACACCTTCATCACCTATAGGGGATCAGGATAATAGGATTGTAATGACGGTGAGGGCAACTTTTGATAGGAGGTGGGGCATGGTGCAAAACAGAATGCTACCCTTTCTGATATCCAGCCATCTGGAGGATTGAAAAGCATAAAGATGGGTGCATCAGGGGTGAGTTAGAGAGTCTAGGCTCTTCCCATCAAAGGTGTCGAGCATTCTGATCTGGAAAAATGATTGACACATTCCTTTTACTGAGGTTGCTCTCATATCGAATCATAATATTATACGTTTGTCAAGCGATATAAATGGCACCAGAACCTAGCTGCAATGCCTGTCCCTCTGCCTTTGATATCCCGCTGGTGATGTTAAGCATTGGCAATATAGCAGCAGGAATTGTAGTATTAGTCATTCTATAAGCAAAGCTTACTAGGATGTTATTCATCCTATCAGTTCTTGTCATATTTGAGATTTAGAAATGAGCGTGTTTCATTTTTATTGCAAGTACTCTACCATTTAACAGCCCTTTTACTTCCTGCAGAATAATAGGGCAGCAACTTGCCAAATAAGAATCTTCTGAGTGTGCCATGCTTTTCCTAAATTCTTTATTGTGGAGCAAAGTAATAAATGACCTCCAATCTGTGGGATCTATTAAAATAAATAAAACCTAGAGGCATCTCCCCCCAGTCAATTGCCACCCAGATTATAAAAGGTTAAGTGTTTATCCAGCAGTGCACACATATCCCAGCTCCCTTATTAATTTGGCACTCAGTTTAGCAACAGCACAAAATCTTTCCATATAGCTGCAATGCCCACAAAGTGCTTGAGAGAGAAAATTGTGCCATACTAATCTTGTTAGGCTTTCTGGTGTCATTGACAATGAAATATTGAAAAAATACCTCTTTTTTTTAGTAGTTTCAGTCATTTTTACAAGGGAGACTATGGACTGGCACATAGCATTTGGTATTGCCTTTGCCCTAACGCTGATGGCAACCAACTCTGTTTCCCATTCCACCAGGTGCTATGGTGCTTATTTAGTTTATCTCATCATCAAGCCTCCTGAAACTGAATTGAGGAAAAAACTAAGGTAATAATGATCAGCCACAGGTCACGTTTATGAAATTCATGTGTGTGCATGCTCTCTTCCTTGGGTCAGCTAAAAGCATACCATGTACCAAGAGTAAGAGCCGATTCCTTCATTCATTTGGTAATCAAATCTGACCAGGGAGACCCTTGTCTACTTTGAAAGTGACCTAAAGGGGTAGCTTCAAAGAGGAAACTGATCACGGGGGAGGGAGAAAAAAAAAGAGGAAACTGCTTTTTCTGATCAAAAGATTAATTACTTTGGAGTGGATGGTTAGTACAAACTAAATGAGAAACCACAAAAGCAGCTGAATGGAAAACCAAAGAGATGATGTTTGCTTTGAACTAAAAGTGGAGTAGATATTTTTATAAAATGGATGTCATTCTACTGAGTCAATCTGAGAGTGGTCTCTTTCAGAAGTGGATGGTAGGATTAATGGCCTTTTTAGCTGGTAGCAATCTAAGTAGCCCCAAGGAAACAGATGTTCAAAAATTATGGAGCATTGGGGGTCTGCCTTTATACCACACACTCTGCTGGAGAAACTAGGAACACTTGCCCAGTGATGTGAATATTCCTTGGAGAAGGTTTGTGAAAATGTAGTCTATACACTAACAGGGCAATCTCAGAGATGCTTTCTTGGTAGTTAATCCTATTGGGGCTCACTCCCAGGTAAGTGGGTACGGTCACACTTACATTCCCGTAAACCTCCCCGAAGCCAACAGCACACACTTCCGTCCTCCATTGAGACAAGCAAGAGGCATTATTAGAGATCAAAGACTTATTCCTGTCAGGCAAAAATACTCAAGGAGGGTGGAAAACAGGGCTGGTGAGGCTGTGGTGCCAAGGGAGAGAGGGAGAGTCCCAATGGTCAGAAAGGGAGGAATACATTTGGACCTCAGGCCTGAAGTTCCCTGCTTCTGGCATGCCACATCTCTGGATATGAATGAATGGGGACATGCAACGGATCCATAATGGTTGGCTGTACAGAATGGCATGGCCAGCCCTACCATTTGGTAGAGTGAGGCAAGTGCTTTGAGCAGTTGATTTTATTTTTATTTTTTGTAATGAAAGAGCCCCAAATTTTTCCTTTTCAACGTATTATTGTATTTTTATTCCCGATGAGAGGGTCTTGTGGGGCGTTCTGTCCCAAATGACAAAGTAAATGGTTGGCATTGAGGACTATATACACTTTGACCAGCTTAGAGGCAGCCATCTGTCTTGGGTTGAGCCAGAAGAATGAAGGCAAATATAGTGGTTGCCTGGAACATTTTTGTCATATTTGGGTCTCTGACAGATCAATTCTATGTGTGCTTACATAGATGTAAAACCCCACTGTGCTCAATGAGGCTCTCTCTCCCTCTCATCTTGCAGCCTTGATACAGGAGACCAGGGTCAATGCAATTCTCCTTAAGGCAGAAGAATTAAATTAGGTTATTATTGCATTTCTCTCCGAGCTTCGACTTTGTAATAAAATGCTAAGATTTTATTTTAAAACAAAGTTTTGTAAAATAGTGACTTAGTAGGAGATATCAAGCAAATCCACCGAGGTAGATTAGAGGAGAACAGATAAGAAAGCATTTACTGGGTTATTTGGAGAATATAGCCAATTTTGTAGGCAATGAAAACTAACAGGTTCTCATTTAAACATTAGGGATAAAAGTGCTATTATGAAAAATAATAATCTAAAATGTTTTAGAGACCACCAGGGAACCTTTTGCTATTCTCTCATTTAAGAAAGTAAGAAGAATTTTGCTGGATCGTATTAATGTCCCACCGACTCCAGCATTCTTCTCTTATAGTGGCCAACCAGGTGCCTATGGGGAGCCCAGAAGGAGGAAATGAGTGCAACAGCACTGTCCCCATTTGAGATTCCAGCCGATTCATTCGGCTTCCAGGAGTGTACAGGTTGCGCACAGATGCACCTGTCTCTAGGAAGTGAGTGTAGGTATTCCTGCCTTGAGGTTTGCTCCATCTCACCTTTAGTCAAGGGTCTGCCAAGGTTTTGGGAAAGCTATTCCAGTGACATGTCATCTGGCTGCCCTGCCGCAGTCCCCCCTTCTTCTAACACTTCCCAACTTTTCTGTTCTTCTCTCTCTGAGCTGTGACTTTCCTCAAACCCCTGCTGTAAATCAAGGCTGTCTCCCTCTTCTCCTGCAGCGTCAGGAGAAGGGGGGGGGGGGTTGATCTCGTCCTCTTGAGTCTGATCACTGACACCTTTGTTAGGTTGGGAAATGACTCTGCTTTCTTAGGTGGCTCTTTCTGGCCAGATAGTCAAAGGAACTTTTTTCTGGCTGGAAAGGCTGGAGGCCTTTCCATTCTGAAAAGAGAGTTATTTTAGATGAGCAAATGCAATACCTCAGGAAAGGAGCTTCAGGAACAGAGTGAGACAAAGCAATGGAGATGCCAGGAGGCAGGAACTGCACACAGTGTGCACTGATGGAGATTTACTGTTTATCTAGAGCCAGCCACCTAAAGGAACAAGCGACTGTCATCACTAGGGCAGCCACAGGGGCTTTGGGTGCTCATTATAAGCCAAGCTGGGATAGCTCAATTGGTAGAACATGAGATTCTTAATCTCAAGATTGTGGGTTCAAGCCCCACATTGGGCAAAAAAAAAAATCCTGCATTGCAAGGGGGGTTGGACTAGATGACCCCCGTGACCCCTACAATTCTATGACTCTGGCTCAAATATTGATTTTTGCTGCTTCTCCACACTTGAGCAAGCTTTGGGATTTGCAGGGGCGGCGGGGGGTGGCAGGATATATTTCTTTCAAACACTGAACATGCTTATCATGATAAATTTTTGTTTGGCAGCCTCCATTAAAAAGCCTCCATGCACTGGCAGAGGAAGGGGTACGGGGGTGCGGTCAACCCCGGGTGTCATCCCTGAGGGGGTGACATTGCCGCCCCGCCCCCGCCCCCCGCTCGCAGCATAGGCGATGGGTGGCTAGGGATGCTCGCCGAGCGGGCGGCTACTCCCACCCCCACAGGCTGGCTAGCCCTGCCCCCCACCACTCTGGGTGCCGGTGCCGGTAGCTCCGCCTCTGCCTCCATGATTGCCATAAAGGCCAGCCAATTGAACCTGAGCACAGCTGGGAGGGGATAGGAGAGATGGCTGCGTCATTGTCACCTGGGACAGCCAATCAACGCTCTGCACAGCCAGCATCTATTGGACTTAGATTCGGCTGCTCTTGACTTTGATTCATTTAAAAAGAGATAAATGTGAAATTATGCCAGACACACGTCTCAGGATATGCACATCTGTACACAACCTAAAAGGGAATTAGTCTACCACGGTCTTCTAAAGCTGTCCTGGCCTCTAAGGAATAAAGACAGCTTGTCTGTAGTGTGGTTTTGATGCTAAATCCAAAAATGTTTCTCTCCTTGTGTCTAAATTTAGTAATGAGGCTATAATGGAGCAGTTTCCAAGCTTCTGTCTTCTTTATGCTGTAGGAAACTGCAGCTTAAAATTGTGTCAAATACTCAATATTAATTTGTCTAATCAAATAGATTTTCTGCTTCAAGGAATGTGGATCAGAGCCAACGTTGCTCTGAACATATGATAGCTCTAGACATCTATATTTCATTCCAGTTAGTTTGAGATATGTCTAAATCCTCACCATTTCTGAAGCTTAGTATTATTGCCTTTATGCTCTGTTGCTGTATTTACCGATGAGCCAATGCCCCAGAGTTACGTATGTTTACTCAGAGGTAAATACCACTGAGTTCAATGGGGCTTATTCCCCAGTAAGTGCACGTAGGGGAATTGCAGCTATACAGGGGAATCTATACCTGGAAATCTGGCAGGCTGTTTTCCTTCATTACTCAGAGGACAAGGAAGCTGCTAGCAATCTAATGCAGAGGGATTTTAAAAAAACACTTTTACCATTAATACTTCCGTCTAACGTTCAACCAAACTCTACCTTCCTGTAATGTAGGCTCATTAGACGTAGTCCTAATGGGCAAAAAGCTGAGAGCAGTTAAGGAATTAGACAGGGCAGGATCACTTACTTCTGGGTATTTCAGCTAAATATATATATATGGATATATCTACAAAAGCAACCACTGCTGATTTTGCTGGAGTTGGCTCCCTTAAGAGTTCAGCTGGATCCACTCCTGTAGAACTTGCCAAACAGCTTGTAATTTTGTTTTAAGAAAGAACAATGTGTCAGTTATATTATTTTGTAATAAAATGTTTGTATCTCTGCTTTATTTATTTTATTTTTTACTATTGTGGTGGTGGTAGTGATGAACTCTTGTTGGAGAGGTGGATCATAAATGAAATGACTCTCTTATCTTATGCTCAAGAAGCAAAACTCGGAGTAGCAGATCTTTTTCTTTCTTTCTTAGCATGGTGCTGATAAAGCCAAGGTCGCAGGTTCAATCCCCATAGGGGACAGCTATATATTCCTGCATTGCCGGGGGTTAACTAGATGATCCTCAGGGTCCCTTCCAACTCTACAATCCATCCATCCATCCATCCATCCTTCCATCCATCCATCCTTCCTTCCTTCCTTCCTTCCTTCCTTCCTTCCTTCCTTCCTTTTGCTGCGGCGTATTTATTATGTGCCAAGAACTCAATCACAGCTTATTCCACGCATCTGTAAGAGAGCACAGTCTCGCCTGCATATACTACAACGAGGCAGAGACTTCACATATTAATTCACAAAACCCCACAAAGAGCAGCTGGAATATGCAACATCAGCTCAGCAAGGAAGAAGGGAGAATTTAGGACACTAGTTCTTTGGCACACAGCTTCCAAAAGAGAAGAAATAATAAAACAAAATCAAAAGTCCCAGCACAATCTATAGGTTGCGCTGCTGGCTTTACCAAATTCCCTAAGGGCAGTGGCATAGCATGGGGGGAACACAGGGGGGGGGGGTTGCCCCAGGGGCAAATTTTGTTAGGGGTGCAAAATTTCAGCACCCGGTGCTGCCTCAATACAGCTTTGCGCTTCTGTCACTAGGCTCTGTTGAAAATAGCTTCTCCATGCGAACCAGGAAGTGACCTCTCCAGACAACGGAATGACTCTTCTTTCCTTAACTCTGCTGCTGTGATCTCCTGGGTGACATGGAGACCTTAGGCACTTGAATGTGCATGTGTACATTTCCCTCCCACCCACCCCCACCTGCATGCAGTCCCAGGCATTGGCAACCCACTCTATGCCACTGCTTAAGGGTACCTCTCTTCCCTCAGAACAGAATAGCGCAGAGAGTGGCAGCTCCTGAGCTTGCTGGTGACAGAGAAGGGGAGCTCACTTGCAGCCAGACTTCCTGGTTATCTGCTGTTGGGGAGGAGGGCTGAATTTGCATAGCCTTGTCCCATCCTGCATGCCAATATCATGCAGTGGCGATTCGGCCACTGTGTGTGGGGTAGCAAAGTCACTTAAAGAGCTGGGAGTCCAGAGAGAAAAGTCTTGATTACTGAATACTGCTCTGGGCAAAAAATAGCTGTAAGAATGGACCACATCTTGCATTTAAAACTTCAGAGTTGTTGCAGGTTACAAGCGATGTATTCTAGAAATGTATTTTTTAAAAATAATAACAACAACAACAAATAAACCTCATTTTAAGAATAGAGGCGTTTAGATATACTACTTCAAATTGTGATCACAGACCCACTTCAGAGAAAGGTGGGGTGGTGTTTACCTTTTGAAATGCAAGCTTCCCTCTCACCGTCCATTTCTCTCTGTTCGAAGAAAAGAGCCCCACGCTTCTTAACCTAATGACTTTCCGATATTCTCTCCCAATTCCATGGGATAAAAACTGTCACTCCCTTATTTTATCCGCTTCCTCTCCAGCCAAGAGTCATTACAGCTCTATATTTAAAGTGAAGCTCTTTTTTTCAGGAAAGGGGACAATTATGTAAAAGCAAAAAGTGACGATTTTCTGTTAAAATATCAGCAGAAGGCTGCTTTGCACATCCAAAAAGGCTATGACCTGGAGAGTTATGAAAACCGTATGTCCTACTCTGAAGTTAAGCGCCCTCTTTCTGAAGGCATCCTCTATTCAAAAGGCTGTCTGGTCCAAGTTGGGTTCAAAGATAAAGAACCAGAGGGAGGGGAGGGGAGGGACCTTGGCCAGGTGAGCTGTGCACCCACACAGAAGAAGAAGAAGAAGAAGAGTTTGGATTTGATATCCCGCTTTTCACTACCCGAAGGAGTCTCAAAGTGGCTAACATTCTCTTTCCCCTTCCTCCCCCACAACAAACACTCTGTGAGGTGAGTGGGGCTGAGAGACTTCAAAGAAGTGTGACTAGCCCAAGGTCACCCAGCAGCTGCATGTGGAGGAGCGGAGACGCGAACCCGGTTCCCCAGATTACGAGTCTACCGCTCTTAACCACTACACCACACTGGCTTGTTCAGGTGCTAACTGGTGAAGCTGCCCATCAACACCACCTGGACCAGCACTCTGAGCAGGTACAGAGCCCACCTGGTCACAGTCTTCCCTACTACAGTAAGATGTATTGTATTTCTGTACAAACTATAGTAATTTTTTGCACCTGTTGTTGGCATCCATCTGTCTCAAGAGACAATGGAGTGTGCCTCTGGGGGTGAAACCAAACCGCTGTGTTAGCAGCACCAAGTGACCTCCCTGGGGCACAAGCCTGGATGGTGTGTGTGGAGGTCTTGGGCTGCCCAGACAACAAGACTCCCTTCTCAGCCTCACTGATGCAGTACAAAGGAAAATGAGTAATACGTTTGGCACCAGCTTGGCTGCAGGAGTTGCTAGAAGGATGCTGACAAGTCACCATCCAACCATCTTAGAAACTCCACTCTGGATTTTTGGAGAGTTTGTTCCTTAGTATTTTCTTCTCCTGATTATGTGTCAGAGGTACTTCTCCTAACACCCCATACATCTCTATTTGCACCAACACATATGAATTAACATATGAATATTTCATGCAAATTTCTGTCCAAATTTTGGTAATGCATTTCCTCTTTGGTACAAGTGCCCTAGAACTGAAAGTGCAATCCTATGGCTCCTTACCTGGGAGTAAGTCCCACTGAACTCAATGAGACTTATTTTCCATGTGATAGGATTGTACTGCCATTCACTCACAAGCTTGTCTCTCCTCCTCCCAAGTTCAGGCAATCTATACAAGACAAAAACTTGCTCATTTATTAGTAACTGGTCTTTGACCATTTCTTTAATGCAAGCCTCCTACTTTCCTTGGCAAGCTGATTTGCATAATGTGTTATTATGTCTAAATGCAAAACTAAATGTCTCCATGTGGTCTTTAAATGACAAGTGCTTGTCAGCTTCATGCAATATTCAAAAGTAATGGATCCAAATCACAACAGCTCGAAACAAAGAAGTTAAAATAAAAACTTGTTGTGTATCCTTCCTTGACAAATTTACACTTTGGTATGGAATTGTCAATTAGAGTTTTCATGTGTTAAACATTTCAGTTCAACTGTGAACGAATTTAGTGTAGCTTTTATTCTGCCGTGCTTTGAGAAATTACTATTCACACAACAGGTTTTCGTCCCCCCTCTTCCTCTCAAACAATTGCTGCACAGGGAATAATCTTCAGATGACCTTGGCAAGATATACTCAAGAACTTCAGCATTAATTATTATGGGAAACACAAATGCCTCGTGACAATGGTTCCAAGCGCTGTGAAGGAAAAAAAACCTGTTACCAATCTTCCATTTTAAATAGTGATTGACTTGAAATCTCCGACATTGGCATACTGTCTTGGGTTATTCCTTGGAAAGTTCAGGACAGCTTTCATGGAAATCTTGTTTTTGGGTGTTCACATACGACTATGAAATGAATATGTTTGTGCGTTGAGCCTCAGAATATGCAAGCTGAGAATTCTCTTAGGCTCCATCTGATGTTTTTGGTTACACTTGCAAATTGTAAATTGTGCCACTGTTAGGGCAGAGGATTTTTGGCTGAGCTTTGGACATTTCCATTTTCTGGAGAAGGCCCTGGTCTTGTGAAGGAATTAGGATGAGGCCCAGTGGCCTTGTCCCCTGCCTCTATGCAGTCAAGTATCCTGTTTTTAGTACAGAGCTTTTCTGCATATACCTAGACATTTATGGGCTCTTGTGTATGTGATCCACACCCCTCATTTTTCCAGGTGTATGTGGGACACTGTGAAAAAACGGGATGCCTAAGTTGTGGTGATCGGGGGCAGAGATAGAGGTGCAACTCTGAGCCCTTCTCAACTACCCACTGTAGCCTCATCAACAAACAGACCGCACCAAAGCCTATAAAGGTCAAACCACTCTAAGTAACCAGCAAGCATTGATCTAAAGTATTCCTTGGGTTGTACAAAGGCATCTGTGAATGTACCGGGACCTCCATCACACCTGAACACACAACTGAGGATCATAGAATTGCAGAGTTGGAAGGGAGCCCAAGGGTCATTTAGTCCAACCTCTTGCAATGCAGGAATATGCAGGTAGCCCATACGGGGATCAAACCTGTGACCTTGGAGTCATCAGCACCATGCTCTCGCCAACTGAGCTAACTGCCACAGCTTCAATGCTGAACTAGATCCAACAAGGCTTGGTCTAGCAGAGCTGCTGCTATGTTATTGAGACACACCTTTGTGCATCCATAAAAATGCTTTTACCATTCTTAACATTTGTCTTCCCAAACAATTTCCTTGGCAGATTCAGCTGATAGGCGATAGTGGTAAGTTTCACAGCTGAGCAACGATTTGAACCTTTTCAGGCACAGAATTCATTGGTCCTCATTGGCTCATAAAGATGTCTGAGCATTCCTTGCCCTCACTTTCTCTTTCTTTTTTTAAAGCATCCAATTCCAAATCAGTTTGAGAGCAGGTAAGATGCTCTCTGAACATCTTCTTCTTCATTGGTGATCACTCGTAGCCAAGTAAGATTGTCTTCCATAAACACAGTTTTAAACGTGAGTCAGTAAATGATTGTGGAGGCCAATTCTAGATCCACGCGTCCTTCCACAGTGGGGACATAGGTTTCTGGGTGGGAGTTGATCACGGTGAGGGTTTGCCAAGCGTGCCTTCCTCTTAGCGTGTTTCTCCCTTTCATCCTGAGTTCAAGCGTCTTCAAAGCCCATGACACCTTTGGTAAAGGCAGGCCAGTGTTTCCTAGTTGTCGGTGTTTATACTACATTTTTAAAGATTTGGCTTGAGAGAGTCTTTGAACCTATTTTGTTGACCACCAGCATTGCTCTTTCCATTTTCAAGTTCGGAATAGAGTAGTTGCTTTGAAAGACGATAATCAGGCATCTGAACAACATGACCAGTCCAACGAAGTTGATGTTGAAGAATCATTGTTGAAGAACATACAGAGTTCCAAAGACAGTGTGAAGCCTCTGCACAGAAATGCCTCTCCACACAAGGCCTTCCCCTTCCCCCATGGTGGTGGGGCCAGCAAACATAACCCCACTTTCCCCCTTCACATGATTTTTTGGGGGTGGGGGTGGGGGGCAGAAAATGACTTGAATAGGGCTGTGAAGGCTTCTGTTTCTGAACAAGAGGGGCAGGTTTTCACAATTCATGTAGCTGCGGCTAACTCTAAAATTATCTTTGGTGAAATGATATCAGAGACTGAAGACTTTATCTATCATAATGGCAAGCAAATTTTGTGCTCCAAGTGGCTGTTAAATAGCCTCATAGGCTGCTGTGTATTGAAATAAGGTACAGTACAGTTCCTTCTGTTTTTGTATATTCCTGAGTATTGGTGTTTTCTCTCTCTCTCTCTCTCTCTCTCTCTCTCTCTCTCTCTCTCTTGCTGTTGCTATTTGTTAAGAAGACTTATAGTCTAGATATACGCACAGTGATTTATACATGCAGCTCTCCATGTATCAAAATGAGAACAAACCCCCCGTTGGGTGAAAACAGTAGAAATGAAGAAAAGCTTCCCAGTGCAGCTTTTAGTAATCTGCCCTCGCCGAAAGAATAGATTTAATTATCTAACGAGATGGCAATCATTCCTGATCTTAGTGCAAAAGAAAAGCGTCTGGCAATGTGCTATTTTTTTAAAAAAAAATTGAACGAAAACAAAAACAACCCACTGCTATTAATTTTTGCTTTTATTCTCCTGCAGACAAAAAAAAAGATTTTTAAAGGAAATATGGGAGTCCCTTATGGGTCTGGCGGAAACCGTATTCGAGAGACTAATCACGCCTGTGGAAGTCTCAGTGAGGGATTCTGCGTCCAGGGAATGCACATTGCGTTTTTTCGGCTGCTGACGAGGTCCAGTTGCGTTATAAGGCAGTTGGACCCTCCAGCCAACTTCGAGGGGGGCAATTAGGACACATTTTTGAGTGAGTCGCACACTGTGATCAAGCTGATAGGAGGGACTCAGCATCAGCCCTCGCCTTGAAAGGGGGACTGATTACCATTTGTGCTCTGCATTTTAGTAATCAGAAATCATTATACAAAAATACCAGGACACATCTCTTATAGCTGAGTTAAATTGGCAGCATGGAAAAAAAGCAACTTGTAAAAAATAATAATATTACTTTTATCTGCACGGCAGCCTGATCCTAAACGCAGCAATATCTGCCATGAAAGATGGTGCAATGCTTCTGAAACACCAACACGCTGTTTTAAACATTGTCCTGGAACCAGAGGTAGGTCACCTCAGATCTGGATGTGGACCTCCAGGCCTTTCTATATGGCCCTTGGGAGCCTTCTCAAGACCCACCCCTTTTCCTAGGCCATATCCCTCACCTACACCCTCTGTGAGTGCCTTTGCCTGGTTGGAATGTGTCACTGAGCAATGATTATGCCTATTTCTTGCCCAGTTGAAGGATGAAAGCATGTTTGCGTTTTGTCTACAGAACCGCCAGATTTCTGTGTGGTTGAAATGTAGCCTAGGCTAGAAAAAGAATTATATGAAAATTATGTACCAGGGGTATTTGACTCCTACAAAGTTGGCAAAAAAATGTATAGGACAAGTACAAATACCTACTGGAAATGGAAAGAAAACGAAGGTACCTTTTGCGTGTTAAAATCCCCAGGAGCTTCCCAATAAAAAAAGACACAATTGACACGGAATTTAGTTTTAGGTTATTGGCGTAATTTTGGCCACAACTTTATTGATTATAGATAGTGAGTGGTTTGTTTAGGCATTGGTTCCCGACTAGCTGCACCTGACCTCAGCAGGGCAGCACTGACGACTGGGCCCCCACCATATCGTCAGTACAGGTAAACATCGTGGAGGAGCAATGGTCCAGGGTCAGACTCAAGCTCACCCCAAATGCTCCCAGGGACTCTTGCATGGCCCTACCCCCTGAAAGGGGTCAACAAAAGCATGGTGAATCCCTGAATTCTTTTAACGCAATACCTTTGTGCATTGGAAGGGACAGGTGCTTCAACCCCACCTCCAGACCACCTTGAACCAATGCCTAACTGCCAAACCTTACAAAGCTGTGACGATTTGCCATGCAGCAGGCGAAACCCAAGTGGCACCAGCCAATCCGCCAAATGGGAAAATTCCTACTGGGCCCCACCCCAACAGCAGATGACCCACAATGCCATAGCAAGGTCATAGCAAGACCCTAAATATAGGGAGAGTGGGCAGGTCATCTGGTGCAATAAGCAAAAGAGAAAGCTCTACACAACGTGTAGTGATATATAAAGGTCCCTCGGTTAATACACAAAATTCCCCATTGGCCAGATCTGTCCAGCAGCCCAATTGGGTTGTTGTGGCTATCCAATTGCTCCCACCCACACAAACAGTGAGGTCAGTCCTGATGATCTCACCGCAACACATGCCTTCTGTGAGGAGGACTCGATTTATCATATGTGGTAGACCTGTAAGGTGGTAAAAGCTTTCTGGGAGATGATATACAATGATGTGAGAGAAAAAATGTTTAAAATAACCTTTGTTTAAAAAAACCAGAAAGCTTTTTTATTAGGAATTGCAGGTACCGAGATCCCAAAGGACCAGAAAAGACTTTTTATGTATGGAACAACAGCTGCCCAGATGCTACTAGCCCAGAGATGGAAAGAAGGTAAAGTCCCTACCAGAGAAGAATGGCAAAGCTGACTGGAAAACTGGAAAACTGAGGAACCAAGAGGGCAAAAACTTTAAAAAAGAATGGGGGGGGGAGAGAATTATAAGTTATTTAAGAGACCACTGTAACCAAATGGAAACATTGGCAGGATTTTGATTTCACTTGTAGTGTAACAATTACCATGGAAAATATGGATTGATATGATACTTAGCGTTTGGAAGAAGATGCAGTTTTAATGGTTTAAAACAGGATTCCAGTGAGGGGGTGGGGGGAAAGCCCCGGGATTCGGAGGAATCTCTGTATATGGATATGTATTTGATTTTTTTTAAATAATTTTGTACTGTAAAATGATTTGAAAAAGAAAATAAAATAAATGTAGCCTAGGCCAGTGTTTTTCAACCTTTTTTGGGCAAAGGCACACTTGTTTCATGAAAAAAATCACGAGGCACACCACCATTAGAAAATGTTAAAAAATTTAACTCTGTGCCTATATTGACTATATATAAAGTAATTCTCTTGAATAGGAATCAAATAAACACAATTTTCCCCACGGCACACCAGGCAACATCTCACGGCACACTAGTGTGCCGCGGAACAGTGGTTGAAAAACACTGGCCTAGGCTACATTTAAAGCAGTATCATACGAATTTAAACAGACTTGCCTTTGCCTAGATAATCCTGGGAAGTGTAATCTGTTAAGGGGGTTGAGAGTTGTTTGGAAACTGCTATCCTCCTCAGAGGGCTACAATTCCCAAACAATCCATCTTTCTGTTGAACTCTGGGAATTGTAGCTCTCTGAGGGGAACGGTGGTCTCCTGATGACTCATCACCCTTGGCAAACGACAGCTCCCAGAATTCTTTGGGAGAAGCCATGACTGCTTAAAAGGGTATCATACTACGGTACCTGACTTTAAAAATATGGCATAAATGTGGCCGTAGTTCTAATTGCAGACAGGGGTGTGTCTGTATTACTTATGCTGTGTAACCTTTTTTCCTACTAGGGTTTGAGTCAACCATAAAATATTATATTCAAAATATACACCGTCTAGTCCATGACACTTTATTTTTTGTTAATATCAATTCATTTCTAAGAAAACAAGACAACTTCATTTCCCTTAAAAAAAAAAAAAGCTCTTCCAGAAACATGTTAACAGGTGTGAAATTCCATGTTAGAGTTACTGAATTTTTAGACTGAATTACCATTGATCAGAATATAGAAAAAACATCTTCTGGAGGACTCATATGGTTCTCCACACCCCCACCCCATTCCCTGTAAAGTACCAAAGTGATGCTTTTTGACATATTTTGACACCTGGCTCTTCAAATGATTTGCATCAATTATGTTATGGTTATAACGCTGGTTCAGTCCTCCTGTTTGTCATCGAAATCGGAATGCCTCCTTTACACAAACATACACACACAGAGAAAGCTCACGTGCTCCACTTACCTTTGTAGGCAGTCCAATCGCCATTTTCCTCTGAAGCAATGTCAGTGAAGTCAATGGAACAATGGATGTCAGCCACGATCCAGAGGGCCACGAGGGGAAGAAAAAGCAATTGCTTCTGCAGAACCATCTGCAAATTAGAAATGTACACATCACCAGCAGCCTCCTCAGTTTGAAAAACTATGAGGTGCTCCTTCGAGGAGCAGCTTCAAACACTGAAACCATTTGAGTGGAGTTGACCCACTTGCTAAAAGGGCTTGGTATTCTGTTCAGGTTGGCTGGTATGGAAGGATCTTCTTTGGGGTCTGAATTGGAGGGTGAAAGCTAAGCCCTCACACCGCCCCAAGATTACCCATGGTCAGGTAGCTCTCAGCACCCATTCTCCAGTTTTGCCTCTGCAACTTGTTCATGTGGGGCCAGGAACAAGCACCTTAGAAATTGGAGTGGGGGTTTTTGTGTGTGTGTGTGTGCTGAAGATAGAGGTGACTTTTGGCCTCGACTCTCAGCTTTTCCCCAGCCTCATAGTGTCGCCCGAAGCACTTGAATAACGCAGTTGAGTCTGGAGAGAAATTCTTGGTGAATGTTTACTGAACAAAATGAACAAAATAGTGTACTGCTTTAGCTGTAGAGAGGCATGCCAGTGTATCTGTCAAAAGCGCCAGTTCTATATCACAACAGGCAGTGTACATTAGAAAACAAGACAGAAACACTAGTCTTATAACCAGGAAAACTAACACAATAATCCCCACATCTGAATGCACTTCTAGGTTTGTAACTGGGGGGGGGGGGGTATTACCCAATTTGGCTAATTTATATTTCAGAAGTATACTAGATTATTAATGTCTGTGACAATGCGAAAGTGTCTTTGTCAGATTAAGAACAGAATGTAGGCTGTGGTTCTAAATGTGTTTGCCAAACTATAACTCCCATAATCTCTGGCCATGCTGTCTGGGACTGGTGGGAGTTCAGCAACATCTGGGGGCACCCCTGCCTTAGAACATTCTTGGTGAGAGAGCGTACCACAAACTTCTTGCTGGTACACACTGAGGAAAAAATCAGTACTGAGTGGACTGGCTAACCTTTCATTACTCTATTCTCATGGGATGCTGAGGGTTTATCTGAAAACCATGTGAAAATCCCAATTAGAGTTCTTTTTTGACATTGCTCTCCTATGAATTTTTTTTTACTGAGGGGTCTTTGATGAAAAAAATTACAGGGTCTGCTGTTTGTGTTGTGTAGGAACTCCAAAACGTGTGTGTGTGCATATAGATATACAGACACATATGTGCATATGCTGTACTGAACAAGTGCAATTTGAAATAAATGAATTGGGCTTTATTTTTTAATAAGGTAAGACATGCAATTATGTGATACCTAATTTCTGTGCATAATTAACATGATTGTATGTGCAGATCAAGTAATTATGCATGCAAATAATCGCAATTAACTGTTTTATGGGTAATTATTCAATTATTCAATTTCCACACACAATCACAGTAATTGAGTGCACAAATTAAGAATGCAATTGTGTGTACCAAGTTCAGTGCACACTTGTGTGCTTAATAATCAAGCTCTCATAGGGGACCCCCCTCCCAAAAAAAATTGCCTGCTTGACATGGGAATTCTAAGGATACGTCCTATTATAGTTTGCCACCGGCAATCTCTCGTCTATGGTTTATGTCATAAGACTGCAGTAAGTGGTTATAATTTCTCTTCCCAGATTTCTTTTTTGTTTTGCTAATGTTTCCCTTGAGTACTGTGAATGCAAATGATCCCTCAGCTGAG
Source organism: Lacerta agilis (assembly GCF_009819535.1). Lineage (NCBI taxonomy): Eukaryota > Metazoa > Chordata > Lepidosauria > Squamata > Lacertidae > Lacerta > Lacerta agilis. The sequence continues at coordinate 21,499,743 of NC_046317.1, forward strand.
GGAAGCCTGATTTACACATGCAAGTAATCTCTAAAGTTGTCCAAAGGAAGAATGGCAAGTTCCTCCTGCTATCTCAGGTGCATTCTTGTTAGCTTTGCCTCCTTGGGCACGCGCGTGCGCGCACACACACACACACACACACACACACAAGCTTTCTCTAAATATCTGGATTGGGTCAAAATCATTGATTTAAAGCTGGTGGCAGCCACACGAAATCATGGTCAGTTACATCACATGACAGGTATCCTTTCATTGTGACCTGTTTGTGGGCAAAGGAATCGCCACAGGCCAAGGCCTGAGTATTGTATGTAAAATGGTCTATTGGATGGCTTTCAGACAAGCCTTGGTTCCTTTTTCCTAATGCTGCCTTAACCTGATAATGCCTGTTTCACGTGATCACACAATGTAAAATGCAGTTCTGGTGGAATTGAGTAGAAGCTTCGCACTCATTTCTGTGTTAACTGCTTCCAGGAAAAAAAATCCTTTCGCAAACTTGTTAACCCGAAAAACATTGGGGTTTTGCACTGTAATTTCCCCGCCATTGTCACGTGACAAAATTTGGGGTGCTGTTCTTTCCTGCCATTCCCATGGGTGAAGAGAGGCACACATGCACATAAAGGGTGAAGATATGTCCAACAACATCCACTGTTGCGTCACCCTGGTATGAATGCAATTTAGCACAACATGGCTGTGTATCCATCAAAAAGACACAGGAACAGAACAGGGAAGGCAGTGTGAAGGGAATGTTAGAAACCAGAACAGAAGCACTTGAATTCTAACCAGGAAAACTAACACAATAACCTCCATGTCTGAATTCACCCAATGTCTTGTTATATCATAGGTGGGGAGCTTTTTTTTTTTTTTAAGCCCAGCCACCATATTCCCTGGTAGGCAAACTCCCAAGTGCCACATTCCAGCAATCAGTGGGGCAAGATACAAAACTCAGAGATTTCTACACACGCAAACACCCCTCTCTCTTCATCCTCCATGCAGGGAGGCATTCAAACAGTTCAAGGACACCTTGCAGTCAGGCAAAAGCACTTGAGGAGGGCGCAGTCAAAGCGAAACACATTTAGGAGTCAATGGGATTTGAAATCGGCCATTTCCTGTATATTCTCCAACATTTTCTCTCTCCCTTGGAAACAAACCAATCTTTTAAGTCCACCGTCTGGGCCTCACTAGTTTTTATTCACAGTATATACACCCACGTCCACCCAAACTAGAATTAAAACCTCTAGAAAAGGATAATTTTGAAATATCCATAAATGAGCATAATTGGAATGACTTCCCACCCAGTAATATGAGCATGGAATTTGAAGTGGAGGGACAAATCGCCAATTAGCAACAATAAAAACGTTGGATGGTGTTGTGTGTGTTTCCCCCCACCACCACCACTTTTGCTGATTTCACAGCTTGCAGCTGCTTTGTAGATAGGGTTCCCATTTTATTGTTCTGTTAGGTTTATGCTTTACCCCTCCCCCTTTGTGATTTCAATATTTCTTTACCCTTATTTTTGTGTTTCTAAAGAAAATCCTGATTTCCTTTCACTTCTCCTCGTCTCTCCAGGGCACGTCTGCTTAACGGCTTATCATGCATGCAAAGGAAATCCAGATGCATTGACAAAACCCACATTTCCCTCAGGTTAAAGTTGCCCTCTGCTATAATAAAAAAAGGATCAACCTGGTGATCATATCTGACCTAGTGCTCCACCTCTTTCTTATTGCGACAGATTCAGTCAGACAAGTTGTTCCTCAAGACAGACAAGACATGACCTTGTGGAGACTCGGGAGAATTCAGGACAAGCTGGAATTCTAAGTAATTTATCTGCTGTTAACAATATTACTTCAAATGTCCTAGAAATCTCTTCCTAGAAGAAAGGACTTTCCACAAATAGTAGTGATATTAATCTCAGAGAGACACACACACACACAAATCAAAGATGGTGCGGAAATCAAAAATGATGACACAAGTAGAGAGATCTGAACTCATCTTTAAAGGGGACACAAGCCTATGCAATTTTAATCTGAAGCAATTTTTTTGCTGTGCTCAATGAGACTTACTTCCAGGTAAGTGTGCATCGGATTGCAGTCTTGATCTTCTTTGCCCATATATGAGAATGTGTTCGTGTAGCTAGTAAAAGGCTGAGGTCTTTCATTCCCAGATAAACTTTACAGTAATACTAGTATGGTTTGTCTACAGAGTTGAAGATAATAATGTTTATTGTCTTCCTTTACCAAGTGGAGGGGGGGAGCTTAACGGGGATATGGGAGGTGCATGCAGGATGCAGGTTTTCTATAATGGTCTCCGCTACAGTGGAGAAGCTGCTGCTAGCCCGCCCCTCCCCGCCCCCCCCTGCCCAAGCCTGGCCAGCGCCCCCTCCATTTTGGCGCCCTAGGCAATTGCCTAGTTCGCCTTAATGGATACGCCGGCCCTGTGTGTGAGGCAGGTGTGGGGAACCTTTGGCTTGCCAAATGTTACTAAAATACATAGCCCATCAGCTCCTGCAAGCATAACCAATGACCAGGGGTGATGGGAGTTGGGTTTCAGCAACATCTTGGGGGTGGGGGGTTGAGCAAAAGTTACCCACACCTGGTATGAGGGATCTAACAGTGGTAGTTTAATGTCTATAATTTGTACAGCTAAATAATTTGCTAGTTATGTTCCTTTGACTCTATAGAAAAAGCCTAATAGGAAAATGAAGACAGGAGTCCCTTCTACTTATTTGAGACATTAGAAAACTGAAACGTTACTAATTGCACATTTCAAACCTTTTTTATGTCATTCCTTTGATTGGAACATTATACCATGAGTTATAATAGAGTAGGAGCACTTGGCTTGCTTTGTATCCGTTTTTTCTTTCTCTTTGCAGGAATTCATTGAGCACGCTGTTTTGAAGGAAAGGCCTTTTTGTGTGTATTTTTAACAGCCAGTTGACGATGACTTGCTTTCCGTCACGTGAAAGGCTTTGCTCATAGATCTGATAATGAGAAGCATTTTAATAAGTTATTGTTGTTGGCATCCATGTTTCTCAAAAGACAATGGTGTGCGCTTCCGGGGGTGAAGTCAGACTGCTGCATTAGCAGCACCGAAGTGACCTCCCCTGGGATGCAAACCTGGGCAGTGTGTATGGAGGTCCTGGGCTGTCCAGATTACAAGACCCCATCCCAACCCTTGGCCTCACTGATGTGAAAGCGAGCAGTATGTTTGGCACCAGCTTGGCTGCAGGAGTTGCCAGAAAGAGGTGCGCACCTTAAGGACTTTGTGTAGGGTTTACTCTTTAGCCTTTTCTTCTCCTGAAGATATCCCACAAGGCACTGGAGGTTTGGGATCTGAGTTTTCCTTCTCCTAGATGGGCTACCTTCCTGAGTTGATGAGCCCTCATTTCCTTCTACAGCACGTGCAGAAACTTCCTTCTTGACTGTTGGACCCACTTGACTGTTGGTCTCGCCCACTCAATCCATCAAAACCTGTTTTCTCATTCAGGGGAAATCCCTAACTCACTGAGGGTTTGAGACCCATCGGCACACCTTCACCTGGTTTAGCTGTCCAGTCAAAGTTGTTCCCAGAGTGTGGCCACTGCCACATGATTTGCAACAGGGCAAAGATATGATTTAAACTTCTAAGTTTTCAAATGGTCATTAGTGACATTGCTGTAGCTCTCCTAAAGAGCCATAGTTTATGTAAAGGAGGCACAGTCAGAACACACTTTCCCAACTTTGGCTCTAACTCTCTTCTGTGTTATTTTCTATCACTGGTTAAAAGTTGAACAGAGCCAAATACCAGCTCTCGGTCATCCGTGTAAAAGCATATTAAAGGCATATCTCAGAAAAAAATAACAGAGTCACTGTAGCGCCTTTTCAGATCTCTTGTTTTTTTTTCAGTCTAAAGTACATTAGCAATGAATAACACTCTGCTAGGGATGTCTGGCAAGCAATATAATTAGATTATTGGCATGTCACAGTATGAACCAGGAGCACGTCAATCTGTTTGATAGTATAGTAGATACTTTAGGAAAGTTCCCCATTTGGCTCGGGAAACTTGTTATTTTCTTCAGATGATGCAGCTGTAGTGAACGGGGGGGGGGAAGCATTTCAATCTTCTTTTGGCTCGTAGCACTTTATACAGGTGCAAATCATGCGCCCTCTCTCTCTCTCTCTCTCTGCCTAATGTTTACAATGAGTGACTGTTAGCTACCTGTATAAATGTATCTGGCAATGGGAATGGAGAAATGATCACAGCTCCCTCAGCCCCCTCCACCCCATTCTCTCTCTTGTCTCTCTCGCAGTACCTTGAAGCATGCAAATGAAAGGCGGCATTCTGCAGAGGCAGAGGAATGTGGCTGAAAGACCAAGGGAAAGTTAGGAAGCACAGAGGCTGAGTCCTAAGCGAGGTGAAGCTGTAAGTGGGCGTCAGGGGCAACGTGTGTGGGCTTTTTGTGTAGCAGCTCTACACCAGTGGGATGACCTCCTCTCTACAGTGTGCCTTGCCTAGTGAAAGGGGAGAAATTTGATTTAATATTAATTAATATATTGCTAAATCATAATCATATTCTTTTTTTTAATGATAAGACACAAGACATTGTGTAATCACACCCACTCCTTCACACAGAAATACATTAGTTAGAATAAACCACAATGAAAATTAGAAGCCTGGGGCCTTTATAATGTCCTTCATTTAGGCCTGGGGACAGAAATACCATTCCGATATCTAGGGGTGGGGGGGAGGAACATTTTTTTTAACATTTTTATTGTAGCCGCCTTCTTTTAAAAGATGAATAAGTAAAATAAAGTTGGCGCCTAGGATGTTTTTTTAAATAAGTAATGCAATCAATTGTCACTTCCTAGATCTCTATTCGGCCCTGAGTGCTCACTAGAAGGACAGATCCTGAAGTTGAGGCTCCAGTACTTTGGCCATCTCATGAGAAGAGAAGACTCCCTGGAAAAGACCCTGATGTTGGGAAAGATTGAGGGCACAAGGAGAAGGGGATGACAGAGGATGAGATGGTTGGACAGTGTTCTCGAAGCTACTAACATGAGTTTGGCCAAACTGCGAGAGGCAGTGAAGGATAGGCGTGCCTGGCGTGCTCTGGTCCATGGGGTCACGAAGAGTCGGACACGACTGAACGACTGAACAACAAAGATCTCTATTTGCTTTATGTATTTCTGGGCTATAAACCTGAGGTACATTGCATAGTTCAGGTTTAATCAATTGAATAATTATTTCATCCAAGGAATGGAGAAGAGAGTTAAGACTCCACCCATTTTCAGTCTGGATGCTATATAAGTAACATGAACCAGATCCAAATATGTGTGCTATTTTTTTTTGGGGGGGGGTGTTAATTCTCAGCTATGCACACACTTCTAGAATACAACTTCCTTGTGTGATGGAGACATATAAAAAGCTCTGCAGAGTCTTGGTCCAGTGTAGTTAAGCTAATGCCTGCTCCCACATGAACCTCCTCAAAGCAATATGGCCTTCAAATACCTCAAACCACTGATGCTTCAAGGCACAGAGACTTTCCATAAGTTTCACACTGCCATGGTATTCCCTGCTAGAGAAGCCAGACTTCCTCTCTAATGGTCTTCTGGGGACTGGTAAAAAAGTATTTGTTTGGAAAGAGCATTTTTGAATGAGCAAGGTGCTGTTTTAATGCTTAGATTATTAAGTTTTTCTCCTTGTTTTTATTGGAGCTGCTATTATTTGAGATTAAAATGTGACGAATTTCTACTACCAGCAAGCAGACAGCGCTGATAGACCTTGATCAAGAAAACAACATTCATAAATGGGGTTTCCAGAATGACCCACTTGCTAGATTCTGTGGCAATGCTTGTGGGTACCATTCCTATAATCGAAGAAACAATGGAATAACTTATATTGTTGCTCCTTTGCTCAGACTTGACAGGGTTAAAAGCCGTATGGCTGTTTGGAAAGCATGAAGCCAATGCGATGCGACCTTCATTGTTCAGCATCCTCTGGCCCGAAAGCAGCTAAGTTTTCCATGTGCTTAGTATTCATAGGCAGCATTTTCACACCCCAGTGGACACTTGTACTGTGATTTCAGGACAGTCATGGCACTTGGAAGCTGCTTTGCAGACAAGAAGAAAGGGAGTACAGACTTCTTGCACAGTCAGGATCCCAGCTACAAATCTATTCAGACCTAGCTTCCAGTGACATGCTGGTACTTGACAAGGGCACAGCTCACCTACCTTCCAGGTGAAGCAGTTACTATGGCAGAGTATGCATTTCCCCCTCTGAATAGTAGGAAAAGACATCCAGAGACTGCATCATGGAACTCCCATGTCATGTCGCATTTGACCATGACAGCCCATTGGTCTCTACAGAAGGCTTGAATAGGGTTCAGTTGGGACTTGATTGCCTGGTTTTAGTCAGCAGTGCATTTAGGCAACAGATATCCAATCTCAGGGAGCCAAACCGACAGAGCAGGAAGTGGTCAACCTATTCAGGACCTGGGAGAGCTCCAGAATTATTTGGACACAACCTGAGCAAATCTGAGTATTTAAATTAAGGTTACCAGATTTTTTTTTCAATGGATCTGGGGACACTATAAATAAATAAATAAATAAATAAATATGTTTTTTTAAATAAAAAAAAAGAGGGGAAAAGTTATTTTAAAAAATGAAGAAGTAATATCTTCTCTTCTGTGGTCTCCTCCGTTGCGCGGCCTTCCTCTGGGTCCCGGCCTTTCTTGTAGCGCTAGCCATGCTTCCCCCCTCCCTCCCCCTCCTTGCACTGTGATCCCCTACAGGCTTACTCAGGAGTAAGCATTAGTAGAAACCCCCTCCTCCTGCGGCTGGCCTGCCCACTTGTCTGGGCATCTCCTGCTCAGGAATCGTCCGGCGGATGCCCATCTGCACCATGGCATGCCCAGTCAGCAGGTCTGGGGCAGAGCTGGTGACGAGCGAGTGGGAGGAGGTGCGCTTGGGCCGGATCAGCTCGTCTCCTGCTCGCCTCCTGTCTGCAGTGGCCAAAGACGAGCTGGCCAACAAGCTGAGCCATCGCTTGCAAGCCGAGGAGCAAAATGGTGAAGCCGAGCAGCAGCTGCAGCCACCCAAGCACCACCCGGAGGCCGAGCCAGAGCCTGAGATGCTGGTCTTGCACAGCAGCACCAACAGTGAATTGAGTGCCAAGTCACAGTGGTGCACCGAGCTCAACGACCCTGCGCAGCTCTGACCTGGCGGCAGTGCCCAGCACCACGTCTCCAGCCCCTACACCAAGTCCCCATATGATGTGTCTTGTGTGCAACACATCATATAGGGACTTCCAGCGAGGCAAAATGGCAGGCGCCATGGCAGCGAGCAGCTCCTGAAGCCAGCCAGAGCCAACTGTGCTACCGGGCTGGCTTCGGGCTCCTGAGATTGCTGCTGCCGCTGCTGCTGCCACATTTCCCAGGGACATTAGATGAAATCCGGGGACATTCCAGCGATTGAATTTGTCCGGGGACAAATTTGCAAATCCGGGGAAACCCTAATTTAAATAGCAAAACAAATCTGGTGGGTGCTCAGACTGGTTTCAGGATTCAATGCTTTTTTGTGTTTTTTTTAAGCAGGCCCTGGTTTGAACCTTAGATGCCTCCCCTCCACAACCTGATATGCTTGCTGTCTTTTCTGCTCAGAAATTACAGGAGGTGAAAAAGATTGGGCAGGTAGGTAAGCTGTGGGTTCTGGTTCTTTGCTTAAGGTGCTTGAACCCAAGCCCTCGGTGATAAAATCCTGTATCAAGTCTTCTTCCTATGAGTGGGCTGCAAAGTGTTCTCTTTTTCGGCTAGTCCTTGGGCAGGTTTGGAGCCTGCAGGATCCCTGAACTAAATTTTTGATGACTCACAGTTATACTAATACTTTCTGGCTTAGAATTATCAGTTTTTCCCAATCTGATATTCTCTTGGCTGTTTTGGACTACGATACCCATCATCCGTAACCATTGACCCTGCCATCTGTGGCTGATGGCTGTTGTAGTCCAAAATATATGAAAGGCACCAGGTTAGGGGAAAGCTGTTCTGAGGCCAGGGTGGCTAACCTGTAATCCTCCAGATGTCGTTGGATGATAACTCCCGCCACCTGCATGGTCAATGGTCAGGGATGATGGGAGTTGTAGTCCAGCAACATCAGGATAGCCTGACATCAAAGGTGTCTGGAGACTTGGATGTGATAGATAATGTAAAGGATCCCCCCCCCCTTGTAAAAATGTAAGTATGTCATCACACAGCCCCCTTTGGAGGATTTGTAGTGTGAATCACCACAAACCTGGATTTGCATGAAGTTAGGGTGGGAAACGGGAGCAAAAGGTTACACGATGTGCAGGTGGAAGAAGATGCAGGAAGTCACCATGGAGATGGTGCACAAAATGTGAGAGAGGAGGCATGAAAATGGGTACAAAGCCTGGCTGCAGAATAGAAGAGAGAGATGGCTTCAGAAATGGGGTTGGGAAGGTGAAAAGCAAGCTAGGAGGTCAATGTGGGGAGATTGCAGGGGGGTTGGAGTCAGCAGTGGTACAGCCCCAAGTTGGAAATATGTGGGGAAAGCTAATGCCTCTGTTGGTTCACCCTGAAGTACAAACCATCAGCTATATTGCCAGTGTACATTTGTGCAAACAGACAAGGATCTAATAAGTTCAAACGTATTTTGTTTAGCTGCTGATGCGGATACGCTCACCATTATGACAGGTAGCCTTAGACTTCATTTCGCGCCTTATATGCATTGTTATTTGTATCCTATGGGGTAAATCAGACGTGTTACCAGTCTCCGTGAGATCGATGGAAATTTCTGATGTGTCTGCTGCCACACTCGAGTGCAAAGCACTGGAGGGCATTTCACACGCCGAGAAAGGTCAGAGCAAGACTTACATCAGTCTCTGAACCTAAAATATTCTGAACTCTTCGCTACCCATTAAGAAGAATGAAGAAAAGCTGTGATTTGATGTACACCATCCAAAAGAACTGCTTGAGGCAGGAAAAAAAGTTACTACTACTCACTGGGCGGAAACTAGGTCTCTTTAAAAGATAGGAGTGTGAAACTGCTTTTTAAAAGCAAGAACGGCCAGGAAGATCCTCTCTCTCTCTCAGTAATTCCTTGTCAGGGCTTTGCAGGGATCTCTCCTGAAAGCAATCAGCTGGAAGGGCCACAGGCAAGCAGACAGTCTAGGTCAGGCAGACATCAAGGGTGCAGAATGGTCAGTCGAGGAGGCATAGGCAAGATATACAGCCAAGATGGTCTGGATCCTGAAGCTGAGAGTCCGTGGGAAGAACAAGTAAGGCAAGGCACAGGAGCCTCAAAGGCAACTGCTCCCTCTTATAAGCTGAAGTCCTGCTCATGGACTTTCCACTGGTTGGCCACTGTGAGAACAAGGATGATGGGCTAGAGGGGCCTCTGGCTTGGCCTGGCAGAGCTTTCCATGTGTTTTTAAGTTGCTTGGACTGAAGAACCAAGCCTGAAGAGCCAATGGTGCTACTAGGGCAGCCACCCAGGCCCTGATTGGCTCCCCAGGTCACCTAGTACACAAGCTGTGGTACCCATCTCATGTCTGGACATTATCTGGGGGTGGCATTTAGAGGAGTAAATAATAATTCCATCTGCTGTAGAGATGCTCTGGCGGTGCAGAAGGTCACCGTTCTTTGGTCTCTGCTGCCAGATCGTCTGATGTGCACCTACTGGCACCTTAAGTTCCCAAACAGCACCAAGAGAACTACATTACTTCATTAACGCTCCTGTAACTCCAAAGAAAACACCTAGAGAGAAGGCTGCCCTCTGTGTGTCAGAGTACTTTGTTCTGGACTCAACTCCCTCTAATTGGAGGCTGTTCTCTCTGTATGTAATCATATCGTTCAATCTTTGCAATGGGCGCGATGGGTGAAAAAATCTTTACTTTTCCATTACTCCCAGTGCAACAGAATTAACTGCCCTCAAAGTACACTTGTGACTGGGCCAGGCCCAGCAATCTGAAGTTATTCAGACTCCAGGAACCATGCAAAAGCCAGGAGGCAGGAATGAAGGACAAACTAGGAAGCAGGAGCAAGGGGCAAACCAGAGGAGTCACTGGGCCACACCAGAGCTCAGACAGACCATGTAGTCCTGCTCAGAAGTATCCAGTGGCAAGGGTCTAAGAAGACTGTGGAGTTCATGGGGCAGGTGCCTACAGATCCAGCGGCTTCTGACAGACTACTCTCATATTTGCTTCCTTTCAATCAAGACCCATGCCCAGCAACTTATGCCAAAAAATAAGTGTGAGTAGCTACTCTAAGAACAGGTAATTTTTATGCATATGCACCCTAAAAGGGGAACCCTTTCGGAAGTAAAGGGTGTGTCCATTTTTAGATTTTAGGAAGAATCCAGTGCCTTAGTTATCCGGTATTTGGGAAGCTGGATCAAAGTTTTGCCACCTTTCTCTGTTGATTGTATAACCCAGTCTTACCCAAACTCGTGCCCTCTAGATGTTATTCCAGCGGAATAACTTTCTGACAGTAAGAGTTGTTTGACAGTGGAACGGTCTCCCTCAGAAGGTGGTGGACTTTACTTCCTTGGAGGTTTTTAAGCAGAGGCTGGATGGCCGTTTGTCATGGATGCTTTAGTTAAAATTCCTGCATTGCAGCAGGGGGTTGGGCCAGATGACCCTTGGGGTCCCTTCTAGCTCTACCATTCTATGATTCTATCATTCCTGTCATTCTTGCCAGCTGGGGCTGATGGGAGTTGTAGTCCAAGGCATCTGGAAGGGGTACCAGGTTGGACAAGGCTAGTATAAACTGACCATCCCTGCTCTACAGATAGCTTTGGTGAGGCGTACCTCGTCCCCTCCTGCCCTCTGCTTGTGACAGCTTGTGGTCTCGATTACGAGTATCAATCTGTAGTGGACCAAAGTGCAAAAGATGCTGCCTTGCCTCCAGTCAAGGGATCGGAACGGATGACCTTCTCATTCTTCCCAGTCCTATAATTCTAGATTAAGTAATTAAGCATAAGGCTCGACATGGATAATTAATACAAAATGTTCATCAGCCTAGTGGCTCTGGGAAGTAATAATTTACATCTGTAAATTAATCAGTTAATTAATTGGTTAAAAGCAAGAGGGATAATTGATTAAAAATCTTTAATCAGCTGGCAGCCATACTTACAAGGTGAGTTGCAAAGCTAACACCCTGGTCGTCCGCACACGTAGTCGGAACCAAGTTCTATTGATTTCAGTGGAATTATGCTCCCAGCAAGCACGCTTACGATCAAATTTTGAATTTATAATCTCTGGTGAAATGAGTTCATGACTTATAGGAGCATTACATTGTTTCACTATTGCTATTCAGCTCATCGTTTAGGGAAGCGCATTGGAGAGCCGGCCCACACTATCCTTATCTCTGTGACATAATCTCTAACTAAATACTTGCATTGGTTGGCCATCCCAGTAAACTGTTTCCAATACATTAATGCCATTATCTTGTTAACTCCGACAAATCCTAACCTTGTTATAAATGTGTCATTAGATGAAGAATTATTATAGAATCAGCAAACATAATGAAAGGAAAGCAAGGAGTGCAGATGTGTGTATGTGGGGGGTGGAATTGCTCCTGAAATTGTTGCAGTGTTTGTAGTTTTGTAATTCATTAATACATTACCATGGCCTCCGAATGTGGGTTTGAAGGATCTGGGCGTTGTGAATCGCGCCAAAAATCCATATGTGAAATTGATCTGCAGGCGCAGTGCATATCTGCAGCGATAAAAGAACAAATCCAAAATACGAACCTGGCTTTCTCCTAATTCAGGCATAGGCAAACTCGGCTCTCCAGATGTTTTGGGACTACAACTCCCATCATCCCTAGCTAACAGGACCAGTGGTCAGGGGTGATGGGAATTGTAGTCTCAAAACATCTGGAGGGCCGAGTTTGCCTATGCCTGTCCTAATTGATAACCCCTCATCCCTTGCCTTCTGAAGCATAAGCGGGCTAGTGAGAGCAACAGTGTTTTGCAAACTGGATCATAGATGTCTCATATTAATTGGTTATCAATTAATAAGTAGGGCCTATTTCACCCACACCCACGTACCTGATACTACGCACATTTCATCGATGGCAGTTTTGCCACCTGCATGCTTATTTCTCGGGCCTGATTTACCCATTTGACAGAATGAGGTGGTAGAATCCTGAGACTGTGCCACATTAGTTTGAAGGGGTGTACATCACCTTTGGAACGCCGTCTCATTTTTGCAGTGAAATGTAGCTCAGTTGGTTAGAGCATGGTGCCGATAATGCCAAGGTTGCGGGTTCGATCCCCGTGTGGGACAGTCACATATTCCTGCATTGCACGGGGTTGGACTAGATGATCCTCGGGGTCCCTTCCAATTCTATAATTCTACAAAAGCTCCCTGCAAGTTTGAAACACACAAACCCAACACAGGAGAAAGGTGCTGGCTCAGCCAGTACTTTTGCTTCTGCTTGGGTGGAAGTGTGGTTTTTTTGTTTTTGTTTTCTTTTTCTTTCTTTTTTTAATTAAATAGGGAAGCGTTTAAAACTGTAGCAAACAAAGTGATGCCCTCATGCAGCCAGAAGTAATATGGTTCATTTTACCCAGTGCTTAAAAAAATGTTTAGGGGTACTCTCATTTTCCTACTCACATTAAAATACTGTCCCTCAATGAGGCCAAACTTAGATTCACAAAATGTTTAGGGGTATGCGTACCCCTGCGTCCTCCCAGGAAAAAAAGCACAGATTTCACCACCTCAGGGCTCTACCACACTATATTTTTTAAGTGGATTATTTCCCTCAAAGAATTCTGGGCACTGCAGTTTACCCCTCACAGAGCTAACTACAGTTCCCAGAATTCTTTGAGGAAAAGAATGTGCTTAAAGGTGCTCTAAACGTATATAAGTGTATACACAGCCCCATTGCTAAATGTGGGAAGGGGAAAACAAAGTAGGGCCAGCTGGCCCCATCCCACCATTGCACCCCTGCTTGCCCCACTCATCTTTCAGTAGGATTCTAGATTTTTCCAGGAAACCCAGTCCAAGGATTATATGCAACAAGAGGTCTAGGAATGTTGTCAGTTGCTCTCACGATTATAATTTGCATTTGTTGTGATGCAGCCCCAGGTTCTAAAATTAATAATTCTAGAAAAGCAGTGGCTTTAATGTTTTGCTAAGTACGACACGGCCTAACATATCGAAGTGTGCTTTCCTAGAACCACTTGTCTCTGCGGGGCATTTATGTTCCTTTAAGGGGACCGATGAACTTACTCCAACAGTTTATCAAACAAGCTACGCTTTCGAAGAGCAGATCTGCTATACCAAAATATATGAACGCCTCCAGATGTATTCAGCTTATTGCCGATTCATTGGTGCACTATTGCTCCATCTGTCTACTTAAAAGCTTTTTATGAAGAGGAATGAATTAACTGTTCCTACAGGGAAAACTCATTGGACACTGTGAGCGCAATGCTGGTGCCAGAGGGAGACCAGAAGGGGAACACCTTCAGCCAAAGGACAAAGTGAAGGGGGCATATCTAAATTGATGCTGAGGTGAGTGTAAGGTCCGTGAAGCGATACAGACACAGAGTTGCTTTGCTGCTCTTAATGTTGAGGATGAGATGGCTAACAGAAGACTAAACTGATTGAGATGGCTGAGGAAATAACTGAAGGTTATTAGGCTGGACAGGGTATCGGGCACAAAACTGCTTGGACCTTTGCTTTCTAGGCATGAGACAACCACAAGTCTGGATGAACCCTTGTTTCATTGCAAATACATGGTGAATTTATTATTATTATTATTATTATTATTATTATTATTATTATTATTATTGGAATGGTGGAGACCGCCTCCCCATCCTGAGCCTTCCACGGAGGAGGAAGATGAAGACAGTATAGATTCACAACAGGGGTTTGAGGGAGGTAGCAGTTCAGAGGCAGTTGAGGGGGAAAGCTGGGAAATCATGGGACAGCTGGAACAATACCCAGCTGACACGTTGTCATTAGAAAGCATTCCAGACCCGCCATCTCCCAGAACCCAGTGAGCCTTAAAAGTAGGAGAGCAAAGAGCTCAGAGACAGAGGGCACTTAGCAACACCCGTAGAGGAGATGATGACGACGAAGTGGGAGAGATTCACTTGGGACAATGCCATGATCCAAGAGGCTGGGTTCTATAGCCCCTCTCTGTAAAGACTGAAATAAAAAAGGACTGTAGGAAACTTTCCCTTCCCTTTATACATTCCTGGGTAATCAGCCAGGAGCTGCTGACAGCATCCTGACAGTCATGGAGAGAAACGTAGGATCTGGGATTTCCCCCCCCCCTCATGGTGGACCAAGCATATACACCAAACTCTCCTCTGCTAGCTTCCAGGAGCCATTGCAAGAGTGTAGGGACTGTCTAAAATCCTGAAAGGCTCTCATTGCCTCTCCTCCTAAGTTCTGAACATGCCCCCCTTCCCTTGGAAGATTTGTAAGTCACTCCCTGAGAGGCAGCATGACCTCAATCAAGCGTGACTGGTCTGCTGGATCAGACCAAATATCCATTTAGACTAGGGGTGAAGAACCTGTGATCCTCCAGATACTGCTGGACTACAAATCCCATCACCCCTGACCATTGGCTATACTGATGGTGCTGATGGAAGTGTGAGTCCAACAGTATCTGGAGGGCCACAGGTTCCCCAGCCCTGACCTAGGCTGGCACCTTGTTGCCAGCCAGGTGCTTCAGATCATTAAGTCAACAGCTCAACCATATTTGTCCCCAGCACCTGGTAATTCAGGGCATAGGTTTTGCAGGTCCAGTTTAGGGATGTGAACAGTTTAGAGGTGCAGCAGTGGAAGAACAGAATTATGCTGGTCATTTTAGAGTCCCCGTCCTAACCTCCTTAAAATGATGTATGTGAGGTATTTTGGGCACATGAGGAAAGTGTGCCTTGGAAATAATTAAAGAAGACGGGACTGTTGAAATATTTTATTAAAAGTCCTTGGAATGTTAGAGCAATGCATTCATTCCTCTGCCCAATTGCATTGCTATTGTGGAATTCATTCTATTAGCTGGAATATATTGTTCAATCTAGTGGAGCTCGGCTGGTACAAATGCATTTGGGATGGCAGCCAATGTTTCCCAGCCTAAACATGTTGCTTATCTACTAGGCAATCGTTTGGCTCCGTTGATTACAAACCTCTTTAAATCTCACTCTTCTCCTGCAAGGGGAAAACAGAAGGAAAGGCCACCTTTTTCGAGGCTGACAATGCTGTCATTTCCTCCGTGAGGAATGTTAAATAGTAAGAACTTTTGAGATCCCCCCCCCCCCCCGCTTTGAAAGTTTATTCATCACTGAAGGGATTTCACCTTCAAAGATCATCATTCCAGAGGGAATCCCCTTTTGAGGATTTTCACTCTGCAGAGGAAAGTCTTATTGCCTTTGATTTCCTTCTTCAGACACAGTCACATTGCTTGGGTATCCTCTTTGAAGTTGAGTTTCTTCTCTCTCTCTCTCTCTCTCTCTCTCTCTCTCTCTCTCTCTCTCTCTCTCTTTCTCTCTCCACCTTAAAGGATTTCCCCTTTGAATACTTTCACATTGCTGAGAGGTGATCGTTCCTTCACTGACATTGATCGTCTTTGATGATTTGCAGGATGTGGAAGAGAATCCACAAAACCGGCATTGTGATAATAATTGCACTGTGGTTAAATGGGAGTGCTGTGGGCTTAGCCACTATTCATACTGAAAAGGATAATAGTGATACTTTAAACTATAGTCCTCTTTGTCCAGATTTGGTTATAACTCATTAGCATGGCACGTCCTTTTCACATATGAGACACCGTCTCCAGAAAATACATTTAGAAGCTGCCTGAGAACAGGCCAGATAATATTAGCTATTACATTTTTATTCCGCTCTTGTGCCAAGGAAGCAATGTGCCATACAAGTCATTATCCCATTTTAACTTTGCAGCAGGCAGAGGCAGAATGTTCCAAAATAGAGGCTGTGTTCACAGACCACAGTAAGCCAGGGTTTCTGGGTTATCGTGGTCAGAATCTGTAAGTCAACAATGAATTGTGTTTAAGGCCCGCTAGTGTTTGTGGCTTGCTGAGAAAGAAGCCACGATCTCAGATTCAGATGGAGTAGGAAGCCAAGGCTTCTGGGGTTTTTTTTTTATCACAGTTACACCAGGGAAGTGTGAGCTGCTTGTTCACAGTAAGCCATGATAAACCAAAAAAATCTGGTTTATTGTTGCATGCGGATGCATCCACCGTGACTTTCCCAAGGTTAAGGCATTTGAACCAAGATGTTTCTTCTTTCCATGACAGAACAATGACTCTAATGATGGGTGAACACACGTTGATCTGATGTGGAATTAAACATCACTTTATTCTACATGCGGAGAGTCATCCTCATTTGCATGTAGCACTAAGCCAAAACATGGCTTTGCACATTGTACCAGCTCCCAGGGCGGAGATTGTACCTGCTTTGATCCTCTCTAGCCCTTTTAGTTTGGTGCTGCGCAACAGCTAAGTCAAAGTTTGGCTTTGCATGTCATCCAAATGTTGGATTGTGGTTAAGTTCTATCCTCTTTAACGATGATTTGTAGCCAAGAAGAAACTATGGTTGCAGATCTAGGTTAAAGGGGAGAGAGCTTAACCACAGTCCCATGTTCAGGCAACATGTCAAGCCAACCCATGGCTTAGTTGCTGCATTGCCCTAAGCTAAAAGGAGCAGGGACAAATCTCCTCTCCAGGATCCAAAACATGTGTGTGCTCATTATATTAGCACCACCACCACCATCATCACCACTCCACCTTTCCCCCTGACAGGGATCCAAGGTGACTTACAGCTAAAATAAGAACAGCTAAAGGCATTGAAAAAGAACAAACTAAACATTAATCAAATTAAAACTCTCTCTCTCTGTGTGTGTGTGTGTTTGTGTGTGTGTGTGAGAGAGAGATCTATTAAAAACAAACAGATAATTCCAATAAAAACAGCATGACACCAGCTCTTTCATTAAAAACAACCAGTTTCCAAAAGCCTGTTGCTATAAGAAAGGCTTCACCCATTGGAGAAGGACAATAAGGAGAGAGCCAGTCTAACTCATCTAGGGAAGGAGGTCCAAAGCTGTCTGGGAGCAGCCACCAAGAAGGCCCTCTCCTGCATAGCTACCAAGTGTGCCTGTGAGGAGGGTGGGACCGAGAGAAGGACATCTCCCATTCCAACAAGGGTGACTCTTTTGGTGATGACATTGTATTATTAGATACATTGCTGATATGGTATAAAGCTGGGGGTGAGGGGTGGGGCATGGCCAGTCAGGTGTGTGTGTGTGTGTGTGTGTGTGTGTGTGTGTGAGAGAGAGAGAGAGAGAGAGAGAGAGAGAGAGAGAGAGAGAGACAGGTTAGCCACTCCCGTAGCTGTTATAGCCCGCAAACATTTTATATAGGGAAATCACAGGTTCATAGACAGATCTTCCTTTCCTCGGTCACTAAAATGGAGATGCATCTCTACAAAGACAAAGGGGTTTGTATTTGTGCTACCCCCTCTACTGAAGTTCAGTAGGGGAAGTACAATCAGGCAGCTTCATCCTATGCATGGGGACAGTCCTTGTAATTTGGATTGGAGGTGATCCTCCATTCAGCCTACATGGTCCAGTCAACTCATATGCCATGGCGGTTTTCTATGCTGGCGATGTAACACAGAAGGCTGGCCACAGGAAACAATTGGGTCTTATTGATAGCATTTTTGGAACTCTGCTGGCTTGCTAGCCACTTCAGATGGTAGGAAGGCTGGAGACTGGGAATTCTCCAAAATAGTTGTTTTTCTCTGAAAGCTTCTGCCATTTCCCCAGGGGCACCGCAGACGGAGCCAGCATTTGTACATGGGCTTTGAGATCTCCAGATGAAATGGATTCCTCAATTGTTTGGCTTCGGAACAGTCACAAAGCATCCCACCACTGGCTCCTTCTTTAAGGGGGGGGTTGTGCTCAGTGGCATTCTGTCCAGCCATCTGCTTCTCTGCGAACACCTCTGAGAATTTTGGTCGTGAACAAAAGTAACACAGACATCTAGGCTGTCACCGAGAGCTTTTTATGTGTGAGACAAAGAAAAACCAATCTAGGGGACTGAGAAATGAGAATTTGAATTTAAGCATCTGTACTGGGAGGGGAAGGCAGAAAACAATGTCCTGGGGCTCCTTTCGCGCTGCAGAGGATTGGATTGTTTCCCAGTTCTATTTTTTAAAAAAATAATATTTGAAACCAGTGGGAAGGAAATAGCCTTGATGGCAAAGGAACGGATGTCTTCACCCACCCTCCAGAAGCCTGAGAAGGTGGAAGATGAACAGTTAAATCTTACATGCTTTGACCTGTAGATAGACAAGGCCAACCGGCATGTCGTCCCAGAGAATGGCTTGTTTTTATTTCAGGGAAATAAACCATAACCTGCTAAGAAAGAAAATGCCAGAGGATAGCCTATAGGACTTGTTTTGACATTTCAGATCCCTTGCACTAACAGGAGAGCTTCTGATCTGAATGTTGAAAGAAAAATACCTTTATGGAGGCTTTCACCTATAATGTCACCTTTACGCAGCTGCACGGCTGGGTCCACTAAAGCAAGTCAAAACCAAAGCTGACTTTTGGAAATGGTTAGTTTACAGAGCCACCAAATCAAATAAATAAAAAAAGGCCTAGTTAATGGAACAAACCGTCTAGCTTGTCAATTGTGCAAATTGACTACTGGGACAAAACTGATAAAACCCCTAGCTGGGCTGAGATGATGAGTACTGAGCAATGAGGTTTAAAGGAGAGATGGATGAACACACACTTCCGTAAATTCTTACTCCATATGTTTTCTTGGTTGTAGCTTAATGGTTGTTCAGAGTTAGCAATGTGATGTGCATTAAACTCCTTAAAAGGTAAAGGTGAAGGGACCCCTGACCATTAGGTCCAGTCGTATCCGACTCTGGGGTTGCAGCGCTCATCTCGCGTTACTGGCCGAGGGAGCCGGCATACAGTTTCCGGGTCATGTGGCCAGCATGACTAAGCCGCTTCTGGCGAACCAGAGCAGTGCACGGAAACGCCGTTTACCTTCCCGCCGGAGCAGTACCTATTTATCTACTTGCACTTTTGACGTGCTTTCGAACTGCTAGGTGGGCAGGAGCTGGGACCGAGCAACGGGAGCTCATCCCGTCACGGGGATTCGAACCGCCGACCTTCTGATCAGCAAGCCCTAGGCTCTGTGGTTTAACCCACAGCGCCACCCACTTAAATCCAGGCTAATAATCACCATTGATCTTCACATCCAACTCCTTTATTCAGAGACTGCATGCTTCATACGGGTCTCAAACCATCAAGTGAAGGAAAGTAGAATTTCCCATAGTTTTAAAGGCACATTTTAATTTCTATAAATTATTTACTAAAGTAGAACATATGTGCATACTTTACAAATGGCATGAGAGAAAATACTTGCATGTGGTTGTGGATATTCCTGGAGGAGAGGGGTCATGGCTTCCTTGTCCAATACTTACTTAATACCCATTAATTAATACTTAATACCCATTCCATTTTCCACTGTAGATATGACATGAATTTATTCTCCGGTAAGCTCAGTATCTTGCAGCAGACTTATCTGTGCGCAACCCTTTCCTGTACTCACAACATGTTGGCTTTGCGTATAAGATCTTTAGGTATATAGTGGAGCTGAAAAGGTCCCCCTCTCTTGGTATGCAAGCTCTGGGAGCTTGTGAGGAGATAAGCTAGAGGCAAAGAAATTCAGTAGGTTTCACACGGAACACTCAGCATCCCATCACTATTTCATCCCTGTCTCAGGTATTGAGCAAAGAGAACAGACTGAGTTTACTTTTTATCTGCACCTTTGAATTGGACTGTCTTCTCTTTCCATACCACATCCAGCATGACAGAAGCAGAAAATTGTACCAGAGAACTGGCGACGTCTGAAGATATGTAGTATTTTTATATCACTTACGACATGTGGTTGTCTATACAGGGCTGAAGAGTCCTTTCGTCTTGGATGAAGAAAAAGGAAAGTGGGGGGGGGGGTCAGAAAATCAAATATTTCTAGTAGGTCACATCCATTTTGTAGCTAACATGAAAGATCCCATTAGACCTCATCTAATTCGAACATGTTTAAACCAGCACATTTAACTCAACTTTGCTAATGACTCTGTCTTTAATGTGTTTCCCTGAACCAGAACAAATTACGTGGTACATTTAAAATGCAAATATGCCCACTTAAGAATTAGGGCTATGATCCACAAATCGCTAACTTTCTAAAAGCCCAGTTCTAACCACATTGACACAAAAGTCCCACTGTGTTTACTCCTGGGTAAGTTTGCAAGTGAGTGTAGACTAATCATCTTTATTGTGGTCTGTGGGGCTACTCCAGAGTAAGAGATATGAAATTCCAAGCTGTGCCAGGCTGATCTTATGCATACATGTTTAGATTAATTTCACTATGCTCAGTGGAGCTTACTAACAAATGTGTGCACAGGATCACACTATGATTGTATACTGTGAAAAAAATGAACAAAACCTTCAAAATCTTTGTGGACCCTACAGATACACATACTTTTAGTTATCATACTTCTTTACAATGTCCTAGACTCTGCTTCTTAAATACCTGGATGTTGTCTGAGATACAGGCTATATTGTGTAAAATCTGTTATTGTTTCAGATAATATGTTATGAAATACTATAGAGTTTCTGCTTATGCTTAGGATAGTTTTTAATGCATAAATGGACTCTGATCCAAAATCCAGTTAAACCACAGTATTTTGTAAGGCACATTATATGTGTAGACTGGGCTAAACATGACAAGTTGCAATTATATTGTGCATAATGGCACAACTACTTTCACTGTCATCAGGAGGACATCATATGATGTCTGTATGATGTCTACCTGTAACTGGATCATATGATCATATAAACCTATGACATAAAAACAAATTATATTCCATCTTTATCATTGCACAACCTGTTGCATGGAGGCAAAGTGCTGTCCTCACAATATGGAGGGTGGTGCCCTCCACATGGTGGACTCTCGTCATCTCTATTGTCTATGCTGGTTGAGACTGGTGGGACTTCTGTAGAGCACCTCATAGGCAACTCCTGTATTATGGGGTGATTATATCTTCTGAAGCTTTCTTCTCCAAAGACCTCCTAACTTTACAATTTATACTTGGTTATGGACAGTACTTTGTTTCTAGAACAAGTACTCTGGGCGGTTACCCTGGGTGCAAAATTTCCTCTACTTCTGCTTCATTGACTATGCAAAAGCATTTGACTGTGTCGACCACAGCAAACTATGGCAAGTTCTTAAAGAAATGGGAGTGCCTGATCACCTCATCCGTCTCTTGAGAAATCTCTATGTGGGACAAGAAGCTACAGTTAGAACTGGATATGGAATAAATGATTGGTTCAAAATTGGGAAAGGAGTACGACAAGGCTGTATATTGTCTCCCTGCTTATTTAACTTATATGCAGAATTCATCATGTGAAAGGCTGGGCTGGATGAATCCCAAACCGGAATTAAGATTGCCGGAAAAAATATCAGCAACCTCAGATATGCTGATGATACAACCTTGATGGCAGAAAGTGAGGAGGAATTGAAGAACCTTTTAATGAGGGTGAAAGAGGAAAGCGCAAAATATGGTCTGAAGCTCAACATCAAAAAAACTAAGATCATGGCCACTGGTCCCATCACCTCCTGGCAAATAGAAGGGGAAGAAATGGAGGCAGTGAGAGATTTCACTTTCTTGGGTTCCATGATCACTGCAGATGGTGACAGCAGTCACGAAATTAGAAGACGCCTGCTTCTTGGGAGAAAAGCAATGACAAACCTAGACAGCATCTTAAAAAGCAAAGACATCACCTTGCCGACAAAGGTCCGTATAGTTAAAGCTATGGTTTTCCCAGTAGTAATGTACGGAAGTGAGAGCTGGACCATCAAGAAGGCTGATCGCCGAAGAATTGATGCTTTTGAATTATGGTGCTGGAGGAGACTCTTGAGAGTCCCATGGACTGCAAGAAGATCAAACCTATCCATTCTCAAGGAAATCGGCCCTGAGTGCTCACTAGAAGGACTGATCCTGAAGTTGAGGCTCCAGTACTTTGGCCACCTCATGAGAAGAGAAGACTCCCTGGAAAAGACCCTGATGTTGGGAAAGATGGAGGGCACAAGGAGAAGGGGACGACAGAGGATGAGATGGTTGGACAGTGTTCTCGAAGCTACTAATATGAGTTTGGCCAAACTGCGGGAGGCAGTGGAGGATAGGCGTGCCTGGCGTGCTCTGGTCCATGGGGTCACGAAGAGTCGGACACGACTGAACAACTGAACAACAACAACATGGAGGAGGATTGTTGGAGAACTGGGAAGACTGAAGTTGTAGGACTTCAGCAACTATGGACTTGCTGGGAACTTTAAGCAAGAACTCTGATAGCTGAAAACCCTCTCTGGGCTCAGAGAGAGAAACATTCTTGAAGCAACTGTATATAGTGTGTGTATGGTGCGTTTCATGTTTACTGAGTAAAACTCTGTTACACTTTGTCTGCTGTAGGAAGTTTAATCGCTTTGCTGAACTCCTGACTGCGCAGTCACCCAGCAGGTTATTGGGAACAAACATCCAACAGAGACATTGTGCATATACTCTTCAATCCTTGGAAATTTGCAGGTGTTCACATTTCGCAGAGCTCAGATATTCTGAATATTTCTTTGCCCATTATTCAGTCATCTAACAGAGAACTGAAGTTTCCAAAGGCTAGAGGAAAGCTGTTTTGAAATGAGTGAACAGTGAAACAAGTTTTTGGAACTGTGTTCTATTTCCAAGGATATGCTTTGAGGGACTGTCCTTATTTTGGAGCCTCTGTTGGAATGCTACCAGACTTGGTTGGCCTTGTTGACATGCTTGAGTTTCTGATGAGATTAAGGCTGCATTTGGATTTTGAGTTTATTGTGTTACTTTTACTTGTTATAATGCAAGTGTTTCTGTCCCAATTTCTAATGTTTCTTTTACACTGTATTACCTGCTGTGTTACGGAACTGTGGATTTTTGATAAATATATTTCCATGCTGCCCTAGATTTCATTCACACCAGTAGACATGGTGTGACACAAAAAACAAACAGCCTTGGATGTGTTGCTGTTCCCCAACCCATTCCCTTGTGATTCACTATGCAGTATGCCAAAATATCACCCAATTTCTTTGTTGCATGAGCAAAACTCATGTAATGTTATAGGTTTCCAGGGCTGCAGATGGACTACCCCCCCCCCCGCCGCCGCCCCCTGTAAACAACATGGGAATTAGCACTAAACCTCCACTCAGGTTCCAGCTGTGGATTTTATGTTGTGCGGGAGATCAAATAAAATGTGGAAATAAAGAGATAAGGAAATGTCAGAAAGCTGAATATAGTGCACTCTGAACACAGGCATAGTAACCATGTGACCCCCAAGATATTTGTGCAGGCTGTGGGGGTAGCAAGGAGGATTTACAAATATGTAACCAGAGGATGAGACACACACATATGTGTCAAGTACACTGAAGGCCTGTCTGCTTGAATATTATGATTGGAAGTAAGAGAAAGGTAATTAGTTAATTAATTATATTTGTATGGGCTGTGGATTTGTATCTGTCTTTACTTTTTGGCCTTTCTGGTCCATCCTGTTTTATTAATATACAAAGGAATATATATTTATAATAAAAAAGGCTGAAGCTAAGGAAGAACGACCCCTGTTCTTATTTGTCAAAGCAAGGCGCTGCCACGGAGCCTGCCTATCTGAGGGACGTTCTTGTCCCTGGGAAATTTGAGGCTTGCAGCATCTCTACTGCTTTCCATGTTTCATCACTCAAGTAGGAAGTCTCTGATCTCTGGCACATGCAGCCTTGGAGTTACGTTCTGTGGTGTGGGGACTAACAGATGCGCAACGTAAATGGACCCTGTGAGCCCTTATGATTGCAAAAATACTTATGCAGCAAGGCTGAAATACCCAACATCTACTACTCAGTGCTCTGAATTTGTCCTTGCCCTTTCTACATCAATCTCATCTGGATACCTGTTCAGACATATGGGCTGCCTATATTAATTTATACGTTTAAATCAGGACCAAAGGAGTATTTTTTATCGTTCATGTCAGCTGATGATGTTCCTGTCTTTTGTTTTACTGCTATATTTGCAAAAACAAAATTTAAGTGAAAATGGAGCAGACGTGTGCAGTCTCAACCTGTAACTTCGGTGGCAATCTTGCCACCCATTCCTTTTTAATAATAATAATGATGATGATCTTCCATTCCTAACTTCCTTGTCTAAAGCCTGCTTGGGCATCATTAAGTATATTCCTAACTTCTCTTTCTGGAAGTAAACCCCACTAATGTCAATGCTGTATCTATTCATACACCGAGGGGCAAAATCAACGGAAGTTAGGGAAAATATAGTTCTTGAAGTAGGCAAAAGGGGGTGTGTGGAGGGAGGGGAAGACCCAGTGTATGAGAGGGTTTATTTCTCTCTCAGATCAAAGTCAGGCAATTTATGGAGTCTCTCCCCCTGCAAATAACCATTATTATCAAAGATATGCATATTAATATGCACAGAGATGAAACTCCAGGGTGAAGAGATCCTATCCTAAACATGTGCCTCAAAAAAACCCAACCCAGGTTACCCCCTCCCTTTTAACTCGTGCTTCAATGCCCAATATAGGGAAAGAAAGACAAATCCCGCTCTTTTTTCTTTCTTTTTTTTGTGCGTGCGTGCGTGCGCGCGTCCCATTTCTCTCGCCACCTCTCCCCCGTTTGCCTTCTGAGGGCAAGAAATATATATACACAAAAGCCCTCAGCCGCGCGCACTGCGCATGCCCGAGGCCTCTCGCGCATGCCCACTGAGAACAAAGGAGTTCCGCGGGTTTGATGGGGAGAGCGGAGCCTGCTAGATAGAGCGCTCGGCAACCTTCGGCGGTTTCCGTTGGGGCCCGGCCGCCATTTTCTCGCTCCCCTCTCTCTCTCTCTCTCTCTCTCGCTGCTCGCTACCTGCGCGGCTCCCTGCCCTGGTCGCCAGCGCTTTGTCCTGTTCGGCGATGGACGGGTGAGTGAGGGAAGGAGTGAGGGACGACGGACGCCGCCACTGCCGCCGCCGCCACCGGGAGGAAGAGAGGGAGGAGAGAGTTGCCGCCGCCGCCTCTCCCGCCTCCCTTCTCCCCCTTTTCCGAGGGGGGCAGGCAGCGCATCCCTTACGTGTCAGGGGCGCTTCCCGAGCTCCTTCCTTCCCGCCTGCCGGGCTCGGGGCGTGAGGAAAGCCTGGGGGTCCCGGGAGGAGGGGAGAAGAGGGGCGTGTGTGTGTGTTTTCCTCTCCCCGGGGGGAGGCGCCTGGCGAGGCGGCTGTCACTGCCCCGGGTAAGGGGCGGTGGTTGGGGGGCCGGTCTTGCCTTTTGACAGAGGCCTGGGCCTCTGGAAGGAGGCATCCCCGCTAGGATGATTAGGCTAGACAAGGCCCCTGTGGGGAGAGGCCCCCCTTTCCCCTATTACATCCCCGCGACCCGTGGCATCCCCGCGTTCACACGTTACTGGCCCTTTTCCCCCCATGGGGAACGCCCTTTTCTTCCCTTCCCTTGTCTCCTCCCTTGTCCCGTCCCTTCTGAGCTCACCCCTCCCCATTGTTTTATTTGGGTTAGGGTGACAGAGGAACAGCAGCAACAGCGATGCCCCCCATTTGGGGCAAAGGAAGCAGAAGGAAGGAGGCTCTTTTGTTTCCATTTGGGCCTTGTGTGTGTACATACCACCTCTTTTCTCCCAACCAACCTCCCAAGGTGGGGGAAAAAGATGCCTTTGTGTTTGCTGGAGACGAGGCAGACCAAGGATTGCAGGCATCAGCCATATGGAAACAAGGCAAAGGGCCTCCCTCCATTGGTGGTGAGGAGCTTGGGTGGGCAGCCTGCGGACGTATCACAGGCAAGACCCTCTTTTTATTGGAAGCTGGGAGGTCCCGCTTTCGGGGCCCTGCTCAGTGACAGCGTAAATAGAGGGCTGATTATTATTTTTTTAACTGCCTTCGCCAGACCTGAATCTGCTTTTGAAATGAAGTCGGCCAGCTCTTGTGCACATGATAAAATGGTTGCACTGGCTATATGTATGTGTGTGTGTGTGTGTATATATATATATATATATATATATGTATATATGAAATAAGATAACAGCACGATGGTTGGCGATCATAACAGGGGCATGACGAGCCCTGCTAAAACTTGGGAAAGTTAGTCAACTTCCATGGCCCAGGCTTGCATGTAACTCGAAACCAAGCGGGTGAATGGGCAGTGGGCAAGATTATTATACACACAAATTGTATTCTCTTGAGCAATTATTTGCTACATCCACATTCATCACCGGGATCTAGTTCTAGGCTTTATGAAGTTTCTTGCCCTGCCTTGCTAAAATCCATTTGCTGAATTGCCTGTGCAACTCTTTGTTGACATTAAAACATAAGAAGAGTCCTGTTTGTTGGTTTAGGCCAGAGGTCTATCTAGTCCAGCATCCTTTTCTCACCTTGGCCAACCAGACGCCTGCAACATGAGGGCAGTACCCCTATTTCACTCTTGTTCCCCAGCAACTGGTATTCAGAGGTGTGCTGTCTCAAATGCTGGAGGTAGCATATAGCCATTATGTAGCTGTGATAGCCTTTTTTCTCCATTAACTTTTCTAATACCTTTCTGAAATAATCATCACATTTCATAGTAGCATAGTGTTAACTACATACTGTGTAAAGAAGTACAGTGGTACCTTGGTTCTCGAATGGCTTAGTTGTCGAATAAATCGGCTCCTGAACGCCGCAAACCCAGAAGTAAGTAAGTATTCTGGTTTGCAGATGTTTTTCAGAAGCCGAACATCCGACGCAGCTTCCAATTGAGTACAGGAAGCTCCTGCAGCCAATTGGAAGCTATGCCTTGGTTTTCGAGCGGTTTTGGGAGTCGAATGGACTCCTGGAATGAATTAAGTTCGAGAACCAAGGTACCACTGTACTTCCTTTTGTTTATCCTGATTTTCCCACTATTCTGCTTCACCGACTCCCGACTCTTGTTTTGAGACATGGAAAATAACTTCCTCTACATCTAGTTTTATAAGCCTGGTCAGTTGTGCTTGATTAGATCTGCCTAGGATTTGCTCTCTTGTATGTGGTTTTACAATTGTAAAGAAAACATGAACAAAAGTTATTCTTTATCCTCTTTTGCTCCCCATTATCACCAATCCAAGTTTGGTTGTATGTGTGGCACCAAGGTAGTTTTTGCCACCTTGTTACTTTAGTATGTCATGAGTAAGTCTAAATTATTACAAATAAGCATTTTAATGCCAATATATTTAAAATATATTGAATGTTTGGTTTCAAAGAGAATGCCTTTCTTATTAGAAAGGAGAAATAAAAGTGAATTTCCTCTTTTAAACATTTCTTTTCCTTTTTCAGCATTGTCACTGATGTTGCAGTTGGTGTGAAGGTAGGTTATGAATTTAATAAATAATCCCAAATTTGGTATGAAAAGGTTAATTTGTAATGTTGACTATTTGTCCCGGTCACTTTCGGTCAGGGGTGCCAGCAGCATTTTCTGCTTCTACACTGTTATGTGGATTGAACCCTCAGCCTCACCCACAAAAGAAGGACCAATCTGCAAATAACTTGAGTACTGTGTGTTAATTTATAGATAAATTTAGAAATAATAACTAACTTAAATAGAAATTGAATATTTTGCCATAGTGGGAAAGACTTATCCTTGTCAGGTGACCTTGTAACTCTATGTGAATTTGATTGTTTGGTAAGTATAAGGCCGTGATGAGAAAATTTTTCTTTCTATAAAGGGTCATTGCCCCCCCCCAAAAAAAATCATTCCAGGAGCAATACACAAATACAGTGACTGACAGACAGAATGTCAACAGATGAAGCTTTCCCCATACTGTAATTGTATTTCCATCCTAGAAAGGACTTAACCAGTTGAATTTTGGCCTGCTATGCAGCTCTTAAGGGCACAAGAACACCACTCTCCTCCAATAACAATCCTAAAGTATGCAAAGAATACACGTTTCACGAGTCCTAAACTGGCTATATTTTCGTAGGTCCTTTGATCAATTGATCTTAGTCTGGCAACATTCTGTCCAAGGCCAGGCAGGATATTTCAAATGTGGGTATCAAAAGAGATTTAAGATTTACAGCAACATAGGTTCAATTTCCTGTGCTTGGATAATTCAATATGTGTAAGGGTCGGTGGGGGACATAACTGAAAGTGGATGAACTGCCTCTTTCCATGCCCTGCCACACCCATGTTTTTTTAAATTTTTTTCTACTAGTTGTGTAATTTGTCCCGTATTCCAGGTGTGTGTCTGGAGAATGGAGGAGATGTGGATCCACAGCCTCTTCTGGAATGCGTTCTTCCTGCACTTTCCAGTGTTCATGCTCTGTCAGAACAGCACTGGCTATGTACCTTTCCCTTGCCTCATACTGAAGGCCTAGGAAATCACATCTCCCTCTCTGCAATATTTGCAATATATCTCTGCCCTCATAGTGAAAAATCTGATGACTTCCTGGGGCCTCCCGTGGGCTGCAGGATTGGTATAACCCATGCTCTCACAATAACAGTCCACTGCCCTCTCCTTCAGTATATATGTGTGTGAATATACTAGTGATGGACTGCCTTTGCAGGGTAATTGTTGTCATTGTTGTTGTTCACCTGTACCATCCTCTTGTCAGGCCTACTGTTAAGTGGTTCTTTTCTCAACAAGTTTTAGCAAATGGAAAGTGGACGTTAGCCACCTGAAATACCTTCCTATAGGTAGCAAATGATTAAGTAATAGTCAGGGGCGTAGCAAGGTAAATTGGTACCCGGGAGCAAAAAATTTTTTTGTCCCCCCCCCCCCCGAGGCGTAGGAAGGTCAGGTGGTACCCGGTGCAGAAAATTTCTTGTCACCTCCTCATTGATCTCTCCCCCCCCCGCAAAAATGGTTTTACATTATTTCATATTTTCTTACAAAGGAATGATAACAATAACAATAATAATAAACTTTTATTTATATCCCACCCTCCCTGGCCGAAGTCAGGCTCAGGGCGGCTAACATCAGATACATAACATGGTATAAAATCAAACAATAATTAAATTACCTCCTAAAAACATCTCAAAATCAAAATAACGTCTAATTAGATGGCTTTCCACAGGGTTAGGGTTGGGAACAGTAAGTGCTCCACTGAACTGAAATTTCAGCCTTCACGACATAGAAAAACAGCCAAGTAAACAGCTGTTTTGGTGGAGGAGGGTCAAGATATTAACCGATATGCATGAAATTTCATATATAGCTATATAATCCTTAGTATAGTAAGGTAAGACCTTTGGAGCAGGCATTTTTTTTTTAAAAAAAGTTTTTTATGAACTGCCCTAGTAGGGCAGTAATTGTTCCTTGATAATTTGTCAACCCCTCCATTATGGAACCTGGGGTGGTCCGCCCCTACCTTGCTACGCCCCTAGTAATAGTCCTCTGTATCCAACCAGCTTTATGTCTGTGGAAGAAAAATATTTCTGTTTTTACCTCATGGTGAATTGAAATACTTTGATATTTTTCTTATCATAGTTCCTACTGTAGGGACTGTGTGTCTTAAGTGGAACTAGAATTGGAGAGTTTTTAATAGATTTAATACCCAGTTCATAAAATAGGACTGAAAGGAACTAGATTCTAGCTATACTATGAACATTGCAAAGCTCTAGGATTCTAATCAGTGACCCAAATGTAGCCATAATGTTCTCAGTTTCTGGACCGCAGACTGGAAGTATGTTGTAGATTTGTGCACTCATATCTCCTTTCTTCCTTTTGTGGCTTGCTTTTACTGTGGTATTACATTACATATGTGATTCAAATATTGCCAAATTGTGGTTTGACATTACATGCATGAGCAGACACCTCCAAGTCACCCTCCTGCTTCCCTTCATGTGTCATGATTTCTTTACTTAATTCTGGGTTCTGGGTTCTCCACAAACTGCAGTTTTCCATTTAATACAAACCCAAGCTATGGTTTGAGCAACCAAGACCAAACCATGGTCATTGGTATTGTGTCCCTGCTTCTGCATGCAGTATTAAATGATGTGAACTAACCTTATGTATGGAATACTAATTCTGTAACATTAGTGTTAAACAGGGTGGCTTTTGTATGCAGGCTTTGAAGTGGGTTTGCAAACCCTGGTTATGAAGGATTCAGGTTAATGTTAATTATGTATTTGCACCAATGTACCTGTAATGTTACATCATAACAAAAGCAGGCCATGAAATGGAAAGGGGAATTCACATTGAAGATGGGAACATGCAATCTCAAAGAATTCTCACAGGGATAAAAAAAAAAAAAACATGCTTGCACTGGACTTGCAGTAAGAATCTTCAAAATTGTCTAATCTGAGTACATATTATACTAGGAGAACAGGAAGTAATAACCTTTAATTTTGGGGTATTTGAGATCCTGGTTTATTTTGGGTAATCTTGATTAAAACCGCTACTGCTCTGAAACACGGAACTAGTAACATTATAAATTCGGATTAACATAGGGTAAAGGCCAGGTGCTTTGTACTTTATACTCATATACCGTACTGCATCAGTGCTTGAAAAATGGTGGTGGTAAGAGAAAGAATTAAGCAACGAAGTACCTCTGAGCATACATTCAGTCTAGGAATTTGTTTTCAGTATCAGAATTGCTTTTGAAATCCTTTCACATGCAAATCACTCTTATTTTCCCCAGCTTCCTTTGTTTTTAAATATTTGATAGCCAGGCACCCTTTAGATCCATTGTAAATTATTCATCTACCAGTGGATCCTGAGATGTCTGCTACCCCATACCTGACTTAGCTAAACCTTGATATGGTACGATACTGTGCTTATAAAATGAATATGCCTTTCTTTTGGGAGCATGTGAACGTATTTGGACCAGCAACAGGAGTAGAATCTCTCATAGCTACGCATTTTTCTTTGAGAATGGAATTGAATTCTGGGAGCACCCATCTTATATTCTTCAACTCAACTGCCTGTAAGAAGAATATAAACTGTCATTCTTCCAGATGGCATTTTGCCTTTTGCAGAGTTGAACTGACAGTTTTGAGGAGATAGTTTAATTTGTCAAAAGCATCATTGGTGATATCAGCACAGTTCTGGTCAAAGGACTGTCTGGCTTGCTGCCTTCTTCAGCAGAATAAGCATGTCATTAATTGCACCTCTTAACTGGAAATGACTTAAAATAAAGTAATACATATTAACTAATAACTTATAAGAATACAATGGTAGTGGGAAGCAAAACATTTCCTGGCATGCTTTGTAGCTGACCAGCTGATTGACATAAAAAAAAACAATTAATTGAATGGAGCTCTGTTGTTAAATGGCTTTTCATAAAGTGAAAATTGGGCAGTGCAGGTTAAAAATCTGTCTGGCTATATGGATTCATTGGGCACACACATCTTTCTGAAATGATCACAGTTTTCTTCCTCAAGGCAAGTCATATAGTTTAATCTGTATGAACTCTTCTAACTAGAGCTATAGACCAAATTTTATAGGCCCTAAATGAGTTGTGTGAATATTCTAGAACATTTCCAAAAGCCAAAACAAAATAAATAAATAAATAAATTTCCTTCCAGTAGCACCTTAGAGACCAACTAAGTTTGTTCTTCCAAAAGCATGAGTCTAGGATGTACTTTTTGTGCACCTAACAACCTAATCTTGCTGTTCCTCCTTGGAACATGTTTAAAACAGCTAGAGCTGGATATGAGTCTGGGCAACAAAGTCTTAGAGGAGGGTCTGTATTGATTGGGGGTTGGGGTGAAAGCTGGCCTTTGTTAGACTGATTTTGGTTTAGGAGTTTCCATCTGGCAACTTCTTGGCTATGGTGATGATTCCATTTTTTGCCTGCAAAAAGTGCTAGCACAAGAAATTGCTGGTTTACAGTTCTACTTTACAAAATGTATATTTCCTATTCCAGTTATCAGTATAGGAATTGCTGTTTGAATAGTAGCTGATTATAGGTTTTGCAGATTTATGTGGTCCTTGCTATGATGGGACAGGTACATTTGTACAAATATGCAGTGCTTCGCCATATATTCCATTGCAGTTATTTCTGTTAGTGAAACTAGGCTATTAGTTTTGTAAATCAGTATTTGACTTGTAGACTGAATCACTTTTTGTTTGAAACCACCTACACAGATTTGTTTGGAAATATTTGGAACACACAACCCACTTGATTTTTTAAAAATATTTTGAGGCATGGGAGATAATGACAAGAACTTTATTCCAAGGAAGGTCAAAATCTGTACTGTCGAAGTGTATGAAAACATGTTTCAGGTCCAGGTTTCCATTCAAGAAAACAACTTGCCAGAATTCTTGGAACACTATAATCATAGTATCTTTTTTGTTAGGCAATGAAATGTTGTATGTAGTCTACAGAAAGCATTAGGGGGGCAGCTTAAATGAATAAGAATTGATTTATTTACAATTGTCTGTAATTAGATATAACCTATTTTATAAATGATTTTTTTTCATATCTATATCCTCACTGCCCATGAGCATTATAGCGCAGGTTAACAAAAAACAAACAAACACTTTTCCTGTAAGAAATCCTTCCTAGTTAATGGCTCCGGAGGCAAAGTAATATACAAAAAATACTTTAACCTTTCAAGTTATGTTACTATTCTCATGCCTTTCACAAGAATGTGAGAGCCTTGCTGGATCTGACCAAGGGCCCACCAGGTCCAACCTTCTGTTCTCAGAGCTGCCAATCAGAGACCAGTGGGAAGCAGAATATAAACAGGAGAACACTTACCCACTTACGTCCCCTCCTCCATAAATTAATTTGCCTAATCCGCTTTTAAAGCTATCCAAATTGACGGCCATCACAATGTCTTATGGTAGTGAATTCCATAGTTTAATTATGTGCTGTGTGAAAAATTACCGGTACTTCCTTTTGTGTGTCCTGAATCTTCCAACATTTAGCATAATTAGATGACCCTGGGTTCTAGTATTTATGTGAGATGGAGAAAAACTTCTCTTTATCTACTTTTTCCATACAATGCACCTCTTACTATGTCCTCTGTTTGCTTCCTTTTTTCTAAACTAAAAAGCCCCAACTGCTGTAACTTTTTCTCATAGGGTAGTTGCTCCATCCCTGGAGTCATGATAGTTTTTTGCTGTAAAAAGAGCAAGAACCAAGACTCTTGTGGGACCTTAAGCCATAATAAACTTGTTAGTCATTAAATCCAACGATACTCTTTTTTGTATTTTTAAATATTTTTTTTTACCTTTTTCTACACCTTTTCCTGCTTTCCTTTTTGAGGTGTGGCAAACAAAACTGGACACAGTATTCCAAGCATGGTTGCACCACAGATTTTTTTTTAACGCCTTCTGTATTACTGCAGTGTTCTTTAATCTTGTAGAAATGCCCTACCTAACATTACTATTCTTATTCTTATTCCAAAGTTAGTGGCTTAATGAAGTGACAAGGTTTTGAATACTTGAGAATTCAAAGTTTTTCTTCTTGCTATTCAAAAACCTAAATGCCTGTGTTATGCTTTCCTAGTAATTAAAGAGATTAAAGGGCGAGTCATCACTTGACCTACTATGATAGGCTCAGAGAATTGGAGAGAATTTATGGCCCTGTTTCAGCTATGTGGACAGATGGCATAAAAAAAAAAAACCTCTACTGTGGCAAATCTAGAACAGATCTATTCTGTACGCCTAGGAGACAAGAATGTCATGCCAAGATACTACATCTTTGCAGGTGCAAGGATAAGATTAATATTTGTAGAATCAGATCTTTGACTGTACCTAGCATATTGTTGGCACTAATTAAGTACCTAACCCTCTGTATTACTATATTATGGTGCTTAAGGAAGGGAATACAATTTAAATTTCCTCTCTTTGGGGGAATAAATTCCAAGATATGGAGGTGCTTGGAGGAATACAGCCTAAATCCAGCCTGTCTGTTCAATTCCATGCCTCTCCTGACTCATTTATGCTGATCAGGAGAGGGTTGACCAGCTGGATTCAGGGAGTGATTAATATCTCTCCGTGAGAAGAAATAGTTGCAGTCATTTTGAAGGAGGTGGGTTTGAGGCCATTTCCAAAGGAACTCTTTCTAGACACCAAATATAGTCATGATTATTGTCCTAATAAAACCTTCCCTGTACTGGAAAGGTTGTCTATGGCTAGAGGGTGGTGACTGTAAAATTCAGGCATAGTTTGAATGATGATGAAATAGATTGACTTCAGTGTGGCTTCCGACTTGTCATCAGAACTGAAACTGCATTGGTTGTTATTTTATATGAACTATATTAGGAGAAGGAAAAGTGAAGTGTGATCCTGCTAATATGTCTGGATCTCTCAGCATTTCTTGATACCATCAAACATAGTATACTGCTGGAGGGGCTACCTAGTATTGGAACTGGAGGGGGCCATGATTCAATAGTTTTCTACCTGCTTAGAGAGACAGTTCCAGAAGGTGGTGCTGGGGGCTATTGCTCTGAGCCATTGCATCCGTGTTCTGGAGTTCACTAGCACTTCCTTTTGTGCCTTATGCTCTATATAACTTTGGATAAGGGATTATCACCAGGCTTTTTCTTCATTTTATCAGTGCATGTGAGATGACATGGGCATACTGAATTTGTGTCTGAAGACAGTAGTGGTTTGCATGAAATTTAACAACATTAACTCAGTTCAGACAAGATGGAGGTGCTGTTGGTAGGTGGCTGGTATGACCGCTAATGCAGTGTTCAGTCTCATTTGGGACTGCACTCCCCCAAGTGGTGCCCTCCAGATGGTTTGGACTAAAACTCCTGTCATTCCTAACTATGGACCATGCTGGCTATGGCTTTATGGAAATGGGTGGTGAACCTGTGATCTGAGGATCAATCTTGGCTTTCATATTTGGCCTGTGATCCCGTCCCCCTAGTTATTGTGTGGTGATTCATCCCTTTCAAGAGATCAAGCAGGTAGTGGCTGCTGAGCTCTAGGGCATTCGTGAGTGATCCTGATTTTCTAGATGTACTTTACTCTGACCTCTGCTTCATTTTTGAGACAGTCTGATGGATTGCTTGTCCAGGATGAGTTTTCCGGCTCAATTCTGAGTTATACCAGCATCTGTCCACCAAGAAGGAACTGAAAGTGATGGTGGGAGACTGTAGCTCACTATCAGGGCATTTATTCTGTGGTATTCCTCACGGTTTTGTATTGTGCCTTGCACTGTTCAACATCTTCATGAAACTACTGGTAGAACTCATTTTGATGGCTGCAATCAATATATGGTTGATACCAAGCTCTCTCTCATTTCTTTTCATTAAATCCAGGTGTAGCCATAGGTGCATACTCATTAGTAAACTGACAAGACGAGAGAAGTGCCATTAGCTGATAATGGCATATCTTTCCATGGAAGCAATATTGAACCTGTTCTGAATTGGGTTGGCTTCTTCTTGAAGGATCAGCTTCACATTTGATGTTATTTTACATTCAGCATTGCTGCTGGATGCATAGGTGGCATCCATAATGTGCAGTGCCTTCAACCAACTTCAGTCATAATGTGGTCTATTTAGGCTTCCTTTTGAAAACAATTTGGAAATTCAACTGATGCAAAATGTGAAAGTGGGACTGACTACTCAGAACATATGCCAGTCACAAAAACATCACTAACTACTACTTTACTTTAGGGCTCATTTCTAAGTGATAGTATCCACTTGGGAGGCTTGGTGAATAAGTTAATTAAATTATTATTGAAATGAGCAGGAAGAAAATTTGCCTTAAATCATTGATTTGAATTAAGATTTTCATTGATAGCTTATTCATATATTTCCTAAACAGGGCTCCAAGAAAATAAATATCC
This sequence comes from Lacerta agilis, assembly GCF_009819535.1. Classification (NCBI taxonomy): domain Eukaryota; kingdom Metazoa; phylum Chordata; class Lepidosauria; order Squamata; family Lacertidae; genus Lacerta; species Lacerta agilis. The sequence continues at coordinate 21,535,545 of NC_046317.1, forward strand.
AGGCAATTTTGTTGATTCATAATTTCCTGCAATGAGAACATAATCTGTGACTGCTTGTAACATATTTATATCAATTGCCATTTGAAGTGAATTCGTTTTCTTTTTACATAGAAAGAGACTTTAATTCAATGTTCTTGTTTGAACGTAGTGCTAAATAATGGTTTAGAGGTACATTCCAACTTTAGCCTTAGTTTTAATTGTGGTTCGTTGGTCCAAGAGCAGTTTGTAAACCATCGTTTGAAATTTACTTGTTTTGACAAACTATAGTTAAAGTTAACAATAGTTTGCAATGGTTTTGATATATTGGCAAATCCTGGTTGGTAGAAAATGGAAGTAAATGCTTCTAGTCACCATTTGCAGCTGTGCCAGAGATGGGGAAGTAGAATTGGATGAGTCTAAAGCTTGTTTATGTAGCACCAAATCATAGTTTAATGTTGTGGCTGAACACATCCATTATATTTGAAAAGGGTTATATGTGCAGTTTTAAGATAAGTATATAATTTACATTTTTTGTATTAAGTTCATATTTCATTTTCATCCTGCTTATTAAAAAACCACTTAATTGAAATTTAAAGAAAAAAATCAGTTTTAAATAAAATATCAATAAAAAGTCTACTGTGATTGCAACATGAGGAAGCAGCAAAAAGAATATACTTTGCCACATTTCATATGCATTGCAAGAAATTGATCTTAGTTTACAAATTTAAGGGTGACTTGACCCTTTATGAAATATATCTTTGGAATATTTCTTCTCTTTCCAATGTGTCAGAAAAGTTCATTTTGAAACTGGAAAAGACCAAAAAGGAGATGGGACCTAAATAGCTAGATTAAAAATCATAGTGTGCGCACACATACACACAAAATCTTTTTGGGCTAACATTCAGGTTCCTTTACAAATATTAATTTTGATTGTATATAGATATTTTTTTATGACTGTTGCAAGCTAAGGATGCACTCTTAGTTGCTTAAAACATTTTAATCTTTCCATAGGCTGTTGAGTAACTCTTGCTATCTTTACAAGTTATGTGTAGTTTTCAGTGAAGAAATTGTCTGGATTGGATGAACAATTGCATGTAAATAATTTTAGTTTCTTTTGACTGGCTACCTGAAAAGAGTGGTGGAGGAAATCTGATAAGTCTATGTTCGCACATCACCTTAAACCATAGTTTAAAACAAACTGTGATTTAATGGGAACAAGCTCTGTGCTGTTGCATGCTGCTCAAAAATTCCTGAGGTTCTCATTTCCCATGTCTGAACCTGAATTCGTGCTTTGTTTCCCCCACCCAAAAAACCACAAGCAGTGAGAAGTTGGTTACCGCTTCTGGTTTGTTTAGGGGGAAAACAAACTAGGAGTCTTAATTTGGATGACAAGCCAGGCTCTGGTTTGTTTTGTCTATGTCATGGCAGGAGGAGGGGAGGAGTACTCATGAATATTTGAGTTGTTTGCACTAGTGTGCTGCTCGTTGACATTAAGCAATAGTTTGTTTTAAACTTTTGTTTGATGTGACATGTGAATCAGGCCTCTAGGTTTCCTAGATACTCATTTTTAAAAAAAGATTTGTCAAACTTACATGCTTAATATTAGTGTTTGCATTTTTAAATGGCAAAGTGCTTACTGTTTCTTTCTTTTTAGAGAGGATCTGACGAGCTTCTTTCAGGCAGTGTACTCAATAGTCCGAACTCTAACATGAGCAGCATAGTAGTTACTGGTAAGTGATGCTTTTTGAAAGGAGACTTTTTTCATTGTAGTATCAAAATGTATCCATGTTGCAGAAGAAGAATGGACATCTGGACAAACAGTGTGTATTATGCCTTCTTAGGATCTGAGCACTGAAGTTTTAAAATATCAAATGCCTAATACAATACTTGTAAAAAAAAAATTCTGATGCATGGCTTGGATTCGGAGTTGCTCAGAGCAGAACTACACTAGCTGGAATTTCACGGGGGCAGAATGGGATGGGGGTGGTGAGGCAATCTTCACCAATTCCTTCTGTGGCCCCCTATACATTTCCCCCTGAAAATCTGTTCTGGAGGGTTGGGGAACCTTCTGTAATACTGTGGAGAGGAGGCATAAAGGACTGCAAGGGGAAGGGAGAATCATTGGACATTACCAAGGAGCCTCCATTGGATCTTAGTCCCTTCTTTAAATGATAGAAACTCTTATTTACTGCAACACCAGGTCTGAGTCCAAACCTGCATAACTTTAAAAAAGGGATTCTCACAGTTTATTCTTAATACCTTTATTTTTTATTGGTTTTTGGAGAGGGACCTTCCATCAGGCAAGGAAATACTCATGCAGGCATTTGCACTTCCTGCCTGTCTGCACTGTGTCATCCAGCCAGGATCTGTTTTTATATCCTGTGTTTCATTCATGTTGAAACCTCTCACCCACCCATATTTTTTTAGACAGGTTTTGTTGCTTCAGGAAGTCAGAGGAACACATGTCGTTTGTACCAGGTCTCCTATTCCTCTTTGCAGGTTACCTCTCCATCCCTAAGTGAAACACCAATTCAAATAATGAAGTGTAATAAAGTTTGCTCTGCTAAAGGAATGGCTATACCCTATTAGTTTGGGTGGCTTTTTGAACTACTGATAGTACTACTACTGTCCATAGCTATTATACCTGGTTGTAGCAGGAGAGGAGCGGGAAAATACAAGCCCCCTCCAGCGATCTGTCCAGGATCAACTGTCATATGTCTCCTTCCCTCCAAGGACTCTGTTGTGTAGTCATTATATAGCTATTAGTAACTGGCACTTGAATCTGCATATTTTCACTTCCACTCTTCCTCCTGCCTTCCCTTAGTGCAGGGAAGGGACTCCCACTCACATTAGTTGCAGGCAGCATGGGCAGTAGTCAGGAGTAATGAAAGTTGTAGTCCAGCAACAGTTGGAGGGCCACAGGTTCCCCAAGCCTGCTTTAGTGTCATATGTCTCAGCTTGTAAGATCTGTTCCAATCATTGTACAAAGCTTAAGAATGTATTAAGTGCATAATAGAACTTATTGTGAATTGTGAATAGTTACCCTTGAATACTGGTGTCAGCTTTGCAGATAGGTCTGAAGGGGGTACCTGTCAGAGTGGCTGTGGTGTGTGTGTGTGTGTGTGTGTGTGTGTGTGTGTGTGTGTAAATAAATAAATAAATAAATAAATAAAATTATTATTATTTCTGCATGAGCCTTTGTCTCCCAATACTAAGAGGGGAAGAGAAAATCCCATACTCAAGCCTTCATGATATAGTTGTACAATGTCATAGATATTGAGTGCTGAATTATTTCTCTTCTGTCACCTTAGATAATTAATGTGTGCTCTTTATGCTGGACTTTTAACTGTCCCATCAAATTCGGGTTTGTCAGATTTTATTGTTTATTTAATAAGCCACTCTGGGAGGTATGGCTGAAGACTGGGTAATATATGTTTTGAAATCATATATAAATATATTAAAATAGAATTAGAGTGGGAGAGCCATATAGCTATATCCCTGCATCTGTGGAGACTTGTGCAGTAGCCTGGAGGCAATTTTTAATTGCTAGGTAAGTTGCTAATTATAAACTTGAGTTATGTAAATGTTAATTATGGAGCACTGTAAACACATTTCTTGTTTATAAGATTTCAAGCAGGGATCAAAATTAATGATGTAGCAATATATTTAAAATTACCTTTACCTTAAGTATTGAAATTAGTTCCAAGTTAAAATCGAAGGGCAAGGGAAATAATTTTGTTAATATTTTCATGAACCCCTCCACAAGCTGTTCCTTGGGTGACTTTTTTTGGATGAAGCGGGGGTGAAAGGCTATAAAAAACTTGTTTATTGTGAGAGGGAAGTATTTCTTCAGTCTATGAAGATAGGAAGCAAACTTTTTGCTGAAAATGTAGATTGCCTTGGGAGCTGGGAAGTTCCTTGCCCCTCTTCATGAACATCCAAACTGAAGTCAAAATACTCCTTCATTTGCTCTCAGTAACATAGCCAATCACCTTTGGCTTTTCACATTCAGCACTTGATTCCTATTTTTTGATGAAGAAGAGTTACTTTTTTCCAAATGATGTAGCAGCAGCGTAATATCTAATAATAATAATAATAATAATAATAATAATAATAATAATCGGCAGAAGGTCTGGAGAAGATTTTGCATCTTTTAAAGGTTTTTGCCATTAAAATCTAAGTGTTAGTATTTAGTGCAGCACTAATTGGAAAGAAGAGTCCCATGTTAACGCCCAAAAGAGTAGCTCAAGGGTTTTTGAATATATATATATATATATATATATATATATATATATATATATATATATATATATATATATATATTGGTTGCAGCTCCTTACATGTCAGATGCTACATTATAGGAGACCTTCCCCCAGCCCAAAAAGGGGCCTAAAAAGCACCCCCACTCCTCTGCATTCATGCTTGATATTTTGGTCACATATGCCAGGCTACTATTTTCTTTGACTTGTGGTGTGATTTTAGGAAGTTTATTGTAACAAAAATAACAATAAATACTGGCTCTTAAACTTCCTGTTAGCACATAGCCATCTTAAAAATTATACCAGATTTTGTTTACAGTAATTTAAAGATTTTATCACTATGCATTTAGTTTCTGCTCTTAAATCAAGAGTATCCCAACATGATACACTCTTATGCTGTTGGTATACTACAATGTTATTTAAAACACAATTAACCCAGTTAGTATTGGCAATGGTCATATGTGAGGGGAGTTGTTGTCTAGCAACATTTGGAGGTACCATGTTGGCTATCATCAACTTAAATGGTCATTTATGAAGTATAATGAAAGTTATGGGGTTAGATGTGGCTGACTTGCTTCTAGTATATTTGTAATCTTGAAAGTTGCTGTTCCTGTTTGGATGAGAAACAATATTGACACTACCAATATTGGACTTTGTTACATGTGATATAAGTTTAAATATTTGCATATTCAGATTCCTTAAATTGAAAGAAAAGTTTCCTGCATTTCTCTAAAGATCCTCAGCATCATGAATAAGTTAAGATCCTAGACCAGTGTTTTTCAACCACTGTTCCGCGGCACACTAGTGTGCCACGAGATGTTGCCTGGTGTGCCGTGGGAAAAATTGAAAAATTACTTTATATATAGTCAATATAGGCACAGAGTTAAATTTTTTAACATTTTCTAATGGTGGTGTGCCTCATGATTTTTTTCCATGAAACAAGTGTGCCTTTGCCCAAAAAAGGTTGAAAAACACTGTCCTAGACTGACTTAGAACAGACTCTCTATGTGGTCCTACTGTTGATTTTCTAATAAGGCAGAGATTTGTTTAACCTTTTGTAAAAGAGAGAGTGAAAATGTTATCAAAAAATTCCACATTAATACAGAAGTCTTTCTGTTGTGCACCAAGAGGCCTACTGCAGTCTTGTAACCTCTGAAGCAACACTGGATTCACCCTTTGCCATGAGAGGTCTGGTGTCTGATGAGGTAACAGTTGCTCTGCGGGCTTTCCCAGCACCCTTTGCTGAAGATGCCAGGGATCACCACATGCTAAATGGGGCCACTCTGTGCCCTTTTTATTAGCAGGCTAAAATTCTCTCCTAAGCAGCTCACCACAGGTACTCTGGTAACTTTCAACCTTCAACGATTGATGAAGGAAGGTTGCTTCATCAGTGGAGGCAGGTGTTAGAACATGCAACAGAGCCAAGAAAATGAACAGCAAGGACTCTAATGGTGGTGGCCTGCAATGTAAGTTTCTTGCCTGAAAGCACTATAGACCACACCAGCTGCACGTATAACCCTGTTGCTCTGTTGGAAGAGATGAAAAGAGGATAACAGGAGCAAATTTCCATACTTCCATTCCTCATTGGAGAATAGAAGGAGATCTTGAGCAGGAAATAGCAAGCATTGTAGCAAAGACAAAAGAAGAAAGAATATTGGAGTAGAAGATGACAACCGGAGTTGTGAAGAAACTGCAAGAAAGACATCCTATTAGGAGCAGGAGAATCAGAAGGCAGCTTGAACAATAGAACTAAGAAATCACTTTCAGTATTAATTGAACAAGAACAGCTCTGAACATCTTGTTGGATAGCTACAGAAAGATATTCTTGGTGGGAAGGAAGACTCTCAGTGCTTCAAGAACCAAGGTGACAGTCATAGCCTGCAGAAAGAGGAAGAGAAGTGTCGTGGTGGTGGTTGAAGACTCTCTACTGAGAGGTACAGAGTGGCTTTGTGAATGTTCCAGACCTGTTAACTCGTGACATAAGCTGCCTTCCCATTGTGTAAATTCAGGAAGTGATGGACTGGTTTGCCAGACTTACCAAACCTGCTGGTTATCCCTTCTTGCACACCATGTGAGATCAAACAGTACTGCCTAGCACAACTATGACTATCATATGTAAGTATGAAGTTCTGGGGATGAAAGTGAAGGACTTTGGAGCTTAAGTAGTGGTCATGCCATTTCTGCTTATTAAAGGTGGAGGGCTATGAAGAGAGAGAATAATACTTCAAGTTATTAGAGTTGATGGGAGAAGTTCTGTTTCTGGGACTGGTGTAAGCATCCTTAAGAAGGACTATTGAAGGAGATGGGCTGCAACTTACTAGGACTGGAAAAATGTGTCTGGCAAAAGAAAAAGTATGAACCTGATCAAGAGCTTTGAACTAAATTCTGTAGCAGTTGGAGATAGGTAAGTTCAAAAGGTAAGCACTGATGATAGGGATCTGTGTGCTGTAGTAGAACGGAATTGTGTGGCTGACTAGCTAACTAAAATCTCAGGAGAGTGGAGCAGAATTTTCAAGGCTTTCAATGACTATACACTAATATGCAGCATATTGAAAATAAATGAGTTTGAACTCCAAATACAGGAAGATAAATACAATTTGCTGGGTATAACAGACTTGGTGGGAAAACTCATGTGATTTGAATGTAATAATTGAAGGTTACAAATTGTTCAAAAAAAGGTGCAAGAGAAAGAGAGTAGCATTATATGTCAAAGATGCTCATATCTGCACAGAATTCATGAGAGTGAACATGGTAGCTTTGTGGATATACCATCTGGGTCAAAATAAATGGAGAGAGAAAAATAAAATTGTGGTTGGAGTTTTCTATGGACAGTCAAACAAACGTGGTGATGTGAATTATCCTTTCCTGAAACAATTTACAGGTGTTTCATGGAAGCAGATTTAGTAGTATAAGAGGGTACTTCAACTGATGTCTTCTGACTGATACCACGGAAAATACTAGAACAGAGAAGAAGGGAATCAGTTTGAAAGTGCTTAGTAGAACCCAGCATTCGTCAAGAATAAATCTTATAACTCTTTAAAATCATGTTAATGGATGGTGGGAATGCTATGGGTGTAATCTATCTTGATTTCAGCAAAGTGTCTGACAGAGTACCCCTTGATAATTTTGTTAAATGTGGCTTAAATGTGGGCTAGGTAATAGTATTGTCAGAAGGATTCACAGCTGGTTGGAAAACCATACTTAGTGCTCATCAGTAGCTCCTCATCAAACTGGAGGGAGGTTTTGAGTGGGGTTCTTCTGCAGGCCTTTGTCCTACCCACTTTCAACATTTTTCATCAGTCAGTGACTTAGATGAAGGGGTAGAAAAAATTCTTACAATATTTGTGGATGACACAGTTGCTAATTAGATAAAAAGTATGATTGTGTATATTATTTATAAAATCAAATAAAAATGTACAAGGAATTAAAATGTGATATAAGACAATCATTAGTTTTTCCATCAATAATGCAGCTTTCTAACCTTTTAAGAAGAAGCTAAACATAGCTTAAAATGTGTATCATTGCAACAGTCTATTCCAACTAAATAGGTCAGAAAATTGTATAGATTTCAAAAGAGTTACATTTTTCAATTCTTCTTTAGCAAGTGAATACTCCTCAATTATTACTCCAAATTTCAAGATGCTTTTTTTTACCTTTATTGTCAGGTTATTGAATGACCTTAGCACTTACTACATTGATGAGTATAGGGTTCATTTGAAGTAAAAGTTTACCAATGCTGATACATGGCTGCTTTTAACATAGTAAATTAGCATTTCATAAATACAGTTTTGGGAATCATCATGTATTGAAAATGAGTATAAATAATTGGCTTCCACATAGCAAGAATATTCCATCATAGGCTTTGAGTAGTAGCTTTATGAGAAATAATTTTTTATTTCTCTTACAAATCACTGTAATTCTGAAGTACAGAGTTTGGCTTTTCATATCTCCCTGGTATTTGAATTGGTAGAGGAAACCTGAGTTGTACAGTAAGGTCAGCCTCTGAAAAGTGTTGTCTTCCTCTCTTGCAATATACAGAAGCCACCCATGACAGAAAAGTTTTCAGACAGGCTGTGCTGCACTAGATTACTTTATGAGTGAAAAGAAAGCAGGACTGTGGAACAATTAAATCATGCCCGTATCTACTTCCATCAATATGCAACAACTTTGGTTTTATTTTATTTTAAATTTTGTTGGAAGCCACCCAGAGTGGCTGGGGAAATCCAGCCAGAAGGGCGGGGTATAAATAAATTATTGTTATTACCAGAATAATAATAATAATACAACACCCCTGTGTTATCCACTTGCAACTATCATTTTCTAAGAAAATGCAGTTGAAGTAGGGGCTGTAATGTTTATTATAGCACCTGTGCTGGGGAAGGGGGAGGCACAAAGTGGGTGATTGATAGTTTTCCATCCATTGGGGAATTGTGAGTGTGTAGATTGGTGGAATCACAAAACCACCCATCCACTAATGCTGCTTGCTTAAGTTACCAGCTTTGCTGCCCCCTTGTCTGTACAAAAACCTGAAATCACTACATGTAGTTTTAGCCTCTCTTTTTTAAAAAGTGCCCTAAAAGGCTGTCTCCTGCCAACCTAGCAGTTCGAAAGCACTTCAGAGTGCAAGTAGATAAATAGGTACGGCTCCGGCAGAAAGGTAAAGTGTTTCCGTGTGTTGCTCTGGTTCGCCAGAAGCGGCTTAGTCATGCTGGCCACATGACCCGGAAGCTGTACGCCGGCTCTCTCGGCCAGTAAAGCGAGATGAGCGCCGCAACCCCTGAGTCGTCCGCGACTGGACCTAATGGTCAGGGATCCCTTTACCTAAATGGCTACAGTAGAAGTTACTACTCTTTTAGTGATTTGTTCTGTTTACAACTCTCTTTTTCTTTTTTCTTAACTGGCAATCAATGCTATGTTTACAGTTAAACTAGTTACATTGGAGCAAATTCAGTGCCAAATGCTTAGATTGGCTCTGCTTAGGAGCTCCCTAGTGTTCTTCCAATTGTTTCTTTGCAACAGGGCTTGCATCTGGCCCTGTTTAAATTCAACATGGTATACAAACCCTGCTGCTTTCAAGTGGACTCAGAATCCCCCCACATCTGATGACGTAAGGCGATTGACAGAGCCACCCACCTGATAAAAAGTGGTTCCCCACCCTTGCTCTTAGGAGAAAGAAAAGGCTAATTGTATAAGCGGCAACCTTTTTGAGTGGCATATGATGCATTTGTATTGGGTTAACTTGTGGTAGGAAGTGGTGAGAGACAAACTGCAGTTTAGTGTATACAGTGGTACCCCGCAAGACGAATGCCTCGCACAACGAAAAACTCGCAAAACGAAAGGGTTTTGCGAGTTTTTAGTTGACTCGCGAGACGAATTCGTCTATGGCTCTTTTTCGCAAGACGAATTCGTCTGGCGAGGTACCACTGTAAGCACCGGATCCTCGCCCCGCCGTGTTTTAAAGCTGCAGGGAGTGCTGCTGTTCGCTCCTTGCAGCTTTAAAACGCTGCGCGACGCGGATCCGGTGCGCGGGGGGCGCCGTCGGATCGCACACGGCCATCCAAAATGGCGGCGCGATCCCCCCCGCCCCCCGGAGCCTTGCCCCGCCGTGTTTTAAAGCTGCAGGGAGTGCTGTTGTTCGCTCCTTGCAGCTTTAAAACGCGGCGCGGCGCGGATCTGGTGCGCGGGGGGCGGCGTCGGATCGCGCACGGCCATCCAAAATGGCGGTGCGATCCCCCCACCCCCCGGAGCCTTGCCCCGCCGTGTTTTAAAGCTGCAGGGAGTGCTGCTGTTCGCTCCTTGCAGCTTTAAAACGCGGCGCGACGCAGATCCGGTGCGCGGGGGGGCGGCGTCGGATCGCGCACGGCCATCCAAAATGGCGGCGCGATCCCACTCCGCCCCCCCGCGCACCGGAGCCTCGTCGCGCCGTGTTTTAAAGCTGCAGGGAGCCAACAGCAGCACTCCTGTTCGCTCCCTGCAGCTTTAAAACGCGGTGCCGCGCCATTACAGGGAGCTGTAAAGGCTTACCTTTTTCTCCGGTCGGGAGGGGTGTTGTGCATCGCGTCCATCTTGGATCGACTGTGCATGTCAGACATGCACAGACGATCCAAGATGGACCCGATCCATCTTGGATCGACTGTGCATGTCTGCGATCTCCAGACATGCACAGTCGATCCAAGATGGATGCGATGCACAACACCCCTCCCGACCGGAGAAAAAGGTAAGCCTTTACAGCTCCCTGTAATGGCGCGGCACCGCGTTTTAAAGCTGCAGGGAGCGAACAGGAGTGCTGCTGTTGGCTCCCTGCAGCTTTAAAACACGGCGCGACGAGGCTCCGGTGCGCGGGGGGGGCAGAGTGGGATCGCGCCGCCATTTTGGATGGCCGTGCGCGATCCGACGCCGCCCCCCGCGCACCGGAGCCTCATCGCGCCGCGTTTTAAAGCTGCAGGGAGCCAACAGCAATGCTTCTGTTCGCTCCCTGTAGCTTTAAAACACGGCGCGGCGAGGCTCCGGTGCGCGGGGGGCGGAGTGGGATCGCGCCGCCATTTTGGATGGCCGTGCGCGATCCGACGCCGCCTCTCCCCACCGGAGCCTCATCGCGCCACGTTTTAAAGCTGCATGGAGCGAACAGCAGTGCTGCTGTTCGCTCCCTGTAGCTTTAAAACACGGCGCGGCGAGGCTCCGGTGACGGTCGGAAGGGGCCCCCGGACTTTTTTTCCCATAGGAACGCATTAATTAAATTTTAATGCGTTCCTATGGGAAACGGTGCCTCGCAAGACGAAATTTCCGCAAGACGAAAAGTCTTGCGGAACGAATTAATTTCGTCTTGCGGGGTACCACTGTATCACTAAGACGGCAGTCCTGTGCACACTTGTCTTATGAGTAAAAAAAATATAGGATTGTGCTGTAACTATTGTCACAAGTACATTCCCTCAAAGGAATTATTTTTTCCAATTCATCATTTCTATGTATGTGTTGGAAATGTGACCAAATGCTTATCTAATGCAGTCACTGGTAGGTAGAGTTGGAGATATACTGCCTGTGATCCAGAAGGTAGCACATAGCCATCATGGCTAGTAGCTACTAACAGCCTTATCTTCCATGAATTTGTCTAATCCCCTTTGAGTGCTTCAGGTAATTAATTGTAATGAGCGATCAAATTTAAAACCTGATAATAGCCATGCTGCTAGATTTTGTAGGACAGTATTATTGCATTCTTCACTTCGATTTTAATACATTATTTCTATTAAATCATAGGAAATAAGAGAACATTTACATTGTTAACTATTCTCTACATTGTGATAACCATTCTCTGTCTCACTGGTGCATTCTTCGTTGTTTCTAATCTAATTGCCTGTTTCTCAGTTGCCAGTTCCCCCCTCCACAAGTAATTGATTTCACCTTCTAGTAGCTATTAATATCTGCTTTTTTCTCTGTGCTAATTGTGATCACATCCCTTGCTCACAACATAAATCAACCATCTCATGTTGAGTAGCACATTACGATAGCAGCCTGAATTTTGAATAGTATTTTTAGTATCATTTAAGGATTCTTAAACTTTTGGCATACTGTTCTATCTAACAGAAAACAAAAGGTGGAAGCAATGCATTATGTCTGTTTGGAAAGAAATAGGGCCTTCTCAGTGGTTGTCCATGTTGCTTGACTACTTAGGATGAATTCATACATTTTTTTTCTGAAACATCTGACAGCTAAAGCACTTTGTTTTTAAACCTCAATTAAAATTGAACGTAGATATCACACTCAAAGCCCAGGCAGTTTTCTTGGTTTAATGAGAATTGTCTGCCATCAGAACTCCTTTTTGCGTGGTTCCTGACTGGAAAAAGGCCAAGCCACATCAGTAACATATAAAGACTCTGTGAGCTACTTTCTAGGATAGGTAATTATCTGTGATTGCACTGGGATGATGTCGATCCCACCATAACTGTGATGGAGCAGGACTATTTACCCATGGAGCAGTGAAGGTTAATTCAAAGAAAACCAAGACTAGAGCAGTCAGCCATGCAAAAGCACAGTGAGGAGGCTCCTTTCTTGCTGAATTATTGCCTTTTGGGCTCACCAGTGTTTTTATTTTTTGAGGTGTGCTACCAGTTATCCCATGGCACATTAGTGTTTCCTAGCACATAGTTTGGGATAACCTGAAATGGTTATCAGTTATTGTACAATTATCATTGCTTTTCAGTGCTTCAGGCAATTAATTATGTAATGGTTGCAGGAAAAATCCATGGTAAGTTGATTCGCAAATATTACAGGGCTTTGTGAGGAAGCACATTAGCAGCTGCATTTTACTTCAGTTAATCTCCTTTTTTAAATGTTGGTTGAAAGAAAAAAATACTCATTTCACATACTGATTTGGAAACTGTATGCATGCACAAATTGTATTTTTTCTTGATGAGTTTATAATAAATAGGGTAGCTTTCAGATATGAAATGAATTATAAAAAATGTCTTTCAGCCAATGGTAACGACAACAAGAAATTCAAAGGTGAAGATAAAATGGATGGGGCTCCTTCTCGTGTTCTTCATATCAGGAAATTACCAGGGGAAGTGACAGAAACAGAAGTTATTGCTTTAGGCTTACCTTTTGGTAAGGTAACCAACATTCTCATGCTGAAAGGAAAGAACCAGGTACTTTCTAATTTTGTCTTACTATTTTAGTATAGAAAACATCTACCCACCAATCAGTCTAAATACTCTGTCTGCCTTAAGTTGAGGCCATATCCCAGCAACGGAGCCTACTCTACTAGCCAGGCTTGGAGAAATATTTCAAGTTAATAAGTGCAGAATTCAGTGTTAATGGACACACACACACACCTTCTACAAGAGTGAGATAAAAGGTCAGATTTCAAGCATCAGTACCCATTGGTTGGTCATTTGCTTTTATTCACTTGATCCTATCCTTCTGCTGTTGTGTTGCAGTACATAGGTTTGGGTCCTAAGCACAATCCAGTTAAAGGTAACTACATCTAGCTCATGCTGATTTCAGTGGGAGAGAATTATGCACATTCTAATCTCCCCTTGAAATTGATTATGGTGGTAGATTTCAAAATGGTGGACTCAAGTGTGTCTCCTCCCCCTGCCCCCAGTCTCATTTTCCAAGCTGTGCACAGGCCCATTCAGACCTACCAAAAAAAGGGCTGTTTTTTGTATGACCATGCCCCTCACTACCAGTTTCACCTTTCCCAAGCCTTCTCTTGTTAGAGTGGGGGACTACCAATACAGTGGTCTTCTGGCACTGGGAGCTACCTTTCCCACATTCCCCAGATGTTTCTGCAGATACAGTAATGAACAGTTTAAGTTCTCTGCTACTGTCACCACCTTATGAGCATCAATTCAGAGAGGGACAGCAGCAGTGGCCTGTGCTGTGGCCCAATCATATCCATATTTGATTGAGCCCAATCCATATTGAGCTCCATGAAACTCATCATGAAGAGCCTAACTGATGCTACACTCTCCAATGTGAGAGCTGCCTGTTTGCTGAGAATTCTGAAGACTCAGAGTTCTGATGGAGATACAAGCTAACACTCTTAAGAAGTCCCCCCCCCCCCGTTTCATATCTCTGTAACTCATTCATTTCCCCTGCTCCTGCCAACTTTAAAGGAAGGCAATCATTATGGGGCAGATAAGTAAATACCAGTTCTTCCTTGCCCTGCCTCTGTTTTTTTGTACCTAAATAGTAGGAAGGGAGAGCAGCACTTCAGATTCTCAGCAATCGGAGCCAAGTTGCTCTTTTGCTTAGCATATCAGGTTCTTAAATATGGCTTGATGGTTGCATTTCTTTCCAATACTGGTTAATGCAGTGTCTCTTCAGTTATCATTCTATATTTCTATTTTTTGTTTTTAAAAAGTGTGTCTTTCAATGTGTTTTGTGAAAAGCTTATGTTTTGGTGTCTGAAAACTAATCTTATCTAAAAATATTTCATTTGAAGAAACCTAATTTTTTCAAACTGTAAATTCTGATAGCACTTTACCAAATCTTGTATAACAAAGATTATAGTTCTGCTATGATAATAAAGACTTAAGAAGATGAAAACTTTTGAGGAGCTTCTCCTGCCTCCTTAACATGGGATCACATTCACAGCCTAATTCTAAACATTCAGAAATAAATCCCATTTAGGCTGCAATCCAGCCCTGCAAGCTTCAGCCTGTGGAAGTGCAGGAAGTGGGAGGGACTGAATCAGCTCAAGACTGCTGTATCCCAAGCTGGCTCCACCGCCATCCATTGACACCATCAACCTTGATCTAGCCTTGAGTGCTGGTGTGGTGGTTTTCCTATCCACTCCCACCTTCCACCCTGGCCAGCGTGACCAAGGGGCTGTGGATGTGGCAGTGGCTGTCATGCCTTGCAACCGGGCTTTGGATTGTCATGTTACACTCACAGAGTTTACTCCTTCTAAAAGGGACTGCTATTTCTTCAAAGGGCTAAACTTGGAGAATGAGGACGAGATAACTATCCATCTTGTTTTGCTACTTAATCGAAAATTACATACATGGGTTTGCAGGAAACAATAGACTCGGGGAACTATGAGATGTGATGTATCTTGTTGAGCAAGATTATTGAGGATGTTCTTGAGCAAAAAGCCTGAGGAATGCTTTCTGCTGAATAGTGTTTTTACATAGTTATTAGAAGATGCAATGAAAGAGCACTTAACTCTGTAACCAGCCTGAAGACTCATTTTAGGCAAATAGAATAGTTAGTCCTGCTTCATATTCTTTCCCCAAATATACCCAATATTAGTACATGATCCAAATGAAATGTTTGTTTTCTTCACCATAATAGCTTCTGCAAAGGCCACTAAAAGCTCTCTCACATAATTTGTGCAGATTACCGGTAGCTAAGGAAGACAATTCTTAACCCTTCCCAACTCACAAAATTATTGAACTGATGGCCAGATTTAAACCTCTCCATCGAGCCGAGCACTGTATCTTCTTTTTTTGCAGTCAAAATCAGCATGGTCTTGGGAGGCCCAAAAACTGTTTTTGGGGGCCTGGTTCAGGTCCCCACACCAGGAGTCAGCCCCTCCCTGCTATAAGCCATTTCTGACAGGCACATTATAAACTTTTGACTTCTTGGTCAGGAGTTCTAACAGCTAAGTCAGGAGATCACAGGCCTTTATAACCTATGGTAAAGGGATATAACTCCAGATCCTTTCTCCTACAGCATTGGATGCTGTCTGTTGAAAATAACCTTTGCCCGATTCCCTCCTGTGGTTCGCAGCCACATGGTTTACTGGAGGTTTTTATATGAAGGCTTTTAAATAGTCACCTACCAATTTGAAACCTGTGGAAAAATGAATACTTTTATTGGGTCGGGGGAAGGTAATTGGCCATCATGTCGTTCAACATATTGCTGGAGCCTGCATATTTCTCTCAGAAATTGGGATAGTGGAGCAGTGCTCCCTTTCATTTAGGATCAGGTTTGGCAAACTTCAAATAGCCACAGTGATCTGGTGGTGGGTGTAACAAGTCATTTGCTTTTTAAGGTTATGGAGTTTGGAGTGCTGTTACTTGTTCAGACCTCTGTGCTTCTCCCTTCAGCCAGGCTGGTACTGGTCCTCCTGTCATCTGTGTTTTGGAGAGAAGAACCCACGTAAAAGTACTTTTCTTTCTGAAAATTGTTCTTGGGATTCCCTCTGCCATTTTTTATTATTTTTATTGTTTTTTTTTACTGTTTGCCATGTTTTGGTTGTCAACAACCTATGGATAAGAGCAAGTCGACAACCTTAACTGTCAGATTGTAAATATCTCCAAGTTTGCTTCAAGTGGGTATGTCTGAAAAAATTGTACATGCTCATTTCCATAAACAGACATCAGAGCTGTGGCTGCTTTTGCCCTCGAGGGGACCTGTAGCATTTTGTGAACAGTTGGGGCACATTCTGACCTAGTCCTTGCTTAGTAAGGTCTATAGATCTGTAATGTGTACATTTTTACATTTTAAGGTCTGGATTCTGAATGATTTTGGCAAGTGTTTTAAATGTCTCATCATGAAAAAGCCTGGCAAATTCAGAAACAGAATATAGTTATGTATGCTGCAAATACTACAAAACCATTTTTAATATTTTTATAGGCTTTTTTGGAATTGGCAACAGAAGAAGCTGCGATCACTATGGTCAATTATTACTCTGCTGTGACACCTCACCTTCGTAATCAGCCCATTTATATCCAGTATTCAAACCATAAAGAGTTAAAGACCGACAATACACTGAATCAGGTAACTTGTCCATTCTCAAGATTATAGTTGTTAATGTTGAATTGATTCCTTGTGTGTAAACACCCCATCATCAATGTAACCCCCCCCCATTCTGGTTAACATAGGAGGTTTGCATTTGGTATTATTTTATGGTAAAGGCAAATAGTGCAAATGCCTAATAGTGTTAAACAGTTAAACTTCCTAAACATTTTTTCCTCAAGTCAACTTAGACATTAATTTTGGCTCAAGAGCTCGAGTTCACCTATACCTTGGTACCTCTGTTTGGCTCAAGAGCTCGAGTTCACCTATACCTTGGTACCTCTGTTTGCGAATGGGATCCGTTCCAGAGCCCTGCTCACAACATGAGCAGAATGCAACATGAAGCGTCACGTCTGTGCATGTGCACCGCGTGATTCGGCGCTTCTGCGCAAGCGTGAAGCGCCAAACCCAGAAGTAACCCATTCCGGTACTTCCGGGTTCGGTGCGTTCGTATCCCGTGACGAACGCAACCCGCAGCGAACGTAACCAGAGGTATGACTGTAAAAGGAACTTGTTTCCTTCTTATGTGGATAATGTGCAGTCTTATTTCCAGTATGTTTAAATAATCCATTTAAATTTCATAGCACTGGTAACCTCACTTTATTTGATCTACTCTTCCCATAATGCAGTCACTGCAAAATATATTCATATTCACTCCAGGAAATAACTGAGAATATAGTCATTTGATCTTAAAGACGTTAAAAACCTATTCTTTCAGATCAAGACTGTATTCTTACTGGAGCAGGGAAACTACTGTTCCTACAGGTGCTAACTTTAAAGATCTTTTTAAGCATTTGATGTTCCCATTTCCTATGAAGGATGTTAAAGCTGCACTGACCCATGCTATGTCAAATGGTAATATCTTCATGTTCGTTTCTTGTGGTTTTTCCCTTGATCATACTAACAGTGCTATAACAAGCAACACTTTTTAGGACTCTTTCTGTTCTAGTCCTCTCTTCGTTAAGCCTTTCCTAGAGACTGAGCATGTCTCATTTGAAATATAATTGTCCAATCAACTTTTTAGCCAGTTTTCCATAGGTGTTAAAAACTTGCTTGTTACCTGTAGTGGTAATCCTTAGAAAGTGTGTATTTTCTGGTAAGACCTGTTGGCAATTAGCCTTCATGAGCTGTTAGAGTTACAAAATAATTTTACATAACAGGAGCAGGGAAAACTGTCTTGATGGTTGCTGAATTCTGTTCTGATAACATCCAGTTGAATGACACTTTTAAGTGTGACAGCCAGAGAATGTGCTGCAATTTGAAGAGCTTAATTATTCCATAATAGGAGGCCAACACAATTTTTAGAAGTGCTGCATCCTGCCCTGCACTCATTGGACATTGCCTTTATGGGCTAGCACTGTGAACTAGTACAGATGTCATTGTCCTAAAGTGCTGCTGTGTCATCAGCTCTCCTTTTCTTGTACAGTGGACCCTCCAGATACGAAGTAAATTCATTCCAGGGGTCCGTCCGCAACCTAAAAAGTCTGTAGGCAGAGGTGCCGCTTTTGCATACACGCGAGGCGCCATTGAGCACTTCTGTGCATGCACGCAGTGTGCAGAGCACTTCTGCGCATGCATGAAGAAACTCGGAAGTTACGTATCCAGAGCGGTACATAACTAGAGGGTCCACTGTACTTTAACAAACTGCATGTTTTAGTATATATTGGTTCCCTCCTCACATAGGATTCCCATTTATAACCCTGTAGTCATCATTGTAGTAGCTGATATAACCCAATCATATTGAACTGAAGAAATGTTTGCATATTAGTAGACAGAAGAGGGAACTATTATTGCTGCTGTATTGAACTTGACTCTCAATCATGTAAGATGTAAAGAGTGTCCGTGTAGATTGTAATGGGTTTTTAAAGATTGAGAAAGAGCAAATGGCAATGCTAAAGTGAGAGTTCCAGAAGATTCCTTTCAGTCCAAAGCACATTTACTGGGAAGTAAGACTTACCTATTGATATCCAGCTATCTTGCTTTTAATGAAAGGTGGCATAATGCCAAGCATAGCTTTTTCAGTATGATTTTATAATATTGCTGGTGGGGGGGTGTCTCCTATTGACTTCTTAAACATAATTCCATTTTGCTACCACAAAAGTTTTGTGTAAGTATTAAGAAAACAATATTCATAAAATAAAGTTTTAAAGACATAAACAAAAAGGTTATGTTCCATTGATTTCAGTGGTAACAAGACACCATTTTATTTACATTCTGCCCACTAGAACGTAAAACATGTATATTTTATTGTTGGTGTTCTTATGGGGTGTTTTATGGGAAGTGAAATATGAAATAAGAGTGGCATTCCTTTCCGGCATATTTTATTTAAAATTATGCTGGTGGGCGTAAATATGCACGTGTGTTGTTTAAGTTGTGACAAATAATAATAATGAGAATATTTGTATACATTTTTGTAGCATCTCTATAGTGATACATTCAGGCCAAATGGATCTACGCTTTATTTAAGGAAAAAAGCAGTATTGACAAAAGTATGGACAATTTTAGAAATGGTGACTGCATTCTGATTATCATATTTCAGCTTAAGAAAAAAAAAGCTGAGATATGAACAAGCATTTTGGCATTTTCATGCAGCTCCTTCATGTGAGTGAGCAAACCAGGAAGTCTTTCATTAACTGTAGTTTCCCTTTTTGGTCAAACCATTAAACTTTGATTAACAGCAGCAGAACAAGCTAGACAATGAAGGTTAAGAGTGGGTGGAGTGTTGGGATAGGTCCTGGTAAACCAGGAGTCAAATCCCAGTCATATGAAGTCTACTGGGTGATCTTAGACAACTGATTCTCTCTCTCTCTCTCAACCTAACCTACCTCACAGGGTTATAAAATGGAGAGAGAAGAGAAGCACATATGCCACATTGGGTTTCTTAGTGGAAAAGTGGGATATAATTGTAGTAATAAATTTTAGAATAAATGGTTTGAAGTTGGACTTCTATCCTGGTTTTGCTGATGTTAACCATAGTTTCCTGATCAAACACTCAAATCAAGATCAACCACTCAAGGCACCATTACCTTGAAACACTGACTTTCCCACAGCTGCATAGGACTAAGGTTCCAACAGATGCCCTCAATGTATTTAGAGGGGAGATACCTGAAACTCCACATGGAACGCAGGTGCATTTATGGATGCAGTCAGGTTGAGGATGCTGTGCATTACGATATGCTTTGCCCCTTATATTCAATGTTGAGAGATTTTTTTAAATCACCTGTTCTTGACTGTCTCTCAGTCCGATCACCACACAAGGTGACAGTTGAGCTCCTAGTTCAGGGGTCGGCAAAGTTTTTGTAGCTTGGGCCCATTCATGGTCCCGCAGACACCATGGTGGGCCAGAGTGTGCCCGCACGCATGCGCAAACACTATTTCCGGCACTCCTCCAGTGCGGAGGAGGCCAATGGCCTCCTGCAGCCAATGGGAAGCCAGCCAGCGTCGTGGAAGACAGTCCCTAATCTGCTCCACGCCGTTTTAGCATGGCACACGGGAGCTGACCAAGTGGGTGGCAGGGGTCCCCGAGCGGGCGGCGGGGTCCATGGGCCGGTTAAATGACCCCCATGGCCGCTTGTGGCCCTTGGGCCTTTGGTTGCCCACCCCTGTCCTAATTGATAAATATCTGTAGATTACATATCTGGTACCAAGTTCGCTCTGGCAGCTGAAAAGCTCAGTTCTAGATACGTTAATGCTTCCTAATTTTAAAACCTCATGCTGTAAATCTTCATTTTAACTTTTATAGGTCATGTTGTGTATTTCAGCATTGTTCTTATCCCCTGCTGTACAGTGGTACCTCAGGTTACAGACACTTCAGGTTACAGACTCCGCTAACCTGGAAGTAGTACCTCGGGTTAAGAACTTTACCTCAGGATGAGAACAGAAATTGTGCAGCGGCGGCAGCAGTGGGAGGCCCTATTAGCTAAAGTGGTACCTCAGGTTAAGAATGGTTTCAGGTTAAGAACGAACCTCCGGAACGAGGTTTGTAACCAGAGGTACCACTGTACATTGTAAAGGCCTTTGGATATATACAATAAATTGATTGACTTTAAAAGTGTAAGTTCACTGTGTCAGTGGGAATTCTGTCACTGTGTTGAGTATAAAGTTGATGTGGAGAAATGGTAAAAGTTGCATAAATATGAAATAAATGTATATGTACATTTATTGGGTTGGTAGATAACAGTGTACTTTTCACTGAGATACAGTGTTCAGGCTGCCTTGAGTTGGCAAACTGCCAAGAAACAGCTAGCCAAATACATTCCTAAAGAGGTGATTGTGTGTCCCTTGAGCTTTTTGTCAGTTGATGTGCAAAACCATTGCTCTTGTGTCAGATAGTGGAATCAGAAAGGTCAGGCTCTGATAGGTCCTTAGTGGACTTTCCAAACTTAAAAATCAGTGAGCTGTTGAATTATCAGAGAGTAGCTTTTGCTTGGTTAAAGGGTTTTGGTTGAAGAGAATTAAAGTGCAGACACACCACTTTAAGATTCTATTCAGAGTTTGGAGAAGAAGCTGGAGCAGGGCTGAGAAGCGAAAGGTCCTGGTGACATCAGGGAGAAAGAATTCAGGACACTAGGGCTGAAACCACAGAAGGCTGAAGCTGAAGAAGTGACTAGAGGCAAGACTTAAGGTTAAATCCTCTGCAAAGCCCGTGTGTTAGCTTGAAGGGAGGGATAAAGGCTATTAACTTAGAATAGGGAAGAAAACTAGAGCATAGTACTTTGAAATAACAGTAACATTTTAAAGTAAATATCAAACAAAATGTTTCACACCTAACTTGCAAATATCATGTAATCTGATAATATAAGCAGATTGTTATAAATATTTGACTTTCAGTGTTAAATCTTCTGGTCTGTTCATCACATAGTCTAAACACAGTTATTCTGGGCTAACAGGTGAATCTTTAAAACTAATGGGGAGTTTAAAGAAATAAAAATGGATACCTTCAATATATAAGCTGTAAATGGCAAGGATCCTGTACAAGATCTTTACCTTGTACAGATAAAGGCAGGATCGTAGACTTAGAGATAATACATAAAAAGTAACAAGGCATCACAGTGGATTACACCTGCATGACTCCGTACATGGATTATAATGCCCATCCAGGCATCATTAGGCTGACTGGACACAAATAATAATAATAATAATAATAATAATAATAATAATAATAATAATAATAATAATAATTTATTTAATTATTTAATTATTTATTTGTACCCCGCCCATCTGGCTGGGTCTCCCCGGCCACTCTGGGCAGCTTCCAACAAATATTAAAATACATTAGAAATATTTGATACATATGTAGATTCTCATTGCCATCCAGGGTCATTTGTTGTTGCATAGGACTAGGTTTGCATGACTAGAGCTGAACTGCGAATAGAACTTTTAATCACATTTAAAAAGTGTTGTCAAAATACTTTGGGGTGCCTCGTGGGAGGTGACTCATAAATGAAAAAACAATAGTACCTAATATTTTATTTATTTATTTAAACTAATTGCACACTGATTAATTACAATAGTCTCTAGGTGGTTTATGAGGATCCAGTACAAAAAGTAAAAAATCAATTAAAACTATAAAATTGGTTAAAATGCCTTCTGAAATAATAATAAAATAGACTTCAGTAGGCACCACAAAGGTGGTCCAGGAGGAAACCATGGTCTGTGGGATCAAAAGCCCCGAGAGATTGAGAAGCAGAGTTGCACTCCCCCATTCACCTCTTGATAAAGGTCATCCATTATGGCAAACAAGGCTCATTCAGTCACAAAACTGCACCAGATCCCAGATGGAAAAAAATCCAACTATTCATGTCCTCCAGGAATTCCTGTAAGTGCTTGTCCTCCAGCCTCTCTTACCTGAGAAAGGGATATTTGCAACCAGGTAATAGTTGTAAACCATAGGATCCAGGGTGGGTTTCTTCAGGCGTGGTTGTGCCACTGCCTGTTTATGGGCAGCAGGTGCCACTCCATCACATAAAAATGCAATTCACCATGCCCAGCTCCCATTCGGTCAGCCCCTCTTGACTGGATTTCACTAACCAGAGTGGGTAGGGGTCAAGAGAGTCCTGCAATTATGAAATAGCATTTAACAATTTACAATATGATTTCTCCCACTCTTTTTCTACTTGTTTAATTCATTTAAGGGGCATGTTGTGGGATCTTCAGTTTGTACAATAGCTTGGGCAAAAATGTTAAAATATATGGTACTGATCATTACCTGCCATGCATTTTTTTTAAATAGATAAAATTGGGCAGTATCAACCAACACGTTCTGTCAGCACAAGTATTTCTGCTCATGGAATGGAACGTTCCTCTCCTTTTCCCATGTGCCCCAAACCCTCCCCAAAATCTGTTCCAGAAGGTTTGGAAGAACTCCAGACTTAGGGGGCATGTTGGAGGAGGAGGAAAGGAGAAGTTTCAGCGTATAGGTGGGAATCCTCGCATTGGTGGGAATGAGTTCATTGGATGCCACCCATTGATTTGCCTTCTTAAAGCTCTCTGTGTGACAAATCACTTAAACCAATTTGACCATAGTAGTAATTACACTGACTTGTTTGCATCTGTGCCATTAATAGAAATTGACTGTGCTATCAAGATTTTTATCCCATGGTCAGGGGTGATAGAGTTTGCATTCCATCAACATTTTTGAACTCAAGGCTGAAGAACACTTGGTTAAGCTGACCTTTATTTTTGACTGGCTCCAGTTAAGTTTTATAGTACAAAGAATTGTTGAGTTACCTAAAACGCTAACTGCAAAAAGTGGGAGGGGTCCTTTTTGTTAAAACTGAGTGATACATTATCCAGAAGTGTTCTGTAAGAAAATAATTATTCAGAATGCAGTAGCTTGGCTTCCTTTGCACTCTTATGTTCTCATGCAGTCTTATTATTTACTTCTTCCTGTTCAACAGCAAGCAGTTGTATTTTCTTTACTGGAGGTTTCCTTCCAATCTTTGGAACTGGTTGGACTGAAGAGGAAAGGTGGGGAATAATGGGTCTTGGGCCCATCAATGAAAAAGAAAATAAAAAATGGCTAAGCTTACATTCCTGTGCATCTAGAATATACCCCAATCTTCTAGAGCTTGCTTGTAGCCAAATGCTGCACCTTATTTCAACAAAATCAGCTGATGAGAAGCCATCTCTGGCTTCTCTTCAGCTGATGAGAGTACTGTTGTTTCAGATGCTTAGAAGTGATAGGTAAGTCCTGCAATAGCACAGATTTCTCCCCTTCCATCTTGATTTCATTTCAGAAAAATATACATCTGCTAAGCATTAACAAATTTAGTCTAAATTATTACACTCAGATACACTATCAACATCCAGTTTATTGTAGATAAAGAGTGTCAAGATGTGGTGCATGAAAGTATTCATACTGTCATATGGAGAGGAAAAATAAAACCTAAAATATTTTTAGAAATTCCATCCTGTCATTGACTTTTTAAAAAGGTGCATTGAAGCAACTACGGAATATACTAATCTTTCAATCTAATTCACATATTCTCATTTTGAATGCTTTCCCTTCTCTTTTATTGTAGCGAGCTCAAGCTGTTCTACAAGCAGTGACTGCAGTACAGACAACAAATACTCCCATAAGCGGAACCACAGTTAGCGAGAGTGCAGTAACGCCAGCTCAGAGTCCTGTCCTTAGAATAATTATTGATAACATGTATTACCCTGTAACTCTTGATGTTCTCCACCAAGTAAGTCTTTCTTTTTAAGGGGATTTTTGAGCAGAGAACCAAGCAAATGTATCAGTAAACATGGTCATTGAGTAAACAAAACAACTTCAGTTTGTGTAATGGAACTTACCTTCCCACTCCTCCTCCTGTGACCCTCCACACTCCCCCCCCACCTGCTCTGGGGAGTTCTTCCAACCTTCCAGAGCATATTTGAAAGAGGGGGAGAGGGAAGGGGAGGTTCTGCTGCACAATTCAACTCACAGAAACCGGCCAGGAAATACACTTTCAGGATCTATGTAGAATGTTTGTTTTGCCCCCAGATGTGGAAGGGGGTAGAAACTTTTAGCAAGAATTTAGCAGAACCTTGTGTTCCAAGATTCATGAATGTTTTCAGAAGTGCACATTTCCATGAGTTTCATATTCCTGAGACTTCCTGAATTTGCCACACTGTTGCAATGAAACTGCTACAGAACAGCATTGCAAAATACAATGTGTTGGGTTGGGTGTATCTCTGAGTGCAGATATTGTATGTTGACACTTGACTGCTCTTAGTGCAGTGTTTTTCAACCACTGTTCCGCGGCACACTAGTGTGCCGCGAGATGTTGCCTGGTGTGCCGTGGGAAAAATTTGTTTATTTGATTCCTATTCAAGAGAATTACTTTATGTATAGTCAATATAGGCACAGAGTTAATTTTTTTTAACATTTTCTAATGGTGGTGTGCCTCGTGATTTTTTTCATGAAACAAGTGTGCCTTTGCCCAAAAAAGGTTGAAAAACACTGTCTTAGTGAATTGTGTACTTACATGTGCCTTCTGGTGCAATTAGAGCTGAATCAGGGCTGCAGACTGGCCTTGTGACATCTTCATGTAGCCAGAAAACAATGGGCTGAATGTCTTTGACATTTATCATGGTAACTGCATGAAGGGCTCAGTGAATGGTCTTATGGTACTTGATCCTGAAGCTTTACTACAGTTTAGGTGGGGTGGACCTGATCAGTTCCTTAGGTGGGAAACAAGTTGGGGCATCATGTAAGAGCAGGCTACAAATAGAATGTGTTCATTATGTGATCCCTGATTGGTTGGTATTATGTCATAAAGGAGAGAGAAGTCCTGTTAAACTTTTTTTGTAAGTGGAAAACGGGGGAACTCAAAAATGTTTGAAGGTGAAAATTCAGTTCAGCTCCACTTGTAAATGCCTGACATTCACCTGTTTGCTAGAATAAGCACAGTGGAAAAAATAGGACTTTAGGGTGCTGGGTGACTGCCCATTGAAGAGCCCTGACATGAGCTCTTCATGTCTCTCCTGGCAGTGTTTATTTTCATTGCTATAATTGGATGTGTCATTCTTTTGGCAGATGTACAAACATAGGTACAGGTGGAGGGATTGGGAAAGCTGTGGCTAGATGGAAATAAAAAGCCAAAAGACAAACAAACCCCAGTTCTGAAACTACTACATTAAAAGCTTTAATGTACAATTTGCTTGGTGGCAGTAGCAAAGTTAAGGGTTGGTTTGACTGGTTTGCTTGCCTCCCATGATATCGACTATTTTATTGTTCAAGTTTGTATTTGGGTCTTTATGCTGGCTGTCGCTTAAGGTTTTTGTGGTTCTAACGTTACCCACCCAAAAAAGAATCAAAGTGTATGATGCCTAGATTGTTTCATTCATTTATCACAAATTGAATGAATGAATGAATGAATGAGTAAATGTACCTAACTAATTACCCAAGGGAATGCAACCCTCAATAGGAAAACAAATAAATCTTATCCTGCTGTAAATCCATGTGTGTACATACCTGCCAAGTGAGCATAACGCTTTCTGCCTCTGATGAAGTGGCCTCTAGTCCAAAAAGTATTCATTTTTTTAATGTGCCCCAAGACTCTTTGCTGCAACAGACCATTGCAGCTGCCCCTCTGAAACTAACCAGATACATTGATGTGAACATCTTAGCGGTTTGTGTGGGTGTGTTTTCTTTTGTGACTTGTAAAGTTGAGTACCTGTGTACTTTTGATTGTTTTTCACAGATATTCTCTAAATTTGGTGCAGTTTTGAAAATAATTACATTCACAAAAAATAATCAATTTCAAGCACTGTTACAGTATGGTGATCCAGTAAATGCCCAACAAGCAAAGCTAGTAAGTATATTTAATTCTGTTTAGCCTTTATTAATAAGTATAGGGTTAGGTATAGTTGGCAGTACTTGTTTTGTCAAAAATGTATTTATGTGGACAAATTATGTAACTTTTGAGATTATAAATGAACATCAGCATTTTACTGCCTGTGAGTAAACATTTTGTTCCTAAATCAACAGTATCATCACTGTTTCACCCAAAAATAACCTGGGACCAAAATGAATATGTTATTAATTGAAAACGAGTTTCTTATTCTAATACTAATGTAAATTACTAAGTTTCTCTTAACTGTTTTCTTAAGGCTTTGAGAAATAAACTAATGGAAAGTATTGACAGAGGTTCTTTTTAAGAAAATGCTGGGCAGGGAACTTCATAGCTAATATTTCTAGCTAATGCTTAACTACGTGGAGTTGGTACATTGATTTAGGTTGAACACCTGAATTTTGTTTATGTGCTACATTTAGAAAATAATCTAAATTGGGGTGGAGATCCTATAGCCTGCTTTCTAATCTTAGCCAGCATTTATAAACATTAATCTAAACATTAGTTGAATTGATAAGTAAAGCTACAAAGCAGAAATGTGAAGAGATAATTTACAATGCAATCATTTGTGTGTCTATTTTAAAGCAAGTCCCACTGAATTCTATTGGATTTGCTCCCAAGAAAATATGTATAGGATTACAGACCTTAGACATCTAAATACACTGTTAAGATGCTTTTTAAAGTGGTTCATGATGTGCCTCTGGGTGATAAAATATCCAACATTCTGAAGGGTCAGTTTAAAAACCTACTATTGCAGAAGAGAAGCTAAATGAAATTTTCAGTTTTTTACCATAAAGGTTAATGGTAAAATTACTTTGCAGATAGTGCTCTTTATAGGGAATCGGAATGTGGCCTTCAAAGAAATTGAAGGCTCAATAGGGAAGTTTAAAGAGCAATTTAAGAAAATCAAGCACCTAGATGAAGTAGCATTTCCTAAGGAGTCTGATGAAAATAGCCTTGTCAACATCACTGTTGGCTATGAAGTGCCTATGATGTTCAGACTTGCTATTCAGGTTGAAAAAGTGAATTCTGGCATAAAATGATTCTCTTTATTTCACATTGGCTCACGTTGGGTTATTTCCCTATCAGACTGTTGTTATTGTAGCTGAAGAAGTTGCCTTTGCCTTAAAATTTCTGCCTTTGCAAAACACACCTAGTTATAAATAAGCTCTTCTATGCATACCATCATGGTGGATAAATGTTGGCTTTTAAGATCAAGTGTGCAAGTAATTTGTATATACGTATAAGATCAAATGTCTCCATCAAAAATAACCAGCAATACATTAAAATCTGGATTTAACAGAAACAAGTGTTAGTCTACTACTTTCAATCTGCTCAATTAATTGGAAACTTTTCCTTAATCAAAAAGTTTTTAAGTGATCAGTTTGATTAATCAGCTATACATTGCCGCACAGCTTATTGCCAATTAATTCTGAAAGAAAGGCCTTGATTAGTTCTCTTCACAGGAATATTGTCAAACTGACAAGTGTTGCAACATTGTTGTGTGTTACTTTGTTTTCAGATAAACACATTCCTCAATCCAATCCCCCTGTTCTCAGTTTTAATGTGCCTGGAGGACAGCGCCATTTCATTTTTTTTTAGTACACCTGCTGTCCATATACTTTGACATTGCTTGGTGTTTCTTGACTGAGGTGGTGATAAGATACTGTTGAAGATGGGAGAGAGATGAGAGAGAAATTTGAGAAGAGGTGTGAGACAGGGAAAAGTGTTATCACCACAGCTATTCATAGTGTCAGAGCTTGTGTTCCATAGGTTGGATTGGTTTCCTTGAGGTCTCAAAACAGATGGCAAATGTTTGCATCATCTAAGAGATGCTAATTATGTGCATGCATGCTGTGAGATGCTTTTATGGATGCTCATTTAGAGTCACTTGTGAGCTCAAGTTTTTCTTGTTTCCTCATTTTTGAAGTTGGAAAGGAACTTCTATATTTATTTTTACAATTTAGTAGGGAACATGACAACATAACCTATATTTTATGCTTTTGTGCCTGTATGGTATCTATTTGAGCTTATTTTGGGGGCATTTTTTTCATACTTACAATATACATTATATTGAAGCCTTACAGGAGTTCGATATGAAAAGATGATCAGTTTCTGCCCTTAAAACTACTGTCATCCAGCTATGCCATCTGTGCCATTGGGTGTTTCACTCACCTGGAAGGCTTGCATTGATACGCCATTTCTCATTTCATCTGAGGGAAGGAATAGGTCTATCTGTAGTAGCCATGTTCACCTCTATTTCAGTGGAAGGTATGATCGCTGAAGTTTAGATTTGAGGAAGGAAATACCTATTTTGAACTTTGTAACTGACACCAGTTGCTGGAAACTGCAGGAGAGGAGAGTGTTCTTGTGCTCAGGGCCTGCTTACATGTTTTCCATAGGCATCAGGTTGGCCGCTGTGAGTCCAAACCTGAGCTCGGGCCATACACATCTGAGCCCAAACCCAAGCCTGGGGCACCCAGGCCAGAACCCAGGCCTAGGCTGCCTGCACTAGAGCCCAAACCCAAGCCCAGGTCGCCTGTACCAGAACCCAAGCCCAGGCCAGCTGTGCTCAGGCAGCCCGCACCCAAGCCCAAACCCGGGCTGCCTGTGCCAGAACCCAAGCCCTGACTGCCCGCATCAGAACCCAAACTTAAGCCCACGCTGCCCATGCCAAAGACTGAACCTGAGCCCGGGCCACCTGAGCCTCTGTGCATTCACCATCCATGTATAAGACAACCCCCAATTTTTGACTAATTATTTTTTTTAGCAAAAACCATTGTCTTATACACAGAAAAATATGGTAATTCTAGTTCCAATGGTTTTAGTAAAATTTCTAGAATAACTAGGCTAACCAGCCTGTAATTTCCTGGCTCTCTTTTTACCTTACATCCCCTGTTTTTGTAAAATAAAAAATAATACAAAGTTAATAAACCAACTATAATTATATCAGCATTATCTAGCTGACAATGTCCAACTACTATTGAATATAATATTTGATAGTATCCAGTTCCATATATACAATGATGCATTTTAAACATTCTCATATTAATTACAGTGGACGTACAGTATGGGTATATATACTTAAACCTCAGCTGTAACACATGTCATGTGATCTTCATTAATATTTTCCTATTTTTCTAGGCGTTAGATGGTCAGAATATTTATAATGCCTGTTGTACCTTACGGATTGATTTTTCCAAATTGGTCAACTTGAATGTAAAGTATAATAATGATAAAAGTAGGGATTATACTCGCCCTGACCTTCCCTCTGGTGATGGCCAACCAGCTTTGGATCCTGCTATTGCTGCTGCCTTTGCAAAGGAGACCTCTCTTCTAGGTATGATTTTGTTTCTTTCTCTCTCCATTCTCATTATTTATTTACTTCTAAGATAGTATCTGCAGATTGTATTAACTTTTTATCCATGCAATCATTAATGAGAATACTGAATAAAGTAGACCCTGAGCTCTGAAGAATAGGTCTGTTGATTATTACTTTCAATAAACTTTTCTTCCCTTTCAACAAATTCTGCCCAGATTAGCTGATTGCTCACTCATTAACCTGTATCCCTTCCATTCTTTTAGTTTGAGTACCTGCTACTGAAGCTAACAGGGCTGCGCATTATTTCAGCTTCTTTTATTCCATTTCTTCACTACGTATGTTTTATATTCATTGGGTACCCCCCAGAATCTATAAAATGAATCTTAATACTTGTGCTGTTTCATGTAAGGCCTTTTCTAGTATTATTGGATGGGGATTGCGTGGCCCCACATAGTTGAGAGCAAGAGCACCTGGTTTTTCCTCAATCTCAGATGCATTAACTCCTATATCGCTACGGTTCCTCTTTTATGAAAACTGAAGCAATGCGGTCTTCCCATCACAGAACTGATGAAACCTTACTGCTTCAGGCATGACTTTAAACCTTCTCTGTGTATAGCATTTGCTCTACCATTAAGTTACAGCCACTCTCATGTCATCTGCTGCCAGGTTTGCAGTCTGTATATATGTATTACAGTGAAGCTCAGTGGCATATCAAGGCATTTTTAATAAGTTTGAAAATGTAATTCTTATGTTTACTTCTTTCTATATGTTCTTGCTGCAGAGTTGAGAATTATTTCTCATTTTCCTTTTGCTTACCTCTCTGTGGTGTAAGCAGTGGGGTGGGGGCAACCTTGTTGCTGAAATCATATTACTCTTTCCCTTCATTGGGGCAACACATTGTATTGTCGAAAGACAATTAAATTTACTTTTTGCTTTGTGCTGATGAATATTGCTTCAAGGGAAAATGCACTGAACTGTGAGTATGGCTATAGGTGAATATGCATGCAATTTGATTCTATTTATTTTATTTATCAGCCAGGCCCCATTTGATATAGAAGCAAGAATGTTCTCTTGAGAAATACTTAGGTGCACATGAGCTAGTGATTTTCCTGACCGTGTGAAGTTTGGACATAATCCCTCAGTTTAAAAAAACCCCAACAACTTTGGGACTCTGCTGTCTGTGTCTGCTATCTCCTGATGTAACATAATATTCAGAACTAGTGCAGTGCTATTTGTACTTCCTCTTAACTTTCATTCTTTAATGCATCTGAGGTATATACAGTCTGGTGCTATTTCTGGGTCTTTCTGGGTGTCCAGGATTAAAAGGTTAAACTTTAATGGATATCATTGGCCCAGATGTATACGTATGATGTGTTTCCTCATACAATTTTTTCTTCTACAAAAGGATAACTGTTCATTAAAAAGGATGGCCAATTTACAAATAGAAAAACTTGCTTTCAATCTATTAGGAGAAGTGCTTGATTCCTATTGATGATATGAATTTTGTACTTTGTTAAAGAAAATTGGATGAGGAGAAATGCCAGAAGTTCACTATGTCTATTTGTGTATCTTAAGAGCAATAACATGATGGTGGTGACTTAATTCCCACCCATGGGAATTAATTTAAATTCCCACCCATGGGAATTAAAAGTTCGCAAATTTAAAACTAAAGATGCATTTGAGTCATTCCTGTCTGCATTTGGATACTTTCACCAGAATTCACTCCTGTATTTTCTGTGAATAAGCCAATCGCTGTCAGTCTTCTCTGTGAGTCCTTATACTACAAGTAATACCTAGTTGTAAGAAAGAATTAGCGTTGAATTGGCTTTAGTAAATTTATTCAACGTGGTTAAAAACAATGGATACCAGCATATAGCAAATCAATACATAAAACAACAACAGCATCCACAAAAAACAATTTTATCAGCAAACCAGAGTAACACCATTAAAAAAAAAATTAATTGCTTACTAACATAAAACCTTGGTACATATCATATTTCATCAAATGCATGGGAGAAAAAGGAAGCCATAACCTGGTGCCTGTGAGAAAAGGAAAGTGTTGGCGCCAGACCCGTGTGGCTGGAGAGATGTTGTCTGGATAGTAGTTGCAAAATATGTGTGCTTCTTCTGATGCTGTGGAGGTAGCATGCCTCTGAATACCAGTTGTTAGGAACACCAGTAGACAGTGTGTTGTTGCACTTCCATTCTGCTTGTGAACTTCACATAAGGATCTGGTTGGCCACTGGGAACAGTAGGGTTCTTCTTACGTTTTTATGTTTGAATTTTTAAAAATGAATTCATAACACGAGAAATGTGGTTCGGAAGGTTTTGCCTACGTATAGCTTCCTTAAGGAAATACTTTGTGTAAAAGGAGTAGGGGCTGTGCCCATATCTTATGTAATGTTTATATGTGTTTGCTCTTCTCCGGCCTTTAGTAGAAATGGGAGAAAAACAAAAACATTTTAAGCAATAAAATTAGGAGTATGGCAGAGAGTTGAAAAAGAGTAACTTTTAGAGGGTAGATAATTTTCAATAAACCTATAGACTTTTTTTTAGCACCCTTTCATACAATCATAAAAGGGGATTTATTTTTTTTGAAAAAATGACTTTAAAATGAAAAGGGTAATAGTGCTAAAGGCTGAGATCATTATCACCTTTGAGTGAGTTTTGAAAAAAAAATGCTTTGTATTCACTCACTACAGATTGGCAGAGTGCTTAAAGAGGAAGATTAAGAGTAATTTAAAGCAGTCTTCCAAAAAAAGCACCACCCTTTAAATTACCCCCTTTAAACATCCTCACAAGTCACAGTAGCTTCCAGGATCACCTAGCCACAATGAAGGTGGTAATATTCTTCCCAAATACACCTTGAGCCAGGAGACCTCTTGGTAAGGGAGAACTGGGTGAGTCATTGGGTGAAGTTTGCTGTACTTCTGCTTTCTTGTAAGTTGATGGAGCAGAGGAATGACAACAGCTGCAACTGGGTTTTGTTTTTTTACTAGAAATGTTCTGTTCTCAGAACAAGCATACATTCTTTATATGGAAGCTTTAATGTTCCAGGGTTTTTTTTAATAATAAAAAGCTTGTTTTGTTAATTTTTAAAACATCCTTAGATGAGGTGAGTGCGGCAGATGGCATTGTGCACCTAGTAGCTCTTTAGCAGCTACAGCACTGCTACAGGGTGTTCCCCCATTAATCGCCAACGGTTTCAGCTGATAGTACATGCACATTTTCCAATTAATCTCTGCAGCATTGAATAATTATTTATTTAGACTGTATTGAACAACCAGTTCTTATAAGACATTAGTTAGGTACACGTGACTTCTACATCCGGCACAGGTAGATTGTGAATAAAGGATTCTGGGAAAGGTGTGCCATGGTGTTACTTGTTGCTCCTTATCTACAGCATTTTCTTTTAGAAGGCATTTGATTTACAAAGTTGTGGTTTCTGTGTTAGGAGGAGTGACTGTCCAGACTTGAGATTTGGTGCTTTGTGGCTCTGGGCCTTCTCTCTAACTGTATATCGTTGCAGGAAGTTGTGATGAATGAAGTGGTAGGAGGAATGCTTTTCCTCACAGCATTTAGACTCAAGATTTAGACCCATCAGAAAAATCAAGGAGATGAAAACCACACAGCTTTTAGAAGGCATCTGTTGAAGGCAGCCCTATATTGGGAAGTTTTTAATGTTTGATGTTTTCTTATGTTTTTCTGTGTGCTGGAAGCCGCCCAGAGCGTCTGGGGAAACCCAGCCAGGTGCGCAGGATATAAATAATAAATTTATTATTATTATTATTATTATTATATGATGGTTTGTGGCTATAAGCCTTCCTTCACTATCTGTAGATACTTGCAAAATATCAAGGGGAGCAGGTCAGATGTATTTATCTTTTCTTTGTTTTCTTATTGATAAAGGCACGTTGGAGGCATGCCTTATAGAGTAGCTGAACTTGAAAGTGCTTTGCCCATGTGTTAGTGTGACTTGTTTTCATGTGCCATTGAAGCTGCTGTAGATTTCTGATGGGTAAATTAAGCACAAATACCTTCAGTGAGCTATTTCTTACAGGATAGTGTTTGTGTTAACTGAAATGGTAAGCTAAGGACTAATATGGAGGAAATGCAAGGTTCTGTGTTGCGTGCTAGAGAACTAGTAACGAGGCAGCTGCTTTTCGCTCTCAGGATTCTTTGGAACTTTGGTTTGTCATAAAAGAAGCGGAATTTCACATAGGTCAACCTACAAATGGATAGATCTGGACAAAGGCGCAAAACCAACACAACACTTCTAAATTAGATTATATTGGAACGACTTGTGTGTGTTTCGTAAAATATGCTTTATTTTAAAATTAGGGCTTCCTGTTGCAGCTGTTCCAGGAGCGCTGAGTCCATTGGGAATTCCAAATGCGGCGGCTGCCGCGGCGGCGGCTGCTGCTGGCCGTGTGGGTATGTCTGGAGTTTCAGCTGGTGGCAACACAGTCCTCCTGGTTAGCAATTTAAATGAAGAGGTCAGTGAACCTACTTGTTCACCCTTCTTTTCCTTTTCTTTACCATGCTTCATTTGTAAACTGCATAAGTGCTTCTTTATCTTGAGCTTGCTTCTACTTTTTTTTAATTAATATCATTGGCTCCCCCCCCCAATGCTACTCAATATTGTTTTACAACTAGATTCCAATAAATTGTTTCTGTTATAGTTAAATACTTCTGTTTTCCTAGGTAGCCAGCATCTTTTAAAATACCCTTTGCTATTCGGCTACCTATTTTTCCTAAGAAAAATATGGTAAATATTGCATGTTCTGGATGCCTTTTAGTTTATTTTTCCAAGTACCTATGTGCTCAATTTTGTAAATTAGTTCTTAAGAAAACTGCCATTCTGTTTTGCCTGAGCTAATTATTTGCTTGTTCATTTCATGCTTACATGTCATTGCATTTTTGTAGTATTAATTTGTGAACAGCTCTAACACATTTTTCTTTGAAGGTTCTCCCAAAGATCTTGCTGCAGCACTCTTCAATCTCTCTTAGTAATTTTATCTTTCCTTCACAGTTTTTATTCATCTTTTCTCCTAAAAACAACACTTTACTTCAATACTTCTTTAACTCTGAAATCGAAGTTGTTTTCTTTAGTTTTGCATTTTATCATCTTGTACCTTTACTTTGACTTGCTGTGAAAGCTGGTATGAAATGTGGGATAGTTTGTATCCGTTTGTCTCCTTTAAATATGTGTTTCATTTTTTTATTGGCCTCTGTTTTTTAATATGAGCCATTATGCTTTTCTCATTTTTGTCATTTACACTCTTGCACATTAAAATGCTTGGATCAGAGTGCCATTTTGAAAAACTCCTGCCTGCATTTCATAACCAGCCATGCTTATGCAGTTAAAGTTTAGATTTGGGCTTGTTTTTTTGTTTTTGTTTTAAGTTTCTATTGCATGGATTTTTCTTTTCTTTTCACATTCAGATGAGACGTAATTTACTGTTTGATATGGATGTACTTTACCCATATTTTGTCTTGGGTGACTACATTTTACTCAGTTTTCTTGTACAATACATAAACCAACCATTTTCTGACCAAATTCCTGCATTTCCTATGTACTGACCTATATTTTATTTTTTTTTGTTCCCCACTTCCTTATTTTTCTTCTGCATTGCTGTTTCCCTTCCCCATTTCATCCTTCTCCCTTTGTTCTCACCTACCCTTTCCCTGTCTCTTCCCAAATTCCCACACCCTTCCCTGTCTTTTCCTCTGCCTACCTTGTCTACACCCCCTGTCTCCATCCCCCTATGTTCATGCTTCTGTGCTTGAACAAAATGTTCCTCGGACCAACTTGCCCCAATTAACCGCCTTGAACCATGATCCATGACCACCTCACCATTCTGCGGGAACCACCCTTCGTTATGGATGATCTGTTCATCTCCGCTCTTCCTCGACTCTTCTCTCTTCTTGTCTTATGCTGCTTGCTCTTCTCTCCTTCTAAAGATGGTTACGCCCCAAAGTCTGTTTACCCTCTTCGGTATGTTATCGTTAGCACTATACTTTTATTATTGATTTAATTATTTGTTTCACCTTAATTCTTATTTGTAGCTAGCACTTTGGCTTTAAAGTTGAATAGTAAATCTTTTGCTATTTTTCTTTTGCTGTTTTTAAAGCTCTCCATAGATGCAAATTTTTCTTTTAATGCATGCTTTTTTATTTTGCATGATCTTTAATTTAATATCATTCACATAGCTTTGAGGGTTTATCAAAAAAATGTCTTCCTTTTTTCAAAATTCACCTATTCAAAATCTTGTTCTTCTTTATTCATTTGCGTGAATGTTGGGAGAAGTGAGAGACATGTTCCGAATGTTTCATTGATATGTCAAAATGTGCTATTCAGCTATCCTTAAAAATGCTGTTTCTTTTGGATTTACTTCTCTGATTCTAAAAAGGTGTTTATGGGGATGTGCAGCGTGTGAAGATTTTATACAATAAGAAAGACAGTGCTCTTATACAGATGGCTGATGGAAACCAATCACAGCTCGGTGAGATTAGTTGGTTTTTCTCTCTCTTATTTGCCACTTAAATGTTAGTTTTCGGTGTCCTTCAAGACATGTTTAAATTTCAGCGTTTGCTTCTAATCTTTCTAAAATCTGAGATTGTGTAGGAAGAATGTTTTTTCCCCTCAGATCACAACTCCTTACACCGCTTTGGAAATCTGATCCTGAAGTTCCCCTTGCTTTTGAGTGGCTTGCTAGGACAAAGAGTTCCTTGTTATTAAAACGAGCTCCTTTTGTGAATACCATGGTTGGGATCCAAAGAGCCGTGTGTACACATAAAATGCTTCTTTGCTTGCACAGGTGGAAATAACTGCATCTTAAGGCATAGCTTTTGGGAAGGGGGGGGGCAGATGTATGTGGAGCTCAATGTGTATGGCCTTTTGGATACTTGCCCATAAACTTAACATACGTCTGAAGAAAATAAAGCCCTATTAAAATCATAATTTGCATTAATACAGTGACCATAATAATGACTTACTCAAGTCTGGCAATGTATGTAAAAGTAATTTGTTTATTGCATTGCTGGGCACATTTGCAAATATGAGCACAGCTTTTAGATTAGCTGTCAGTAAAATTTAGACTGAAAGATTTCCAGATAGCAATAATAGCTAAATTTGTCAATTTATCGAAAGAAAATTGCCGTCAAATGCTCCACCCCAAACACTGAACAGATTAGAAATCACAATACTGAATTCAATAGAAGAAACACTGAAATGAATAATTGGTTTTGTTTTCCAGCCATGAGCCATCTGAACGGACAGAAAATGTATGGAAAGATTATTCGCGTGACTCTTTCCAAACACCAGACAGTTCAGCTACCTCGAGAAGGGCTTGATGACCAAGGACTGACTAAAGACTTTGGCAATTCACCTCTTCATCGTTTCAAGAAGCCTGGGTCAAAAAACTTTCAGAATATTTTCCCTCCATCTGCAACTCTTCATTTATCTAATATCCCGTAAGTGTGGGGAACACGGCTGAAAGAGTCATACAAGATCCAAACGTTGGCTTCTAATCGTCTCTCTCTTCTCCCCTTTGTCCTCCTTTTTTGTTTAGACCATCAGTATCCGAAGATGACCTACGCATGCTGTTTGCTAATACTGGGGGAACTGTGAAAGCATTTAAATTTTTTCAGTAAGCATGTTTTCTTTGAAACTTCATTTAAAACGAGAGAACAGCTGCCTTTGGTAAGAACAAGGTTTATGTTACAATTTTCTAGTGCTGTTTTGGTATCTAATTTTATTGCTTTGTTCCAGAAGAGATCACAAGATGGCTCTTCTTCAGATGTCAACAGTAGAAGAAGCTATCCAGGCTTTGATTGATCTGCATAATTACAATCTTGGAGAAAATCATCATCTGAGAGTTTCTTTTTCCAAATCAACCATTTGAAGTGCGAGATCAAAATAATAAGGTTGTATCACGTTGTTTAGTGTTGTCATCTATGACTGTTCGGGAAAGCGGGGACCAGAGATGGACATCTGTTTTTCATGCTGTTACCATTCCTTGATTGTTTATGTATAAATGAAAACAAAAAAGGATTTACAAGGAAGAAGCAGTGGTATTATCTGCTGGTTTTGCATATGTTTATGAAAGGATTTTGTTTAAAAAGGGATTCTGAGGAAATCCCATAGTTTTTCAACTTAGTTAACATATGTGCCTTAAAAAAGGAAAACCTAGAGTTGCTAGAATTGCATTTGCTAGTTTAAGAAATTGGTTGTCTGGGGCACATTGTTACATGGGAATTAATGGGTGCAATCCAGTAAACATTAGGTTTGCCTACATCCCATTGAAATCTATTGATTTTTAAAGCATTGATTTCAGAGGGACATCGCTGCACCTAACTTTTGCAGGATTATGCCAAATGTGTATTAGGCAGGAGTGTGTAAAAAGGGTTAAGCTTTGTTTCTCCTGCTTGGAATTTATTGGCTTTCATGAATCTTTTTTTTTATAATGAAATATGTTGCGTTACTTTAAGAGAGATGCAGCACATTTGACTTGTGCTTCTCTCTTGTTTCTTTCTTTTTTAATTAAGTAAAAAGGCCTTGTGTATTCCAGATTTAGTTTGGTCAATGATATAGGCATAAGTCAGAGTTAACAAGATGCAGAGAAATAATTTCTTTTAAAGACAGGATGATTATTTTGTTTGGGGTTTGTTAGTTAGTTTGTTTTATCCCTCAGGCTTTGAGCCTCTGTGAGGAAAGCATTGTTAAGTCTTAACCTTTTTTGTACACACACTCTGGGGGCGTATCATATAAATGTTGGCACTAAGTAATGTCTTGTTTGTGGCTGAATATTTTTTGTAGATGTTTTTTGAAGTTGACATGACTTATGTGCATTTAAATATATATTGCCATTTTTAGTTAGTAATTACAATTTGAAATATGGTTGTGGATTTCTGAGCATGTGCAGACCGGTCTAGCTAGTTCAGGAGTTGGTGCATGTATTTCAAGGATGAAGAAAGTGTATTGCAAACTTTTGCAGGAAGATTAATAATTTTTGTGGCAGTTTTCTTTATAAAACAAAAACAAAACTGACAACCAGGTGGGACCAAAGTTTATGTGCCTTTAGTCTTAATTTACCTTGCATTGTAATATTCAGTTTTAATAAATCTCTTCAAAATATTTTGTATCTAGAAATGGATCTGACTTTACTATAAACATGACTCAGAATCTACAGGAAAAATTAATTAATTTGAAAGCAGTTCCTCTGTCAGTCTGAACTGTTGTCTTGATTCTGTTCAAATGACCAATACTTTTTGCAATTGATGTACTTAGTTCCAAGAGTCATAGATTCTGTTATCTATGTAGAAAAAGGTCATGTATATTTTCTATTAGTTGAGTTTTTACATCTTTAGAAATGTAATATTTCAGTATAGTTTGAAAGCGGCACAATTAAAAATTAATTTTCTAACAAAGTTGGGAGGTTTGATGGTTGTTTAATTTCTTCTTATGTGTACGCTGC
This sequence comes from Lacerta agilis, assembly GCF_009819535.1. NCBI lineage: Eukaryota > Metazoa > Chordata > Lepidosauria > Squamata > Lacertidae > Lacerta > Lacerta agilis. Next base: position 21,574,666 of record NC_046317.1, read on the forward strand.
TTGCCTCTGTAGCATGCTCAATAAACACTTCTGTAGCTCTGTATTCACCTCTTCTGTCTTTCTCTGCTGCCTTTTCTCTCTTTTCTTCTTTGTTTTCCACTTCCACTGTGCTTCTGAATTCATGTTTATTCTCTGCCAGGGTGGGAAAAGCATAATAATCTGATTTTTACAATTGTCTGGATTTATACAATATGAAAATCAAATGCTACAGAGAATGTAGCATCTCTTAATGTGTATATATTTCACCAATTTAAGATTGTAAATGCTTTGTTGAAGCACAGATAGAAATCGATATTAAACATTTCCCACCCTGTTATAACCTACAGCTTTAAAGACATAACTTTTATTGTAGCTTGTAAGTTCTATCTTTTCTGTTTTTTGAATATATTTATGCACTAATTGACCTTTCAGGTTTGCCATGCTTTTGCTGCAGTTTCATCTTCCATTTTCTGTGTCTGCTAAACAAATTTCCACTAATCATAAGATAACCTTCATGGGTTCAAAGCAAAATAGCCAACTTGCTCATACAGAAATTTTGCGGTGGCTGTGTTCAAGATACAATGAAGGGGTGGGAGAGGGATGGAAGGAAATGGTTGTGGGGACACATCATCAACTCCATGCTCTAAACAGTGCTGAAAAGATTAGTCTGACATTTTCCAGGGGGAAAAAACTGGCATCAAATACTGTACAGACTTAACTTCCTATATGTTCAAACTATAAATGCTACTATACATTTCCTTCATTTAACTTCAGCTGAACAGTTTAGTAATTCCAGATTACTTTGAACTTCATGTTCTTTAGGATAACATCATCCGTATTTAAAACACACATATCAATGATGGTTGCTTATTGATTTCAGTAGGGTGTACCTTGGACTAGTCTGCTGATTTTCAGCCATCATCTGTATATTGGTCACAATATGTTGATAATTTGGACCTTGATATCTTAATTCCATGTACTTTGTTAATGGGCCATGTTTCATTATAGTGAAAACAACACAGCACAGACTCATTACATTTAATTGCTGCTTACATGCGTGACAACATTAACACGTCGTTGTAGGTTCTGGTCCTGCTTGATCTCAGAGTACACAGATTAGGAGACAGGTAGGCAAAGTATTTACCAATAGTGAAGAAAACCCTCCCTTGCAGTAACAAAAAGTGTGTGTGTGTAACCCCAATCCTCACATCTAAATACTTGTGTTTTAAGTTGTTTGTGTTGTTTTAGACATTTTATTCCTCCGAATCTTTTGAAAATCTCTAGGCAGCTTACAATACAGAAACGGACATTATAGTGCAAGAAGCAGAGTACAAAAGATGTTCACTACCATGCAGTACAGCTTGCACACACTATTAGATAATCTTTTTGAAAAGTATTATGCCAGAGATGAGAATAGCTGCTTTAGGAAAAAAGCTAAAAGTCGCACTAGACAGGAATGGATCTTTGCACCCACAAAGGGCATCTTAACTTTACAGCATATGATTTGCTGGTGAACCCATTACATTTACTCTGCAATAATTTTGTCATACAAGTCATTCTTAAAAGTGTGAAACTTGAAACATACCTTGCCAGATCTGGAGAGATGGACTTGAGGATTGAAAAGAAGAGGATTTTGGCTTCCCTCAACATGTCTTTTTTATTCCTGATTCTTCAGGAACAAAATGTCTTCTTACGTTAGAATTTCCCCCCATTAAGTTCAACATTTTATTTTAAGCTTTCTTGATATTTAAGAACAAGTTTGGCTAGAACAGTACATTTTTCATTTTCCAGGAAAGCTGGGATTTTGAGAATTTTTGCAAACCCACACTGGCTTGTAGAAAAATATTTCAGTGGCTACAATTTACTATTCCTTGCTTTAAAGCAGGAGTTATAAGATGACAGTGTTTTCTTTAAGGTTTTAGTTGTTGACATTGAGTGACTCATCTCTTCATTTTGTTCATTATGGGTCTGTTAAAAGTTCACAAAATTAATAAGCAATTGGTACGATGCCTTTGTCAGGTGACATGCAAATGATGTGAATGTCATTTGCAAAACCAGGTGAGCTTTTTAAAAATGTAAATAACTTCAGATACCATGGGCTTAGTTGATGAAGAGCAAATGTACCGTTGAATGATTTATTAGAATCATTTTTCCTGATTAGTAATTGCATCAGATTTTTCATTTTGGAGTTGCACATTATTCGGAGGGTGTTTTTCTGTGCAACAGCAACATATTTCTGAACATCTATCAAATTTCTAATAAGCACTTGAACATTACTAGTCATATATTTGGCATTTACTAGAATTTGTTATTGGAACTTTTTTTGTATAGAATTGCAAGCCTGGATTCAGGTTCATGCATACAAATCTGTACAATGAGTTACTCCACATTGAATTAAGCATTGGGCAGTGTTTAGAGTTTGGATCATTCACTTGACATTGATGTCAGGGAGAAACTCCATCTCTGCTAACATTGGATTCCATATATATCTATCTGCCTTTGGATCTATACCAAAGTCTCTGTGCCAAAACAGACATTACAGGGAACATTTATCCTTGCTAAGTCACCTCTACCTGAAAGATCTAGATTAACTTTTCCTATATCCTGATGTCATCATGATGTGTATGTCTCTGACATCATATATATGACACCTTCCTCCAAAACTCCTAAAGACAACCACCAACAGCTTCATATATATGTTAAATGGCATTGCTGGAAGAATAGTTCCCTGTGGAACCCATTGGAAGAAATACCAGGCGGCAGATGAGCCCTCACCCATTTCTCCTTTCTGAACATGGGCCTGAAGATAAGAATGGAGCCATTATAATACGGTGCCTTTGATACCCACCCCACTGAGCTAGTGGAGGAAGATACAATGGTCAACGGTATCAAAAACTGCTGAGAGATTGAACAGAAGTAGCAGGGTTGCACTACTCTTGTCTCACATGATAATGGTCATCCATCAGGGCAACCATCAGATTGTAGTAATCCTCCTCCAGGAATATCTGCAGTTGCTCCACAACCACCTTCTCCACCACCTTTGCCAAGAAAGGGGCATTCATGACTGGGTCCAGTTATTACAGCTAATTACACTCCCCTGGGTCCAGTGTGGGATTTTTAAGGATGGGCCACTTCCTCTTTAAGGGCAGCATGCAACCCTACATCACACAGAGATAGGTTTACCACACCTGTGGACCCATTTAGTCACCCCACTCTTAGCTAGCTTAAAAAAGGCAGGATGGACAAGGCTCTGATGGGTTGTTTGTATAGAAATAGATATTGTCAAGACATAAGATTGCAGAGGAGCTTAAAGTAGCTGCAAGGGGAAGCTCAGTTCTGCCATTTTTGGTGATTGCACTCTGTTCTTCGTAGTGAGTTTTGCCCTCTGGTACACTTTTGAAATAAAAGGTTTAAGGCAGGGATAGGGCACCCCAGGATCAAGAGCAAAATGCAGTCCTCCAGGCCCCTCTGTCTGACTCTCAGGACTTTGCCAAGCTGCAATGTATCCTTGAGTTGGGATAATGCTTTTTGCGTGCCTGGGTGAAAGATAAGGTTGGAGGCGAGCAGGAAGAAAGCCAACTGCACAAAGGTCACTCTCCACTTTACCTCTATGCCGACACATCAACAGCATGTGGTCCTTGGAAGGTTGCCTCAAAGGGCTGAAGAAGATTCCCCATCTGTAGTTTAAGGGGAAAGGTTGAGGCACTCATTGTTCATAACTTACCCAACCAAAATCCTAAACTTGATGTACATCCCAGTAAAAAGCTCGTTGAAGAATCTCCCTCTGGTAGAGGAATTGTTAAAGGTAAGCAACTGTTTACTTGCTGTATATAGCTTTTTCAGGGAAATGTCAGATCATCTTCGTGATCCTCCCAAAATTTTACAGTCAATTGGAAGTTTTTCAATTATTAGAAGCAATAGGCAAAAGGAATAAGCACCCAGAATGAAGAAGTGTTTTAGTATGTGGCCTAGATCTGGTTCATCTCTTGCGCCTTGGGTAAAACACTCGGGTGTCACCTTACTGCTTTAATGAAATCTTGCAGCTCTCATATAGTGAGAAAATAATAAGGTAAGCAACTTTATTCTACTCACTGGAAATTAGATATTTCAGGCATGAGACTTAGTAGTAGATATTCAGCCTCGGGGAAATGTCTGGTATAAAAGTATAGATTTTTAACATTAAGTGTGGAACAGGGAATAGATACCCAAGATACTTTTATAGTAAGCAAACAAGACTAAACAGCTGTCTGCTTTTAATCTGGATATGTTGGATCCATTTGTGCTGTATTAATGCAGCCAACTAATGTCTTTACAATTATGCTAAGTTGTACCACGCACATTGTGTGTGTGTGTTTTTTTAAGATGCATACTTTGCACACTGGTGTTTCTTGTTTTTAAGCAGGGGTAGGCAACCTAAGGCCCGGATGCGGCCCATTCGCCTTCTAAATCCGGCCAGCAGACGGTCCGGGAATCAGCGTGTTTTTACATGAGTAGAATGTGTGCTTTTATTTAAAATGCATCTCTGGGTTATTTGTGAGGCATAGGAATCCATTCTCCCCTCCAAAAAAAAAAATATAGTCCAGGCCACCACCTGGTCTGAGGAACAGTGGACCAGCCCACGGCTGAAAAAGGTTGCTGACCCCTGTTTTTAAGAGTGAAAATAGTATTGAGAACGGACTGTCTGCTTTGGGGAGTTAAAATGTTGCACTTGGATCTGAAGACAACTGCAGAAAGATTCCTTCTATTTTCCAATTTTCTGGTTTGAGTTCCACTGCTTGTATAGTCAAAATGGCACCACAAATGCACAAGAGGGATGTATTAGCAGGGGTGGGGGAGCCCCAAGCTTTGCAGCAACAGCAGCAACAACAACAACTTTGGGGGGGGCCCTAAAGGAGGAGCTCTACTCCTGAACTATGTCCCTTTCACAAGCACATGTGCTCTATATCCATAACACTTAATAGGCAATAATTTCATTATAAGGTTTGATCAGAGTTTCAGATTGTGCGGCAATGAATTCAATCCAATTCTGTGCCTTCATATCTACTCGAAAGTAAGTTTTTTTCCCAGTGCCGCACCCTAGTGGAGTTGGGGAGACTGCTAAATGTTTTACCTGCTAAAATAAAACATCAAATACAGATTTCTTCTTTTTACTTAGAAAAAGGTGTTAACTATATCTAGTAAACCTATTACAAACTTGGATCCTAGTGTCATGTTATTCACAGGGTATTTCTTGATGGTACCAAATCCTGAGTCACTAGCAGATTGTGTTGTTACCTCAATTCACATTGTGAGCATCTCTGTGTATATGTGCATACTATAAGCTGTTTTGCAATACTGTGAATAATGCATTTCTTGACTGGAGAACTAGCTCATATATTTTATCCTGACAAGATGATACTCTCAGCTACCTAGGGCTCCATTTGCTTACCAGGAAGTACGTTCCACTGAACTCAGTAGGACGTAGCTCATTCTTCTGCCCTTTCCATTTCTCATAGAATCATGGAATTGGAAGGGACTACAAGGATCATCTAGTTCAACCCCCTGCAATGCAGGAATCTTGTCCAATGTGGGGCTCAAACCCATGACCCTGAGATTAAGAAGCACACGCCCTATTGACTAAGCTACTCCGGCTGTGCTATCCCAGCACATAGAATCACAGAACCATAGAATTGTAGAGTTGGAAGGGATCCCAAGGGTCATGTAGTCCAACCCTCTTCAAGCTTTTTTAAAAAAACAAAAACATAAAAACACAGAAACAAAAAACACGCTTTTTGCCCCAGGATAGCATAGCAAAACAGTACTGCACAAGTTATTCTTTCTTTGGGTACAAAATTCCTATTAGAACTACAAATGTGAATATCCTGAAAGCATCAGTGTTGTTTTTTGTAGTTAATAGATCTCCAATAAATTTTTCTGGGATTGCCAGGGGCCGTTTCTGAAGATGCTCAAATTGCAGCCCAAAGAGAAGTTGTGGTCTTCTTTTAGCAGCACTGGAAGTAAATACAGGCACTTCAAGCTTGCTTTCTTTCTTTCTTTCTTTCTTTCTTTCTTTCTTTCTTTCTTTCTCTATTCAGGACAAGGGGAAATAGACAGGGGATGAGCCAAATCATGGCCCCCACACTTTTTCTGTGGAAGATGATGGGTGCTCTGCAGGTTGCTATGGCCTGGCAAACCCTAGCTGCATCCCAGTATGTACTTCCTTTGCATACGCATCATAAACTGCAGCACCTAACAGCGACTATGTAGCCTGGAGAGGAGGGAAATAATGCACCTTCCAAGGCAGCTAATTAACACTCCTGGAGGAAAACACACTTATCGCAACGTTCAAAAGCAGCGAGCACGTATGAATAGTGAACTTATTAACCTGCAGAGAGGGCACAGTGGCCAGAACAGAATACAATTAGTGTCCCTGTAGCTGTAAACACGATTCAACCAGCAAGACTAGAGAACACCGGGGTGATTGCATAAATGCAGAAGGGGAAGCAATCTGAAGGGAGGCAGCTATAATCCAGGAATCTCTTAAAAGAGAAATATGCTCGGAAGTCAGTAACAGGCACACCTACCCGTTTTAGCAATGTTTGGGGTGGGTGACACTCATTTTGCAAACTTTATCTCATTTGTTAGTTGCATAACACGGGGCAGTATTTAGGTGACCTGCAATTGAGGTTTAAAGCTTCACATTTCATCAAATGCCTGGGTGAAAAGTCTTGACCGGAGGCCAAAAAGATGCCAGTATTGGCACCAGACAGACCTCACATTCCACAGACAAGGGGACCACAACAAAACATACCCTCTCCCTCATTGTCATTCTCCGAGCCTCCCTTGGTTCTCATAGGGTTTCAGATGGTGCTCATAAGGCCTGGCTATGTTCTTGTTGGGAGAGATCGTCAGTCAGGTATTCTGGATCCTGAGCCATTTAAAGCTTTATAAGCTTGAATTGTGTCCAGAAATGTATAGGCAGCCACTGCAGTTGTGTCAGACTACTTAGAATAATTGAATTGTAGAGTTGGAAGGGACCACAAGGGTCATCTTTTGCCCAACGAGAGGCTTGAACCCCCGACCCTGAGATTAAGAGCCTCGCGCTCTACCGACTAATGCCTATCAGCAGTCTGGCAACTGGCAGAGGAAAGCCCAGAATGAACCCTCAAGCTCCAAACCTGGTCCTTCAGGGAGAGTCTGACCCTGTCTGGAACAGCCAACTCCACTCACATGAACATGGAAGATAGGGCTAAATCTTGCTTAGAAATCACCCCCTGTCTCAAGGTCCGATTCCCATGTTTTAAAGAAAAAGCATAATATCCAGGCCTTTCTAGACCAAGGATGAACCTGCGGCTCTCCAGATGTTGGACTTCAGTTACCTTCCGCTCCAGCCAGTATGCAGTGGCCAAGGAATTTGGGAATGCAGCAACAGCTGAAAGCCGCAGATTCCCCACCCCTGTTGTAGACTATACCATGTGTCCCCGGATGTTAGGCTACAACTCCCATCATATGACCACTGCCCTTGCTAACTAGGAATGGCAGCTGTGCTCTTAACAGGCTTCCTCAAACTTGGCCCTCCAGATGTTTTTGGCCTACAACTCCCATGATCTCTAGCTAGCAGGACCAGTGATCAGGGATGATGGGAATTGTAGTCTCAAAACATCTGGAGGGCCGAGTTTGAAGAAGCCTGCTTAACAACATATGGGGGGGCAAGGTCGTGAAACACTGTAGAACGTTGGGCTGTTAAAGAGAGTCCCTAGCCCAGATTTCCATGTGCTGGCTTTTTTCTATGCAAGAAAAAACATTCAAAAGAGATTTCCTCACCATTTGTGTTCCGTAGCATCAGAAGTCCCAAAGAAAGGAAGGCCGTGTTTGTTTTTCCTGATTAGTTGTCTACAATGACTCGTACCGAATCCAACCAATGGTCTAATCTAATACGGTTGGCACTGACTAGTTTTGGCTTTTCATGTCTTGGGGTTTCCCAACTCTGTTGTATTTTACCCTTTAGCTGGAGATGCTGAGATTTTGAGTATGAGGCCTACGAAAAGCATGTGGGGTTAGCACTGAGCTGTGCACTACTTTCCCGAATGTTTGCATGTTTCAAGTTTGAGCGTTGGCATGAACAGCTGACTATGGTGCTAAGCTGCTCTAAATCCCAATCTTGACAGCTGGTTCCAGTGTTAAAACTCAAAAAGCCCCGAACCGGACACATCTATCAATCCCCCCCTTTCTTTTTATAAAAAAGCAACTTGTTCCATTTGCAGTATCATCACATGTGAGGCCACTCCAAAAAACAACAAAACTATAAACAAGGACATGTAGGCTTATGCTTCCTGTTCCTCTATATATTCTATTTCATGAAAAATAGAACATTTGCATCACCCTTTGGACAAACTGCCCCAACAGTGTTTGCTTGCCAAAAAGGAGATCCGTGAAAATTCAAATTTGGGTGTAATAAAGATGGCCAGGAGACTGGATGTACAGTCATACCTCCGTTTATGTAACGCTCTGGTTATGTAAACTTCAGGATGCGTGTGTGGCAAATCCGGAAGTATTTTACCAGGTTTTGCCGCATGTGCAGAAGCGGTCCGCTCATGCGCAGAAGCGGTCCTCGGGTTGTGGAAACCTCGGGATCCGACCGGACGTCTGGAACAGATCTCGTCTGCAACCGGAGGTACCACTGTATTTGCACAAAATGTTGCATCTTCTGCCTTGGTTCTCAGCTGAAGGGTTAAAACTGAAGTTGGGCAGTACATATTCAGGTTGCAGGCAAAGGGCTCGTGATCGAATGGTTCTGCACAAAACACAATCCAGAAAACTAGATGTTGGAGACGAGCATTCTAGTTTAGCTTCCTGTCATCTACTTTTTGGTATGCTTCAATCTTATGAGTCCCTTTCCATCCTTCTGAAATGATGCTGCCCACAGAATACCAGTTACCTCAAGTTCAACCAATTTGTTCATGGCTATTTGGAGGAGCACAATATGAGTAGATTCCCCGCCTGCCCGCCCCTGTTTTAGCAAGCAGTTTTACACAGTCAGAAACAGCACTTAAGATGCAGTAGGTACTTGCCGCTGACATCAGAAAATGTCAAGTTCATCAGGCATGTTAAAGAGAAGAAAGACTATTTTAAGCCTAAAAAATTAAATCGGATCCCACTTATTTCATAGCAGCAGTACACAGATTTGATTTGCTATTGATTTGCAAGGAACAAACAAGTAGGGTATATTCCATAGATGGACTGGGGTTGCAATTTGTGGGAAGAAACTAAAAATGAACTGGCAGGACAATAGGGAGGAGAAAGAGGAGGGAGAGGAACCCAGTGAGGGGTGTAGCCAGGACTGGGGCAAGCTGGGGATGGGCAAGGAGAGGTTGGATGGGGGTCAGGGCACAGGAACCAGAGGGGGCCCTGTTTCCATGAACTTGGTGGCCTCTGAGGCATAGGGAGCAGCAGGAGGGGCGCTCTAGAAATTGGAGGCAGGCAAGGGCCCATAGCCCAGCTCTCTAGCTGGTTGGGGGGGGCTCACTAGCTCTGGAAGGAGGGAAATAGGTTTGGAACAGGTGAGCTTCACCTGCCTCATCAAGCCCAGATGCTGCAATCAGCATGGAAATTCCAAAAGGAAGCAGAGCTGAGGTGTTATGTCTGCTCAGCTGCCTATATTGATGGGCCTTGGCTTGGAAGCTCCATGATTTCTGTGGGACTGTGCTTTGGTTTGGACACTGGACACATGGATTGACCCTCGTCTGGGGTCTCAACATACTGAATTGCTGTCAGGTAGGCCAAGGGTTCAGGACAACTTGCCTGTTTCCTTCGCTATGTTGCCGCCCAGTAAGCGTTTGAATGGAACCAGTTCACAATATGCCAGTTAAGTGTACTGAGCATTAGCAATTGCTTATTTTGTTCTTAAAGCAGCTAATGGAATTCTAATGGGGTGGTGAAACTTGAAAGGAATAATGGGCAAGGGTTTGAATAAACATGCCGTCAATGGTGTTAATTTTCATAATATTGATCATCTCTGATTCACCAGGCAATGATCTACAAAAGGTATTTTTTATGATGTGGTTGTAGTGGAACGTTCTGAATAGGAATTAGCTCTGTTCCACACCTGTTAAAGATAACTTCAGCTTGGAATGAGGAGAAGAACAATTATATCTAGGTCAAAGAGCTAGTCCCCACCCAGATACTGCATAGACCCAAAGGTGAGAGAGCCTCAGGCTCAGGGACCAAATGCAACCCCCCCCCCCCCCCCAGAATCTCTGCCGGACCCTTAAGACTTTCTCCAGGCCACAACATTTCACTGCCCCCACTTTATGCCCACCTTGGATGTTTCTGCCTGACTGGAATATGTCCTTAAACTCTGATCGTGCCTTTTGCTTGCCTGGATGAAAGATAGGGAGAGGTGTGTGACTGTGTGTAGAAACCAGCCTACAATACACAGTCGTACCTTGGCTCCCGAACACCATGGGAGTCAAATGTTCCGGCTCCCGAATGATCGGAAACCGGAAACGTTCCGGTTTTCAAACGTTCTTTTGGAAGTCAAATGTCTGGCGGGGCTTCCACGGCTTCCTATTGGCTGCCGTGAATGGATTCTGTTCAACTTCCAAGGTACAACCGTAAAGGTAAATTATACATCAGTTGCTCCACTCAGTGTAGCTGAAGGAGTGTCTCCACCCTCATCGTTCAGCCCGGACACAGGTCCAGCTCCGAGGGCCTTCTGGCAGTTCCCTCACTGCGAGAAGTGAGGTTACAGGGAACCAGGCAGAGGGCCTTCTTGGTAGTGGCGCCTGCTTTGTGGAACGCCCTCCCATCAGATGTCAAGGAAATAAACAACTATCTGCCTTTTAGAAGACATCTGAAAGCAGCCCTGTTTAGGGAAGTTTTTAATGTTTGATATTTTATCGTGTTTTTAATATCCTGGTGGGAGCTGCCCAGAATGGCTGGGGAAACACAGCCAGATGATGGATGGGGTACAAATTAGTAGTAGTAGTAGAAGAAGAAGAAGAAGAAGAAGAAGAAGAAGAAGAAGAAGAAGAAGAAGAAGAAGAAGAAGAAGAAGAAGAATTTCTCAGGCTCTGCCCGACACTGCCACGTGGCCCCTGGGAGGTTTCCCCAAAGGCAATGTGGCCCTTGGGATAAGAAGGGTTCCCTCACCCTGCTCTGGATGTTCAGTAAGAGTGCAGCACTAAGAGCCAGGCCAAACCCACAGCAAAGTTAGCAACTGAGTTTTCTCCCTATAGATAAGGGTTTGTTTTCTCACAAGGTTGGAGCAGGAAATACCTCTGTGCATTTGGAAGAGAGCAATGCTCCCTACCTCCCAGCTCTGTCCTCATGTTTTGTCATTTCAGTATTTCTGCCTTTGGTGCTGATGCGCTCTTCATTCCCGCTTCTGTTTGTTCCCACCGCTGCTGTCATCCTGCGCTGTTTCAGCCATACACTATTCCAGGCTTTTTAATCTATCTTCTGTAGTTCATTTTCCTTTCATTAATAAAACAATGACCTCTGCAAATAAAAATCAAATCAGTGTGAAAGTCTCATTTGATCAGGGTTACTGTTAATGGTTACTTAGAAAATGAGTTCTTATTTCAAGTGCCTGATTAATGGATCTAAGAATTAATCAATTACAGATTCCTGATTACTTTTGCCAGAGAGTTAATAGGCCATTGATTACCTTGGGTTGGGTGTCTGAGTGCACACGGATCTGAACAGTACGTGGACTCCTTGCTTCCTATGTCCCGTCCCCACCCCTGCCCCTCCGACAACCACCACAGGGATAAAAGTGATGCCTCTCGGCTTATGGGAATATTTTAGTGTGCTGTGCTCTAAAGTCTTTGCTGCTTTGCCATCTCAATCAACCAATGATGATGATGATGATGATGATAATTTTTTTATTTGTACCCCACCCATCTGACTGGGTTGCCCCAGCCGCTCTGGGTATCTTCCAGCATATATAAAGACATAATAAAACATTAAACATTGAAAACTTCCTTATGCAGGGCTGCCTTCAGAGGTCTTCTAAAGTTTGTATAGTCACTTGGCATTTGATGGGAAGGGCATTCCACAGGGTGGGCACCAGTAATGAGAAAGCTCTCTGCCTGATTCCCTGTAACCTCACTTCTTGAAAGCTCATACCAATAACAAACTTAGTTGGTCTCTAAGGTGCTACCGGGATGGGAAAAAATTATTTTGTTTCAACTACAGCAGACCAACAGGGCTACCTACCTGTAACTACTCACTTCTTGCAGTGAAGGAACCGCCAGAAAGGCCCTCAGAGCTAGAGCTCAGTGTCTAGGCTGAACAATGGGGATGGAGAGAGGGCTGAGGCTGTTTAGGGTTGATTGACCAAGTCGTGTTCCATTCTTTGCAGAAATGACCCAAGCCATTTTGTCGCCTGAGGCAAAGGACAAGATGGTGTATTTCGCGTTCTGTGCACAAAATTTGACTAGACCCGGGTTGACTCTTCCTTCAGCACTGGTGATGGAACAAATCTTCCTCTGCGCCCCAGGGCAGCAAGCTAGCTTAGGGGTTGCAGGGCAAATGGCACACATTTCTAGCCACTTCCCACCCCTCAGAATTTGACACCTGATACAGCTGGTTCACATTGCCTCATGCAAGCGCTGGCCCTGGTTCTCTGACTCCTTTTTAGCATTTATGTGAAATACTTAAGGATGCAGTCGTTAAACCATCAAAGCATTTGCCTATTTAATTGGCAGGAAAGTCCATGAATTAGGTGCTCAATTGCTTACTTTAGAGGCTATTTTTGGGGTGTGTGAGAAATGTATGTTTCAACTCTTGACCGCCCTTCATCTGAGAAGACGGTATACGACTATATTAAAAAATCTTGCAAAAAAATTAAAAATCACAATATTTAAACTTCATAAAACATACATTATGTGGCAATCCTCTTTGGAACTCTTAAGTGTTATGTGCAATATTCACCTATACTCTGTTCGTGCAAAGATTTTTTGCTTGCACAATGGAACTATCCCCCTCATCCCCCCACACATTGAGGCTAGCCAGCGACCTGGGGTTATGGGAGTTGTAGTTCGGCAATGTCTGGAGGGAACCACAGGTTAGCCACCCCGGAAACGTATATGCCTAATTATCTCTCCAAGAAGAGAAAACCAGTCTGTTTAATGTCCTTGGCACACGTGGCTATACTACTCTATTTCCTTCAGCGACAGAGTATTTTTCTAGAGCTGAGAAAACTGCAAGATTGGGAAATACGCACTTTGTTTGGTGCCAGCAACCTCATAATCATTTAATATGGTTGCCAGCCACAGTATTTACACACTGCAGCTGTTTGGAAAGATTGAGCTAATCAAGGAGCATTAAAATGTGGTTGGTTTCTCCCCTCTCCCCCTCCCACCACCTCGTTCAGCCTACCAGCTTGTATATGATGACAACAAAATAGTTGTGGCATCCCTTTGAAGCTGACATTTCAGCTACGCAGTCATTTCCATGTAGGAAACTGCCCGTATCCTATATGCATGCCATCACATCTGATCAACATACAAGTATATTGTTCATTGGTTGTACAAGTGATGGGGAAGCCTTGGTTTTATTTAGATTTTGGGTGTGTTTCTTTTAAAATTTGTTTTTAACTTTTAACTTTTATGGACAATTTCAATGTATAGTTTGTAGTCTTTGTAAAGACACCTAGAGGTTTTTATTTATTTAGAGAGCCAGTGTGGTGTAGTGGTTAAGAGCGGTAGACTCGTAATCTGGGGAACCGGGTTCGTGTCTCCACTCCTCCACATGCAGCTGCTGGGTGACCTTGGGCTAGTCACACTTCTCTGAAGTCTCTCAGCCCCACTCACCTCACAGAGTGTTTGTTGTGGGGGAGGAAGGGAAAGGAGAATGTTAGCTGCTTTGAGACTCCTTCGGGTAGTGATAACGCGGGATATCAAATCCAAACTCTTCTTCTTCTTCTACAACTGAGTGTAATACAAAGTCTGTTAAATAAGTCCTGATTGGCAGTGATGAAGTAGACTTTGGCTACAAAATGTATGTGCTGTATATTCATCACACGATAAAGTGTACATTAGGTGCTTTTCCTGTGTGGAAATGTTATCCATACAGAAATTCCATCCCCGATCAAAGTAGCTGCAAAAACGTATTTTCCGTTTACAGTGTATGTCCTTTGTGAAAGTGAATGTGGTATATGGATGCTTGAAGGGAGATTTTGAAGTTATTCTATTCCACACCGTGTTTGGGAAAAGCAAAAACCAGAGCAGAGAGGGAGGAGATTCTGTGTCGCCAAGAAAATGACTAGAGCTACAAGCCTAACCCCACTGTGGGGTAAGCCCCATTGGCTACAATAGGGACTTCTCAGCAGACAAGGTGAGGATTGTGCCGTTATTTATCAGTTAAGTGAGGACAGCCATTAGGCTGCTGGAATGTCAGCAGATGCACACCCTCTGCACATGAAATTTCAACAGGGGCGGAGGAAGGGGGTGCGGTGGGGGCAGGCCGCCCTGGGTGTCACCACTGAGGGGGGTGACGAAATGCTGGGTGGCACTCACTGCGGGGCTGCAGCGCACCCGAGCCACACATCTCTCCTGAGAGTGACGTGGTGGCTTGGGCACTTATAGGCTCCGTGCTGCCCCAAAGGGTCTGCCCACCGCCTCCCCCTCAGCTGTAGGGTGGTGGAGTGGGAGGAGGCAGGCAGACTCCCCGGAGGCCCCGCAGAGTGCCCTGCCCTGGCTCGCCCCACCCCTGCGGGCAGGTGGCCCCGCCCCTGGGTGCAGGGCACACATGCCACCCCAGGCGCCCGATCGGCTTGCTCCGCCGCTGAATTTCAAGAATGAAGCCTAACGGCGATTGCTTGATGTGTTTCTTTCTACATGGTTTTTTCCCATCTCTCTGTCCTCCCCCCCTCTCTCTTCCCCCCAAAATTGTTCCCTTGAAATGTTTACCCAGTGCCATTGCCACAAATCTGCTTGAGTACACACCAGTCCTGGTTCCTATCCCTTTCTCAAGCCCCCTGATCTGTGGTAAATGTCTGAGAAGCTCCAGAAGGAAGATGCACCTCTGTGTCAGGTGCATTTGGCCACTCAATGAACTCTGTACGTTCTCAGAGTCTTCGAACAGCAACGTAATCAGCAGAATCACAGAGATTCTTCACCGACTGCATGTTGGGAATGGATTAAGTGTTTCAGCACACTTATTATATACCTCAATGTACAAAAGTGAATTCTAAAGAAAAGGGGTTCTAGTTTGTTTGCTGGCTGTTAAATTATATATACGCATGTAGGTGCATTTCAGCATTTGACCCCTACACCTGTAATTTGGCTCTTATTTCCGCCAGCAGAGGCTGAAGATAAAACCTCTTATGAGAAGCTACCATAGAGAGCAGCTGTCTAAACCAGGGATGGGTGCCCTATGGCTTGCCAACTCCAACTCCCATCAGCCCCGGCCAGGAGGGACAATGGTCAGGGGATGATGGGAGTTGTAGTTCAACACCTGGAGGACCACAGTTTCTCCATCCCTGGCTAAACCTTGTTGCACTTGCCATTGCACACACATTGCAGGCTTGGGTTCATTTGCATCCGAGTGCTAATATTTTCATGTAGCAAGATGTGCTTCCACTTAACTTACTCTTGAAGATTTTAGATGGCTTCTTGTCCTCTCCTGGTTGTTTTATCAGGGAGTTGATAATTGAAACTCTCGGAGAAAAAGAGAGCAATTTCTGCTCAAGGCAAGCAATTGGAGGGAGCGGGGGTGAAGCCTATGGTTATTTGGTTACAATTTTAAACAAGTGCTTTATATAATATCTGAGGTATACTTCTGTTCAGGTCCAGCAGGCTTCACTAAATCAACTTCCCGCTCTGTTCAGTTAATGTTTCCCTCCACCCCCTGTGTCTGAGGAGACTACAAGGTGGGAGGTTTGGAGAATAAAAACAGAGAAGGTAAGATTAAAGAACCTGTCGAAAATTACCAGAGCCTATTTTAATAACCCGCTCTGATTGCTGTGCACGAGGAGTTGGGAGGCAAGAGGTTTAATCTCAGTGCAGGTGCCTTTGCAATTATAATCGGAATTGAGCAGAAATACTGGTCAATACAGCCTGCACTCCTTAGGGTAGGGAGAGGACAGTAAGTGGAATTAAGTCTTGGGACTTTAGGTAAGGAAACATAAAAAATAAACCTAAGTGGTTATGGAGTTCTCTCTGATTCAGAGATGACCGTTACAAAGAATGTGTGAGTTTTTGGTCGTGTGCGCACACACGTACACATATGCACACACATGCATAATCGGCAATAAATTAATAAAGACTAGATTATCCAGGGCAGCCGCAGAGCAGAAATGTTGGTTTCTCATTAATGTTTAGTGAGTTTTGATTGAAGAGAAAAGAAATGCTTCCAGCTTTACCTTTAGGAAAGATGCGTGTTCTCCTTTTCTTCCAATTTAGGGTTAAATTGGTGTGGTGTGTAAAGTGTGGGGGGGAGGAAGTTCCATTAATTTTAGACAGGCTAAGGGTTGTGAAAATATATAGGGTGTTAATTGAAAATACCAGCCTCCAGGCTGCCTTCTCCCTTGATCTCTCGGGCTAAAACCTTGCTCTGTTTTCTACTCTCACTCCCTTTCCTTCGGACATTTTGTCGCATAATGCCCGTTGAGCGTGTGTGTTGTTGCTGTTTTTAATTAAATGTGGGCTGGAGAATGGCTGAGGCAGTACTATATAGAAGCTGGCTTGAGGAAGCTTTTGAAAGCCACCCCCCCCCATCCTCCTGCGTCTTTTCTGCACCTTTGTCAGGATGAAATGCGGATAGCTCAGGCAAGCCTACGAAAAACCTTCAGCTCCCTAAGTGAGATTCCAAGGGAATCCCCAAAGACATATAAATAAACCTCAGATAGCATATAAATTTTCGGGGGGGGGGGGGATGCCACGTAGTTCCCAATTTTTACAAATTCCACCAACTTCAGACTTGCCACCCCTTTCTCACCTGCCCATTGTGATTTAGTGTTTCTTAAGTCACTGGAGAGAAACGAGAGATTCCGTAGCTGAAGACAAGCTTTTAAAGCATTGCGCCTTGAGCCGACAGTATGTTGACATTAATAAAATACTTACGTATCTAAGGAGAGTGCCTAGGTTTGAATATTCCGTCTCTGAACTCTTGCAATAGAACAATTTGGTTCGAAATATTACTTTCCCTGGCTTGGTGCAGTCCCAGTGTGTAATCGTGGTTAATCCAAGCTACACCTTGTTGCCTTAACCCTGATTAAGACTCACAAGCAGGCTGCATACAAGCTATATACTGTATTTAAAAAAAACATCAGTTCCCAAAGAATCCTGGGAATTGCCATGGAGCTACAGTTGCCAGCACCCTTAACAATCTACAGTTCCCACAGTTCTTTGCAGGGATTAGTGTTTTTTAATGATTGGCGCCCATGCAGTCACAGTGAAAGGCTTCCTGGCTGTGAGGAACAAGTAAGCAGATTAGGGAGGGTGGAGGGTTTCAAGGAGGCTTGCAAATAGTAATGTCTGTCCAACTTTGCTAGTATTAAAGTTAGAGATGCATTACTATTCTCTGTGCCCTTTTAGTGCATAGAAATAGAAATAGAATTTTATTTACGGCCATAGGCCCATACAAGTGAAAAAACAACACCACATAGATAACAACTTGTGCAAGTGGGAACAACAGCTGCTAAAACACCACAGTAACAATAAAATACAATAAAATAGAATGGCATACTAAGCCTTAGCTAGCTTGTAGTGCTCCTTGGCGTCGCTTTTGGGTAAGGACAGCGACCAGGAACCTTGCCACTTTCAGGGTCGTATGAGTATCCTTATCCTGCAAGATTTGGGCGAGGTGGAATTCTGGTGGGGTGCCCTCTAGTTTCTGTATGATTGATCCCAGCAAATTTGCCCGTGGCACGTTGAACAAGGGGCAAGCGAACATAATGTGCTGGAGAGACTCCAGTGTCTCCTTATCACATTCGCACATGGCGGAGACTTGGCCCTTTGAGAATCTATGTCTCAGGACGTTGGAGGGAAAAACATTGAACCTCACTTTGGTGAAGACCAGTCTATGGACAACAGTCGAAAGGGAGGAGAGGTATGATGGAACGCAGTAAGTTAAGGTGATACCGATGTTCTGGGGCAAACAAACACCTCCCCCCCAGCATATAATTTCACTGTAGATCGATGTCATCCAGTCTTTGGCGGATCAGTCTTTGAGCA
This sequence comes from Lacerta agilis, assembly GCF_009819535.1. NCBI lineage: Eukaryota > Metazoa > Chordata > Lepidosauria > Squamata > Lacertidae > Lacerta > Lacerta agilis. The sequence continues at coordinate 21,592,806 of NC_046317.1, forward strand.
GTAATTTGATCTAATTTTAGGGAATCTGAAGGAGAGATTCCATAACTCAGGAGTTTAGCATGAATTCTACTAGTCCAAAGGCTAGAGAATTCATCTCGCCATAAGCATTGGACAAGGTAGTGGCTTTTAGTGCATGATTTACCCCACAGGCAGGGAACCTGTTTCGGTCAGAGACTACAGCAGTTCTTGGTTATCCTTCTGAGAGTCATCTTCAAATATCCGAAGGGCTGTCACATGGAAGATGGAGCGAGCGTGTTTTCTCCTGCTCTGGAGGGTGGGACGCGAACCAATGGCTTTGAGTTGCAAGAAAGGAGACTCTGACTAAACATCAGGAAAACTTTCTGATAGTAAGGGCCGTTTGACAGTGGAACAGTCTCCTTCGGGAGGTTGTGGATTCTCCTTCCTTGGAGGTTTTTAAGAGTGGCTGGATGGCCATCTGTCATGGATGCTTTAGCTGAGATTCCTGCACTCAACAGAGGGTTGGATTAGATGACGGGGCGTGGCGCTGGAGCGGCGCAGGGCTTTACGCGCCCTTCCAGCGCTCCAGCTGGGGCTCCGGGAGGCGAGCGCGGTTGGCTTGCAGTCTGCCCACCAGCGCGCGAGTGCCCGCCCACCTGTGGTGGCGGGGGCGGGTTGGGGAGGGGGAGCCCGGTATGCTGGTGGGCTCGCGGGGGCGCCCCTGGGGGGCCCAGCGCCCTGGTGCACCGCGCCACCAGCCCCTATGGACGAGACGGCCCTGCACACACACATACATTCCCCTACACTCTCCTCTTCTCAACATTTAGACTCAGAGAAGATGTCACAGGCCGGATTGGAAGTCGCCCTCCCTACCCTGGTTTACATGAAATGAGTCCACGTGTTGGAGTCCACATGCAACTCTTAAATCCTCTGGAGACTCCCTTTTCTTTCCTTAGATTTGGATGGGTCATGTCTGTGATTTCTAGATCTTCTTACTTACCTGCCCCACTGCAGCGAAAGCTGTTGATTGGCTTATTTACTTGAGTCTTCTGGGCTATTTCTCTAGAAGCCTGTGATACAACTTGTGAGCTAAAGTTTCCTGTCAACTATTAATAATAATAATAATAATAATAATAATAATAATAATAATAATAAACCTTTATTGTCACTACACCACCTGTGTGCAGTGAAATTAAACGAGCATGGGGCACCTGTGCTTTTAAGAGATGGGCAGCTGTTTAATAGATGGAGGGTTCCCTCACTGCATTTCTTTGCGGAGCATATCTTCACCTGTTCCATTTCAGCCTGTTGTACAGTAGCTAACAGCAAACCTTTCTACCTGGACATCTATAGGAGGGTTCCCACGACTGTTGTTTCATCAAAGAAAACAAGAACAACAGATATTTGGATAAAAACCCAAAATATATCAAATCCTTTAAAATAACTGCTACAATCCTAAACCTTCTTATTTCGGGTATAAATCGTATTGAACAATTGGAACAGTTTAAATACGTTGAGGGGGAAAGTTTTGATTTAATGTGAAATACAGAGAGGTTTTCTGAGTCAGGGCTTGACTCCTCAGTATCTGCTATATGCCCCTCCCTCATTCTGTTTTCTGACTCACTTCAATTAGAAATGTCACAGAAGTTCTTTTTATCTGTTTAATTAAATGCGCATCCTGCCCTTCCTCCCAAAGGAGCCCAGGGTGACAAACAAGAAGTGATAAAACAATTTTTAGAATCTCAAACTATTCCAATACAGATGCAGACTGATCATTCCCAAGCTGTATAGGGCTTTGTACACCAAAAACCTATTTGCAAATTGGCCGCCACTGCAGTTCTTCAGACTGTGGAATCATTAGGTGTTGGGGTTTGGTAATAGGCCCATTTCATATGTGCAGAGGCTTAAAGTGTGGCTGTGCAGGTCTGGGCAGTACACAGTATATAGACTGAGCGTGCACCCTAAAACAGGTGTGGGGGATATTTTTCAGCCTAGGGCCCCCATTCCTTTCTAGTCAAACTTCTGGGAGCCAAAGGTGGGCAGAGTCAGAGGTGAAAGTTGGGTGGAGCAATGTGGATTTTCCTTTTTAACAATACACGCCCACCCCCCACACACCCACACCCACACACCCTACTCTGACCTCCATTCAGACATAAAAGATGCATTTTCAGAACTCAATGACATCTTCCAGCCAGGCAAAAACACTCAGTGACAGTGCAGAGCAGGTTTGGGTCAGGAAGGTGTGCAGCCTAGGGAAGAGTATTGAGGGGCAGGTAAAGAGCCCTGCAGGACTGAATTTTGGCCCCAGAAGCTGAGGTTCACCTGGCCGCCCCCTTAAATAGGCTAGGTGTGGGCTGGTTGCAGGCCCAAGCCCCTGCCTCCAACTGGCTGAGCAGGTATTGCCCACCTGAGAGCCTGACACACCTGGAGGCGGACAACACCTGCCATCACCTCTCCCTGCCGTGCCAGAAGATGGCCTTCCTGGACCCACCGCAGTTGTGCCATGTGGCAACAGCTGCCCACCTGGAATCCCAGTTGAGCAGATAGTCCCTGCCCCCTTTCCTGTCCCAGAACGTGGCCTCTCCAAGTCCTCCATTCCATGTGAGGGTTCTTTGGTAGGCAAGCTGACGGCTTTGCCTGCAGGAAGAAAGTATAATTCCAGTGAAACGGAATTATACTGCTTTGTCTTTTGCATGGACCTTAAAATGTTGACCAGCTAGATTTGACTGGTCAGAATTTTACGCAGCCACCCTTGAATTTACGTATTGGTGGAAGCAACCTTCCCTCTTCCCTTGTAGCTTTTGCAGGATAATAGCAGCATTTGGTTTTTGTGATATGATAAGAGTGTGCAATTTAAAACAAAAACAAAAAGGGCTGCTTCTTGTATTTTTATACCACTAAGAGCTGAAAAACCCATTTACATTACAATGAACATTTAGTACGTTTGCGTTATTTCCCCCGATCCAGGATATAGCATTTGAGATCTGCAAAGCAATATACCAGTATTAGGCAGAGGCCTCTTCTGATGTAATGGCGGGCGCTGCCATTACATAAGATGGCTTTTAGAGATTGATGAGTAGATATTTCTGGAGGGCGGGGAATGCATTGGAATTCATTATCCGTGCACATTTCTGTAGGCAGTTCCAGAAAGCACAAGATTTTGCCTAGGAAAGTTAGACAAGTATAATGAAAGTTAGAACACATAGGTACTTAAGAGGTTGTTTCCTAAAGTCATCCTGAGTGGGATAGAATTGATGCTAAAATTACCTTGGAACAAACCCCATTTCCTGTTGCCAAAGCAATCTTTAAAAGGCAGGGATATTTTTGAAAACAGTTTTCCAAATGTGTGCTAATGTGTCTTTTGGATGGGTAATTTATCACAACTGTAGTGCTTTTATATCCTTTACACTGCACTGTTGTACAAATGCCCATTACGTACCCAGGTGTGCGTATTATACTATGCCTAAAGTTTGAATAAACTCATTAAGTTTTCCTAAGGTACAGGAGAAGATCATTAAAAATCTTGCTTCAGACAGCTGACAACTTAATATTTTTTACAGCATTCATAAAGTTATCTGTTCAGTCACAGTGGGACCAATCCTGATCATGGGAATTGCGGGTACAAAACAGCTACAGACTGTGGTCCAAAATGTATGCAAAATAAGATGCTTAGAATGCTATTAATATTCAGACATGAGTAGTGTAATTATGCAGCCTTATTCACATCTAGACTGTACCTCTTTAGTTTAAAATTAGCATCAATCGTTTGGAATTCTTAAACATGCTATTAAGGAATTAACATATTATTAGGGAAATAAAGTTATGTTGTTCCAAGTTTACTCTTGGCATAAAGATGCAAAGACACACAGTGTTCCTAACAAAAAGGAAGTGAATGCAGAGTTTGGTGAATGTATGGCTTGTGTACATGCCTGGCCTAATAAAAAACAAAACAGGATTATTCCAGATGAAGTGATATGCCATAAGAAGTGTCTTGCTTTAAACCAGGGATGGGAAACCTGTAGTCTATTATTAGCAGTAGTGGTAGTAACAGCGGCAGTCATTCTCTTTCTCCTTGACATCTGATGGAGGGCGTTCCACAGGGAGGGCGCCACTGCCAAAAAGGCCCTCTGCCTGGCTCCCTGTAATTTCACTTCTCTCAGTAAAGGAACTGTCAGAAGGCCCTCAGAGCTGGACCTCAGTGTCTGGGCTGAACGATGGGGGGTGGAGACACTCCTCCAGGTATACAGGGCCGATGCCATTTAGGGCTTTTAAAGATTAGCACCAACACTTTGAATTTTGCTTGGAAACGGACCAGGAGCCAGTGTAGGTCTTTCAGAACCAGTGCTATTCTAGGCCCTTGTTGGGACTCCACCCACATCAGTCGCAGCCAGTATGGCCAATGGGAATTACATTATATCAGGGATTCTGGGAATTGTTTTTTTTATATATAAAGATTTTATTAGTTTTTCATAACACAAAACACTCCATCACCTTCACCAACATTAACCCCAACACTTACCCACCACTATGACTAAACAAATACATACATACTAACAATTCTTCTTCTTATTTAAAAAAAAAAAAATTGAATCTTCATTATGACTTCCCCTGTTTTCTCTCCTTCGGTTCCTATTCCAAATTTACTTGAATAACTTCATATCTCTAAAATTAAATTCACTTCAAAATTCAAAACTATACATTCTTCAAAAAATCTTATTTTTTTCAGTTTACAATAATATTTTTGTCCTTATCTTGTATAAAATCAGATCATATTGCAACTTCATATAGTTAATCACAAAACATATTATTCTTTATATCTTAACATATTATTAACATATCTTAACAAATTATCCTTCATATCTTAACAAATTATTCTTAGATCAAATCATATCAAACAGCTTCTTTCTCTAAAACTGTTGCTAATATAGAAATAAAACGAAATATCCCTTATCTAGTTTAAAAGCTTAAAAGAAAAATAACTTGACCCACCGGCTTCAGGCTAACAATACAGTTCATCCTATCCCACTTCTAACCATTTTCCAAAGGGATTCTGGGAATTGTAGTCCAATGGTAGCTGGAAGCCATCAGGTTCCCCATCCCTGCTCCAGACCCTGACAGAGGACATATGCAAGAGAAGAGATCCCCTTTCTCCTCTATAGTCCAGGATAGCCAACATGGCATCTCCCAGATGTTTGGGACAACAACTCCCATCAGCCCCACTCAGAATGGCCAATGGCCAAGGGTGTTGGGTGTCCCAAACCTGTGGAGGGCACCACATTGGCAACCCCTGGTTTAGTCCATAACCAGCCTATTTATAACCCAACTTTTCAGAGCAGGATTAAAGTAGTTACCCCTCCTCAGTGCACTTTTTTCAAAGCTAAGCATGCTCAGTCATCCACCCACCCACCCTGCTACATTGACACCAGTAATTTGATGTGGTCATCTTGCGCCTTAATTTTAAGTAGGTGCTGGGGAATAAAGCAACAAGATACAGTGTTGTGCTTGTTTGTTTATCTGCTACACGTAAACCCCACCTTTTCTCTCAGAACGCGCTGGTCACTAAATCACACACTTCAAAGTTGGAGCTAACTCTTTATTAGCAAAAACACAATCTCCATAGACTTGACTGAGTGTCAGGCCTAATAAGCAGAGCAGCCCATTCCCTGTGGGTCATACTCCATGAAATCAATCCCTACAGCTGTCTATGTCTCCTCGCCTTCAGGGCTTTCCTCAAGCAATCGGAGACTGTCTGCATGTAGCCAATCTCTCCTCTGCCCTTTTCATGCCTCTTCTGGTTCTGGGAGGCAAGGGAGAAGGGCAGCTAGTTGCAGCAGGAGGGGGAGACTTCTGTGGCTCTCCATCAGTCTGACTCATCTGACTCACCAGCCTCTTGACTTCTTTCTGCCACAGACTCTCCCAGCTCACTAAGCCCTATTGCAAACCCGTTCCACTTTTAGAAAATAACAGAACCACCTGTCTTGCTTTTAAAAAATTAATAATAAAAAGGCACAGCCCTAAGTGTGCCCAGCAACAATATTGTTATGATGTGGTGGAGTGTGCTGCATTTCTAATAGAAAGATAATTCTTTTTTTTTTTTTAATCCCTTCAAAATTAGACTTCGGAGCAACATCCTAAACATTCCCATTGTGAGAGGGCTTCTGATGATGTCCCTGCACTGACTGGCTTATCTCCTACCAGCAGAGCTCTGGGCATTGAGAGGTAGCAATAAATATTTATTTTACACCATACTCTGCTGAAATGTAATCCATTTGGAAGGGACAGGTGGGTATTCCACACACACACCCCGCAATGGTTCTTCCACTGTAATCTTTTTGGAGAACAGGGCAATGAAAACTACAGGCACCATTCCGCTCTAATATTCTAGTAAATGGAAGTTGAATCCTTCAGTTTCCATAAGCAATGAGCACCTCCCATGATGCTCCAGAGGCTGCGAGGAGCCAGTACAGATTCCAGTATACTGCTCTTGTACCATTACCTGTACCATACAGGTTAAGTCCAGTCAAAGGCGACTATGGGGTTGCGGCGCTCATCTCGCTTTCAGGCCGAGGGAGCCGGCATTTGTCCACAGACAGCTTTCCAGGTCATGTAGGCAGCATGACTAAACCGCTTCTGGCACAACGGAACACTGTGATGGAAACCAGAGCGCACAGAAACACTGTTTACCTTCCCGCTGCAGCGGTACCTATTTATCTACTTGCATTAGCATGCTTTTGAACTGCTAGGTTGGCAGGAGCTGGGACTGAGCAACGGGAGCTCACCCTATTGTGGAGATTTGAACCACCAACCTTCTGATCGGCAAGCCCAAGAGGCTCAGTGGTTTAGACCACACCGCCACCTGCACAACAGTATATGCTAAATCAGGTGTTGTTGTTTTTGCTGAAGGCCACAAATACTTTCCCGGAGATCTTCCTTTCCCAGCAAATCTCAACATTTCTGATCTACTATGGATGTCCATGCACAGTTTACCCAGAAGTCTGTGGCCGCTGCACAGTTTTGCCGAAAAGGATATTGTGGCTACGTCAGGCCAATGCCACCACATTATTACAGGCTGTAGTCTAATGAAGGTCCAACCGCATCTCTCCATTCTGGCATTCAAATTCAGCAGGTTCCTTTCCCCACTGCCCACGTCAGAGGAATTGGTTCTGTGTTTTGCCCTCTCTTAGTGGTCTGCCAGCTAAATGCAGAATTGGTTTCATTACCTGGTCTGACTACTGAAGAGGATGACTCAGGCAGGGGTGATATTCTGTGCTTCCTGCAATTTTTCTTCCATGCATATAGCTGGGTTGTTAAAAGGCTATTTTTAGCAGGCACTGGAGTACAAGTGAAGTTCCTTGTTTTTGAATAAAGACAGAGTACAAAGCAGAAGGTGAGGAGCACAATGGATCTTGCCCCGGAGGGTATAGGACTTTAATCACATTTATATCTTCATCTGAAGAAAGTGCCTGAGAATTATTTGCCTCCTGCAAGCAGATGTGATGTAGTGAAGGAAAGAAACGAGTTCGAAATCAAAAAACACAGAAAACATGAAGATACCAATATTCTGTGTTACATAACAGTGTGTGTGTTTGTGTGTGTGTGTCACATATAAAACAGAAGTATTAAGCTAAAATGGTAAAAACCATAAGTCATAGATCTAGGATGTCAGAGTCTGTTAGTGAATGGTAGAAACTAATACATGGTAGCATTTAGATAATACTTGGGATATGAATAATAGACTTGGTAGGTACCCCAAGGGTCATCTAGTCTAACCCCTTGCAGTGCAGGAATCTCAACTAAAGCATCCATGACAGATGCCCATCCAACCTCTACTTAAAAACTTCCAAGGAAGGAGAGTCCACCACCTTCCAAGGGAGTCCGTTCCACTGTCAAAACAGCTCATACCATCATAAAGTTCTTCCTGATGTTTAGATGGAATCTCCTTTCTTGCAACTTGAAGCCACTCATTTGAGTTCCACCCTCCAGAGCAGGAGAAAACATGCTTGCTCCATCTTCCATGTGACAACACTTGAAATATTTGAAGATGGCTATCACATCTCCTCTCAGTCTTCTCTTTTCCATGCTAAACATACCGGTACCTAGCTGCTTCAACCATTCCTCATAAGACTCGGTTTCCAGACCCTTAATCATCTTGGTTGCCCTCCTCTGCACAAATACAAGCTACAGAAATGTGTCAGACAAAAAAATCCTGGATTGGCTCATGCAAAGTAGTCTGGCAAGGCTAGCTAAGTGCAGAGCCATAGTGAAACAATGTGGAGCCAGGTGCTGGGCCATTTGTGACAAGTAGAAATGCAAAGAAACATCCTTGCTGCCTGCCCCAGGAATGGACAAAGAAAGGAGATTTGGGAGGTTGCCAAGGTGACTGGGGGCATGGAGTCACAGAAAAATGTGTCCTTTTTGAAACCTAAAGGTGTTCTGGGAACAAGATGGAGGAAGGAAGCAGAACCATCTTGACACTGGCTGGAGGTGGCTGCACAAAGAGACTGGGAGCCATGACTCACTGTTGCTTTGAACCCAAGGTTGCTGAAACTATGAGAGTGGCAATGAGAGACATTCTTGGAGTTTAACTGGTGACTGGGAGTGGCCGCTGAGACCATATAACACCGGTCCTGAAAGACTTACATTGGCTCCAAGTATGTTTCCGAGCACAATTCAAAGTGTTGGTGCTGACCTTTAAAGCCCTAAATGGCCTCGGCCCAGTATACCTGAAGGAGCGTCTCCATCCCCATCATTCAGCCCGGACACTGAGGTCCAGCGCCGAGGGCCTTCTGGTGGTTCCCTCACTGTGAGAAGTGAGGTTGCAGGGAACCAGGCAGAGGCCCTTCTCAGTAGTGACACCCACCCTGTGGAACGCCCTCCCACCAGATGTCAAGGGAATAAAAAACTATCTAACTTTTAGAAGACATCTGAAGGCAGCCCTGTTTAGGGAATTTTTTTCATGTTTAATGTTTTGTTGTGTTTTTCATATTCTGTTGGGGGCTGCCCAGAGTGGCAGGGGAAACCCAGCCAGATGGGTGTGGTATAAATAAATTATTGTAATTATTGTTATTGTTGTTGTTGTTGTTATTATTATTAATGTTCCACACCCCCTCCAACGAAGACTCCCGGTGTAAATATGTGTAAAAGAAACCATATTTCTTAAAGACACTAGCCTCTGCTGTCCCTCAATTTGCCTAATTTAAACACAACGCCCGGAACCCTGTGGAATCTTGCTGCCACTTGGCAGAGTTTGGGGGTGACATGCAACCTTACTATATTTCCCCCCTCTGGATGATAGCAGAGTAAAGCCAAGTTGATGCACGCACACACGCACCAATGCACGTCCATAGCTGATGCATCAAGCTGCATTTGGAATGCTTCCTCTGTTCCCTTTTCTTCTAATCTAGTGCCCTTTCTTCCTTATCCAAAATAAGCTTCTGAAAGTTCAGGTTAGATTCAACTTCCCTGTCGCTTTGGCAGGTGAACGGAAAGCTGAGCGGACTGATCACACACTTCCCATCTGTCAGCTCTGTCACTGCCGGTATGTGCTTAAAGGAAGCAGCACTCATTTTCTCAGGTGCTACGTTTAGACAATTCGCACAATAAGCAGAAGTCTGCTTACAAAAAAAGGAAGGTGAAATGTTACGGAGTGTGTGTTTACAAGAATCCGTCTCTGGGCTTGCTGAAGGTGGTGGCATGGCTGTCATGGAATGTCCAGCTTTTCCTTAGGATGTCCCTATTTTCATGGGAGAAATGTTGGAGGGCAAGAAGTTATGTGACACCCCCCCCAAACAATCTGAAGGCTGCCCTGTATATGGAAGCTTTTAAAAATATGTTTAACGTTTTATTAAGTTTTTATATGCCGTACTTTTCTGTCTATAAGACACTCCAATGTATAAGATGCCCCCTATTTTGGGGGACTCAAATTTAAGAAAATGGGGGGAGATGGCACAGAGTTGAGCTTTTTTTTGCGGGGGATTGCCCAGGGTTGTTGAGCTTTTTTAAGGGGGGATTGCCAGAGCGTCAGCCAATCAACACCACCCATTGACGCAGTGACCAATCAAATGTCCACCCTATTCACCAACCATGTACAAGACGACCCCCACTTTCTAGCATGATTTTTTAATGAGAAAAGCATAGTCTTATACACAGAGAACTACGGTATGTTGGAAAGTGCCCAGAACGGCTGGGACAGTCCAGTCAGATGGATGGGGTATAAATAGTAAAATAATTAATGTAGGGTTGCCATATGTCTGGAATTTCCCAGACATATGCAGAATGCTGTGGTTGGCAGCAGTGTCTGGGTGGAAATTGGCAAAATGTCCGGGAAAATCCAGATGTATGGCAGCCCATGTAAGCAGTGCAACTTTGGACAAGTTCTGTCTGGATTTTTCACTGTTTGAAATTCCTGATTTATGACATAGGGTGTCCCTATTCTCATCGGAGAAATGTTGGAGGGTATGAGATGCTCTAACACTGAGCTACAGGCCTACCCTTAAGGGAGTATGTCCAAGTATACTGAATGCCAGAAGTCACAATCCCATTTCGGTTACTGTTCATTGAACAAATCATTTTTGAGTGGGGCTGGGAGTGCTCCGCAGTCCACTTGAACAAATAAAGTCATTTATGCCCCAACTCCCCCCCCCCCATTAAGGCAGTGAAATACAGCAAAGAGTTTACTGCTGTTGGCCCTCTTGAACTTGCTAAGAGGGTGGTCTCAAGCACTTTTGTCTAAAGGTGTCTAAAAGTCGCTTAGTGGCTGCCTGGAACTTTTGACGGAGGCCTCTGAGAAACCATTTCAGCAGCTTATGGTGGCTTAAGAGCTTAATTCATCACTGTAGGCTGTCTCAGCACTTTGCTGGTAGGAGGGGGACAATTTTTTATTTATTTGCTGACCATTGTTGCTTTTCTCCCCACTTACAACAAGCTTGTTGCTGTTGGAGTCAGCTTTTATATTAACTGACGGAAAGCAGCCAAATGCACATCTGCCTGAGAAAGTTCAGGGAGGGCTTGGGAGGATGAACTGAAATTATCCTAGTTTAAGAGAGTTGGAGGTGGGCGGCACTTCTGTGGTTGCAGGAACGTTAGCATTTGTCCTTGTCATTTGTCGCTTGCTTAGCCTAGTGTCATCAGTGAAATGAGCGAGGAGAAAGCATGCAAGAGATAGGTCCCAACAGGGAACTATGTACCCTGTCCCTTCAAGGAGCTTAAATCTACATTTAGACTAAAAGAGCGAGAGGACAACAAAGAGGTAGAATGGGAAGAAGAAGAAGAAGAAGAAGAAGAAGAAGAAGAAGAGGAGGAGGAGTTTGGATTTGATATCCCGCTTTATCACTACCCTAAGGAGTCTCAAAGCGGCTAACATTCTCCTTTCCCTTCCTCCCCCACAACAAACACTATGTGAGGTGGGTGGGGCTGAGAGACTTCAGAGAAGTGTGACTAGCCCAAGGTCACCCAGCAGCTGCATGTGGAGGAGCAGAGACACGAACCCGGTTCCCCAGATTACGAGACTATCGTAACAATGGGTAAAAAAGCCAATACATTTATATTGTAGGGCAGGGCCAGGAACCCTTTTTCACACTGACAGCTGCATTCCCTTCCAAACCCTCCAAGTGCTCCTATTTTCCAGGGACAGTCCCGGATGTACAGAAGCCATCCCAGTTTCTGATTTGATCCCCAAATGTCCCGCTTTTCCTTAGGACGTCCCTATTTTCATCAGAGAAATATTGGAGGGTATGGAGTTAGGTGACCCCCGAGCCAAAGAGATAAATAACTAGACAACCTGTAGAAGACATCTGAAGGCAGCCCTGTATAGGGAAGTTTTTTTAAAAAAAAAGTTTAATGTTTTATTATGTTTTTATATATGTTGGAAGCTACCCAGAGTGTCTGGGGCAACCTGGTCAGATGGGTGTGGTGTAAACAATAAAATGGTGATTATTATGATTATGATTATTGAATGGGACGCCCCTATTTTCACCAGAGAAATGTTGGATGGTATGCCCTTCTGGTCAACCCTCAGAAGGGCATCCTGATTTTGCTTTTGCTTATGTTTTTAGTTTTTTGATGTCCAGTTTAATGAGGATATGCACACGAAGGTGATGGAAGACTGGTGAAAGACTCTGTGTGAGAGGCAGGGAAGGGAAGATCTGCCAAGGTGGGAGAAGAGAGGGAAACCGCCATGTGTGAGCTGGGGGGTGGGGTTCCACTCCCTTCTGTGTGAGACAAGGGTAAGATAATGGTGGATAGGTCCAACATATATAAATTTTGCCTCTGTACATTAAGCTCATTTCTAGACACATGCTCACACCACTCTCTGTCATCCATCCTGTAAGGGTGTGTGTAGATGCTAGGAGAGGATATATTTATTAGACGTTATCCTTCCTTCCTCACACTTGTGAGTTCAGCAGAGTGCATCCCTTTGCAACTCCCACCCTCGGTGCGTTCCTTGAAGGCAAGGGGGGTGTTGTCTGAATGCCCCACTTGAGTGTATATGTCTGCGTGTTGCTTATAGCCCAGCTCTCCCATAACCTGTCAAGGGAGAGTTTTGCTATTTGAAACAGCCATTGTGGTTTATCTGTGGAGAGCCATCTCTCTTCTTTGCATGTGAACATAAATGGAAGGAAGGTGGGGGGGGGGGAGAGAGAGACAGAGAGTAAGAAGTTTACGTGGCACTTACTGCCGAAATGAATTTTGTGAGCTGAGACTTAATCAAAGGAGGGAGGTGAACTGAAAAATTGCATCTTCGCTACATTAGCTAATACAAAACAAGAGTTTCGGGGCAGTAAAAACAGGGCTCTGTCGTATCACCACACAGCACCGTGACATCAACCCTAGAAAGGGTTCCATGTAACATTCCATCACCTGGAGAATGCAGGGGTGTGCCTTTGGTTGACGAAGAGCTCACAGATTCTTCAATATCTTTGTTATGTCCATTTCCTCCTTCACAATCTCTCACATCCTCCCCCCGTTCTTACTCTCACACACTCATTCCTACTAACATGCGGTACTCATGTACCTGTGCCATTCACACAAGACCCTCACACATGTGTTAACAGTGACTGAACATTTGGATGGTGGGGCCTAGTCCTCTGATGAAGCCCTTCCCACACACAGTACACTTGAGGTGCAGTGGTACATTCTGAAGTGCAGGTTACTCTTTGTGACAGTCCCCACAGCCACACCCTCACACAACAATTCTGATTTTTTTTTTTAACCAATGCAGATGAGGTGGCTTCAATATTAAGCCAGCCCTTCCCTGCCCCACATGCCCAGACCTATTTATCTTAACCGCCTGATCAAGAGCTTGCTAATTTTTGACATTTTGGCTGGTCTGAGAAAGGGGCTTTGCACTCCAGCCCCTTGTGGAAAAAAAAAGTGGTTGTTTAACCCTTTTCATGCATGCAATTCTCCTCTTCCTGGCTGATCTGGCGAGTTCCTCTCTGGGGAAAAAAATTGGCAAGTCAGGTCCTGGGACGCACTTTCGCCATCTCCCACTGCCTTTGGCTTCTGGGCAGGGGTCCCTGAGGTGCCCCTTAGGCTTAGCATGCACACTTTAGTGAACTATGGAAAGGGGCTTTGGTGTGTGCATGCCAGGTTCACATACCAAAGGAGGGGAATTTCTTCCAGTTCTTTGCTGTGTTACCACAGTTGAAGCTGTAAGCGGGCCCAAGACATGAGGTGTGTGTGTGTGTGTGTGTGTGTGTGTGTTCTCCTTCCTTGTTGCATAAACTCACTCTTTTGATTTAGCTAATCTGGGTAATTGTTTTTTTGCAAATCTTCTAATTTTATTATATTTAATAACTCTAACAATTTTACTACTCTGTTTGGCTGTCAAGTCTCCTTTATGGGTGTGCTGGCAATATTCATTTACATGCTGTGCAATGTTCTGTCTGCTGGTTTGTTTCATTTCAGCTTGCTGTTAAATGCACAAAACAGCCTAGCCATATGTGATGGATTGGCCCTAGGGTGCAGGAGGTATTACATCCCAGCACAGAAGGAGTTAATCCACCTTCATCTTGATGGACAGTTCATCCTTTGGGGGCGGGATGATCCCCGGTTTAAAAGGAGGGAACGGGCCGTTTTTGGCAGTTGAGAAGAGGGAGGGTGTGTGTGGAGACAGGGAAGAAGAGGGGTGTGGGGCCAGGATAGTGGTGGTTAGGCTAGGATAGGATGAAGATTAGTCGGTTATACTGAAAGAGTTTATACTTTAGATGTAACTAAGCTGATGAACTATTGAAGTACTTGAAAATGATGTTCTGAAATAAATAAAGACTTGTTTTTGTTAAGCCAAGAGAAAAGAGGCATTTATTTGGTCCAGCGATATATGGATGCTCATGAGGAGGTGAACTCAGGGAAAAGACAAAACTGACCTGCAGGGTGATAGTTTGTGTCTTGGAGTTTCACTCAGGAGGGGCAAAAGGGCAGAAACCTTGGTAAGGCTACACAGTTGCTAAAAGGGTTTAGCTAACTGAAGCGGTGGGGGGATCTAATGAGAGAGAGAGACCCGGAACTGATAGAGCTGAGAGGTATTCTTAACCCAGGAGCCCAGAGCAATATATATATATATATATAACAAGCCACGACGGCTGGACAAGAGAACCCCGTTACTAAGTTACCCCCAGTTATAGTAAAAGGGGATTATCCACACAGACGGACCTCAAGGATCGAGGTGGGGTGAATAGAAAAAGTGACCCGGAACACCTCAGAAATAATACACTTAGTAACAGAAGGGAAGTTGGCAGGGAGGTTCATCGCTCCATGCCACACACACACCCCGGACAACCCAACTCGGTCCCTTAGTCACAAGCCATCATAGACAAGTAGGCACTTTGATTTCCACAGGCTATAATCTATTGGATAGATGCTTACTGTATATACTGGCTAGTGGAGCATTAACGTATTCCAGTGTGTGTGTGTGTGTGTGTGTTTAGCACACTGCACTGACTTGAACTGCAAGCAACTGAAAGGCCCATTAAAATTAATTTAAAATCAATGTAACCACTTGTCAAGCTTAAATATTTCCACCTTTCATTTTCCCCCTCTTAGGCACCTAGTAAATAATTCTCGGCTGTGAAATAAGTAAGTAAAATTGTCTACTTTGCTACTCCCTCATGACCTGTATTTTCCCCAAACCTGGCCTTTGTGCTCTCCTGAACACTCTGCTTAAAAACCTTGTTCTTGCATTCTTTCTTAACCTAGTGCAAATTATTTGAAAGGTTTTTCTTGTCCTCCAAAGCATTTGAAGCTTTCAGCATAAATTTGATGGATGCCATCTCTTCCTCTCCCTCTTGCTGGCAAAACAGAGAAGTCAAAGGCAGATTGTTCCATTACGTATCTGATCTGATTTGGGATCTAGGGGCAGATTGTGGGGGCAAAGTGTTCAAAATTACCTCTTGGAAAACTGGTCTTTTGATATCTCTACGTCAGCTTTTGTCAATTTGCAAGTTGCTAAATATTAGCGGTGACACTGTGGTCTAAACCACAGAGCTTAGGGCTTGCCAATCAGGTGGTTGGCGGTTCAAATCCCTGTGATGGGGTGAGTTCCCGTTGCTCGGTCCCTGCTCCTGCCAACCTAGCAATTCGAAAGCATGTCAAAGTGCAAGTAGATAAATAGGTACCTCTCTGGTGGGAAGGTAAACAGCGTTTACGTGCGCTGCTCTGGTTCACCAGAAGCGGCTTAGTCATGCTAGCTACATGACCTGGAAGCTGTCTGTGGACAAATGCTGGCTCCCTCGGCCAGTAAAGCAAGATGAGTGCCGCAACCCTAGAGTCGTCCACGACTGGACTTAATGGTCAGGGGTCCCTTTACCTTAATATTAGCTTCACAATTAGAGGACCACAGTAGAGTCAGGGCCTACCCCATGGGGGCACCTCTGTTATGGGCCATGGCTCTGCTGTACAACATCTGCTTTGTACACAGAAGTCCCTGGTTTAATCCCCAGCATCTCTGGGTAGGACTGGGAGACCCTGTGGTCTGAAATTGTGGTGCTCCGGTAATCAGTGCGTTTTTACATGAGTAGAATGTGTGCTTTTATTTAAAATATATCTCTGGGTTAATTGTGGGGCATAGGAATTCGTTCATTCCCCCCCCAAAAAAAAAATATCGTTCAGCCCCCCACAAGGTCTGAGGGACAGTGGACCAGCCCCCTGCTGAAAAAGTTTTTGACCCCTGGTGTAGACAATCCTGAGCTAGATAGAACCACTGAGCTGACATAGAATCGTAGAATTGTAGAGTTGGAAGGAACCCTGAGGGTCATGTGGTCCAACCCCCAGCAATGCAGGAATCTCAGCTAAAGCATCCATGGCAGATGACCACCCAACCTCTGCTTAAAAGTCTCCAGTGAAGGAGAGTCCCTCACCTCCCAAGGGAGACTGCTCCACCCAGTATATGGTAGCTTCCTATGTTCCTAGGAATATCCTTCCCAGGGAGTCCAGCACTGATTTGTTTGATACCTACTCATTTGCCCAGGCCAAACCTTAATATCTGTATTAGTTGTTGCTATTGTAAGAGTTGCACTGGTTGCAGAGTGTGTTTCTAGGATTGCTTACAGTTTATTTTTAGGTGTGTGTGTGTGTGTGTTTGTTTTTTGCTAGTTTTTTGCTAGGTTTTTTTGGGGGGTTGTGTTATATTTGCATTCCCATTTTAATTGTTGTAGCTCATGCTGATATTGTAACATGAAGGATGGGACAAATATATGCTAAATAATAAATACGGTGGTTTAAAACATGGGGAATTCTTAAATCAACCATTCAATCTAACATACTTCAGAACGGCAAAATGGTGTTTTAAAGGGAACGGGCCCAAGTCGTGATATTTGATCATCACTATAGAACCTCAATCAATTTTTATTATGATACCATACAAACCTTATTATCTACAAACCTTGTAGTTAGAGCCCAAACTTTGGATTAATGAGGGATGATTCTTTTATTGCTGTTATTTAAATCAGTAATGCATTTTTAAACATTCATTATATGTAATATTAATAACTAATAACAGAAATGAAGGAGAATAATTGTAACTAAAAATGGAACAAAAAATAAATCCATAAAATAATTACCGTTGCTCTGGGCTGGTATATACAGTCAGGAAGAGGTTTCTTATAACATTAATTATTGCAATCTAGTGACTGTACAGAATTACAGAATATCTGGGCTCCCTTTTCCAATCTCAAATTCAGGAACAACATAGAAGAAGTAAGAGCTGAGCAGGAGCGGGGGCATATTTTTGTGTCTCAGCTGAATAGTAAGTCATATTTCTAAGTCACAGCAAATGTCATTTTTGACAATAAAATTTAGGGCAATATTTTGTAGTCTAAACACTCCTATGGTACTTCTAGTGTAATTTTCCTCACCATTTTCAACTTGCGGTACTTTATGTAATGTCCAAAGAGTTTACTTCCCCCCCCCCAAAAAAAACCACCTCACAAAAAACCTGAGACAGGATATGCAGCAGTTCACTTGAAGACGAGGAGCTGAACTTATCTTGAGTGCAATAATTACTTTCCCAATGTATCCCACATCCTGTAATGCATTTTGAAAAACAAATGTTTGACGACCCAGACATTAAAAATTTACAGCATTTTCGAGGTTCTTCAGAGAGTCATTAACTTTTTAACCTGTGTTTGGACACAGTTCCTTTTCTTTCATTTCTTATCTCCAACTGACCTCCTATAGGTTAACTGTCTGAAATGGTCTCCATGTGCAATTTTTGCATGAGAAAATCCTCCCCAAGCTTACTGTCATCTTTACATAGCAAGCTGAACAATCAATTGGTTATAAACTATATTTATCTGACGGTGGTGTTTGTTTGAGAACTTCAATCAATCACTTTATTTCAGCTTTAAGCTCATATAAAACAATACTAAGACAAATACACACATTAAATTTAAAAATTAATGACAATAAAAGCCTCAATAAGGATACAAAATTAAATATGGGAATTATAAGGAAATTGTGTTCGAGAACTTATTCTATAATGCAGGGTGGGCACCATTTTTTCCTGATGAGGGTCACATTCTCTCCATGGCAGTGTGCCACTGGTGGGTGGCATCAGAGCCAGTCATGGGCAGAGACAGAGACTGAAAAGTGTTTTGGGTTAACTAATCCAGAGTGAAGTCTGCCTTGCTTTTGTTTTCAAAACAAATTCAATACCTTGCTATGCAAATACAGTTATCACAATACGTAAAGCACAACAGGCTGAATAATAATAACTGTAAACATTTTATTGGTCTGCTGATCTATAAGCAAAAAACATTTGTGTTACTATATTTTCCAGTAACGATACAGCAGCTATCTTATTCACTATTATTGTACCTTGGATACCAAATATTGTATTACCAAGCGTTTATTTATATTATATAGCTCTAATATCAGCAGAGGAAGCCCTTCGGGGTGAAACAAGGAAGATACCTGGAAACCTTGTTCTGCCCAGGTTAGCAGTTTGCACCTGCACCAGCCAGCTTGTAGCAGCAGTCTACATCAGCTGTGTTGTTCTTGTTACCTTGAGGACTTTTCTATTTTTACCTAAGGACTGTGTTATACAGGAACTTACAAGAAGAAACAATAAGAAAGCCCAAGGATTGTGTTATACAGGAAGTTATAAGAAGAAGCAATAAGAAAAGATAAGAAAAGAAGAAATGTATTAATATTGGAATTAGTCTCATAGGTTATATACCGTGCATAGGAACTGTATATGTTGCACATACTGGGCTAGATCTTTACGTTAGGAAATAACCAGTACAATGTTTACAGTTGTTATTATTCAGCCTGTATTGCTTCTGTTTTCATCATGGCTACTTCATCTTAGAATTCCCAGTCCTGGGCAGGGATAGGAGTGAAATTTGATTAGGTTTGCATTTAAAGATCCTTATCTTATTCACATCCTCTGAAACTGACGTGTGAAGCGAAAAACAGCCATCCGTTGAAATTTGCACTTCCCCGAATTTTGCAATGGCGATTTCCACTCGGCGTGTTCAAAACTGCATATACCAGAGGAAAGTGTACATATAAATGCATATGTAAGAGTGGCGGGGGAATACCAGAATGCATTGTGGAAGAGGAAAATAGCTTTGCAAAAATGTGTATGCCAAGCAAAACTGCACACACCAAAAGTGCACATTATAATAAATTTGCACTAAAATGCTGATGAATTTTCATGAGGAGATCACCCAAAAGTGTGTGTGTGTGGGGGGGGGGAAGAAATCACAAAACTGGTGTGGAAATATGGTGAACTGAACTTCAGAATGGAAAAAGGAGAAACCGAGATAAACCAAAATGGACAGATTTGCTTTTCCCTACTCAGAGGTAAGCCCCACTGGGTTTGTCCTGGTTACTTGCAAACACAGATATAGAGGATTTCCCCCCCACCACTATAATAGACTAATTCAGCTCCTGTTCTAGAAAGTGAACAATGGTAATTCCCCATCCACTCCTGGCTTTGGTGTGTTACACACACATACACAGCAGAAGCCTACCAATTTGTTCTCAGAAAACCACCTTTTCCTCAAGCCATACAACCAGGGTAAAAAAAAGAAAGAAATATCAGTGTGCTTTTTATCAAATACAATACTGCCCCTTTAGATTGTTCAAAAACTGCATACAAAGAAGGAAGAAACCCATTAAAAAGCCTGGAGTCATAAGAAGGGAATGTCCAGGAAGGAAGGATGAAAGAATGGTGCCTTTTCAAGTAGTGTTGGGAGCTGCAGAAAATGAGGTTGAGGCTGCAGGTTGCCCACCTGAGCTATGACAGCGGACCTGAAATACATTGGCATTTGGTTCAGGGCATAAGAGGGGTGGAAAGCACATCTTCATTCTTAAGGGGTTTGGGAAGTCAAGCTCCTATAGTAGCCATTAGCTTAGATGGGTTAAAAATGTATTAGACAAATTGATGAAGGATAGGTCTGTTAAGAGAAGATAGCCAAGAGAGCAAAATGTGCGCTCCTAAATTTCGATCATTTATGAATGTGTTAAGAAGCACAGGTCCCATGACTGACCTTGGGGGACTTACCTTCCTACATCTCTCAATTCAGAGAACTGTCCATCCAGCCCAACTCTCTGCTTCCTACAACTTAATCTGTTCCTGGTCCACGCTAGGTCCTCTCCTGTTATTCCCTGCCTGCTAAGCTTACTCAAGAGTCTTTGGTGAAGTACCTTGTTGAAAGCTTTCTGAAAGTCCAAGTTCACGAGCGACCCACCCACACCCTAATTTAATGTGGATTGTGAACATCTTGTGCCTTCTTTAACCACCACCTATCCATGTGGTGTCCTTCAACTACAGTTGTCCAACACTTTCTTCTCCCTAAATCTGGCAATTCCCTATACTTTGAAAACTGGAGTAGGAGAGCTAGGTTTTTCGGGGGTGGGGTGGGGTTAAGCATTCCTTACTGTCTGCTTGCAGAGCTTTTATTTTTGCAACAGTTTATGTTCCTTTTTGTTCTCTTCAGGTGGACAAGACTTCCATTTTTTGAAGGATGCATTCTTGCCTCTAATAGTTTCTTTGACCTGCTGAATAACCACACTGCTATCCTCTTGGCCCTCACAGCAGCGTTCACACTCTACTTGAACTTCTAATATTGTGGTTTTAAAAAAAAACAAAAAACAAAACTCCCAAGCATTTCAGAGTGATTTTGACCCTCTTGACTTTTCCTTTCAACTTCCTTTTTATCAATCTCCTCATTTTGGGGAACTTCCCTTTAAAAAAAAATCAAATGCCCCTATGTCAGATTTTCTTGACAATTGGCCATTTATGTGTATATCAAATTTAATGGCACTGTGGTCGCTGCTCCCAATTGGCTCGACAACACTTACATCTCACACCACATCCTGGGCGCTATTCAAGAAGCCACGCTAATCCCCATGACAAAGTCAGAAATCCATAGTTTGGCACTACTGCATTTGGACCAACCTGGGATGGCCTGGGATTCGGACTCGGACTCAGAACCGGAGGAGTCTCAGTCCGCATCGGATCCTCTGCCACAGGCATCAGCTGAACCTAGTCTGGGGCCTGATCCTGAAGAGCCTCAGTCTGCTCAGGTTCCCCTGCAACAAGCGCCACCTGGGCCGAGTCAGGGGCCTGAGCCTGTCCTGGCTCCAGGTGTTGAGGATACCTCATTGCCATCAGCTGGGCCATCAGAGGCTGAGATGGCCCCTGGGTCTAGTAACCCTCCGGCGTCTCCTGAGCTGCAGAGACTAAGGGCTGAGAGAAGGAGGGACCTGAGTACTCGCAGGAGGAGTGCTCGCCTTCAGGTGAGGCAGGGTGGTGAGTCATCGGGGGATTGGGACCAGCCATTACCTTGGCAGAGATAAAAGGGCGGTCAGATCCCACCCCAGGTTGCAGGAGCAACATTGCTGCTTGCCAGATCCTGCCCGTGTTCCTGTGTCTGCCCTCGCCTAGTTTCCTGCCCTGCACCCTGCCTCAGCTTCATCGGACTGACCCCTCGTTGATTCCTTAGATTTCGGACCGGACCCAGACCTCGCCTCTTGGAATACCCTTTGACCAGCACACAACCAAAATGTCACAAAATAGTAAGCTTTCAAGTTATGAGCAACATAGAAACATAGAGTTGGAAGGGACAACAAGGATCACCTAGTCCTGGGTTTCCTAAACTCGGGCCTCCATTTGTTTTTGGACTACAACTCCCATCATCCCTTGCTAGCAGGGCCAGTGGACAGGGATGATGGGAGTTGTAGTCTAAAAACAGCTGGAGGCCCAACTTTGGGAAACCCTGATCTAGTCCAACCCCCTGCAATGAAGGAATATTTTGCTCAATGTGGGGCTTGAACCCACAGCCCTGAGATTAAGAGTCTTGTGCTCTCCTGACTGAGCTACATGCTCAAGACAACACACAATTTTTTCACTCATCTGTTTATCATCACAGCACAACCTTGGTGGGTAATCCTCCCTCCATTCAAAGGTGGATGGCATTTTAATAAACTACTGTATATATTTTTAAAAAGCACTACATAAAACTAAAATGACATGTGGTGGTATTTATTGGATGTTTCTATTATTTACACGATTGTCTCTATTTTTAAAATACTACACACATAGTGCAAAGAGTTTAGCAGTTGCCTGGGAAAAATAATAATTGAAGTCTGTCTGCCATCCATTTAGAATTAGCTCCTCCGGTTTGTTCGGTGTTCGTGGATAAATGGAGCTAGCAAATCTTATCCATTCAGGTCATGGAGATGAGGAAATAGCCTGACTGATGTGAGGAAATGGGGGCTTATATTCTGATGGGCTTTAAACTGAAATAGCACAATTTGAAGTCAATTAAGGCACACAGCTTCTCTGCTGTATAATAGAAAGGAAGTCATTTTAATAAAATTAACGCTGGAAAAAGAGAGGAGAGGATTATGGCAAGGGCTCTGCAGTGGAGTTCAACAATGACAGGAAGCTGTACTGCTAAGGGGAGCAAGACTGCCGAAAGGATAGACATCAGGCACATTCCCAGCTTGACTTCTGGGATACATATATGGTGCAGATCAGAAGTAGGCCAGAATCAGCTTGACTGTCATTGTTGCTCCACAAAGGAACCCTGGCTTTATTGTTGAATACGCCTCTGTCATTAAGTCAAGATGCTTCTCTCTGTGGAGTAGTGCGAAAGCCCAATTCTTCTTCTAAGAGCGTGGAATGTAAGCAGGACTCATCTAGACCAGCATCCTGTTCTCACAGTAGCCAACTAGTATAGTTATTTAATTCACTGAAGTTGTAGGTTCTTGCGTGTATTACTATGTGTTTTAATTTTTACTGGTTGGTAACTGAATGCTAGAGAGTTCTCTAGTAGTTCTCATGTGATTGGCTAATGTTGGCTCACATAGGCGGTATCTCATGAAGGAGAGACTCCATTTTATGTGAAGCAAGATGACTGTGTTTTAGAATCCACTGTGAACACTGCTAATTTCAATAGAGTGTTGGAGTGCTTCCTCTCTACTTGAAAGGAAGAGAGCAAGACTGCAGAAAAAGGTGAAAGTGGAAACCTCTCCTAGGAGCTGCCAGGCATGGCTTAGTTGAGATACAGAAGACTCTGGAAAAACAGGAAAACACAGTTGTTTGGAAGTTAGAAGAAGAGACTGTAAACCCATGCTTGGAGAAGCATGTGACTGCAAATATCATGTTTTGATTCATCTATAACTAAGTTTCTGCAAGTAAAGTTTTTGAATGTTAAAAGTCTAGACATTGGTTTAATTTGCAAAGAAGGGTGTCAGTCATGTATGATTTCAGCTTCTTAGCTGCAATTTTGCTACCCTAACCTCAACAACTAGATGCTGGCAGGAAGCCTGCAAGCTGAACCTGAATGCAACAGCACTCTCCGACCCTGAACTGCACAGCAAAGTGTGTTCTCCTTCATGGAGAGCACGTGTTGCGGTGGGGGCCAGCAAATCACCCCTCCAGAGTTGGGCGGGATCGTATAGATGGCCACAGCTACCATTGGGTCTCTGGTGTTGTTGGGGAGATTTCTACGTTGCAATATGTTGATGGACAGCCCAGTGGGTTTGAAAGGCTTGGCACACCCTGCGTTATTCCTCTTTGCTGCGTGCAACGGATCACCCGCCCTCCCCTCCCCTTGTTTATTAGGCCTCTGCGTTGACCTTGCTATGCCTGTCATGGGGTCGTCTGCTTTTGTGGCAGGGGCCTGGTAGGAATTTTTTCCAGTTGGCTGATTGGCTGGTGCTTTTGAGGTTTTTTGCCTACTGCATAGCAATTAGTCACAACTTGTAAGGCTGGCGGTTAGGCATTGGTTTTGGTGTTCGTCGCTGGAGGGGTAAAGATTGGCTGTGTCTGCCCCTCCAATGCTGCTGCTGCTGCGCGAGGAATTCCATTAAAGAAATCCAGGGGCTCGCCATGCTTTTGTCCATATCCCCCGGTTGGGGGCCAGGGCCATGCAAGAGCCCCTGGGAGCATTTGGGGAGAGTCGTTGGGTCTGACCCCCGGCTCCTATTCTCTCCCCAAAGTGTTTTCCCTTTACTGACGGTCGTCAGTTCTGTCCCCAGTGGGACAGATAGTCTAAACCAATGCCTATGCAACCACTCACTTATTATGTATTTTAATAAAGTTGTGGCCAAAATTATGCCAAAAACCAAAACCTAAATTACTGTCTGTGGTGTGAGTTATTCTGAGGGGTGATTGGGGACCTCGGCGTGCAACTGGTGTTCAGAAGCACACAGTGGAGATCAGAGGGGTTTGCATTAACCAGAGAAGACCTTCAGGTCAGAGGCTATGGCTTTCAAGCAAATGTGAACCCTGACACCTCTCAGTTAAACACTAATGGGTATATATGAGTGAAGGCGAGATTGTGATCAGAATGAAGCAGTGAAAACAAGCCTCTTTCCTGACATTGGTACATGTAGGTCTTGGCCCCCACCCTGCAAGCTATTTGGCTTCCAAGTTTTGCAAAACATTTTGCTCTCCGGCAATTAGTTGCTTGCAGCCTGGAACCTCAAGATTCATATTTTAAGTCTGAAAATTAAATAGAACTATAGTCCAGCCCATTCTGTCAGTGACAATTGTGAGAGCTGAAAAACAGAACATGATTAAAGAATGGTCATCTTCACCGAGATAATATTTAGTATTTAGTTGCATATCCTGAACTATGGATCTGTGAATTAGGACATCAAATATACAACACTGGTAGAAAAAACTTCTGATCTGACCTACATGATGAAAAGCTTTGGTTAGTAAAGTAGCACTCAATCCATTACAAGAAAGGGGGCCTGCTTTTGCTCAACATAAAGGAGATGGTTAATTAAGCTTTCATTTTTTAAAATATTACATATTGATTTACAGATGTTCAAGCAGCAGACACAAAGCTCTCTTGTGGGGATAGCAGCAATTGAAATATATATAGAGGGGGAAATTCTCTATGTAGAATTTAGTATTTATTTTTAATTAAAAATGTATGAAAGAAGGGTTAAAAATATTATGAAGTCTTTCAAATGGGGAGTTGGTTCCACCCTCTGAGGCCCCTTCAAATGGAAACGGATACATTTCCGAGAAGCTTTATATTGCCTTTTGGTTTATTGAAGTGTCAAAGGGTTTATGAGCTCTTCAGCTCAGGTTCTGATTGTTTTACCCAACTGCTGTCACTTCTTATCACTATTAAAGGCAGGGATCGAAGTGAGGGACCCAGGAGAGAGAGAGAGGCTCCCAAAAATGCAGAGTGACTCTGTCTATGCCACAAGCGTTGCTCACTCTAGGCCTAAAAGCGGATCCCAGCAGTTGGGAAACAAGGTTAAAACTCCACATGTCTCATGTGTAATAGTGGTCTGTTTTTTTGGTTATGTTACAGAAGTTGGGTATCTGCCAGGTGGTGGCAAGAGTCCATGGGATTCCATGCACTCACTCAGGGTCTGTGTTCCTTTGGAGAAATGAGGCATAGTAGAGACTGTTGGAGCATTCAGAAATGTGGGTGGCTGTTATGTATTGAAGTTCTCACCCTAGGCCACTAGGGATGTGTATATAGTTCATTCTACTGCAGTTTTCACTCAGGTCCGCATATGCAAATGAGGAATTGAAAAGTGATGTTCAGGGATTGGGTGACTGCAGAAAGTTGTTACTGTTGCTTTGTAGCTGAGTTCTATATAAGCTAAGGCCTTCAGCTCACTTCTGTTCCAGCCTGAGAATAAACAAGAGCTGCTTGGAATCACTGTGTCATTTGCTGTGTCCACCCACAACTTAACAGTGGCCATCTGCCATGGATGCAGTGGTTGAGATTCCTGCATTGCAGGGGGTTGGGCTGGATGACCCTTGGGGTCCCTTCCAACTCTACAGTTCATTGATACTATGATCCCGGTGATCAGGATGATTGTTCTTGGTCATAAGCTCTCATGGGAGCCAGCTGACTCACGTGAGAGCAACAAAAAATGAGTGTCTTTTGGTCTGCCGCTATGGCGTGAGCCAGCTAACTCGCCCCAGAGTGCCAGACAAAAAATAAAATAAAAATAGGACATTCCAGGATCTAATCAGAAGCTGGGATGTCTTCTGTAATTCAGAGATGTCTCACTCAAATTGGGATGTTGAGGGGTATGTTACGAGAGATGTAAGGGATTGAACCTGGGATGTTCTGCAGGCAGTTATGGTGCCAAATGATGGAACCATGGGTGGCTCTGACCACTTGTCCAAGCTGACCACTTGACCAACCCAACAGGGGTGTGGGGAGATGAAGATCTAGCCTGCTAGGCGAAATTTCCCCCCACCCCTGACCTAGAGTGATTGCTGCTCTCATGCCAATTTTTTTTAAACCCCCCCATTTAAAGTTCTGTAGTGCTTTAAATTCAAATTGTCTGTAGCCTTTTTACTGCATTTTAAATAAAAATGTATATATTTTAAAAAGTTATGTAGCTGAACTACATAATGCTATCTAAAGGAGACAGTATTTCAGTTTGCCAATATGCGAGGATATTTGAGACTATAAAAACATGCCACCTCGGCCGCCATTTTGCTGTTTCAAATTGTATAATTTAATTTGCCATGTAGCCTGCGTTAGTTTACCAGAGGATTTCTCTACCCCACCCCCCACCCCAGAAAACACACCACTACATACCCGACAAATTCTCATAGTCCATTTTGCTTTGCTGATTTCCCAAGTATATACAATTTGCAGCACATACAATTCGCAATTGACTGTTTAAGGCTGATCTGATCCATTTCGGAACGTTCTGCAGGATATGCAGAAACACTTTATGCAAGGTGGGGGGAACGCAGCCTTTCTCACCGTCGTATCAGTTTATTAGGTTTTCAGAAATGTATTCACTTTGCTATCAACAACAGTAAGTAGGAGAGAGGGAAGAGAAATGACAGAAAATCCATTTGACAGAGTAAATGGGCTCTCTCTACATGCATGTATATGAGCAAGAGTGTATATAGGGAAAGTAACCTTAGGAGTGCAAATAGAAGAGGCACCTTTTAGCATTAGAATGGCAAATCATAAAGATGATGTGCGCCGGAGACTTTATTATTTCATATCCAAAGCAAATAGAAAATTGACTTAAGCTTGAGAATCTGGCGACTTTGGATCTGAATGCAAAATTTAGTTGTAGCTACACGGTAAGTAAAAAAACAATTCAAAGGGCAAGACACTCATGTGACCCAGGCGAAGAGGATGCTTTGTAGAGAGAGAGAGAGAAAGGCATCCCATCAGCAGAGGATGAAGTCAATATTTAAATCTTGAACGCCCGCGGTTATAAAGGGAAATTGTTTCAGCTTGGGAGTACTGCAAGCCCCATAAAGATGAGGCATTCACAACAGTTTATTCAAAAACATCATAATACAGTGGTACCTTGGTTTAAGAACAGCTTAGTTTATGAACAACTTGGATTAAGAATGCTGCAAACCTGGAAGTAGGTGTTTTGGTTTGTGAACTTTGCCTTGGAAGCAGAACATGTCCCGCTTCCTGTTGAGTGTGTTCCATTTGTAAATTGAGTCCTGCGCTGCTATGGGAAAGCACACCTTGGTTTAAGAACGCTTTGGTTTAAGAACAGACTTCCGGAACGGATTAAGTTCGTAAACCAAAGTACCACTCTATACAAAAATGTATATTACTTCTATAGTATTATGGGCTTACTAGTGAAGGCTGATCATTTCCAAGGCTGTCGACTATCACCTTGTTGGCTTTGCCATGGATGGAGAAGGAAGGAGAGGGTGGCCTTATGGGTCTGCTGCCTTTTCCTTCCAGCAGGCTAATACATTCATTATGACAAATGCGGTTTTCTGCAGCCAACAAGACCACCTCTCTTTCAGACTAATACAGTGGTACCTTGGTTCTCAAACTTAATGCGTTCCAGAAGTCTGTTCCAAAACCAAAGCATTCCAAAACCAAGGCATGCTTTCCCATAGAAAGTAATGCAAAATGGATTAATCCATTCCAGACTTTTAAAAACAACCCCTAAAACAGCAATTTAGCATGAATTTCACTATCTAGCAAGACCATTGATCCATAAAATGAAAGCAATAATCAATGTAACTGTACTATAAAATAAATAAGACAGTATTGTAGATGATTTAAATATTTTTTTTCTTACCTGCACTGATGATAGTCATTGTTTGAAGGGGGGGGGCTTTTTATCCATTTCCGCAATCACACAATCAATCAATCAGTAGCTGAACTGGGTTCCACACAGTCACAAAAATAAATTATCCGAAAAAGCCTCAAAAACAAAAATGCAAAATAAATAGCAAAAATAAAAGCACCAAACTTAATCCATTCCAGAAGTCCATTTGACTTCTGAAATGTTCGAAAACCAAGGCACAGCTTCTGATTGGTGCAGGCGCCCTGGAAACAATAGCTGACAGCCACATCAGACGTTCAGCTCCCAAAAAATGTTCGAAAACCAGAACACTTACTTCCAGGTTTTCGGCATTTGGGAACCAAGGCATTTGAATATCAAGGTACCACTGTAAATATTCCTGACCTAAATACATTTTAGAGAGATCAGAAATGTACCAACTGACCCACTCTTACATATTGTTGAGAGGAGGCTTCCTTGGCTGGTGTGATATGGCTGGTTTCTCTCTTTTGAGTTGGGTAATGAGAACCCTCCAGTTACCTGCTCATGCCTCACAGCTGGCTTGAGTCCTGACTTTAGAGTACTAGCCAACCCTTAAGGGGTTTATCAGGGGATGAGCAACCCATTTTCATTGTTGCTTCTAGCTCAAACCATGTCTGGGAGGTTTTCACTGGGCACAACAGTAACTTGTGGCAGCCTTTGGGAAATCAAAATGGTGGGGTAAACTGTCCCAGAGCAGCTTGACTCACTCTGTTTTGGGACATGGTGGCGGAATTCCAAGAGGTTAGCCCTCACTAATTTCACTCCATCCCCACCATATAGGAACACAGGAAACTTCCTTACATTGAGTCACACCATTGGTCCAACCAGCTGAGTACTGTCAACACTAATTGGCAGAGACCCTCCTTCCCAACCGTACTTGGAGACGCTGGGGCTCAAACCTGGGAACTTTTGCATGCAATGTGTGTGCTCTATCTCTGAGCTGTGGCCCCTTCCCCAGCTTCTTTGGATGGAAGCTCAGCTGTGTAGAATTGCGTCTGCATAATTTGTGTGCCAGGAACTGCTGTCGTGCCACCACAGGGACCCGTTTTCTAGCTTCACCGTGGAAATGGTCCGGACTATTCACTCTTAATTGGGATATATTTTAAATGGGAGAAAACAGAAGAAGAAAACAGTAATGACGGGAGAGGCAATCAATGTTTGGGTCAGTGGGAAGCGGGTGATGCCCACTGCTTCTGATGTGGACTCGTTGCACCAGCCTTCAGAAGAATGTATTTGTCCGTGTAAACACAAAGCAGCCCCCCCCCCCTTATTGGTATGTGGGGAAGTTTCTTCGGCTATGAAAATGTTAGATTCTCTCCGACCAAGCCTTGGCCGATAATGAAGTGTTCAGGGATGAACCGGCATCCCGTACTGACATTTTTGGAATGCTAAGTTTTGCATTTTGATGGTAATGCATTCTGAAAAGAGGGCAACACGGCTCGTTTAATAATGTATACATCATTTACAGTTTGGAGAGTTAGCCAGCTTCGGGGTGATGAGACCTCTCCCAGCCAAATGGTTATCAATGTGGAGTTCTAACATTTTTAAACAGAGGGTACCCCACCCAACCACCCCCACACCCCCAACTGAATGATACACTCAAAATGATCCATGAAGAGGAAAGAGTATGTATTGCAAAATGGGAGAATATTTGTGCATTATTTAACAGCAATAATGTTTGAATTCATACATTATGCAAATATCTTTATAATCAGGGAGAATGAAAGAACTTGGACTGCTCTGGCCTCTTTAGATCTGTCATTAGCGACTTATTTGTGCATAACATTTAGTCTGACAAAACTGCCGCAGCCTGTCAGTTGAGAAGAAAGGTTATCATCAGAACTTAATGGTCCCGCTAGAAAGAAAAGGTGACAAATCACAGGCTGTTACCTTGAGGCTGTCTTCTGCAAACATATCGGCAACAAGTGTTAAGGAGGGATGGTGGCTTCTGAGGCCCAATCCAGTTTTGAAACATAGAGGTTTCCTTTTGGGGGTTTCCGATACTTGCATGTACCAGCTGCAGAAAATGTGTCTGAAAACGGGAGCTTGCTGTAATAGGCTCCTATTAAAATATCAGCAAACCTGTTCTGTAGCAGTCAAAGCAATCAGTCACTCTCCCAGTAAAACCACGAACATTCACCTCTTGTCTCCTTCCAGAAATAATCAATTCTTTCCCATCTAAAAACATACCCATTCAGATCTTCAGCGTATTTTTTCTTAGTGTGCTATATAGTATTGTGAGTATTTGGCAGGGGGGGGGGGCACAGTTAGGCTGTATGTCCGAGTCCTTTCTAATTCCTGAATCATAGAGTTGTAGAGTTGGAAGGGACCATGGGGTTTTTTCTAGTCCGACCCGCTGCAAAGTAGGAATCTTTTGCCCAGTGTGGGGCTTGAACCCACGACCTTGAGATTAAGAGCCTCATGCTCTACCGCAGGCATCCCCAAACTCGGCCCTCCAGCTGTTTTGGGACTACAACTCCCAACATCCCTAGCTAACAGGACGAGTGCTCAGGGATGATGGGAGTTGTAGTCCCAAAACATCTGGAGGGCCGAGTTTGGGGGATGCCTGCTCTACCGACTGAGCTATTCCAACAGGGATTCAATTGCTAGAATTGCCAGCCCAGCTTCCTGGTGAGGTAATGGCCTAAGTATGGGTTGTTAAGGGAGCAAAGGAATGGGCTCTGTGCCAAGGGACAAGTGGGTGGGTGGGGTCTCCACTCGCTGGTAGTTAGGAAGACAAAAGCCCAAGTTGAGGTGTTTGTGGGCTAGCAGCTAGAAGCAGGAGGGAGCAGACTGCAATTATTTTCCTCCCAGAAAAGTTTTTGTCTTTCCTTTCCACTGACTTGGCTGTGTCCTTTTGTCTTTCCACATCCATAAAAAGGTATAATTCCACACTCTCGAGTCAAGAGTGGGACACAGAGGAGAGGTATCTCCCCATTTCACAGACACACCCAGAGACATACCTAAAATATATGCCAGAACAGAACCTGATGCAAGCAATTACCCTCTCTTGGACTTTAATGGGGGAGAACAGACTGAAATATTGCTTTTCCTGTCATGGTGTTTCTATTTCCTCCTCTCTCCTCTTGAGCTGGCATTGGTTTCAGCCTTGTGGGGCTCGGGGCCTCCACATTCCCAGTCACAGGAGTGCTCAGCTTGTTTATATATTTATTGCTTACATATTTATTGTAATATGTGTTGATTGGGCTAAGAGGCAGTTACTGGCCCAAAGCCAGCAGGTGAGCTCTTCATGGCCGAGTGAGGATTTAAACCCTGGTCTCCCAGGTTCCAGCCCAGCACTCTAACCACCAAACCACATTGGCTCTTATTTATTTCAGGTTATTTACATCATGTGTTTTTCCACCACACAAGTGGTCTCTGGAAATGGTTTATAGTCACAAACAATGCAGTCACAGAATAAAAAAATAAAATGCATGTCATCAGTTAGCGAGTATGGGATCATCAAAAGATGATGTCCTGCTCCACTCATGGGTGCATAGGGGGATTATGCAAACTTGCTGGGTGCCATAATGTTGAGGGCTCTCAACATCTTGGTACAGACATCTGCTGCAGATGAAGAAGCAGTTGTACCTTACTCAGTGGAATGTACGCAACAGATCTGGACTATAAAGCAATGGGTGAAAATCTTTGGTGAGGATGGTTGTTAAGATGTTAGAAACACTCAGGACTTTGTGATAAGCATGACAAAAGCTGCAGGTGGGTTGCTTTGAACCATACTTAAGCAAACTGGCTGGAAAATGTATTCCCACAAGTCTGCATGAACCACAAAAGTGCTCAGTTGCATCCCCAGATGGATTGCGTCCCACAGATGAGTGCAGCTTTAGTAAATGGAAACTGATAATCACCTAAGATCTACCACAGTTCTGTGGAGTAAATCCCACTGTGTCCAATAGTGCTTATTTCCTAGTAAGTGTGTTTAGGACGGGGGGGCAGCAAACTTTTTCAGCAGGGGGGTGGTCCACTGTCCCTCAGACCTTGTGGGGGCTGGACTATATTTTGAACTGGGGGGGAGGAGAATGAATTCCTATGCCTCACAAATAACCCAGAGATGGATTTTAAATAAAAGGACACATTCTACTCATGTAAAAACCACGCTGATTCCCGGACTGTTCGCGGGCCGGATTTAGAAGGCGATTGGGCCGGATCCGGCCCCCGGGCCATAGTTTGCCTACCCATGGTTTAGGATGTGGACTTATTCACTTTATAAGGCTGCCCACGGAAAAAGAACTCACTAGGTGAATATTTTTTACCCTTTTAAAAGTCTGCAACCCTTATAAATATTTACCCAGGAGTGAGCCCTATTGAACTCAGTGGGACTTACTTCTGAGTAAACATGCTAATAATAAGTTTGCCAAAATGAAAGCAAAGAAGATGTCATTCAAGTAGTATTAAATGAGTCATTAATTATTGTAATAGGGAAATTTTGTTTGAATTATGCTAATGTTCAATAATTTCTGCTCTTAATTTTAGTAGATGTAAATAATGTTTATTTGATACTGTTGATTCTTAATTCCTTGAGACGGGCAAGATACTCATTCTGCATTCCATTAAAGGAGGTTGGATAAAGCAGATACATTCATTAATAACCACAAATGCTGATTCACTAGATGGGCAAACTATTCACGTAACTACTGAATCGTCGTTCAGGGTTGCTAGGTAATATTGTATATCACTATTAAATACTACAAATTGAACTATATAAATATATATATTGTGTTGATATTCCATATGCTCAAAAGAGGATCTGACCACAGGGCACATTTCAAATTTGGGGAGAGCGCTCGGCGCACCACTCACAAAATATTTGCTGGGGAGGGTTGTGTGTATGTGGCGTAACACAAAATGCCTGCCATGGAGAGCATGGCAAAACAAAAAACTAGAAAGACAGTCACTCCCAACGACATTATATTTATCATGGGAAGTCAGCCACATCCTGCTATCCCTAATTGTCCTTGCTCTTCCTTTCTGGTGAATCTTTTTAAACAATGTTTGGAGGTTTTAATTGGCAAATCTGCTCACCCACAAACATTCACAAGTCAGTAGGACTTATTTCTGAACACATTTCTATTCAGAAGGGACCCCCACGGCAACCTAAGGGCCTGTTTATACTATCAAGTAGCAATTGATTTTCTGGGCTGCACTACTTAAATTCAGCACTATGTATGTATGTATGTATGTATGTATGTATGTATGTGTATATATATCCCTGCACACAGAAAACAAGCATGCCAAGGAAGAAATGCTCAGCCTAGCTTTCTTCTTGATATACACCATTTCTAAATGCAGGCAGATTTCCCCTTTTTCTTTCTAGGGGGATTTTGTGCTGTGGAGGGGGGATATTCTACTTTGCCCACAGTCCAGTGCCATTTTGTTACTACTAGTAGACTCCCAATGTAAGACCATAATGGGCTCTTGAGCTCTTGAGTGGTGGATTCAGGAACACGAAGAGGCAAAACACCATGCAGGGTTCAACAGGATTTATTTTGAGTTGCATATGCAAAGCAAAAGGCACAATCCAAAAGTTGGACTGAGCACTGAGAGACTGGCGCGTATTCCTTATAAAGACAATACAGAAACCAAAAATAGAAACCGAAAATTGGCTCAAGGTCCACATGTTCCCTAGGAGGGTAACCTCCCTAGCCTTCCCAGCTCGCTCTCCCCAGTCTGGGAATGTGTACCTGGCGAGCTTTGAATATACTTGGCAGGCTTCCCAGAAATATAGCAACATCACCTAGCTTGTCAGCACACAGATCCGCTATTGTATGCTGAAAGCTGTATCTATCTATAGGACATGTGTCTGCCTAAACAATATCAAAGCATAACTTTAATTAACCGGCAATAATACTTGTTGCATTAGATAGGAAATACAAAAGCATAAATCAATAATACCCATGCAGGGGGATGAGTC
Organism: Lacerta agilis; assembly: GCF_009819535.1. Lineage (NCBI taxonomy): Eukaryota > Metazoa > Chordata > Lepidosauria > Squamata > Lacertidae > Lacerta > Lacerta agilis. The sequence continues at coordinate 21,626,737 of NC_046317.1, forward strand.
TACTAACTAGGAAATACCTTACATCTTAATGGACTGAATATAATGTTAATACAGTTGGCAGGAGCCAACTCCAGCTGCATTCCTCCTGTCTGCTCAGAAAGCGCGTGCATCCCGTCCAAGGCTGAGAGCCCCCCCTTGCTCACACAACTCAGAGCTGCCCCTCTCCCAAAGACCCATAGGAACAATACACAAAATATAAATCAATACATACCAATACATGTAAGGATACACAACTCCAACAAGCCTGATGCCTCCAGTATGATCAATCAACAAGACCAGCTCTTAAGCCCATTAAAGGCTAACCACAATTAATATTAACGGCACATTCCTTAAAAGGGGCCCCTGTGATGTTTCTATGGTAACAGGCAAGGTGCTGGACACTTTCAAGACCTCATTGTCTTTAGCCCAGACAGTGTACCGTTATCTAAACCTTGAAGCTGCTGACTAGTTTTGGCTGATTTCCCAGAAATAGTTGAAGAAGCAACATTAGGCACATTCCTTTGTCTCTCTTAATATTACAGAAAAATACAGAAAATATATTAATGCACAAATGCTGTGAATGATACACAAATAAACAAGCTTAGAAAGCAATTAAGGCATTCATAATCAATATGGGATATTTAGCTATTTGAACTGTCCCCTTCACCAATGCAAATCTCTGAAAAGTCACAGGCCTCGTTTCCTGTTAGCCATCTCTCTTCTGAATTCTTACCATGTCAGTCGTTGCTCTAGAGAAATGTCAGACCTTTATTGAGCTACAATGCCCATAATCCCTGGCCATTGGTCATTCTGGCAAGGGTTGGTAAGCACTGGAGACTCACAACACATGGGGTCCCAGAAACATACATCTGCTCTGATGTTTTGGATGCCATCATAATGATACACGGTTTTTACAGAGAGAACAAAAAAAGAGATACGCAGACCTTATTGAACACTTTGTATGAAATGACATCTCCATGGCATCTTATAAACATGCAATGATGTTTCTTTTGGGAGTCCATAACTAATTTGGAGCCTGATGAAATAGATATTTCAAACATTTTTAATGTGCTTCAGCTTCGACTGAAGTGTGTTTGGAATTATTTCATCAGATTTCCTGTTGTATAACGGGTTTAGTGGTATGCCGACTCTGAACTCACTGCCAGTTCCTTTGGGATTTAATAAGCAAGACTCTTTTTCTTTAACAGAGCTTTGTGTGTTGTGTAAACACTGTCGTGTCCAACACAGCAATGCAGGGTTGCAATCCTTCCGAGTGTCCCTATTTTCCAGGGACAGTTCCAGATTTACAGAAGCCATCCCGGTTTCTGATTTGATCCCAGAATGCCCTGCTTTTCCTTAGGACATCCCTATTTTCATCAGAGAAATGTTGGAGGGTATGGAATTATTTGACTCCTGAGCCAAGGAGATAAGTAACTATACAATCTTTGGAAGACATCTGAAGGCAGTTGTGCATAGGGAAGTCTTTTTTAAAAAATGTTTCATTATTATTTTTTATATGTTGGAAGCTTCCCAGAATGTCTGGGGCATCCCAGCCAGATTGGTGGGGTAATAACAATAACAATAACAATAATAATAATAATAACTACTACTACTACTACTATTGAATAGGACACCCCTATTTTCATCAGAGAAATGTTGGAGGGTATAGAGTTGCTAGCTGTTAATAGATTCTTTAAAAAATATTCTTTTTAAATGCCTTTTTAAAAGAAGATAGCTCTGAATATAGTTGCCATAATAAATGCACATTTTTGATGATATTCTTTTCTTATCTGATAAGCAGGAAAAGGTCAGCCTGACGTTAAATTGGCTACTGAGCGAAGGATCAGAGTGTAAATGGAATCTTGAAAGTTGGTAAGCAGGAGTGTGATAGTGTAAATAATGTATTAATTATTGACAGCCAGGGGACAGGAAATCCCTATCCTGTCCCAACAGCTTTGTTTTCCTTTGACTGACAGCATTTTCGGTGTATTAATTAAAGGGGCCTTCTCCAACTCCGAATGGGTATGATCCTGCAAAGAGTTAAGGATGCTTAAGCCCACTGATGTTGTCCCAAAACAATATGTTTGGCACCTGCTTGGCTGCAGGAGTTGGCAGAAGGAGGCCTGCAGGGCACCATCCAACCATCTTAGGGACTCCACTCTGGATTTGTGCAGCGTTTACTCCTTAGATTTTCTTCTGAAAATATCCCACAAAGCAGCAGAGGTTTAGGATCAGAGTTTTCCTTCTGGGCTACCTTCCCAGGTTGACAAGCCCCATCTGCCCCTCACTTCCTCCTACAGCATCTGCAGGTAACTGCCTTATTGACCATTGGATTCACTGTTGTTCTCGTCCTAGAGACTGTCTTCACATGCAGGGGAAGTCTCTAACTCACTGAGGGTTTGAGACCCATCGACTACCCTCACCTCGTTTAGCCAACCAGTCAGAACCATTCCCAGGGTGTGGCTGCTGCCGCATGCTGAAGAAGCAGAGAAGAGTTTGGATTTGATATCCCACTTTATCACTACCCTAAGGAGTCACAAAGCAGCCAACAGTCTCTTTTCCCTTCCTCCCTCACAACAAACACTCTGTGACACCTCACAGTGAGGCTGAGAGACTTCAGAGAAGTGTGACAAGCCCAAGGTCACCCAGCAGCTGCATGTGGAGGAGCAGGGAATCGAAGCCGGTTCACCAGATTACAAGTCCACCACTCTTAACCACTACACCACACTGTCTCTCTCTGACAGCTTCTAGGAACCGCAGATGAGAGTTGAGGTTCAGGATGGGGACCAAAGGTGGACAAACCACCACAGAAGGAGCATAACGTGTACCCTCTTCTCCTAACACGTAATGTACCTATATGGGACCACAGTGAGACTGACTTAGCTTGGGTCGGGTGGAGAACCATGGCATTAGATGACCCATTTTTCCTTTGTGATAGGTGGTGACTTCAAGCCCAGCGGGGATGCACTTTAGAGCTCCCAGTGGGAAATGACCCAGGGCAATTGATCCCAGCAGGCTTGGTGACGAGCAATTGAAAACACAGCTTACGGCTCCCAGTCCTGCCCTGACAGCCGTGCTTCTACTTGCCCCATGCCTGATGTTTCTTGGGTGGGTATGGTTTTGGAGAAACAGCCTCGTGGGCCAAGTTGGTACCTAGGCTAAGGCTAATTGCGCCCATAGGCCAGACACTCCCCATTCCTGCTATATATTCTCAAAGAAGGACTGGCCTGGGCCACTGTGTCTCATCAGCAGAGAATTCTGCACCTTGAAAAAGGAATGCCTTATCTCTTCGCCTTTCATAAATTGAACCTAATCCAAATTAATGTACATGCAAGATTTAGGCTCATTGCTGCTATTGTTTAATGAGATGCATGTGAAGGATCTTATTAACCCGGACACCCAATTCTCTCATGCTCTGTGATGTAGAATATCTTCATACAGACTAAACGGTGCTGCTTTTAATGGGGCTAATAACAATGCATATAGCTGCTACATCATGAAAGTAAACACCCATTGAACTCAGCACCCCAAGGACAGGTATTTTTCAGGGCACCCAGAACTGGGAAATTAATTGCTAGTGGTTTTCTTCCATTATGAAACAAAGCAAAAATGGATTTTTGTTTTTTTTTTCCATTTTAAAGTGCGAATGACTGACTGGAGCAGAGAGGAATCTGTCAGAGGAGGGTGGCAAGGGGTCGGGGGCCAGTGCATAGGAACCAGAGCAGAGGCATAGGGACAAGCAGGAGGGGTGCTCTAGGAGGCTGAGGCAGGCAAGGCCCCACAGCCCAGCTCCATAGCTGGCCAGGTGGGGCTCGCTAGCTCTGGGAAGGTGTGTGTGACTCCTCATCTGGAGTAGGCTTAGAACAGGTGAGGGTCACATGCCTCATCAAGCCCAGATGCTGCAATCAGCAGGCAAAGCAGCAAAGGGAAGCAAAGCTAAAGGGCTGTGTTTGCTCAACTGCCCACATCGATAGACCTTGACTTGGATGTTCCTAGACTGTGCTTCAGGTCTGACTCTGAACTGTATCCTGACTGCTGGACTTCAGACCTGGCTACTTGGATTGACTGTGGACTGCATTTCCTAACCTCTGGACTTGGCTTGTGTGGAAATTTTGGACTTCACTTGCTACGAGGTAGGCCAGGGGTTCAGGACAGAAGTGTTTATTTTGCATTGTTTAAAAACCCATCTTTCATTGGGTTTTCTGCCATTTTTAAAGCTACTTTTAGCTACTTTATGGTGTGTTTGTAAATTGCCTTGAAATGCATGCAAAAGGCGACTCTCTTTAATAATGATGACAACAATAATTAATATACCTGGGTTTGGTGCCCACTGATATTTATTTCTTTCCATTTTGTTATGTGGTATGGGCCTCTTTTTGGTTGAATGAAACCATCCTATTGCAAGCAAATTAACCCTTATGTGATGAGTGCTCGGAAGGCCTTCACCTCCTGATATTGCTGTACTATCCCTCTCATCACCCTGACCACTGACCATGCTGTCTGGGGCTGAAGTCCCAATTATGCCTAGAGGGCACCAGACTGACGAAGACTTTACTTGCATTGTAGTGATGATTCAGTGATGACGGTAGGATCAGCACCTAGGGAGCATTGGATCATTAATCATGTTTGGTTTTTGGTGTACTATTTACTAGATGCTCAGTTCTGGATTTGGCTAGTCCAGTCCAAAACCTGTCATTTGCAATTGCCAATGCTTTTAGTGCAAGGTTTGACTTCTCGTCACTAGAAATCCACTGCTATTTGCAGAACCTGTGCATCAAAAACATTTTTTTTTAAACCAAATGCCATTGTGGCTGGATATATTAATTTCTCTGCCTTTACTTCCTAATATAACTTTGTCAGAACGAGGCTTCCTGCACTCTTAAGCCAGTCACCATGGCAACTGCATTGTTCACCTGCGGCAGGCACAAGCTGTTGGAACCTGAGAGCTAGCCAGGATGAGTCACGCTTCTCCCCCATTGATGGTGGAACAGGTGTGCTTCCTATGCATCTTCAGAATGTGTGGGAGCCTATAGCACAAGGGGAATGCACTTCGCTTACGTGAAGTATGGCGGTAGCATGTTGACAGTGCCTTGGCTTATCCACAAATGCATGATTCTCAAAATATAAGGGGAACTGAAGACACTGAGGAAGTTGCAAGCGAGAGAGGTGGAATTATGTTTGTGTGGAGAAGGTGGATGGAGAGTAGTTGTTCTCCCTCTATCATAACACTAGAACCCTGGGTCATGCAATGAAGCTGAATTTTGGGAGACAAGAGGGCAGGCAAAAAGAAGCATTTATTTGCACAGGCCATGGTTACAGGAGATGTACTGCTGGCTACCAACTGGGAAAATTCATGGAAGAAAAAGCTACCGGTCAAGATGGTTGTTGCATTGCCTCTACTATTTGAGGCAGTTAAGGATTGAAACACCTGTTGCTGAGGATCGCAAGTGGGAAAGTGCTGTTTTGCTCACGCCCTCCTTCTGTGTGTCCTAAACAGGGATCTGGTTAGTCACTATGAGAACAGGATACTGGACTGGATGGGCCTTTGGCCTCCTCCAGCTGGGTTCTTTGTATGTTCTTATGTAAACTGTCTCTTGATGTCTCTCCATGAATCCCTGCTTCTGTGATCGGCTCAGAATTAAAGCACAGACTTGTTGCATTCGCTTAACAGAATAGCTGCTAGAGAAAAGATGGGTTAAACTCAGGCTCAGAGGTCAAATGTGGAAGCCCACTCAGGAGTGCCATTATGTGGCCTAGACCAGGGACACAAATTGCCTTGAGAAATTACCAGATCTGTGGTGCTTTTCATGTCCAAGTTCTGAAATCTATTCACTGGATTACAGCCATTGCTTTGAGCTGGGCCACATTCTCACAATTCATTGAAAGCGGTAGTTTGTTCAAGCTGCTGAGAGTAGTTTGGAGACCCCTCTTCCCCTCACCGGGCTACAATTTCCAGAGTTCCCTGTGAAAAGGGATTCATTGATAAATTACCCACCCCTAAAATAAACCCAATTCTGTGTGCGAATAACCTCCCTGCTACAACATTTAATTACAATTTTAATGGCGAGCTGGACACAACACTAAACCCCTGGGCCACCCAAATGGAATTCAGACCCTTGTGTATCCCATAGCTTGTAATGAAATACAACTCGCCAATAAGAAACAAATGCTCACATTTGGCAAAAATGTGAAATTTATTTCCCGGAGCCGTTACTGAGATCATTACACAGGGACATGCCCCCATGCTGGTAAAAGCAGAAGCGTGACAGCTACCTACTTGCACTGGATATTTTGAGGTGCAAAAACTGCTTTTAACTGAATGCAAACTTCAGAGTGGAATGTTTCTGCTAGCGCTAAAATGATAATTAGTGCTAGCAAAATATGAATGGGTCCCCCACGCCTATATTATGCTGGTAAGCTTCCTTGCCGTTAAGTCACTGCCTTTGCTCTTAAAAACTCCCCCCCCTCCCCACACTTAGCTTGACATTGTGAATTCTTGACTACAGGTGAAGCAAAGAGCAGAGGCAGAATGATCTATGATGGAAAGATGTTCAAAACTGATTGCTACAGGTTGCTCTGAAAATGTAGCACGCTGTCCTTGACATGAAATACTTCCCCCCTTGCTTTTATTATAGTTCTCATTTCAGTGTCAGTGTTTACACTTCTGATGCAAGCCTTCACCTCCACGTTCATTCAGAGAGTGGAGAGGCAAAGCCCCTTTCTTTTGTATTTTAATAAAGGAAAAGCGGGAGCTAGGTGACTCATCCGAAAAGCTGCCATCGAGTTAGCTCCGTGGCCGTGTAGATAACTTTGGCTGAATAGGAAAGCCGGAATATTGGTGGTTCAAAGAGTGGGAAGAGAACCCTGAAATCTATCCTCTCCCTCTCCCTTCCTCCCACTCTTTATGTCAAGGTGGTCTCCCTGGCACAGTATGGAGGTTGTCCCATTAACGTCAATGTCAGTGCTTTCAATTCCAAGGACATTTGTTTGGAAGCAAGTTCTACTGAAGTCAAGAACATGTGTTTGAGTGGAGTGTGAATGTGCTCATAAACAAGCTAATGGTGTGAAGTGTTGCAAAACCTCCGACCAGAATTTTGCAGCCAGAAAAGATTAGCCTGTATTATGATGGAGAATGGCCATAGCTCCATGATACCTTTCTATGCGGAAGGTCCCAGTTTCCATCCCTGGCATTTCCCTTAGCTGGGCTGAGGCTAGTGCTTCAGGCGGCGGAAGCTGCCGGGGCAGCACCACCACAGGTGCAGGTGTACTAGGCTGAGATCTCACCCAAAATTGCCACTCATGCTGGCACCGGTTCTCCAGCGGCAGCAGAGATGGCAGGGCAGGTGGCAGGCAGGGGTGACAACTTGAGTAAAATATTGAGGCGGCTCAGGTAAGCCCCACCCCCCCCCCCACATAACCAACCACAAGACATGGTGCACACAGACCATTTCAATGCCATCAACTTTGGGGGGGGGGCCCTGCCCCTTCAAATATTTTATTGGGGGAGTGAAGGGACCTTGGCCCCTAGTAGTTGGTTGGCACTTTCTGTTTCACTTCAAATGGCAAATGGGGACAAGCTGCCCCTCTCTCTAGGTAGGGCTGGGAATGTTCCCTCCCTGAAACCCTAATGAAAACCCAGTGTAAACAATACTGAGTCAGATGGACCCCTAAGTATAAAACAACTTCCTGTGCTATTTTAAGGTTTCTCCTGTCCCATAAGGTCCTTTAATCCCTGCACTCAGCGCTGTATTTTTAATAGCACACATGTATGTATGGGCCTTCATTCTCCTCAATCCAGAGCTCCTGCAAAGTCCCTGCACAGAGTCCTGGTCACTTTCCTGAGAGCCAGTGTGCTGTAGCGGGTAGAGTGCTGGACTAGGATCAGGGAGAACCAGGTTCAAATCCCCCCTCCCCTCCCCCAAAGATGGCTTTGTATGTCTTCTGGAAAACCTGGGGTTTCCCCAAGCCTGCTGACACCTCCCACTTGTGTGTGGACATCGCCGTTGGGCTGCCAAGGGATCCGCACTCGGAGAGTGAATGTGCAACTGGTATATATAGGATGAGCAGCTGCAGCAGAAAGTTCAATGTCAACTTCCATACCGCATATGCATCTATCTAGCTTTCTAGGACTGTGGCCAATGGGGCTTCTGCCAGCGTGGTTTCCAGCAGTAAAGGAGATTATTGCAATCTATTCAATTCATTTTGTATTATTTTTTTGCAAGGTGAGAGGAATCTGGGGAATGCTCTCTATTGACCAAGTATCTTCAGTTAGTGAACTATTTCATATTGCAATGTAGATATTCGCCGTTTCCCTATTAAAACGAACCGGAGCTCCGGCAAAGTGGAATTCCAGCTTGTTGATCCTGTCAAACCTGCTTCTGATTTACGGCAGGAAAGATGAGCCCTGATAAGAGCAGGTGAACTTGCTCATCCGAAAGTCAGCTTTAAAATTAAAACAGGGTGAGTGGCGGCAACATATTCTTCCTGACCCCTTGCCAAGCAAAAGGGAAGGGAAGGAAGGAAATCTCTGCTGCCTTCAATGGCTGTAATGAAAGCTGAATTCCCCCCCCCACTCTTTGAATGCCCTAAAATAATTTCTTGGTTAATTTTATGCCTCTTATTTTGACTGCGAAAGCAAGCCATCCCTCCCACCTCTCCGCCATACCATTAATAGGGTCAGTCTGTGTGCTGGTGGTGGTTACCATGCCTTCAGTCGTGTGGAATCCTAACAACCATTATAATTTGTTTCTAAACAGATCAAGAGCTATTTACCAGCTCAATGTTTTGTGCACAGCTGGGTGCCTGGCAAATGTCCAATACCCATTAACATTTAAAAAATTAGTCCCATAATGCATCTTTTCTATGGCTTGAGGAGTATACACACTGACACATGTTGGGACCCAATTAGACTTCCACCACCATTATGTTGGCTGCATTCAACGTCTCTGTAAATGAGGGCTAATTTAGTTGCCAGAATGGTCTATCTTGAAGGCACACAAATGACCTTCTGCTGCAAGGGGCTAAGGGAACACACAAATTGGGGGGGGGGAGAAGGCTCATTTCCTCCCCCCAATTCCTTTTTGGAAGCAGAAGCGTGGGTGCACTTGGTGGGCTGATCACTGCACATTAGCCAGAAGCCCATCAAATGTTGGAAATGTCTGCTGTGGTCATAAAGAGGGGCTGTCAGTGAGTAGGACCAGTCAGCCCCCACCTTCATAGCGGATTGCCCAACTTTTCTTTCCCTTGGCCCCCTGATTACTTTCTCTTGTCTGCATTGTTGGCATCGGTCTGTTTCAAAGGGCAATGGAGTGCGCCTCTGGGTGTGAAATCAAAATGCTGGAGGATCACAGCACCTGCTGTGGCTGCAGAAACTGGCAACTGGTAAATACTGCCTCCCTTGTTGTTTTTGCTGCATTAGCAGCATCAAACAAACATCTCCAGGGCACGAGCCTGGACAGTGTGCATGGAGGTCCTGGGCTGCCCAGACGACAAGACCCCCTCTCAGCCTTGCTGATGAGGTCCAAAGGAAAGCAGAGCCAGTAAAGGATTTATGTATAAGCTAAACAAGCTATAGCTTAGGGCCCCACTCTCTTGGGGGCCCCCAAAAAAATTTAAAGGGGAAAAAACCCTCAATGTACATTTCCAAAATATAAGATAAAAAACAAATAAAACAAAACCTACAATACCTATTAGGTCCATAAATTACCATATAGCATATATTCAACACAAAAAACAGTGACAATTTGCTGCTGACAAAGGACAGCTGGACATATAAAGGGCCCCATTACTTTCAGTAGCTTAGGGCCTCATCAAACCTAAATCCGGCCCTGAGCAGAGCAATACATTTGGTACCAGTATGGCAGCAGAAGTTGCCGGAAGGAGGTGTGCAAGGTGCCATCCAACCGTCATAGGGAGTCCACTCCAGATTTGTGTAGGGTTTACTCCTGTGCCTTTAATTCTCCTGACGATGTCCCGCAAGGCAGCAGGCACAGATTTTATCTTGGGGTTTACTCCTAAAGCTTTTCTCAAGAATGAGTTTAGTCTCAAGGCAGCAGAGGTTTAGGATCAGTGTTTTCCTCCTCCTAGATGGGCTACCTTCCCAGGTAGATGAGTCGCACCTGCCCCTCTGTCTGCGTATACACCATATATATAGAGCACGTGGCTTCCTCTTGAGGTAAAATTAAAAAGCAAAATAAACCCTGTAAGTCTTTGTGGGCTTCTTCTGAAATAAACAGTTTGTTTAGAGAATAATATTTTGAAGAATAAGAAGAGGTAATTTGAGCACGTTAACAAAGAAATGTATCCCTTCTGCTTAATTTGTTAGTCTCCTACTAAGAAATAGCTCCTCGGAGGTCAGTTATTCTTCAGGGATCTCTTGAACAAAAAGGAAAAAAAAATGCCTTGATTTTCTCTTGAATGTGGAACTTGTGACAATAGTGTGTGCTGAGAAAATAAAAACAAAAAAACCCCTCAAAGATAATACCGGTAATCACTCCTGATATGTACTGTGATGAGTTCCCTCTAATTGCAACTTTATTTATTTATTTAGAAACCCTGCTACAATCCAATATCATCAGCCTCACAAAGGATCTCTCGTCCCACAATATTTGGGATTTGAAAATGCAAACAAGAAAAGTCTCATGAAAGAAAAGCAAACCGTGGTATTTCTCAGGTGCCCAGAACCCTGAAAGAAACACTATTGGATCTGGTGGGGAAAGACATTGAGTGTTTGATTTCAAATGAAACAACCACACACTAAATATTTGGAAACGCCATGAATATGTCACTTGTTAGTGAATACTACACGAACAAATGCCTGTTTTCTTGGTACATCCCATGCAGTTCGGTGGGAGGAGATATTTTGGGTGGCTGAGGAAAATTGTGCATATTTTGCTAGGTTATGTATGTGTGTGTGTGTGTGTGTTTTAAATAAAAGGAATTGTGGCAGGAGGTGTCATGGAGGGACTGTAATTGATCGTGTGCTAGGATGGGACTCCACAAAGACACTAGTCAGACTTGGAGTATTGGTACAAGAGATCAGGATCCCCATCAGCTGTCTGTGGTGCAGCAAGCTTAAGAGCATTGCTTTCATTTTTTGTATTTTGTTTGTTACTCACCCTGCACCCTGGGGTATAATGATGGACAGGAGGGTGTTGTTGGAGAATGTTGTCTTTGTCAAGTGATATACAACGTTGTTGTTGTTCAGTCATTCAGTCGTGTCCGACTCTTCGTGACCCCATGGACCAGAGCACGCCAGGCACGCCTATCTTTCACTGCCTCCCGCAGTTTGGCCAAACTCATGCTAGTCGCTTCGAGAACACTGTCCAACCATCTCATCCTCTGCCGTCCCCTTCTCCTTGTGCCCTCCATCTTTATACAACGTTAGTCGTACTCGAAGTTGACCTATTGAAACCAATAGGCTTGAAATTGTGTTTTATGTTACACACCAAAATCAGACTTTTTGCAGTAATGAAAGCAACAGGAAAGTGTTCTGGGGAGTGTGGAATAACAGTTGTTTGCGGCAACTTCATATAACCTCCCCACAAACAAATAAGGATGAATGATTGATAGCAGCTCCTCTGGAAGCAACTTGTGAGCGGAGGGTTTTTCCTCTCTTTCCCCCCTCCGAGGGAAAGCTGTTATAACTTTAAAATGCTATGCCCTCTTTGGCAGCCATAGGCTCTGATGAGGCCTGACAGTCTTCTTCGCTCCCTGGCTGTGGGGCAGTAGCAACGGGGTGCCCTCTTGCACAGAAGACAGTTCTGCGAAATCTTACATGAAGTTTCAGGTGGGGAGAGCCTGCACCTGAGACGACTCCGCTGTGAAACTCTCTGGCAAGTTGGGTATTTTCATGGACCTACATGGTTCTGCTCCTGGTCTTCCACATCACGTGTGGAAACAGGGCCAAACTGTAATGTAAAGAATGATGGATGGGATGCTTGAGTAAGAGAAGGAAATATGAATGTAGTCCATGTAAGAAAAGGTGGTTAGTCATGCAGTGCTCTGGAGCCTTGCCTCTTTATTTGAATAATCTTGATAATTAAAAAATATGAGCTATGAGCAATTCCTGTTCTGGGACTGAACACTGTGGGTTACCGGCCAGGCAAGTAGGCAGTAGGGATGGTTTGTGTGTTTGAACGAAGGCCTATATTTTCCAGAAAGCAACATTTGCTCCAACACCAGATTCTGTATGAAAAACTGCAGATAATTATTTGGGACAAGGAAGCAAGTGTACATAGATCTTGGAAGCCAAGGGGAGTGGTGGTTAGCCAAGGGATTCAGACTCCTGTTGGGCAATGTTGGCTGCTGGAGTTGGGCACCTGGAAGCCACACATTTGAAATGTCATCAATGGTTTAAGAATATCACATTATGTCCACAAGCAGATTGCATATTCTTCAGCAATATCGGGTTTTTTTGGATTTCAAATGATGCCTGGTTTTCAGATGTCCAAAAACTCTTGATTGCATGGCTTACTTTCAGAAATAGCATGTTGAGGAGAATGAGTTAATCAAATGGCACAAGGGGAAACTTGAAATTCTCATCATGCAAACATTCAGGCGGCTTGGGGAGAGAAGGCAGTGATGCTGAAGTACAATGGCCGTACGCCAATGATTCTCACAAGGAGCAGTGGGCTGAACGCTTGAAGCAGCATGCAAGGCTTGCTCTTTTCCCCAAAACGAGAGGCTCGGTGCTTTCTGTTCTAACTGGGCCGAACATTTGTTAGGCCCTGAATCAAGGTGTTGGCTGTGGGGTCCCCACCTTAATGTGCATGGCCTGTCTATGCATTGGAAACATTGCTTAAGTGTTAATAATAGTACTAGTAATTATAAATATAATTTATTGTTTATATGCCACCCATCTGACTGGGTTGCCCCAGCCACTCTGTGTGACTTCCAACAGATTAGACAAATTAGACACATTAAACACAGTCAAACATCAAACATTAAAAACTTCCCTATGTAGGGCTGCCTTCAGATGTCTTCTAAAAGTCAGGCAGTTGTTTCTTTGACATCTGATGGCAGGGCATTCCACAGGGCGGGTGCCACTACCGAGAAGACCCTCTGCCTGGTTCTCTGTAACCTCACTTCTCGCAGTGAGGGAACCGCCAGAAGGCCTTCGGCGCTGGACCTCAGTGTCCGGGCTGAACAATGCGGGTGGAGATGCTCCTTCAGGTATAGTGTGTGTTTTTAATGGATATGAAACATACACATTATTGAAATTATCTCAATAATGAAAATGGCATGGAGAGATAAATACTATGGTTATATGTATCATTCCAGTATTGAATAGATAGGTCCCATGCTTCATGAAACTTCTCTACTAATTGGCAGCCCCTTGTCAATAATTATCCAATAATCTTTTTGAACTGCTGAACTGGGGCCCTCGCATATATGACCTTCTAATGAAAGAAAGCAAAATGATAGCAATGGCCATTTATACCAGAGGTAATTGCTATTATTTTCTTCATCTATGAGAAAGTCATATGTGTTAGGGCCCCAGTCCAGCTCAAATTAGTCATGACTAATGGCACAATACTGTGCGTATTTACACAGAAACAAATTCCATTATTTACAGTGAAGCTGCCTCCCAGATAAGTATTCCCAAGGTTGTAGCCTATTTTGGCAGTCAAAGACTTAAGTCTGCTGTGATGAATCATAGAATTGTAGAGTTGGAAGGGACCCAAGGGTCATCTAGTCCAACCCCCTGCAATGCAGGAATCTCAGCTAAAGCATCCATGACAGATGGCCACCCAACCTTTGCTTTAAAACCTCCAAGGAAGGAGAGTCCACAACCTCTTGTGGGAGTCTGTTCCACTGCCTAGTTTCACTGGGACTTTGTCATGATGTCCAGCCATAAACGGAGTAGGAGTAGGTTTTCAGTTTAACTCGCTTTCCAAGCAGCAGGCGTAACCACCCTAGCAGAGCAAAGCAAGCCAATTTTAATGTTCACCACTAGATCTCCTAATGGAATTGTTCCTGGATCCATGATTTCATGATTCCGACTTGAATTCATGCACTCCAGTTCACCATGTGTAAAACAGCACTTATTTGTTTTTGTTTTTTTAAAGGTTTTTAATTTGAAATGCAACAGCCAACATCACATAAATAGTTATATATGAAAGCTTGGGCGTCCCAGACTGGCTTACTGATTTTGAGGCTATCAAGATAGTTTGAGTTGGTCCCAGTGAACTAGAATGGTGACATTTGGTGTATATCTATAGTCAAAAAAGCACTTGTTCTAGTATTCTAGGCAGTTTATGAATAGCAACCAGACCTTTGCCTTCTTGAATGACTATTCAATGTCTTTAAACTTCAAATCGCAAGAAATTCTCATGGGGTCTAGGCTGACTGCTGCTTTAATGCAGAGTTGTACAGATAAAACATTTGATAGTGCTGTAATAGGGTATAACTTGTGAACCTTTAATTGGGATTCAAAGTTCAGTACCAATAAATCATGCTGATTTTAATGGGAAAGTTAAGCATGCTCTCTCTCTCTCTCTCTCATGTAGTAGAAACTGACTAAATTTAAAGATGTTTCCATTTAGCTGGATTGCTGTCTCTGTAAACCTCAACTTTCAGAATCTCAAAGCATGAGTTTCCTTCCCTGAAATGTGACAGTGATGGAAGCCAATATTAATTTTAAAAGTGCATCCCACTTCACAATAATAACATCACAGAACTTTTAGAAACAGAATAATCAGTGTTGTAGTGGCTTGTTGTAGACTCTGGAAAACCAAAAAAGTGTATTACTTTTCAAAGTGCATTTTTTAAAAAGTGAAATTCAACACATGGGTTGCAAGATTTTTTATTTTTTTTTGGCTTGGACTTCCATTCACACTACTTGTAGCCTTGGAATTTGGATAGATTTTTTTTAACTGTTGCAACTCAAAAGATAATCCCATGTGCCCTGTAGATCTAAGCCAACTGAGAACATGCTAAGTTCAGTGAACCTCAGATGCAAAAGGGAAATGGTTTAGGAGGACGAAGCAATTGAAATCCGCCTGGGTAACCTTATTGTGAAGCAGCTTGCCTCTCTGCCTATGTGTCCCATTCAAAGAGCAGGCACAATAGCAACAACTCATATGGAATTTGTAAAGTTCACTGCATTTCTGATTCTGGTCAACTGTTACTTGCTTGCAGCCAATTGCACTATGCCACTGTGATTAAATTAGCACTTGAAAGGCTCTTAAGTTCCCGGCTGATCAGAGGCTTGGGACACACAGTTCCTGTAATCTTTTAAGAGGCCTGTGCTAGCAACTGCAGAGTGAGCCGAGATCTCTTATGTCATGTTCAACGTATGGGGATTCTTTGTAGTGCCTTGGTATCATCGTTGTGTGAGGTGCTTGATGGACAGCGAGTTAACTACACGAAAGCTGACAACAAAGAACCAGAGTTCAACACTCTCATTGTGGGGTTTTCATTTATTTATTATTATTTTTATTTAAAAAAAATAAAAACCAAGTTCAGAGACACCATATCTGCCATTTTCACACAGGGCAAGGCAGCCCCAGAACTTTGCTCACAAATTGTTCAGCAGATATGCCTTGCTGAATGTCGGAGGTGAATGGCAACAGAGGGGTGGTTGGGCAGGGAGAGAGAACCTCTTCCACTGACAGTAAGGAACAAGAAACAGTAGAAGGTTGACCAGACTTTTAAAACAGCACAGTGAGGCAGGTCAAGAGAATCTGGTTGCCAGCAGTGTGGTCAAATGCATTCCTTGCATCTAGCCTTTTCATAAGTATTGAAGCATGGACGAAACCTTCAGCAAATTTCCCCTCAATATATAATATTTCTCTCTCTCTCTCTCTCTCTCTCTCTCTCTCTCTCTCTCTCTCTCTCTCTCTCTCTGTTTCTATTTTATCTCATTGGAACCTCTGCTTTCTCTTACAAATTTGTCTTATGGTGGAGTTGTGGATCTGTTGAAATGTTCCTTGGAAGTTAATACCATTGTGCTCAACGCGTGTTATTTGCCTTTCATGTTACAGTCCTGTAGCCACATATCTAGGAATTAGCCCCATTGAACTCAGTGGGGCTTACTTCTGAGTTGACATGTAAAGGATTCCATTTAGGATTGCAATCAAAGGCAGGATCGGAAATAGCTACTTGCTTTGGGGTAGACTGACAGATATACCGGGAGTATGGCTAAGCTTTAGTTAATTTGGGTCATGATGTTTTTCACCCTTTGACCAGACAATATCAGGGATTGCATATATAGCTCTTTTCCTCCAAGCTGCAGAGCTTCCATGTGCTGTGTTTGTTGTCAGAAGCTCAGAGGCTACCTTGTTCTCCTACACCACCACCACCACAGTCGTCACGGATTGCCCTTATACATAATTGTAATAGGCTGCATCCTCCTTGAAGGCACTGTGGAGATTTAGTGTCTGTAGATATGTTTAGTGGCCATAATCCAACCAAGAGTTAAGTGAAATCAATAGGCATCCTTCAGAATGGCAAGCATTAAATAGTACCTTTAGCAACAAAGTGTTAAGATGATGAATTGGTGGTGGGGCGATTTTTAATGGATGGCACTAAGTTAAGGAACACTTTGTTTACATGTTGTGTTCTTTGGAGGTTATGTGTTGAGGTACGATGTTGTAGTTGTAATAAAAAAATGAAAAATATTTTTGTAAGAACAAGTGGGTAGTGTAGACTGGTTCTGCTCAGGGTTTCAACCACTCTATTATATTATCCCTCCTCCTGCCCCCTCTCCCTCTAGCCAGTCAACATTCTGTGTTCATTGGGCATGCTCTGGCCTCCTTGAGGTCTTCCTTCCTTCCTTCCTTCCTTCCTTCCTTCCTTCCTTCTTTTTTTGCACTTCTGCAAACCTTGAGGCTCCCCTGAGCATGCTGAAACTTCTCCTTTCTGCACAAATGGTCTTGTTCTGACTACATGATGGCAGAACACTTGGAAATTTGAGTTTGCTATTGGTATATTTTTTCAAAAAACTTTTTTCAAAAACAAAAACCGGTGTGGATTTTCACTGTGAAAAAATGTATTATATTGAGCTTTTGGTGCTATGTAAATATATTTAAATTAAGGAAGCATCCTTCTTTAATTGATTGACAATCTGGTACCCTCAAAATGTTGTTGGATTCCAATTCCCATCAGCCCCAGCCAGCATGGCCTATGGTCAGCGGAGCTGTAGTCCAACATCTGGAGAAACTTGATCTACACAAAGAGAAAGAGAAGGAGCTTCCACATCCTTTTTCTCTCTTTGTCCAATTTACTTAAAAATAAATAAATAAATACATCAACTGAACTTTGTGCTCAGGCTGTACTGAAGTCATGCTTCTGCATTTATTAACATTTTAAGGAGTGTTATTAAAACAGCCCTGAAGAGAATAATTATAAAAGCATGTTTGGAAGGATACGGGGGTGGGGCAATGTGAGGGAAGAATTAGGATTGGCAGCTTTTGCATTTGTACCCAGCATTGCCACCTCTTCGGCTTCATCCAATTACTGAGCTGTTTAGCTCTTCACATGGGCCATGTTTATTCCTTCCCTGTCCTCAGATATGAGCCTCATTAAGGCAAAATCTGACAAGTTCACACTCTGCCAAATGAGAACTCTGGAGTTCTTGCTCTATTTGGATACATCATCGGGTCATGGACTTTCAGTCAGATTTGAGAAGATGAACTGGCATAAAAATAATCTCCTAATGGTTCCCCTCTTCATATACTTGGAGAATTTAAGAAAAGCAAGTCAGGGGGGGGGGAGCGCACATAAATATTCCCAGGCTCCAGAGAGTCTAGCAACACAATGGGGAGGAGGGGGGGGGGGGAGACGGAAATCCTCCATGTCAATCTGCCACAAAAGTATTTCAGTGACCTGGCAGTAAATTGCTACAGCAATTTTGTGACAAGTGTGGGAATGGATGCGCGAATGATTTGCTCTATATTCTTCACATTTCTGACATGCCGAAATGTCATGAGTAGCAAACAGCTACTAATACACTCTTTTGATAGTCAAAGATTCCATTGTTCCACCTCTGGTGTGCTTCATTCTCCAGGAACGTTGAGGAAAGTGGTACACACAGCTTCCTGATAGACCCTCAAAATGCTCAGCTATAGGGAGAGAGAGCTCACTTCTGGGTTCCCTTCCATCTCTTCACATCACCACCAGTTAGTGTCCCCCCCCTGTACTTAACCCCTATTCCCTTCACAGAAATACTATTTGTCAATCTCTCTTCCCAGGGAACTCTGGGAATTGTAGCTCTGAGAGAGGAATAGGGGTCTCAGTTAAGCCACAGAGGCTAGGGCTTGCCGATCAGAAGGTCAGCGGTTTGAATCCCCACAACGGGGTGAGCTCCAGTTGCTCAGTCCCTGCTCCTGCCAATCTAGCAGTTTGAAAGCACAAAGTAGATAAATAGGTACCACTCTAGTGGGGAAGGTAAACAGTGTTTCCGTGTGGTGATCTGGTTTGCCAGAAGCGGCTTTGTCATGCTGGCCACATGACCCGGAAGCTGTACGCCGGCTCCCTCGGCCAATAAAGTGAGATGAGCGCCACAACCCCAGAGTCGTCCATGACTGGACCTAATGTTCAGGGGTCCCTTTACCTTTACCTTTACCAACCCACAGCACACTTAACAAACTACACTTTCCAGGATTGGGGGGGGGGGAGGGAATCCATGACTGTCTGATGTGGTATGATAAATGTATAGTGCAGATGGGTATAGTGCAGATCTGCTCTGCTATAGTTCTGTATTACATTTTATACTAATAGTGGGGTAGGAGAACTGAAAATAATATCAATATATCTCACATCTGGCAACCAATGCGTCCCTTTGGTTTCCGATAGTACATGGGTAGACGAGTCTAAAAAAAAGCCTGGGACACAAATTTCCATGCCCCTCTAGAAGCTATGGTTGCTCATTTACCAGAAGTAATGTAGTTAGCATTAACTCAGGAAGTGTATACTCGACTCTGGCCAAACTAAGCCTCATATGAGGCTCTATGAAAACAAACAAAACTGGATTCATGAAGGATGAGGCTGTCTGCTGATGGGGGGCACCTGAGGAAATGGTGCTGTTGTACCAGGCATCTGGTTGGTGTTGGGAGCCAGAGTCAAGTGCAGGACAGCAATAAAAACACAGCGTAGGTGACGTAAACTCTTTATTCAAAGCAACCAAAACAGACCAGACCTAGTAATCCCAGGAAGTCTTCCCAGTAGGTCTTGCCACAATGAAGCAGCTGCGACAACTGAAGGTGCCCTCTTCCCATAGCTCCCTAAATCCCCTCCTCTCTGGGATTTCCCTCCCCCCCAAGCAGTTGTATTCTGTGTCTGGGCACAACCAATCTCTGTCTGCCCTTTTCATTTCTCTGTGTGTTCCAGGAGACCAGCGGGGAGGGGAGCTGTTTGCAACAGGAGGGGGAGACCCCTTGGATTCTTCAGCCTCTTGCTTCATTGCTGCCTCTTGGCCCCCTCCGCCTCCAGCCTCCACTTCTGCTTCTGAGTCCACACTGCTCTCTGCCCAAGCCTCTTCCTGCTCACTAAATCCTGTTGCCCCTTCAGTTTCTGAGACCACCACCTCCCAGTCTGCTCCCTGACCACTCATCATTGTCCCACCACCAATCCCCGGCTTCTGAGCCTTCTTCCCTTGGGTGTTCCCCAGCTGGTGCCTCCCACCACTTCTCTGCATTCAGCCAGTCCGTAAGAGCTGGCCACCATGTGGAGGAGATGATTGCCGACATAAGCCTTTGGCCTGATCCAGCAAAGCTCTTTCTATGTTCTTCTGAAAGTTTAGTGCAGTCACATATATCAACTTGTTTAATACAGCAGGTGTATTTGAACCATGCTGATTTTGCATCTGTGCATCTCTACAAGCTGCTTTCCACATTAATTATAGTGTTAATAGCACCATGTCCTCTTCAGCACTGCTACTGCGGTTCCTTTCTCTTCCTGGTCCACATCAGAGCCTTTGTAAGGAGAGCAAACAACACAGTGTCATCTCTTGGTTCCATCAGCATGCCTTAGCTGTATGGATGCTTTTGACTAGACAACTTATTAAAGGTCTTGGCAGAAGGCTGCTACTTCTATTTGTACTTCACATGCTTACCAATGCTGCACACATTTATCTCTCCTAAACCTGTTCAGACATGACACAGAAAGTAAATGCTCTCTTTCATGTCACCAGGGATGGATGTCATCCCTTGAAACGTCTGCATTTTCAAGCAATGAATTCTGCATTACTGACACACAATAAAACTCCCACTCTGTTAAGGCTCAGTCACGTTGCTTGTCAACTCTCAAGCTCAAATTGAGCTGAAGCACCTACAACTGGACAACTGACAATTCCTTTGAATTTGGTAAGGGGGGGGGAATCTCTTCTATTGATCTTAAAAGGGAGAAAATGACAAGGTGTGAATTATTCCAACAGAAATGATCCAGGAGATAAAGCAAGCTGGCCTGTTGGACTTTAAGGAGATCTTAAATATTGGGGTGGTGAATTTGTCAATTCTGGTTTCTCTTAGTTTCTATATTTTCCAGTCATACTGTGTAACTTGCCCCTTAAAGATAAATAATGTGGATCTCTGATTCTGCTAGGTTCTGAGCCTTGGTTTGTAGTGAATTAATCTGACAGAGTCCGGCTACATGTTACATGTTCAGGCAGTGGACAGAGGGTTGATGATAGGTAAACACACAGACTAGTAGGAGATGCTACTTTCCCCTTCCATTGTTAATCTCTGCCTTTTCTCTCTGCTAAATGGCTAATTCCCCTCTTCTCAACATCTAAGCAAAATTACCCACCAAGCAGAGAGAGATCAGGTCTATATAGTATGTCAAAACACACACACACACACACACACACACATTTGTGGCATAAAGTCACCTTGTGCATCAAGCTGTGATGAAACTTCAAGCCGTTTTGTCTTCTGACCAAATCATAAAAGCTGCCACAGCCTGTGCATATGGGTTCTGCCTTCAGTCTCCTCAGCCTTAACATTTTGCAGAGCTGAAGATGGATTCACAAGACCTTAGTCAGCTGAAATTCCCATTGAGTGTCTGTTCTCGTACAGCCACTGCCTCGCATGCCAGCGCTACCTGTCAATTGAAGGCAAAGCTTACATGCGACAATCACAATGTGAACTGCTCATGTGAATCCAGCCTTAGCAAAATATCCTACGCACTTTCCTCCCTACTGATGCTGCCTCTTTGCTTGTGAGTGTCCAGCATTTTACAAACTGGCAGCGTGTGCAGAATATCGTGCAGTGAGGGCTGAAACAATTCCAAATCGTCATGTTTTCTCCTCCCCCTCTTTCTTTCTCTTCCTCCCGCTTTCTTCTTGTTAATTTTGACAGCCACTCCCATTATATTCGCTTTGAAAGGTATGTGAGTTGGCAGGATGCCAGACTCCAGTGTCAAACGTACAAGGAATGTTGCAGGCTCCTTAGCTAGCACAGCCAAAAATAAAATAAAATTTAAAAATATCTTGTGCTTTTGCTACCCATTTCCCACTCCTTGCTCCCACCATTTTCCCTTTCTATGAAGGGATCCACAAATTCGTTGCTAATTAAAATGTCGCAGTTACAGTTCTTCACAATGTTAGCTCTGATATTTATATAGAGTCCCCCTATTTAGCTTCAACAGCTAATAAGCAAAGATAGAGTGTAGCTGTCAGCGCACACACAGAAAGTCGTAAGAAACTTCATTGAGCTTGCTTTAAATTGCTATGCACCCCGGTATCTCTCTTACAGCCATGCTTGCTGGGTTTTCGCCGAGTGTCCTGATGCACAAACTGGGTTTATCTGCCATTTCTCCATCAAATATTGAGGCATTATTGGTAATTTTGTGGAGATGCCTTAATTCCCTGGCGAACTAGAAAAGGATAGCGGACCAAACCCAAGCGGTTTCAGTTGTGGAAAAGGACAGTTCCATAGAGGTCTCCAGACGTTGCTGGACTACAATTCCCATCAACCCTGGCCATTGGTCAGGCTACCTGAAGCTGATGAGAAAGCACTGTTTCAGGTGCGTGGCAATGAGAAGCAAGGCTTTCTCTGTGGTGGCCCCCTTCCTGTCAAGCAAAACCTATCTGGCTAACTAAAACAACAAACACCATTCAGCCAACCATTCTCTGGCCTCTGGGCCATATTTGACTTTTTGGGTGGGGTTTCCACACACACACACATGGTGTGTGTGTGTGTGTGTGTGTTGTTGTTGTTGTTGTTCAGTCGTGTCCGACTCTTCGTGACCCCATGGACCAGAGCACGCCAGGCACGCCTATCCTTCACTGTCTCTCGCAGTTTGGCCAAACTCATGCCAGTTGCTTCGAGAACACTGTCCAACCATCTCATCCTCTGTCGTCCCCTTCTCCTTGTGCCCTCCATCTTTCCCAACATCAGGGTCTTTTCTAGGGAGTCTTCTCTTCTCATGAGGTGGCCAAAGTACTGGAGCCTCAACTTCAGGATCTGTCCTTCTAGTGAGCACTCAGGGCCGATTTCTTTGAGAATGGATAGGTTTGATCTTCTTGCAGTCCATGGGACTCTCAAGAGTCTCCTCCAGCACCATAATTCAAAAGCATCAATTCTTCGGCGATCAGCCTTCTTGATAGTCCAGCTCTCACTTCCGTACATTACTACTGGGAAAACCATAGCTTTAACTATACAGACCTTTGTCGGCAAGGTGATGTCTTTGCTTTTTAAGATGCTGTCTAGGTTTGTCATTGCTTTTCTCCCAAGAAGCAGGCGTCTTCTAATTTCGTGACTGCTGTCACCATCTGCAGTGATGATGGAACCCAAGAAAGTAAAATCTCTCACTGCCTCCATTTCTTCCCCTTCTATTTGCCAGGAGGTGATGGGACCAGTGGCCATGATCTTAGTTTTTTTGATGTTGAGCTTCAGACCATATTTTGCGCTCTCCTCTTTCACCCTCATTAAAAGGTTCTTTAATTCCTCCTCACTTTCTGCCATCAAGGTAGTATCATCAGCATATCTGAGGTTGTTGATATTTTTTTCCGGCAATCTTAATTCCGGTTTGGGATTCATCCAGTCCAGCCTTTCGCATGATGAATTCTGCATATAAGTTAAATAAGCAGGGAGACAATATACAGCCTTGTCGTACTCCTTTCCCAATTTTGAACCAATCAGTTGTTCCATATCCAGTTCTAACTGTAGCTTCTTGTCCCACATAGAGATTTCTCAGGAGACAATTGAGGTGATCCGGCACTCCCATTTCTTTAAGAACTTGCCATAGTTTGCTGTGGTCGACACAGTCAAATGCTTTTGCGTAGTCAATGAAGCAGAAGTAGATGTTTTTCTGGAACTCTCTAGCTTTTTCCATAATCCAACGCATGTTTGCAATTTGGTCTCTGGTTCCTCTGCCCCTTCGAAATCCAGCTTGCACTTCTGGGAGTTCTCTGTCCACATACTGCTTAAGCCTGCCTTGTAGAATTTTAAGCATAACTTTGCTAGCGTGTGAAATGAGCGCAATTGTGCGGTAGTTGGAGCATTCTTTGGCACTGCCCTTCTTTGGGATTGGGATGTAGACTGATCTTCTTGTGTGTGTGTACACTTATATAAACATTGAAATTAACCCCAGCCTGTTGATACCTCTCCCTTTTGTGTGGATGGTGCAGGTTTGACAATGTAAGGCTAATGGAAAACAATATAATATCCATGTTTTATTTTTAAAAACACACACCAAACAAATAAGGTTTTTGTGTTAATAAATTTCTGCCATGAACATCCTGAGGAGCGAGAGGGGGAAAGTAAACAAAGCTAGATCATGTGGGTTCTCTCCCCCCCTCCCCCCGTATTTTATACTTTTTGCTTTCTGCTAGTGAAATAGAATATAGGCTTCACTAGACTTTTCTTCAGCCGTATCAGCTGCCTTTAACTCCCTAGGAGAAAAATCATCCACCTTATCTAAAATAGCTGGTCGATGATACAAGCCATTTTTAAACGCTGGGAGTCTCTCTTCCTCCTCCCCCCCCCCCGCCTCCATGTCTCAGGTAAAGTTTACAATTCGGTAAATAATGTGGGAGGGTTTCAACCTAGGCTTTCTGACAAGGGCACAGGCGTATGGATTTATCCAGACCTTTAAAGCTGCCAATAAGAACATTTAGAGTTTATCACAGAAAACCGTAGTCTCATGAAAAGGGATTAGATAAGGGCATAATGCTAGGAGCCAAAGTCGAGTTTCAGATTCTGACAGGCCCCTCTTCTGTAAGATCACCCCATGCTGAAGATGCGAGGGAAACCAAGCATCCTTGAACAGCCATTTTAACTGGGATGAGGGTCAGGTCAGGAAAGAGTGATGAAAGCCAGAGCATACAAGCATGGCTGAGTCTCTTCAGTGCGAGCCACAGGCTTGGCAGACAGTGCCTCACTGAAGAATTAGATCATGAAATGTGGGGATATATATGTATATGTTTATTTATACCCTGTCTTTCCCTCTGATTGGCCTTTGCTGGAGCACTTGGCGCTTTGGCTACTGCTGAAGGGACTGCATACTTTTCAACATTTCTCCAATGAAAATAGGGATATCCTATTTAATAATAATATTTATACCCCACCAATCTGAATGGGTTGCCCCAGCCACTCTGGGAGTCTTTCAGTATATATAAAGACATTAAAAAAATTAAACATTAAAATAACTATAAATCTGAAGGCAGCCCCATATAGATAAGTTATCTCCTTGGCCTGGGGGTTGCATAGCTGACTGTAGTCTTAGGTACCGTGAGCTGACCGCCTCAGGCAGCATATGCTAGGAGGAATCCCAGCCCCCTGATTGTTTGCCAGTATTTAAGTACGATTCAACTGCCACTGGAGCTTCTGTCTGTGGAAATTGAAGGGTGCCATCTTGATCTTTGCCTCAGGCAGCAAAATGTCTTGGGCCGGACCTGCTCTCAATGACTTGGTAGGAGACCACTGGAAACACCATGAAACACATTTTACATTTATTTTTAAAGAAAGGACAAGAGGATATAAATGAAATAAAAATTTCCTTTTGAATGTGTGGGTATCTGTTTCCTTGTGTCCAACCCGCTCCAGAGACTTAACTACCCCCTTAGGCTGGTCACCAGAATGAATTCTGCTGCCAATAGGCAAAGTAATGCGTCATAAATGGGATACCAACGATGGTAGCTCTTTGTACCCATTCATTGCTCATTACATTTGCTTCAGAATGAGGGACAATGGAACCCAACAAGCCCATTTGACTTGCATGTTAAAAATTCATTCTGAAACAAATGCACACCTCTGAAACCCTCATCAACCCCTCCTTACATGTATCCCAGGAACGGTATGTCACTCTACTAGTGCAAAACTTTTAGATATTCCACTACTTGGGGCTTCAGGGCGTTGTTTTCAGGGAGCATTGCTGCATAATTCAGCTGAATGGCAGTGTGCGAATGGCATTATTTATAAACCGTGCATTTAAAACCCTCCAGTTCTTGAGTAACTTAATGATGTAAATTAGGAGTCCAGGTTTTTTGGTTTCTTAGTGCTGTCTCTTCTCACAAAATCAGCAGACAGAAATTCTAGCATTGCTCTCCAGTCAATTAGCAGCATGGGAGTTGGCTAGGAAGCGTCTTGCAGTTTTTCATGAGCTCTGCTGGAAAGACCAAATCTATATCTCAGGTAAGAATCAAAGGCAATCCCATGAGTTTGAGGAATGTTCTGTCTGCTACAGAATCTTTGCTTGTCTTATTAAATAGTTTTACAAACACTTTCTACATTGGGGAAAGCCATTTCTCACAACACCTGAATTTTCCCAGTTAAAAATGCGAAAGTAGAGTGCTTCGACAACCACGCAAAACGAAGCATAGAGTCACGTGTGTGTATCCATCCCTGACACTTGAGGTGGGGTTTTCCAATAAATATTGCAATAGAGCCTGGCCTTGTGAATGGACAGAATACATTATGGCTGCCATCCGTCTGAAATTTTCTGGACATAACCCTAATACTGCAGTCAGCAGCTAAATGAATCTGGTGAATTTGCCAAAAAAAAAAAAAAAGGCTCAGCAACTTTGTCCCAAAACCTTTGTGTCTGGGTTTTCACTGTTTGAAATATGGCAACCCTAGGATATATGGTATGCATGGATAGAGTCACTCTCTCCAAGAGAACCAGTTTTGAAGCTTGAAATCCCTTGTAGTGGTCTGTGGCCCATAGGCTGATAGACCAGGCACCCATTCATAGAAGACTGTGACCTGTCCCTTGTCATTCATGATTAGGTTACCCTGCGTAGGACTTCCTATGAAGGTGGTCTGCCACTGCAGAGTGCTGCTGCCTGATCGTTTGTGGCTTTCCACCTATCTTAACACACCCGCATCAGTTTGTTTCTGGCCTAATTCACAAATCCTGATTATTTAGGGAACTCCTGGCCCTTCACATTTGATCTCCTAATGAGGCCCTGCTAAAACGTCAATGTTGTATAGAGGCTATGTTGACCTCCATTAGAAGCAGAGGGAGTAGATCCAGTTATTTGGACTTAAGTCTCAATGACATTAATGGGGCAAGTTAGCCACAACTTTTCTGAAGTCCCATTGATTTGAATGGGAATGGAGTTCAAACTGTCTTAAGCTGGGTCTAAATGGGAGTTAAGCTCACCACTGAGCTCAATGGCCTGATTCAGTATAAGGCAGCTTAGCCTGGATCCAACCCAATATATTTTCTGGTGAGGCCCAGCTGCTTAGAATGCATTCATTGGGAGGGTCACACCTTATTTCACAGGCAAGTTAAGACTCCTTGTGCCTTTGTAAAATTAATCAGATTTACGGGATGGTTAGTCTCTGCTGTTCTATGATACCCCCCCCCCCAGCCGATTTTGTTAGTGTTGATTTTAAATGTATATACCACTTTGATCATGTTACTGAATAGCAGTTGGATCCACCACAAAGTCCCTCTCTCCATAAGCTAGAACTGGTCAGGTGGCCATGAACAATTGTGGTAGGCCTCAAGGTCTTGGGTTGATACTAAAGCTGTTTCTGTAACACCACACTCTGCCTTATCTGCATTTTCAAATGTCCCTGGAGATACTCGCACAATGTGATGTTGTGGGATAATTAAGCTAAGCAAGAACTTTGGGCAGGCTGTGATGGGTACCTGTTTTCTGAAAGGGCAGGAGATGGAAACCTTCAGAAGTCAATGATCTCCAGCTGTGATGCTAATGAACTAGACTGGGGTTGATTCACTGGAAGGCATATTGGGAAGAAACACAATGTGCGTCAATGGCAACTGCTGAGTCATCTGGCTGAGTCATCTCCATACACAAACAACATGGAAAGGATTGCAACTGAAGTGGAAGCAATTCTTTCAAGTGGGCATTACTGATGTATTTGACCATGCGGAGCTAATTTTGGAGCAGGGACCAAGGAATCCTTTGAGAAAGTGGACAGTGTGTCCATGATCCTTAGGACCTGATTCTGCAGCCACTGAGAATGGGAGCTATAACCTGGGAATTCCCTGGTTCCGAGCTTGCTTTGGCCATAAACTCTCCTAACAAGCAGTTTCTTGACCTGCTCCTTCCTTCTCCATTCACAGGATTGACAATAACATAGCCTTCCAAGTCAGATAAAGCATGTGCATGATCTAAAAAGTGGGATAAGCAGCATAATGTTGGTATGTGAAGTGCTCCTTCCACTCCATTCAATTTGCTTTCCAGAGTGTTCTGTTCCTCCAAAAGTCATTCAGGGTATGGCCACCCTCAGATCTCATTATGGGTTGGTTTGTTTTTCTTACATTTCTATCACACCTTTCCTCCAAGAAGCTTGATGTGGTGCATGATTTCCCCCTCTCGCAATTTTGTCTTCTCAACAACCCTGTGAGATCAGATAGGCTGAGAGACAGTGACTGGCTCAAGGTCACCCATAAAGCTTCATGCCTGAGGGTGGATTTGAACCCTGGTTCAGCACTTGAACCACTAAGCCACGCTGGCTTACAGACATGCCTACTATCACCCAGAGGTCCTTACAATGGGCAATCCCTCTCCCTCCTCGTACAACCCATCTGTCATCATGATGGGCATTTTGCTGGGGGTGGGGGTGGGGGAGAGAATCTCCCATGAACTTAATGAAGCTTCTCTGACATGTCTTTTGAGGATAGCAGTCCTTCCAATTATATGAAAAGCATTCACAGCTGTGAGTAATTTTTTTCTAATGAGACATCACCGAGATAATATAATATTTAGACATTGCATAAAATGCTGCTTCATAGGACTTCTGACAACTACACATCTCTCCACAAATAACGCACTACCATTTCAGCATCTCCTAGACATCTCTGTATATCTTTTGTCCTCAATGTTGTGGACTGTTTGAATATATATATGGAATTCATTTGAGAGTCCTGTCCTGAAGGTATGGTAAATCTTCTAAGGCTCAAATTAGAAAGAAGAGGGAAGGAATTAATCAACAATTAATATATGGATGGCATGTCCAGTAAACAAGATTTTCTGTAATGAGATTAGCCTCAGACAGGATAAACCACTTGATGAGTTCATAGAGGTCTGACACAACCCTGAAATGATGGTGGAGGGGGGAGAGTGTTGGAATAAACAGCAAAAACAAGACTCTTAAGCTGCAGTTCACTCACCTGGCAATAAGCCTCATCAGACTCAGTTGGTCTTACTTCTGAGTAAATATGCTTTGGATCACCCTATAATTTTTTTAATAATAGTTTTTATTAAGGTTTTTTTGTGTTACAAAGGAAATGGATAAACAGAGAGTGGTACATCTATTGTCTCCATTTTCAATTAATAGGCTTTTTCACAGTTCATTTACGTTTGGTGAGAGAGACTTTTGTCATAGACATCTTGCACTTGGGGGAGAGGAGACATCACGAGCCCCCTGCAGCCTCCCCTGCTGCCAGGTTTCAATGAAACCACAGAGGGAGACAGGAGATCTCCCCCATGGGGCTTTTTTCAGATCAGGAACCACAGGCAGGCTGCAGGCAAATGCTCACTGGCAGGGGCACTGAATATAGGGGGTGAAGAGAGCTTCAGTCCCCTCAATATTTTGGGACAGGGGGCTTAGCCCCCCCAATATTGAGGGGGCTGCCACCCCCTGCTGTGCCCCATCCCCCCACTGCTGGGTGGGACATGTAAGGGTGAACATTACCCAATGTGCACCCCATCCCTCTCCCCCCACCGAGTGAGTGCTCCCAAGCATTCGGCAGGACGTGTGAGGGTGAACATCACACTCGGTGCACCCCTTCCCCCACATACCGCAGCCCCTCTCCGCTACTCAAGTTAGGCTTGACCTGGGGATGGAGCAGTCATGGTGGGGTGCCTCGTGTGCCGCAGCCTCTCTCTTCCCCTGGGTCAAGCTTGACCCAGGGATGGAGCTGCCATGGCTGGCAGCCTCTCTCTGCTGCAGTGGAGCTGTGCATGGTGTAGCCAGCCCAGTTGAGGAGAGGGGCAGTAGCTCTTTACCACCAACTCTCCACTCCAAGGAAGTTTTCTCAGCAGCTTCCTCACATGCTGGAAGCCAGACTTTAATGGGAGCCTGTTTTTTGGGGGGGGGGGACCTGGTTGTGCCTCTTCCAGAAAATGTGCCCAGCGGATGGCGGGCAGAATGGGTCTGGCCAGGTTGAGGGGGCATTATGAGTGTGATGTCATGCATACGTGATGCGTGTTGGGCGCAACTTGGGAGCCCCTGCTCACTACCCTCAGTAAGCTCAAGATGCGGCACCCACCAAAACGCAAAAGAAATTCTCAAGTGTCCCCACAATGAGACATTAAAATGGACGCCCTTTCGCATTGGACGAAAACGCTGGAGAAATTGGAAGGCGGGTTTGGGCCCAGCACCTGTCGCAGCAACTATCTGGGTCACTTGTGACGCTGTCTGCTCGCATTAGTCACCTGCATGGATATCTCAAGGCCGACTCATAACATACGAATCGGCCCTCTGACAACAGACCTTCAGATTTCTGCAACCGTAAAGCAACATCTGAAGCAGAGAGAGGCTTAGAGCTATTTGCTTCCTCCACACTCCCGAAATCCAGTCCTCCTGATCTCTCACTTCAGCGCTTGGCTCGTCGGTTAGTTCAGCGTCTCCAAATGCCATCATGTCAAAAAGGGACCATTCACCCGTAACTAATTAGCATGGCAATTTGGCATTCGCTCCTCACATTACATCTCACATTGTACGCACCATTATCCTTGCGAATCCAGCTGGCACAGGAAGTTTCAGTTTTAACTTTATGAAGGAATGCATTTTGTCTCCGAATGCATCATCCATAAGTCCCCCTAGTTAAGTTCCTGTCTTGGGAATGGCGCCGCCGTCTCACAGAGAGAAGGGCCTATTCCCAGAACATCCTCGTCACAGCAATACATCCAGCATATTTATTGCATTGCTTGTGTGTTTGTGTGCATGCGCAAAAAGAAGACAATTCGATGGTTGCGTTTCATGCCTACTAAATAAAGGCCAGGCAACAGAGTGAATCAATGCTCTGGAATGTCAAACGAACAAACAGTGCTTGATTTAAATTTGTGGCTACACTGCTTAAGTGCTGTAATGATAGAGAGCTGAGCTACACAACTCATTAACCCATTTGTAAATAGAAGACTCTTATTGGGCTTGTGTGGAATCATAATGAAAAGCGGGGAAATGCTCTCTGATATGGTAAAGAGAGACTTCTTTGCTAATGCAATCCTCTGTGGAAACATAAATTCTGATTCCACAACAAACAGATTAATGAACTAGGGCAAACATCTCCATATTACTGCTTAAACCCTCATTCTTCTGCCCAGCTTTGGCTGAAAAAGAAATGCATGCGAAAGGAAACCTATTTTCTCTGCTGACAATGCCTTTGCTTGTTCGGTCTACATTATGTCGGTATTTCAGGCTGCACCTTGTTGCTTTCTACTGTCCACTTTCCTTGCACTTTGGAGGTCACCATTCAGCAGCATGGTGTGATAACTTCATTACCCTACCTTTTAACCCCTAATCTATACCAAGGGTAGTCAATGTATTGCCCCCCAGTGGTCATTGAGCTACAACTCCCATTATTCCAAACTATAGGCCATAGGATATTTTTTTTTTTTTACTATATCCCCCATTATCGCTAACCAAGGGTCTAACCTGGAGCTCATGAGAAGTGGTTTCCAACACCTGGAGGGCAGCATATTGACTATCCCTGATCTATACCGAAGGACCACTTTAATGTTTTTTGATCTGGATGTATTTATCACACTTGTTTCTTGCCTTTGCTCGAGAAGTTTAGGGTGGCATACATTGGATTGGCTCACTTTATCATCACACCCAACTTGTGAAGTGGGTTAGACAGAGAAATAGCTGCTAGCTGATCTCCCTGGTCCCAGTGCAATGCTCTGTTCATTACAACGGGTTTGCAAGATCTAACTGTTAGCAAAGTCACTTGCAGTCCAGAGAGAAAATAAATCTTAATAATACTTTCCTGAGGAAACTGAACCAAAACACAGAGGTTTTCTCTTTCTTACCTTAGGGTTTGTACATAGCAAGGAGACATTCAACCAAACATGCAAAGAAAAGTTCCCTCAAGACTACACACCCAATCAGGACATGTGTTACCTCAAAACTAAGTCCCATTGAGTTCTGTGGGACTGACTCCCTTATCCTACCAGTAGATCCCAATTTACCCTCTGCCCAGAATGACATTTCCCAGCAAGCTCTGCTATGAACGTTTTCTCTGGCCTGGAGGAAGGAAGCTACCATCCTTATGAGAAAGAGGGTGGAATGAAGGAGAGATGAGAGAGAGAGAGAGAGAGAGAGAAGAGAACAGCCTGAAAGCAGGTCTGCGAAGGCTACTAAAGCACAAGTTGGAGTGGAGGACAGTTATTAACAGACTGAAAACCAAGGTAGCTCTGTGATTGTACACAAACCAAGTGTGTCAGAAAAGCTCTGGGAGAGAAAGGCCTAATATGTTCCTGAACTTGGCAAGGCCTACCCGGACCGTCCGTATCATGAGGGAGAGTGAAATGCCAGCCTTGGGCAGTTGGATTTTGATGTCATGAAAGGGCAGCACATTTTTAACCTGCTTGATTTATTATTACTGTATTTTTACTCCCAGGGAGAGGCACTTGAGGAATTTTCTGCCTCAGGTGCCAAAATGAGTTGAGCAGCTTACACACCTTGACTTGGAGGGGACATTTGCTGTTCAACCTCAGACAGCAAAATGTCTTGGGCTGGAAGAGGCATGACTTCAAGCTGCCAGTTAATCACCGCCTGTATATGTGGATGTCAGGAAACAGAAGATATTTACCAGTCACTTTGAGATGTTCTATTTATACACTGCAGAGAGCTGCTGTTGTCTTGGTCCCTAGTTTATAGATTCCACTGCTGCTGGGGATGACTTGAACAAAACCTGCAATTTCCAGAGAAATCAAAATGTGTGTGCCACTCAGGGTCGTCTTAAGCATATCCAGCGCCGTGGTGCAAAGATCCCTCCTGCGGCGGCCCCCGTTTCCCAGAGTTGTTGACCTTTTCCCAAGCCTTTGTGGGGATTGCTCTCCTCCCGCGGAGGCTTGGGAAGGAAATTGCACGCCCGCCAGCCATATAGTTGACGGGGCGCATCTTCCATCCTAAGCCTCTGCAGGCATCACTCTCCTCCCACAGAGGCTTGGGAGGCAAGCTGCATGCCCGCCAGCCATATGGTTGACGGGGCACAGCTGGTGGGCATGCAGGGAAAGGGGCGGCCGCTGGCAAAGCCGCACAGCTCCCCCACTCGCTGGGGCGCCCCTGAGAGGCCAGCGCCCTGGTGCAATGCGCCAGTAAGCCCAATAGGAAAGATGGCTCTGGTGCCACTTACAATATTGCATTGTGGCACAGAAACTTAGGGTAGTATTCAACTAAGTTTTACTTGGAGCAGGCCCTACAAATTTCAGTGGGTCTGCTCTGAGTAATATTGCACTGGATGCTACTCCCAAGAAAAAAAAAAACTTTGCTAAAACAAACACTGTCTTCTATATCCAGTGTTTCTGATAGCACAAAGTCTTGAGGAGCTGTAGTTGAGTTATAGGTAGTGTTCTGCCTCCATGGCTGGAGTCAGTATGTCTTCTCTACACCAGCTGCTGAGGACAGTGCTGTTGTGGTCATGTCCTCTCCATGAACAATCTGTAGGCCTCTGGTTGACCACTGTCAGAACAGAATACTAAGCTAGATGGGCCTTCAGCTGATCCAGCAAGGTTGTTCTTATGTTCATAAACAATAAACTTCCACGGCAGCTCAGCTTCCTTAATCTGATAATGGGACTTATACACTTGGAGTGGGCACTCAACTTTATTTTAACATGTTCTAGATCACTGGTCTTGAACTAGTGGGTTGTGGCCTACTAGTGGGTCATGACCTGATACAAGGTGGATCGCAACAGGAGCACTTCCACCATGCAAATATATGATAAAAGATTAAGAAATGGCATACCCTCCAACATTTCTCTGATGAAAATAGGGACATCCTAAGGAAAGGTAGGACATCCCAGGATCAAATCAGAAACCAGGGCGCCTTCTGTACATCTGGGACTGTCCCTGGAAAATAAGGACACTTGGAGGGTCTGAAAAGGGTCCTGGAATGGATAAAGTTGATAATAGCTGTTCTAGATTGTACGTTTGTAATTACCTATGGCTAATTTTATGCTGTGAACTGCCCTGGCATTGTCAGATGAAGGTTGGTATACAAATTTAATCAATAAAATAAATCAATGGAATGTGTGCATTTATTTTCGAAATACTGCTCTTCTCCTCCAAAACGAAAGCAAGGGGCTAGATTATATCTTGCAAATCTCTGCTTTCTTCTGTTCGCCAAAGAGTTGTTTGAGTGTCAGAGTACCTACGTAACTGGGGCTGTGCATATATTTGGACCGGGGCCATATCACGTAGCTAAACCAGAAGTTTGAGTGCCGAATGTATTTAGCAGAGGCTGTCTGTTTTCCTAGGTTTTGTATGCACCATTTTTGATGTGGCTTTCCGATCAACATGCCATGCATGTTCCAGCCCCTGCATGGAAGAAACAAAACGTCCCTGTCACTTGGTGTTGTTTGACTTTGCAAATGTAATTAGGCAACTACCTGATGTTGGTACATCGGGGCACCTCATGGAGTTTTTAATAGCGCTAAGTTATGAGTCGCTGTAGCATGGAGCTGAGTTGTAATTGTCACACTTTACTTTTGGCAGTGTATTAACTCCCGCCAGATTTCTAACTCCCAGAATGTAGGTGGTTGCCAAGTTAGGCCATCTGTAAACACTAACACTTGGTGAACTAACCAAATACACAGTTTGACTATATATTTTTTTCCAGGACACGAATAGATATTATCTCTGGGGATGCAAAAGAGAGAGAGAGCATAATCCAGCCAGAGTTAAATCTCATTGATTTTAACAACAGAAACTTAAAACACCTAATTAGCTCTTCCACCAAACTCATTGTTACTCTGAGAGTGCAAGTCTCACTCAGAAGCAAGTTGCTGTGAATTGAATGGGTCTTATTCCTCATTGCAACCTTAGACTGCAATCCTGAGCACATTTATCTAGGAATACGGATAGACCAAACTGTTAATTTGGATCTCTTTCAGTCCCCGCCTCTGTTAAATTCAGTTCTAGACATTTCCATATCTGATTTAAATACTTAAAAAAAAGCCCTCATGAACATTTAAGTGTGAATTTCTCCTAAAATACACAATTTTGCCTGATACACTTTTTTTTGCAAAACAATTTCGCTTACGATAATGCTTTTTAATGCACTATTTTCATCAACCTATGCATTTTTAGGCACACTTTGCCCTAGTATATGCTTTTTGGCACACATTACTTGGCTGAAGAACTGCATTGTTTTGTAAAATGAGAATTGGGTAGGTTTACTTTCACGCCTACCTGGGTCTGGTCTCGGTTGTAGGTAGTGGATCTTCTTTTGGATAACTATGCTTAGAAATAGATGGCAATGGATCACTCTCAGAGGTTAACGTGTGAGGTGAATCTACGTGAACCTTTTCTTCAAACCAGGCACTCTCTTTTGGAATATTTTGGAAGGATTGTCTTGGTTACAAACCTGTAGCAAATAAGCTGAATAAACAGGCATACTTTTTATGGCACAATCCTATACATGTCTACTCAAAAGTAAGCCCTATTGAGTTCAGTGGGGCTGACTCCTGAGTAAATGGGCACAGGGTTGCAGCCACAATCTATTGTGTCTGTACGATGATAGCATCCTCAGCTATGCTATCCATGTTCCAGTGTTACTATTTCATTTTCTGAGAAATGCCCACTATTTTCAGTGTTGAAGAGGCCACACACTGTGTGGGAGTGCCAGGAGTACTATATTTCTCTGTTGTAAAGATGATGATCAGTGGCTGATAATGTCCATCTTGAGACTGTAGCTGTTTGCAAGAATAATGTATGTCAAGCAAACCATTCACATTAAATAGACAGACCTCTGGAGTTTCGAACAGCAAAGGATTATTATGTACCCACCACTTCCTATGTGTGCATTAACCACACTTGGTGTGGGGGGCAGGGAGTTCATAAACCATGTAAGACAATGTGTGTGCCTGTGTGTATTAAGCAAAAATCACAGAATTGATTGAACGTACCAAATTGAACGTGCAAGTACATTTCAGTGAGAAATGTATGCTGTCTGCAGAAACATGGGAGCAGCAGACAAACACAGTTTAGAATACATGTCAAATATGAGGTCACCTGTGTGATCACCACATCTAGACAACATATCAAATGAAAATAAAGATATACAAAAAGGCAGTACATTGCTTCACATGGGCTTTGTGTGTGAGGGTAGCCTTCCTGTTGTTTGCTCCTGGGTAAAAAAAAAGAAAGAGATGGGGCAGGGTGATAAAACAAATTGTGCCTTCATGTGGAAGGGAAGGGAAGGAGAACATATATGTTGCTCTTTATTAATAGTGTTACCAACCCCCCCCCCAAAAAAAATAGCCCGATAGATTCTCATGCACTTACACAATTACATTCTGCACAGCAACAAATCACAATGTCACATTTTCCCTGGCATAGAATATTGCGCCTTGAATATTTCAGAAATGCAACAGAAGTGCTCCTGCAAAGAACAAATGGGTTATCTTTTCAGTATCGTCAGCTAACACCAGCTTTTTCTTTATAACCAAAGAGTGCAAGTAGCAGATCCAAAGGCAGTTTGGCACCTGTTATGGTTTGGATTTATTCTTTTAGACCAAAACGGTCTTATCTCCGGGCAAGACCATAATATGTGGAGTGAATCAGGATTACAGAAAGCACATCTCCAAGAGGAGTTCTTTGCACCATATGGTTGAGTCTCTTAAGTGTTTTGTAAAAACCGAAAAAAACAAAGCTTTCATGCACTGAACATGGTAATTCAAATGTTGGTGACGTCTCATCAAGGTAATTAAAAACTTCAGTGAGAAGTCACCAGTTGGATTGCCATGTTCAATGAAGAAACTTGTTGAGTTCCTAATGCTCAGCTGCATTGCGGACCAAGGACCATTTGCCCCATAAAGTCTTCTCTTACTTACAGAGTGATCCAAAGTCCCCTTAGACCAAGTGGGATGTGTGTGTGTGTGTTGAACAGAGGTTTCCTTCCACTCAACACAAGTGGCAGAGCTGCCTACAACTGGTTGCTGAGCAGCAGGCAGATCTCTCGAGATTTCTCGAAAGCCCTTAAGCA
The DNA here is from genome assembly GCF_009819535.1 of Lacerta agilis. Taxonomy (NCBI): domain Eukaryota; kingdom Metazoa; phylum Chordata; class Lepidosauria; order Squamata; family Lacertidae; genus Lacerta; species Lacerta agilis. The sequence continues at coordinate 21,663,291 of NC_046317.1, forward strand.
TTGTGTTCCAGGAGTGGGGCAAAGCTGGCCAGGGATCTCGTAGATTTGCTGCCTCTGCAAAGTGGTTGGACCAATAGCACAACCCAGGAGACAACTCTATGAAACAGATATGCTTTTTTCCCCAAAAGCCTACAGGAAACCCTTTAACGATTGAGCCAGTTCCCAAACTGAGTCAAGGAGAACCACAACCAATGAGAAATGAATGGCTATTTATTGAGGCTGGGTGGGTGGAGAGGGAATTGTGGGAAATAATGTTGTTTATGGAAGTGGCCTCGTTCGCTCTGTTGTGTTGTTCCTTGTGACTTGAGAGGTGTCTTCTCGTTTGTCCCTGGGCTCTCAAGCAACATTTTTAATTACAAAGGAGAGACGAATTGGTGAGACCCGTTATTGCTTGTTCTTGGCAAAGTGTACGCAGCTTCAGTGAATTGCTGTTGGGAGCCACAGGAGGGAGGGACGAAGGATTTAAACCTGGGAAGCATGGAAGGATTAAGTGTAGGAAACAGCGGGAATAAATGTTACGAGAAAAGGACTGACACAGGCTTGCATTTTCTTGGTCGGAAAACAAGTGCACAAGAGGAACATAGCCTTCAAAGAACTATTTGATGGGGGAGGGTCAGGTTTTAATTTGGGGGGGCTGCAATGACTGGCATGGTACAGCATTATTTATGGCATGTGACTGCTTGTGATGGTGACTGGTGGAAAGGAAAACAGTCCGCCTACATACTACCGCTGCAGCAAATGGCTTTTGTTTATTTCAGTGACTGGGTTGTTCACCTAGTAAAGGGAGCTTTTTTGAGTTGATTAATGTGCCTTTCCACCAATTAGGCTGTAATCCAAAGGGGGTTCAGCACCATATCCTAAGCCCGGCTCTTACCAGCAGGGGAGAGAACTGAATTCCTGTGGGTTTCCCACCTCCAAGAATTTCCCTTCCACTAGAATGATAGAAGAAGCTCAAGTAAGGGCTTGGCAACACCTCCATTTGATCTGCTTTCCTTCAGGGAAACTGAGTTTACTTCTGAATCAGACCAAAGAGCAAGCAGGTTTCCTGCAGAATGCTGTTTGGTAAAGAATTGCCTGTCTAGTGATAAAAAAGACTTGTCTTGTCATGATATGACATGACATGACCGGCCCTGTTATGACATGACCTGACCTGACCTGTCATGACCTGACATTACCTGTCAAATGCAAAACAAAAACACAACAGAGGGCGTAGATTCAGGTATGTAGCTGTGTTGGTCTGACACAGTCGAATATAAAATTTTTTTTAAAAAATTATGTCCAGTATCACCTTAGAGACCAACTAAGTTTTGTTCATGGTATAATCTTCGTGTGCATGCACACTTCTTCAGTGTATCTGACGAAGTGTACATGCACACAAAAGCTTATACAGTACCAAGAACAAACTTAGTTGGTCTCTAAGGTGATACTGGACATATTTTTATTATTATTTATATTTCGATAACAGAGGATGAACGTCCTAGAGTGGCAAAAAACAGGAATGAGGGCAAAACTCTTTTAAACTGCTCTGACTTGCCCTGGGATGATTGTCTGGATGCAAAGAGCAGAATGGGGCCTCCGCTGCCCTCCCCCACAGCTGATAGGCTGGGCAGTCAGTTCCTGCAGTGGTGCTGGAGGGGGGAAAGGGGACATTCCTAGATCCAATCGGATGCTGGGGTGAGCTTTGTGAATTTGTGATGTCCCAGGAAATTCAGGGCACTGGAGGGTGTGCAAAAAACAACCTACACATGCGAACCTGTCTACGCAATAAACCCAGGGTTAGCAACCTTTTTCAGCTGTGGGCCAGTCCACTGTCCCTCAGACCATGTGGTGAGCTGGACTGTATTCTTTTTTGGGGGGGAGGGGAATGAACAAATTTCTATTCCCCACAAATAACCCAGAGGTGCATTTTAAATAAAAGAACACATTCTACTCATGTAAAAACATGCTGATTCCTGGACTGTTCGTGGGCCAGATTGAGGCGGTGATTGTGCTGCATGTGGCCCACGGGCCTTAGGTTGCCTACCCCTGCAATAAACAGTGTGATTCTAAACACACTTCCGAAAAAGTAATTTCATTGAGCTCAATGCACTGTATGGGACCTCCCTCTGTGTAAACATGGTCAAGATTGCACTGCAGGTTTCTGATTGAAACTTCATTAACAAGGGATGGATCCTTTCTTTTGTGTAGCAGCAGCTCAAGCTCCATTTGTGATCTACAGTAATACCTCCACGAACGTCCGCCTTGTCTAGCGTCCATTCCGGCGAACATCTGCAGCAAACCTGGAAGTACTGGAATGGGTTACTTATGGGTTTGCCACTTGCACATGCGCAGAAGCGCAAACCACTCCATGCGCGTGCGCAGACATGGCGCTTTGCCCGCGTCCTTTTAACTAGTGGCTGGGGCTCGTTAAAACGAGGTACGATTGTATTTGCAAGTACAATTCTTTAATCCTGGAAACTGAAAACATTTTGGCAGTTTCATTTGTGCCCCACAAAAACTGTTCTGTTCCCCTCAAGGGACAGTCATTAGGGTGTTGTGTGACCAGCCAGCAAGGCGGACAAGAATGGTATTTATTTTGCTTATCGTGATCGTTCATTCTTCCACATACAAATAAGGAGAGCATAAAATCCAGAGCCCCTTTCTGCTGTGGCAAACAATTTAGTTTTTAATGCCCCTCGTTTCTCGCCTGTAAGATTGTGATTCCCCACCCCACCAGATAACCAGGATAAAGTTAGAGCTACGAAGGTAGAACAGCTTCTCTTGGGGTTTAGTGACTTTACAACATGTAGCCTATCATAACCTGCAGTCTCCTTCTTGCCTCAGTTACGTGAAAGACAGCTCTGGAGCAGAGAGGCATCAGGTATTCAAACATTTATGTAACACTGGAGATAAAATGTCACTAGCAATATAAACAGTTGACTTGCAGCCCACGCCATAAATCCTTGGGCACACAAGAAAGGAGTCAGCCGGCATAGGGATTCCTGACATCTTCTGGTAACTGTACTTGCTCCAGATAGCAAGCTAAGCCGGGCAGGAGCTTATTTCATGCATTAAATTACTGTGGCCGAGGCAATTAGAAAATCCAAACAATTAGTAAGATATCACATGTCTGCCATGTTATTGTAAACCGGCACAAAAGCTCTTCCCAAAGTGCCATGTTCCCCGGATTTAAGGAAACGCTGCCCTCTTGTGCAGGAAAATGAAGCAACCACAATATTTCCCCCCCTTTTCTTTGCCAAATAGCCCACTTCCTAACAGCAAGCACAACACAGGGACTCAGCCCTGAAAACCCATTCACAAGGGGAGCAGGGTAGGCGGAGGAAATCTTTTCCTTTTTTTCCTCTCCTCTGTATCCCAGAGAGGAGGTTGTATGCACAGGTGAAATATTGCTTAACTTTGCAAGCAGTCTAGGAATTTCGTATCTTTTGTAGTGTGTCTCAACACTCAGATCCAAATTACATGGGGGAACTGGTCTCTTTCCTGCCTTTGTATTATTAGGTCCATAATAGCCTGGTGTGATGTAATGCTGGAAAAGGCTCTTGCTCAGTGGTACAGCATGCAAAAATCCTCAGGTTCAATCCCTGGTGTCTGTAGGCAGGAGAAGTCTCCTGCCTAAACTCTGGTTAGGCACTGCCAATCAATGTAGACAACACTGAGCTATGCTGAGCTAGATAGACCAATGGCCTGATTCAATATAAGGTGGCTTTGCGTGTGCCACTAATGAAAAAGGGGTTTGATTTTAGCAGTTAAGCATAATGAATTCTGTCCACTCTCGTTACATGAGAATCTGATGGCCTCAGAGTCATGCTTATGTTCACAAACGTCATGTCTGTGTAACCGTTTTTGCTGTCTGTCTTTCTCTTAGAACCATCCTTCAGGCAGTAAAGCGCCAAGCAACGATTAAGATTTGCTGCAATTGCGAAGTCTGGCCGGACGGAGGGCCCCCAACAGTTCATCGCCTTCACTGAACTGTTTAACAAACGCGGCACATTGGTAAGTGGCAGAAATGAAATCCGGTCCCTCTGTTGCGCAGAGCGAGGGATGCAAAGCAGATAACAACTTGCAAGCATCCAGGATCGCTGTAGAGGCTGGAGTGAGCGGGGCTGTTGCTCTTTGTTTAGGCAGCCATAAAAATCCTTTACAGCTTCATCTCTGTGGTGGAAAAATGGAACAGGGACAGAGGGCGATGAAACTTCTTTCCAAATTCATGTTTAGGCTGCATCCTGTAGCCCATGAATAAGCTGCATTGAATTTCACAGGGCTTCCATCTGAGATCACACTTTTTAATTACTTAACCGCAATACCATCGGATGTGGCCATAATGACAGCCATTGATGCAGTTTAAACCAAGACCCACTGCCCTGAAATAAAGTCCTCATTGTAGCAGGCCAGGATGTTGCTGTGCTGTTTAGAACATTGGTGGGGAACCTGTGGACCTCCAAATGGTGTTGGAATCCAGTTCCCTTCAGTCCCAGCCAGCATGACAAACCCTGATTGAGAAACAGGGACAGTCAAAGACATTATGCTGCCTGAGGCAAAGGTGACAATCCCTCTCAATTCTATGTGTAGAGGCCAGTGGGCTGGTAGCTGAATCTTCCTTCAGCACTGGTGATGGGATAGCATCCTCCACCATACCAGAGGACCTCAGAAGATACTGCATGCAACGAAGAAGAATGGCTGGGTGCTCAAGAGGAATGGCTGGAGACTGTTCCTGTTTCCCCTGAGCATCTGCTGCCTGAAATCGTTTCCTGTCTCTGCCAAATAGTAGGGCCAGCCTTGTTTAGAAGACAGTAAGCAGGGAGAGAAATATTTATAACATTATGCAGTGTGTAGAGAAAGCACACAGAGAGACATAAGACTAAAATGAAGCTGGTTGGTGGAAGATTCAGGACAAGAAGAAGAAGAGGAGGAGTTTGGATTTGATATCCCACTTTATCACTACCCGAAGGAGTCTCAAAGTGGCTAACATTCTCCTTTCCCTTCTCCCCCACAACGAACACTCTGAGAGGTGAGTGGGGCTGAGAGACTTCAAAGAAGTGTGACTAGCCCAAGGTCACCCAGCAGCTGCATGTGGAGGAGCGGAGACGCAAACCCGGTTCCCCAGATAACGAGTCTACCGCTCTTAACCACTACACCACACTGGTTCTCTTCTTCATAAGAAAGCTATGTAACTCAGAACTTGGAAGGCGTGGTTATGGTCAGCAATTTAGATGGCTTTACAAGGAGATTAGGTAAAAAATGGAGGACAAGTTTATAACCACTCTTAGTCATGTTGGCTTTGTACTAACCTCCAGGTTCAGAGGCATGAACCTACCAAATTTGCACATTCTGAAACAATAGAAGAACTGAAACACAGCATTCCTTCAAAATGCCCACTCCTCTGAATTTTGCAATGCAGTTCTTCCACGAAGTAATGCATACAATAGTGAATATTATTCGGCAAAGTGTCCATAAAACATGAATATACTTGTGAAAACAACATATACAATGCATTATTTTAGGGGAAATTGCCTCGGGGGGGGTGTGCATTTGGGGCAAAATTGCATACAAACATCCCTCTTAGGAGGGGGGAAATCACAAACTGATGTGAAAATGTAGAATGCTGAATTTAACATTTGAAAACTAAGAAACAGAGAGAAGCCAAAATTAACAGATTCACCCCTTCCTAGAGGGGACCATTATGCTCAGCTTTGGCCTTCCCAAGATCTGGTTGGCCATTGTGGGAAACAGGATGCTGAAGTAAATCATCATTTTGTCTGATCCATCAGAGCTCTTAATATGTTTCTAACTAGAATTTGGGGGGGGGTGTCAAACAGCCTGGTTTGCACAACCAGGGAGGTGGCTAGGCAGATATTTGTTGGGAGTGAGTTACTTACAGCGGTGTCAGGAGCAAGCTAGCAGTAAATCACACTGTGCATGTTGGAGTCCCCCTCCCCAAAGCAACCAGACTGTGCCTGTGTGGCTGTCTTTGCTTCTCCGCTTCATGCCCGGGAGATGAGTGGGGAAGGGAACTTGCCACAGCAGGCGGGGGAGACACCTGTGACTCTACACCAGGGGTGAGCAAACTTTTTCAGCAGGGGGCCGCTCCACTGTCCCTCAAACCTTGTGGGGGGCCAGATTATATTTTGGGGGAAAAAAATGAACGAATTCCTATGCCCCAGAAATAACCCAGAGATGCATTTTAAATAAAGCACACATTTACTCATGTAAAAACATGCAGATTTAGAAGGCCTTAGTTTGGGGACCCCTGCTCTTCACCATCCTGACTTATCTCTGCTATTGGCCTCTCTCCTCCACCCTCCTGCTTCAGCTTCTCTGATTCTGGACTTCTCTCTGCCACATAGACTGTTCCAGCTCACTAAGTCCTGTTACCTCCTCAGCTTTGAAGTCCTCCTCCCAGTCTTCTCCCTCTTCTCCCCTGACCATTCATCATTGTACCAACACCACTCCCTGGGCTCTGGGCCTTCTTCCCTTGTGGTTCCCCTACTGGTTCCTCCCACCATTCATGTGCATCCAACCAGTACATGACAGGCATGTGTCACAACAGAAGAGGTTAAGAACACCATGCATACTGTTGCACTCTTTATGGAGCAATCATTTGGATTTGTTTATGGGGCAGTTGTAGTCAATAAGCATTCATTCTGCAGTTGATCTCACACTTTTCAACTCGGTTCCTCTTCACTTTCCCAAACCTACTATTTTTTGATTATTTTTTACATGTGCATTCGTTGTGCTATGGAAACAGAGCACTTTAATTCCTTTTAATAGCATAAATGCGAAGTTCTGTCTTGCTAAATGCTGAGCTACGACCCTTGCCTCCTTTTATGGGCTGGTATTGATTGGACCCAGAAGAAGAGGCAAGGAGATAGGCAACAGCAACAATGGCAAGATGGTGATGGGTGAACTGTTTTTTTGTTTGTTTGTTTGTTTTTTGGAGGAGGGCAAACAAGCTTGAATTCTGGGGGAAGGGTTCCTCTCCACTCACTTAATATCCAGAACTGCTGCTAGTCTTGTGTCATCTAATGCTCAAATAACCCCTCACACAGAATGTTGATTTTCTAACTCTTACTATTTCCATTTTTACAAAATCTGAAAAGGGAGGCAGTCGCTATGAACAAAGCCCTTGTCTTGCCAAACGTGGAATGGAGGTTGAGACGAAACAAGCGATTTTCTTTTCTTTTTTTCTGGTTCCTTTATGAGGTTGTTAAATGACTGCATCCTCACTTCCAGTGGTCATTTGTTCTGTAGTCTACTTGCCTTCTCATGGGGACACTTAGCAGCCAATGAAGCAAAATGAAATGTAATGATAAAATACACTCTCACTTAAAAAAAAAATCCTTCAGAAGCATTGAGATAATAAGTTGGGCATAAGGGGAAATCCCCCAGAATTCAAGCTTGTTAAATATTTTGAAATCTGAGGGGGGGGGGGATTAACTGGGAGGACAAAGAAGTTTAGAATGCGGTTTATTCCATTATGTTAATGAAATGGTTAATTCTATTGCCATAGCAACAAAGAGCAGCCATGAAAAAAGCTAAAGGTCTCCACACAAATGCCTGATACAAGGTCTCTCTAGTTCTAAAGCTGATTTTTAGTAGCTACAATAGAAGTGATATGTGTTTTCAATATCGTCTTAAGCTTCCGTATCAAAACCCTCTCGCTTAATCCAATAAATAGACTAGTAGCATAAAGTGGCATATATGTTTGCACGTTTAAAACCTGACAAAAGAGGTTTACCGCTACACAATCTTAGCGGAGGATCTCAAGCGAAGATACGGAGGGCAGGAGGGGGACCATAGGCAAGAGTAAAACCGAAAATAAAATATTGTAAGTGGGGAATAGCTGTCAGACACACAATACTATATTAAATGCCCAGAAAGAGAACCAAGAGAGAGAATGAAATTTAAAACTGAGGATGCAGACTATTGCTCCTTTTTAGTCCCCTTCTGCTTGCTTGGCTTTCTTGAAAAAGCTGTAACAGGGCTTCAGGCAGGATGGATGGAAGCAAGATGATGGAGAAAGCAGCAGGGCACACCAGGTGATCTGGATTAAGAGACTGAGACCTGGTTCGAAGTATAGGTGTAAACAGCTGGGAGGTGTTTGCGCCATCTTAAGAGTCATATTCTTTCTCATTCTGTCCAATTAGAAAAAACTGAGAGGGTGTGCTAGGATAACTATGCAAAGGGCTGAATTAACAACAACAACAACAACAACCTCACCCTGGCAAATCATTACTTTGGCTGCCTTGCAAAACTTGTAGAAGTGCAAAATTTGAAGGGAGGTTATGCGTTTCAGTTCACATCTCATTTCAGAAACTCAAATGAGGTAAGTTTGCCTTTAAATGTGAATTCAATCAGATTTCTCCCCCCCCCTTCCCTACTAACAACCTTGACTTACCACATGCGAACACTGTCTACAGCTGTTTATTTCTAAAGAGAAAGCCAAAAACAAGCCTCTTGGGTTCAAAGAAGATTTCTAAGGACAGGTTTAAAAAACATCGTGCATCACTAGCAATTAAAAATATAGCGCCAACTAAAAGGTGAGCATGTGTAAGTCAGGGAGCAGTGCCATATTTATCTGAATTTGTGAAATGGTTTATTTTTTAAAGAATAATCGGAGAGGTGCAAAATCCCACTGAAGCCAAGTATGAGCAAGAGTTTTGACAAATAATAAATTAAGAGAAGATTTAGATTGTCTGACTGCCAACATATAGCTAGACAGGGAGATAATTCTGCCAATTTTAGGGCTTGGTTGAGCCCAATTAGTTTTTCTTCTCTCAAAAAGTTAGAGAGTTAAGAGAGTGCTAAATACATAAATCCTAGTAATTAGTATCTGATTCCCATGCATTCATCATTTGATTTTATGCTTTGATTTTTTTTTTATACTATCCCCAAGGAAACCTGGCTAGCTGTGAAACCTGTGACCTCTTTAGCAACGTAGCATCACCCTGTCACCGCCATGGATATGAATAGATATTACAATTCACAGAGGGGATGAAGCTACAGTGCCATCCGATTCTTGGTAAGACAAGTCTTGATATGCCATCTGTCCAATTGCATTACAGATAGTTACCATGGAACGTTTAGGATTGGACCCAGATTACTTACTTTATTTCAGGATTTTGCTGTTTTTTACTTTACGTATACTTTATTTATTAAGGCAATCCTATGCACTCTAAGAGTGCAATCCAAACCCAAGATCTGTCAGGATGAGTGAGTTTGGAACAGGCAGATCTTGCGAGGGTTATTCCAGTGTAAATTCCTCATTCTGGCCATGAATATGCCAGCATAACACCTTCAACCTGGCTGAGTTTGATCATGCTGGCTAAGCCGCAGCTCAGCAGAGGAACTTAAGCTGGAGGAATTTATACCATCTTAAGTTCCCCAAAGGCGGAGCAAGCAGACACTTGCATGTGTTCCAAGTTAGTCACATGATCTGGCAACCCAGTGGGACTCATGCCAGCCAAACTCTATTTTAAAGACTTGTTTTTCTGCCAGGTTTGGGCTGGGTCTGCTGGCAAGAGTCCAGTTCCTGAAGCAAGCTTGGAATATGGGTAGGTAACACCGGCTTAACTTAAAATACCAGTTTCCTATGCTTCATATTGCACTGTAACTTGGAAATAAGGCCAGTTGAACTCAGTGGGATGTTCATTTGCCTAGGCATGCACAGGATTGCAGCATATACTGCCTTTAGGGTGCTGGGCAGCTAAATTAATATCATCCTGGAAAAAGATTCAGCATGTTGATATACTCTTAGAAAGCGTTAGTTGTCAAAGTCATCTGTAGAAGTCATGGTCCTTTTGTTCAGCCAACTTCTGTGAACAAAGGGGGAAAAGCTGGTTGACTTTCCCCCACCAAAACTTGAGTTGCTGTTTTCCTATTAACAAAGTGAAGAAATCCTCAAGAAGGATTTGTTTTCTGAGTCTAATATAATATAATATATATAATATAATTCTACCACCCATCTGGCTGGGTTTCCCAGCCACTCTGGGCAGCTTTCAACAGAACATTTAAAAAAGAAAAAACTTCAAACATTAAAAACTTCCCAACAGGGCTGCCTTCAGATGTCTTCTAAAAGTCAGATAGTTGTTTATTTTCTTAACATCTGTTGGGAGGGCGTTCCACAGGGGGCGCCACTACCGAGAAGGCCCTCTGCCTGGTTCCCTGTAACCTCACTTCTCACAGTGAGGGAACCGCCAGAAGGCTTTCAGAGCTGGACCTCAGTGTCTGGGCAGAATGATGGGGATGGAGATGCTCCTTCAGGTATACTGGACCGAGGCCATTTAGGGCTTTAAAGGTCAGCACCAACACTTTGAATTGTGCTCAGAAACATACTGGGAGCCAATCTAGGTCTTTCAGGGCCGGTGTTATATGGTCTCGGCGGCCACTCCCAGTCACCAGTCTGGCTGCTGCATTCTGGATTAATTGCTGTTTCCGAGTCACCTTCAAAGGTAGCCCCACGTAGAGCGCATTGTAATAGTCCAAGCAGGAGATAATTAGAGCATGCACTATTCTGGTGAGACAGTCCATGGGCAGGTAGGATCTCAGCCTGCGTACCAGATGGAGCTGGTAGACAGCTGCCCTGGACACAGACTCTCCATGGACAGCTGAGAGTCCAAAATGACTCCCAGGCTGTGCACCTGCTCCTTCAGGGGCACAGCTGTCCCATTCAGGACCAGGGAGTCCCCCACTCCCGACCACCCCGTCCCCACAAGCCAAAATAACTGAGAGTCTCTTAGGAAATCACAACACATCTAAAACAGCATTATTTCACAAGTAAGCAGACGAATGCTGAAATCTGTATGCATAATGACATATTTAGAATTATATCTCTTGCAACCATGGCAATTTTTGCATTGCATGTTTCTGTGGTTCAGGAAAGCTGTAGTGACCAACGCCCAGCTAGTTTCTTCTTTCAACATTAATGATGCCAGTTGTGAATTAAGAACTCTCGACATTGTGGCAAAGATGTTCCTGTAATACGGTGAACAATTATAGCACCTCAGAACAAGATAACACACAGCAGGTGGTCTGTTAATGGTGCCTCTTGAGGTCCTCGGGGGAAGTTGCAAGACAGAAAGAGCATTTTGATACGACTTGGAAACATACCCACAATTTTCTTCTTCTTTTTTGGCCTCTATTTTTATTGATGACATAAGTAAGGAGATGCAACTTGTTATAAAACAGCCTTACTATAGAATCTGTTTGTCAAGAAGATCTCTGAGAGAGATCGAGAGATTGTACACAAACGCCTAAGGTATGCATTCTTCTAGAATGCTCCCAAAGGAAGCTGAAAACTTTTCATCTGGATTTAAGTACAAGACATGAGTGTGAGACGCAGAAGCTCCTCAGGGCTTTGCAGTTGGGCCAAGTTTATTTCCATTTAGGTGTGTAAAAATACTCAGAATAATTACATAACACAAACCATGTGGTGGAACTGCCCCCTGGATGGGTGTTGGAATTATGTAGTCGGGCACTAGGAGGCAAGCGGGCAGTGGAGGTGTCAATGACTATCAGACTCCGAAAAGCTGGTACCACTGGAACAAGTTCATCAGTTTTGTTGAATTAATTAAACTAAATAGTTTTACTTGGATTTAGAATAAATGTGCAATTAACTGTTCTTGTTTTGAAATTTACTGTGTTATTGCGGGCCCAGTCACAGAGCTGCCCACTCCCAGGTCAGTGTCTACGTGTAATATATGAGATAAACTAAGGAAAAGAATCCTGTATACCTGAAGGAGCGTCTCCGCCCTCATCGTTCAGCCCGGACACTGAGATCCAGCGCCAAGGGCCTTCTGGCGGTTCCCTCACTGTCAGAAGCAAAGCTACAGGGAACCAGGCAGACAGCCTTCTTGGTAGTGGCGCCCACCCTGTGGAACGCCCTCCCATTTAATATTTGTTGGAAGCTGCCCAGAGTGGCTGGGGAAACCCAGCCAGATGGGCGGGGTACAAATAAATTATTATTATTATTATTATTATTATTATTATTATTATTATGGTCACAACTTTATTGACTACAGATGTAGGTGGAATTTTGGTTCAGGGATTCCATTCCAGCCCCTTGCTGGAAGGCTGGAAGCACTGCAGGGCTGTGTCAGGATTATGGCCTCCTCAAGTTGTTGATCCACTGAGTTGGCCACCCCAAGACCGCAGAGTGTGAGAGGCCCCAACAGTCGCCACCCAGAGGAAGGGGTAAGCATCTATTATCTTCCTTAGTGGGTTGGGCAAAGAACTATTCTGAACAATGCTTTCTATAGGATAGGGGAAATCAATTTATGGAACCACTGCTTTAAAACTCGACTGACAAAAGGACACACCAAAGACAAACAGTGTAGATTTATCTGCAATGCTGTTGGGTTTTTGATACTTTCTAGAAACCAGGTGGTCCAAGCCTCACAGGTTCAATACAGTTTAAATTACACAAACTCTTGATATATATTTTAAAATTTTTTTTATGGGTTCCATTGAAAAGAATGGAAAGGAAGAAAACCCAACAAATGTTTCCAATGACATGCTTTTTTTTTACCAGATATCAAAATGCCATTTTTGTGTCTGCATCTTTATGAAACTGTTCTGATGTTGTGTTTTTGTATACCGCTTATAGATTTTAAAATACTAAGTTGTTTAGGAATACTTAAAGACAAAACCAAATAGCTCCAAGAGAAGCAGTGCAACTTAGCCAAGCTATGAATCGATTTAGTCTGTGAAAATATCACATTAATCTGCTTTGTCTTTGATTTGCTTACCTGCTTGGATGTTATTATTTAATGTTAATTAAAAGCTATGAAAAGATCCCTGACACATAGCCACAGAAAACACAACATCTGTCAGAGGTAGTAGGTACTTTTAACATGCCTGTGATCACTTTAGGATTGCTACCTTTTAAGTGTCAACGGGGCATGTGTATCTGGTCATGTTGGATTATTAAATATAGAGGGGGAATCTCTCTCCCTAGCAACATTATAACTAAGTGTCATGAGGTTGATGGAGAATTACACAGTATCTACATTGCCTGATAGAGTGAATTAATCAATATGTCCTCTATCAAAATGGTGAACACATCATCTTTGATTTGTTAATGCTGTAAAAATTACCATTGTGTGCTGGGATTTTATTTCCTATGAAAAATAAGTCATGGCAGCCACACCTATGAAGGAAGTTTCAAGTTGCTATGGGCAGAGCTCTTGAAAAATGAACAATCTGCATGGGTAATTTCATTTATTTGCACATTTAAATCCTGGTTGTTGTTGTTTTGCATGCAGGGAGGTCCCCACCTGCACCCCCCAAAATAAAAAGAATTGCTTCTCTATATCCCCAAAATTATGGAGGGCTGTTAATTAATTTCAACAATACTATGGTCAGTAAAATATTAGTTGAATACCATCCTACAGATAGTGATGAAATTGAATCTGCAAATTTCCCCACAAAAGCCATTTAGAAAGACACATAAAACAAGGTTGCACAATGTTCTTTAATTCTGATTTATTTATAACCTTGTAAAAAGTACAGAAATCTGAACATAAGGATTATTTAATAAACATGATCCAAATTTTGTATTTTTAAGTTGATGGCAGAGAGTATAAAGAAAGGAAGAGATCCATTGTTAGCTACTTTAAATATTGAACAGCACATGGCTTTCTTTGAGATACAGCAGTTAGTGCATGAACACCCTTACTGAAAATGAGGAATAAGTTGTAACTGACTAGGCTTGGGCAATATCCGGCATGCCAGCTTTACTCAGCGGTATATCACTGGTGAAACCACCACGGTTCTTGAGTCCCCCTGCCTCCAGCACCCAGAGGGAAAAACAAGCTGCAGGCAGAGGACTCAGGAGCGGTGGCGGTTTCACCAGAGATACACCCCGAGTAAGACCGGCATTGCACTCTGCCCTCCAAGTGTTGCAGATGAAGAAACAAGCTGCTTTGGTGAGGCACGATACAGCTTGTTCCTCCCTCCTCTTCCTTAAACAGTTTGGCCAAGGAGCGCACTGCTGCCCTCGCCTCTGCCAAGCAGTTTTAGGGATCCCCGACCCGCTGCCAGCTTGCATGACCCAGTGGCAGGGTGGGGGCTCTGCTAAAGTGCTCCCCTTCCCAGCAGAGCGAGCCCCGATTGTGCTCCTGTTTGCTTGTTGGGGAGGGATTGTGGCTGCTCAGCGGGCTCCAAGCAGATGCTGCAGCTTTTCTTCCTGGGTTGAACAACCACCGCAGGAGGAAAGAGGCAATGCTCCTGCATGGTCGAAACAAAATAGAAAATTCTTTCCAGTAGCACCTTAGAGACCAACTGAGTTTGTTCTTGGTATGAGCTTTGTGTGCATGCACACTTCTTCAGATACCCAGCACACGAAAGCTCATACCAAGAACAAACTCAGTTGGTCTCTAAGGTGCTACTGGAAAGAATTTTCTATTTTGTTTCGACTATGGCAGACCAGCACGGCTACCCACCTGTAACTGCTCCTGCATGGGTGAAGGTAAACGTAGTCCAACGTATGGAGCCTGACAGGCTCTGTGCCCTTAGCTACTGCAGCCTGGTCCATCTTCGGGGATTGCGGGGTGAGGTAGCTCACTCAGCTGGTGGCAGAAGCCTTTTTGCTGTCCGCTGCATTGGCCGCAGCCCAGGAGCCACTGGGGTGAAAGCAGGGTAGCTTCACTCCACGCCTCGCCGGCTGGGGCCAATACAACTTCTTTCAACATTGTGGTTTATCGGCAAACTGCGATGCTCGGCTGGTGATACGCCACAATGTTGAAAACCCAACATCGCCCAGCCCCTGTTACTGACATTCTGATTTAGAATAGTGGGAAATCTCTGTCTCTCCCTCCCTCCCTTACAGTAGTTCTACTGTAAACAAACACACAGCCAATTTAGGTTGAAAACTCTGAGGTAAATAGTTGTCAGCATATTACTGCCATATGTTGCAAAGACATGGGTTCTATTTTTGAGAAGCAAATACTCAAAAATAAAACACATGCCTTTGCAACATATGGCAATAATATGCTGACAACTATTTACCTCAGAGTTTTCAACCTAAATTGGTTGTGTGTTTGTTTGCAGTGAAATACACGGCTAATAAACATTTCTCATGTAATTAAAAAGTTATTCACTTGCTGGCATGGTGCTTACTTACCGCACAGTTGCAGAACGTGAGCGTAACTTCATCTATATGCATTTCCCAAGCCATACTGCACAAGATAGATATAAAATTGCTCTACTGTGCCTAGAACTTTCCACTCACAAAATTCTGCCCATGTGGAATGGATGCCACTGTGGCCTGCTTCCCATGGGTGCCTTCCACGTGGATGGGTTATGCCACTGTCCTGGATGCACAAGAACCCTCCTGGCTGTTCCCAAAAACGTGAGGGCCTCCTGCACTTCACTTAACTTTGGGCTGCTCCTCTGCCCCAGGGCCCATCAATCTTTTGGAAGACAGGATGTGTGCCTGGAGTGGGCACCTCAGTGTTAGTAAGGTACAGGAGGTCATCTGGAAATATCTGGGCCCCATTCTGTATACTCAGCACAGAGGCTGTATAGGTCTGGGGTGAGGAGAGATGGCCCAGTGGAAACGTGTGGGCTCCCCATCCATGCATGAAATGGACATCTGTAGGGCTGGAAAACATTCACATATGTGACATTTTCACTTAGCGTATCTGCGTTACTGCTACAACTGGTACCACTCTCTTTTGTTTGGCAAGAGTTGCAAAGAGCCTCTCTTTATGGGCAAAAAAAAAAAAAGAATTGCCGCCTTGCACTGCAAGAATAATCTCATCTTCCAAAGAGTGCACGGATGCAACAGAAAGACGCCATCAATCAGATTCTTGAGCTAACGCTTGCATTTGAAATAATATAGCTAATAGACATGCTCTGGAGATTCATTAACAGAAACAAAGAAATCATGCAAGCTACTGAAAAAGCCCTGAATGGTGAAGAGTGCATTGTATTTGCAAATTTAGTTTTTAATGCCTAGTCAAAGCAGAATTTAGGGAGAATTAAGGTAATACAGTGCCATATGCTGCAGCCGTTGAAACTGATTAATAGTTCAGAAATACCCATTTAAACTCTTTTTACATCCTCCTGTAAAACACACACACATTGAATCTGCATTGCTTTGTTTGTGTGTTTTGCAGTTAATTACATCTTCTAAAAAACAGTTTAAAAGGAAATGAAATGTGTAATTACCAAATGTTTCCCTGGTAACAAAGTTGGTTTGCGTGTTGGGGTTTAGCTGATTTGGTGGGAGCGGGGAGAGACCCCTCTCCTAATTTTGTGGGTTGTTATGAGGAAGAAGTCACCAAAGTCGTCATAGCGTACAAGAATTTGCAGAAAGAAAAAAGAAAAAGTTAAGTTCTGCTTCTGGGGGGTGGGGGTGGGGAAGACAAGGATAGCTAACATTTGATAAAACTAGCCGCTGCTGGTCTGAAGACTAAAAAATAAAATAAAAATTAAATTGGAAAATGCAGCTGACATTATAGCAGTCTCCCATCATTAGGTGTCCCCCCGCAATTCTTTTTTAACATAGTTGTTGTTGCTGGTACTAATTAGATAGCAAATCAATAGAATCAAGTAAATGTAAGGTTCGCTTTAACTGCTGGTCTGATCACCTCAGCACACTGGGTTCACAGCTAAGGGCAGGCCTCTCTTTGGTTCATAAGGTGTTGTCCTGGAAACCATTCGGATGCAGTCAATAATAGGGCAGACACTGAGACACAGAGTGCAGCCTGTACAACTGTCAGTAACAGTGGGCAGGTGGGTTTCTGGATCAAATTGTATAGCCTGCAAGCAGAAATAAACAGCACTGATGTCACTCACAGAAAAGGTCAAAAACAACCCCATTTTTAGCATCCACATTTCCTGTAGTTGAGGTGCTTGGAGACATCTTTGTCTGCAGCTATAGTAACGGTTTCAACCATTAAGAAAATGCATTTTGAAAAATTACGAACACAGTAGCCCTGCTAGAAATCAACACACACACCATTTTTAGTTAAAAACAGAGCTGAGCCTCCGAGCCTCAGGACACGTTGTGTCCATGATATTTAACTTCCATGAAGATATTTTTGTTTTCTGTGAAATCAATCTTTCGGAGCACAATGATTTACTGGTGTTATTACTGCAGAAAGCTAAACAGCTTGGTTCTGTGTGGCTTCTGCAGAAAGATTTCTACAAATGTTAATATTATTAATAGTGGTGCTGTAGCAGTAGTAGTAATAATAATAAGCTACATAAAGTCATTGAAAACAGCAACAAATCTTGGTTTTGCCAGAAGGTGTACCTAAATTTATCAGTGAGCTGCAGCCAATGGATTTTCATTGAATGATACACATCTTTTAAAAATGCATTTTGGAACGCTTGAAAAATCTTCAGTGTGTATCTGATATGCCCCATTTCCTTATTCTGCTTCTGCAGACCATGAGACAGCACCCTTCAGAGAATTAACTCTGAAGGCGGCTTACTGATTTACACTAGGGGTGGATCTACACAGTGAAAAAACACACTAAAACAAGTCAGAATTTAAATCATTTTAAGAAAAAATGCTATGTAAAATTGCATAGAAAAGTTTTCTGCTCTACAGCACCATCTGGTGTTGCATGTTTATTTAAAATGCTGGTTTTTGTTTGTTTTTTACTAACGTAGTCAATGTGTGTTGGCTCCATTTCTGAAGAACAGGCTAGGCACTTGCCACACTTCATGTGTGACTGCTTTGATTTTTCTTGGGGGGAGGCCACCTTCTCTAGTGGTTCATTTGCTTTGTTTGCTCCAGATATTAGAGCTTTTGCCTGACTGGGAAGCATCCTCAAATTGTGTAATGCCTCCATTACTGAGGTAAGAGTTACCCCTGTTGCTCTGCACACCTAGGCTCATGGCTGCATCTCCCCTGTCAATGCCCCAGGATTAGGGAGCATGGACCTCTGTCCCTAATGCAAAGACTTCTACTCCCCATATGTCTGAGCTTCCTGGCAGCTTTGCAAACCACCACAACACAGTGGACCTCTCAAGGGGCTGGGCACTCCTGGCATGGTTTGCAAACACATCAGAAATCTGATCCACACACCCGAATCAAAGGAGAAGCAGCTAACGAAGCAGCAGCTACTATGATGCAAAATTGAATACAGTGGTACCCCGGGTTACGTACTTAATCCGTTTCTGGGTTACAGTACATAACCCAAAAAGGATGTAACCCGAAAAAACGCTCTGCGCATGCGCAATCGCATGCGTCGGGTTGCGCTTCCGGGTTAGCGGAGTTCCTAACCCGAAAAGTACGCAACCTGGAGCGTACGTAACTCGAGGCACGACTGTACTTTAAAAGAGACCAGAGAGGCTATAGGTTTTGGCAAGCAGACCTAGCACAGCGCTGCTTACATCAGGGAATCACGATCAGGGCTTCCCAACTAGCACTGCCAGATCAATTATTAGAGTGCAAGGACTGTTGGTCAGGGTTAGTGCGACTTTTCCAGTGCTACCACAGCATGATGCACGGATATGCTTTATTTTCAGCATCATGCATTACTATGCCCCCTTTGAAATGCATGGGTTAATCACATTCTTTTGTTGTTGTTGCCACTGCTTCATTTCAGAGCAAGTTCCTTTGGCACAGAGAGGCCACTATTCGCATTGTTAAAAACAAAACACCCGAAACATTATTGCTGCTGCAAGTGAACTAAATTATTTTGCACTGTCACTGTAACATATTATAGTACATTTTTTATTAGACTATGATGGTCTTTGATAACAGCGCTCTGTAAGACAAACTCAGCACTGTTGGCTCTCTTATCTTCCGTTTCCATAGTTTCAACTATGCGAAGCTGGGTTTTAAACTTCATGTTTACTGCATTAACCCTTTTCTGGGGAAATATCTCTGCGGACCCAGACAGGCTGTTCGGCCTCCACGCCCTGCGATTTGCAGTAACCTCAGATATATATATATATACTGAACTTTACAAATGGTTTGCTTGCTGCTTGCAGCCACCTGCGGAGAACATGTGCTTGCCAGCTCACCTTAAGCAGACATACAAATTGATCTGACCGGTGGAGCTTAGGGGGAAGCAATGTACCAGCAAAGACTGCTAGTTGGCAGTGGAGGCGGGGCTGGCTGAGAGGGGTAAACATTTGGGAAAAGATACACAATTTTTTTTAAAACAACAACAACAACAACAACATATCACTGCTTCCGGCAGGCAGGCTCTGTGGGGAGGTCTTTTACAGGATTATCTAGCTAGAGCAAGGGTTGCCAAACATTTTGGGCCTATGGGCACATTTGGGATTTGAAGAGAGTGCCAAAAGGCACAGCATCTCCGCTCACTTCTCTCCCTGTGCCTCCTGGGTCATGCCTCTCAGTGTTGAGCAGGCACAGAGAAAATGCATAAACATACACACATGCACCTGCCAGAGTTTCTCTGCTTTTCCAAGAGGTCTGAGAAAAGCCAGATCTGCAGAATTAAAACAACTGCTTGATTTCCTCGCAAAGTCAGCCTCAAATTAAAGCGTACAGTAGTAGACTGCACAGTAAAAACCAATGAGACAGCACAAAGCTCCTGTCCAGTGCTAGCTGCTGCATGTTGCCACACAGCTAGTAGTGCAGATATGAAAGCCCATCTCTACCAAAAGATGCAGAAGACCGGTATGCACACTGCAATGTGGACACATAAATGTAGGAGTTGTATATGTTCATATCCTCACTGGATCAGGATGCTGGTTGTGAACAAGGGCTCACCACCACCACCACCACACTGCCTTGCCTTCCAGCAACAATTTCTTTCCTTATTTTCAGGATAAAAGGTAAAGGGACCCCTGACCATTAGGTCCAGTCATGTCCGACTCTGGGTGCGGCGCTCATCTCGCGTTACTGGCCGAGGGAGCCGGCGTACAGCTTCAGGGTCATGTGGCCAGCTATGATAAGCCATTCTGGTGAACCAGAGCAGAAACGCCGTTTACCTTCCTGCCGGAGCGGTACCTATTTATCTACTTGCATTTTTGACGTGCTTTCGAACTGCTAGGAGGGCAGGAGCTGGGACCGAGCAACGGGAGCTCACCCCATCGCGGGGATTCGAACCGCCGACCTTCTGATCAGGCAAGCCCTAGGCTCTGTAGTTTAACCCAAAGCGCCACACACGTCCCTTATTTTCAGGATATTTGCTATTTAATCTATACTACGTGCCTTACCGAAGCTGAAAACTTTCTTGCTCTGATATAGATACCGAGGCTGTCACTGAACCAGCTGAAACCTATTGGAGTTTTACATAATTTGTTTAGACTCTGGCGGTACACCATCAAAAGGGACGCATGGCCCCATTGCAAGCACAATTCTCTCAGTGTGGATCTTTCACAGTTTTCTGCAGCCTGCAATGTTGGGAGGAACATGGCAGCTCCGCTCTGGATGCTGTGCAGCAGGAAAATAAACAAGGAAAGGCGAAGGCGTGTGCTCTGTGCAATCCCAAGTCTCTAAGAAACCGCTTTATTGACAACCCCTGCAAATGGATCAGACACGGTTCATGCAGTCTATACCTGAGAGTGCGCCAGTGTTAATTTCCAGTATCTTGTAAATCTCCTTTTCCCACATGCCCATCAACAGACAGACAGTAGATCCCTTCTGCCTCAGCGGCGGAAAAGATAACTCACAGTGCCCTTTTGCTAATTACAGCTGTACTCTTACCTGGTAGCCAGAATCATTACAGGTCATGTAGCATTTGCCACAGTTGATACACATTTCCTCATCAATCAGAGCCAGAACTTGCTCCGTATTACTGAGCTCTCCATATGTTCCAATATACCGCAGTGCTTTTCCAATTACATCCTAGGGTGGGGAGGTGGGAGGAAGAGAAGAAAAGCATTATTGAAACACTTTGGAGATACCCAAGGTTGTTTTATGGCCAAAGCAAAGCACTGACAGCATGTTTCTGAAGGATGTTGTTTTTCAGGCACTACGGCAATGCTGGGAATGATGGGACAAGTCAAAAGCACTTCATGCTTGCTACACTGCAAAATGTGGATAACAGGTATTGATGGATACGCAGCTCAGGCATTGGCAGAGCTAAAAATAGCCCAATCCACACAAGGACCCTGCCTTTCAGATCTGCATGCATCAGAGGTAGCATTTAATTAAATCATCCTCAGTGACCCATTGTTTAGCGCAACAGGAAGCAACGGGAGAAGTGACATGACACGCACAGCCTGCCTATAGCATCCATGGCTGCTGTTCATTAGCACACCTCGGAGTACTCATTACGAGAGAAGAAAAGGAGGCCATTAAACAACAGGGAACAAAGGACAGCGCCATTGGAAAGAACATGCAAATGGCCTGGCGACCCAAACACACGTTATTGCAGTCATCATTAGTTTTCAGCCAATTGAGCCGATCGTGCCGTGCTGTAGTTTCGTTACCCAAATCTTGTTTGGATGAATTTTGCCAGGGGGTATTTACAAAGATGGCGTGCTAGCCCTCTGTACCTAAGGGCCGCACAACTTTTGCAATAGGACAGGGGCAGCCAATGTGCTGCCTCCGGGATGTCATTGGACTCCGACTCCCAACAAACGCCAGCCAGCCTGACCAATGGGCAGGGATGATGGGAGTTGCAGTCCTGCCACATCTGGAGGCACCAGGATGGCTACTCCTGTAATAGAGGTTCAGGTTGGCCTCTTGCAAGTTTGCAAAAGTGGGATTTGTGAATGATTTTATTTCACAACGTTTATATACCTCTAATAAAACCTTTAAGCGGTCAACAAAACAAAACGAGTAGCACAACGTTGGAGAAGCAACGGGGCAGAGCCAAACAAGGCAGCAGCGTGGCTTCAATAGCCGGCAGCAGCTCCTCCTACTGGCCAGGAGCTGCTTCCCCCTCCTTCCCCTCTGTGGCAGGAGGAGGAGGAGGAGCCAACCACTGAAACCACGTGGCTCCACGTTTGGCCCTGACTTTTTTTGGACACAGCCCTCTCAAATACTGGGGGTCTCAAAGAGTTGGGCCCCCAGGAGTTGGCACCCTGGATTGACATATTAGCCGATGCTGAGTGTTACTGAATATGAATAATGTGGGAATTAGAGTCTGGTTCCCACTTGCAGAGTATGCAGAAGACATCAATTAGTTCTCTTTCCCCCTCCTATAAAACTACGCAAGACACTCTCTGTTTAAAGTTTAAAAAATATACAACTTTTACTTACTGTACTTGCACTTGCAGATTAAAATCTACAATGCAGTTGGATGTTTCTTAAATTGATAAAACCTTCCTACATGAATTAAACTGTTACAGACTGACGAACTCTGAGGCAGACAGCACACAACACAACACAACACAACACAACACAACACAACACATGTGCTGCTCTAACTGTTAAGACTGTACAACTAACTGCCATAACTGCACCAACCACCATCACAGAGTTTCTACAGCTCTTGCAATTAACTCTTTACATATGCATTTTGGATGCTAGCACCCCACAAATAACACTGAAGGAGCACAACAGACAACCAAAACTATTAAGATAAGAAAAAAAATGGCTACAAATGCAGAACACCTTCACTAAGTGCTTGTAGATTTCCAGTGGGATTTATTCCCCACCCACGCCAGGAGCATCAATTCAGCATGCTGCATCCCGAACTGTTTTTGTGAGTCCCCCTTTTAAAGTGCTTTGCTAGAACACACAAAGAAGAAAAAGCCAAATCGCTCCACTGAGTGTGAACATTCAAACATCTATTATGGAAATAATAGTTGAGCTGGGTGCAAGTTTGGCAAAGTTGGGCTGGATGCGGATCCTGGGTGCAGGATCTTTGGCAAAGTGCCTCCTAACGAGATCCCTCTGAAATAGGAGCACCAATTAATTAATTTTCCCACTATGTACTGTAGAGGGAAGTGAGGGGCAGATGGAGCTTGTCTCTAGATGGGAAGGTAGCCCATCTAGGAGAAGAAAGAAAACTCTGACCCTAAACCTCCACTGTCTTGTGGGACATCTTCGGGAGAAGAAAAGGCTAAGGAGTAAACCCTACAGAAATCTGGCGTGCAGTCCCTAAGACGGTTGGACGGCACCTTGTACGCCTCCTTCCAGCCACTCCTGTAGCCAAGCTGGTGCCAAACACATTGCTCTGCTTCCATTGGACCACATCGACGAGGCCACTTTGGTGCCGCTAACACAGCAGTTTGACTTTACCCCCAGAGACATACTCCATTGTCTCTCGAGACAGATGGATGCCAACAAGCACTGTTCTCTACACTGGACCCTACTATTTTTAATTGCCCATTATGTTTCAGAGCAATGCTACATTGGTGAGCGCTGGGGGAAACTTAAATGGCAGTTCTCAGATGCAAACTATTCAATGCAACAACAACAACAACAACAACAATATTTAAATGTGGTTTTGGGGGGGTGTGCAGGTTGGTGTTACCACACTAGACAGAAGCCCTGGCAGCTGTCTAGAGATGTCACGTGATGATGTTGGCCTGGCAGCATGGGCAATCGAGTTGTGCCTCGCATTTTTCCGTCACATGATCTGAAACCAATGCAGATTATCCTGACAGAGAATGCAATGAACAGGAAGCACAAATCACCTAAGTTTCTTGTTTCCTTCGCGTATCATCGTGTCCAGAACATTGCCTTGTCACAGTTCTCTGGATTGTGCCTTATGTGAGGAACAAACTCCATTTGTCTGAAATTCTATGTTTCCGTCTTTGTTTTATACAGAACAACCCAGCATCTAGTCAGCCAGGAATCTGAGCGTTGAAAAAAAATATAAGTAAGCCCCCTTTCTATTTCTTCCGCAAACAAAACTATTTATAGATCAACAAATACACTTTAGTAGATTGATGGACTTAGCATTTTGTTTTTATTGCTCTCTAGCTGTTCTAATGACTCAGTAAGGAGATAGGCATGCTTAAATCTAATGGAAATCTATGACACTTAATATGTGCTTAACAGAGCAACCCCATATTGGGAAAGGAGAAGTCCAGTGGCTCAGATATTGCCACTTCCTAAGCTTTGCTGTTTCATTGCGGCCATTTCTTTTAGCCTTGTTTTCTTTTCTCTCTACCAATAGGAGATGATTTCTTTGCCAGATCCAGAACTGGTGCAGTTTATATCCATGTTGGGGTGGGGGTGGGGTTCTAGTAAATAAGGAGGTTTAGGATCTTACAGATATATGGCTGCCCCGACACCCAAATCACATAACCTCTACTGTTGATGGACATTACACCTGTGATGATTTCTGCAGGTGTACCAGCAGCACTAAGTACCACCCCAGTGGCAAACCAGCATTCAAATGCTCTGCTAGGCTGTCCTTTGGACTGCTCTATAAGCCTTGCTGATTTCATTAGGGGCTGTGCACTTAAGCAGGGTGTTGGAGGAATCCACTGAAAACGATCAGGTGGAATTCCTTCTACCTGCCCATTTGACATGCATCATGTCACAGAATCTTGCTATGCATGCTTTTCACCTTAGTTTCCTACAAAAAAGGTGTCTTTTAAACATGCACCCATTATATATCAATTGTTTTGCAATGGATGCCCCTTTACAGGTGCCTTCTTGCGTTTCTTCCTGAAGTGATGCTTGTTGACTTTGTGCAAGTTGTTTGTTGCTAGAGGCAACCTGTATGCACTAATTTGCAATCCTGTCTACTCAGAAGTAAGACCCACTGAATTAAATGGAGCTCATTCCCAGATATGTGGGTTTAGAATTGCATCCTCAATCCATTCCTATTGTGAATGCTATTCTTTTTTGTTATCTGTAGGCTTTATCTGTACGCCTCAGTTCAAGACCAAGCCTCTTCGGGAGAACTATCTGGATTTGACCATTTATTTTTCTCTGTCCATCGATCAATTCGCTAAATCTGTATTTTAAGACTGTCCTCAATCCACTCCCAGCAAATCTTAGGTGCTTTCCTTCCTCCCAACGTGAAGTTTTGTTGACTTATAACTCATTCTTTACTCAGTGTCCTCTGTGTTGTGAATTTATTCACAGCACATTGGCACAAATAAGAATATAAAGCTGTCAAATGGAAATCGTGTTTACAGTGAACATTTTCATAAATTAGCTTTAGCTTTTTTTCAGCACACACACACACACAACCATTTTCTGAACAAAGTATAGATTTATGTAACAAAATGCTGTAATCAAAAGGGACTTGTTTGCTCACCCTTTCGGTGCGGTGGGGTTGCGGGATAACAGAGGCTCCACTAAGGCCCCGATGAGGGAATCGTGGCATCAATGCCCTGTCTGGATAGGTGGCGGGGGCGTAAGCTATATTGTGGCTATGGTGGTCGCCGTATTAAGGGGCTGGGTAGGCATTTGTCCACCGGGCAAATTGGCTCTAGCCCAGTGGTTTTGCCTACCTCATAGCAATCACCGTGGTCCCTTGGGGGGGGGGGTCACCCTATTTGATGTAAGACTTAGGAGACCCCACCAGGATTGACCCATGTGTCATTTCCGGTGGGCGGGCCGGAAGTATTTTGATTGCCCCATGCCAAGCCAAACCTCTTTCATCTGTATTCAATCAAGTTGTGGCCTATTTCGATCCAAAGCAGACTTAGTGGTTTTTTATTTACCTGGGGGTTGGGGAATGGGGAGCATGATGCCTGGGCCTGCAATTACCATTAATCTGCTCGAAAAAGAAATTGATACAATCCAGGACACAAGGAGCCAAAGTTCAACAGGGGGTTAAGATGGGATGACAAATTTATACTGAACTATGAAATCAAGCTAGTGAAATAGTCCTAACCCCATTTACCTGAGAGTATGCTTTACTGAATTCAATGGGGCGTATGTCTAAGTAGACATTGATTAGAATTGCATTGTGTAGGGCACTGGCCACTGCATTTACTTTTTCTTTATAGGTGTCATAAGACAAATTGCTATTTTTGTTGCCAAACACTAACAGATTTGTAAATCTCTGTTGATGACTGTGATGTGTGTGTCTATTGAACATTACAATGTACATGAAAACAATGTACAGCAAATGATGAAATGGAAGAAAGACTTGTGGAAAATAAACTAATTGCAGGACAGAAAATACTACATGAAAGTGTGAATGAATATCGGAACAGACTGAGGTAGGTTTGCACATCCCTACACTTAAGGTTCTTTTTAGATGGTGGTCATGGATTACCATGGTTTACAGTTCTAATTAGGTTACTCTACTTTTTAAAAGGGATGCAGGTGGTGCTGAGGGTTAAACCACAGAGCCTAGGGCTTGCTGATCAGAAGGTCGGCGGTTCAAATCCCCACAACGGGGTGAGCTCCCGTTGCTCGCTCACAGCTCCTGCCCACCTAGCAGTTCGAAAGCACGTCAAAGCACAAGTAGATAAATAGGTACTGCTCCGGCGGAAAGGTAAACGGTGTTTCCATGCACTGCTCTGGTTCACCAGAAGCGGCTTAGTCATGCTGGTCACATGACCCAGAAGCTGTACACCGGCTCCCTCGGCCAGTAACGCGAGATGAGCGCCGCAACCCCAGAGTCAGACACGACTGGACCTAATGGTCAGGGGTCCCTTTACCTTTACCTTACTTTTTAAAAATTGTGGCAGAATTTGAATGAGGAGGAAATAAAGGCATAGCTGGGCTAAGAACCTAAGAGATCAGCCTGGGGTGCACGTGGTGGGATATACACCCTTCCCCCTTTCAATCCTCCCCTTTATTACTTTTGCACAGTAATTAGCTTAGCCAATTTTGGGAAGGATTGGCACAAATGTAGCTGCCCCCCCCCATCATTCCGGTTATGCCTCGATCTCTATAAGAGGCAAGTTCCATGGGTTTTGTGCTGGGGGTTGTTCTTCCATGTATAGTTTCATGAGAACCTCATTAAACTGTGCATCATTTAATTGCAAATGGCTTGCATCAGTACCGTTTTGTTAAGTCAAGAACGGGGGCATTACTTGTGTGGCAAAACAAGTTATGCAGCTACAGATAATAAGCGCAGAAGTTGCTTTGCAGGTGCAACGCTTTACGGCCTCTGAAACCACCTTAAGAGCTTTCTCCTTGGGCTATCTCAGGCATTCTTGGAACAAAATCATCTACCCATCAAGATTAATTTGGTGAGTTCTCTCCCCGCCTCCCAATGTGAAGCAGAGATTTGCTCCCGAAGAGTGAGATGCTTCAAAATGGCACTGTGGGCTTTATCTTGGTTTCCTTTCCTCTAGATTGCATTTGTTCAGTTTACAAGCATAATGATGTTTTTGTTAACTGCCAGCTCCATATGAGGGCACGCCAGTTCTTCTGATAGTCAAGCTGTGTTCTTTCTGACTGGTGCATTATCTCCAGTAATGAGGATTGCACCGGCCAAATCCTGCCCTTAATTAGACCTCTGCTATCCTGTTGCTACCTAATTCTGCCCTTGGTGACACCTGTGCAGCTCATCCTTGTCAGTGGGGCTACCAGGTGTGTGAACAGAACTGGAGCCAGCTGACGATTCGGTTGCTAATGACCTAACTCCACAGTCAAAAAACAATTAGCTGCTGGGAAAACAGAAGCAGGGAGAAAAGGAGGATTTAAAGTGATTTTTAATTTGACAGTGCTCCACGGATTCAGTGGGAAACAAATTAGACCCAGACGAGGGAAACCTGGACTTGTGTCCCAGGATGCTGTGTTGGGCAAGAACAGCCCAAGAGTGGGATTGCACAATAAGGGTAATGGCAAGGCTGGCATTGAAAATGGTGGGGCTGGAGCTAAACCCACCATTCCCTGCAGTATAACTTAACTGGGTCCTGAAGTCCTGCCATTCTGCATTATGGCTCTGCTCAATATCATTGCCTGTCGTTTGCAAGTCAGCCCCTCCACAGGGTGCTACTGTGAGCCTCCATTTCCTCCCGGCAATGATGTGGCATCATTAGAAGTGAGGCGTTGTGCGGGGGGAGGGGGAGCAGCAACTTGGGGGGAGATCCTATGCACAAGAATCTGGCATAAAGTTACACTAGATCCAAACCCTGTTCAGCAGCTCGGTTGCTCCTGCTGCTGCTGCTCTGCCTAAGCCTGGTAGAGCAAGCCTTTTAAATAGTGTGACTTAACTAAGCGGGCTTAGGATCCAGCCCAAGTCGCCCCAGCCACACTGGAATGACTCTTTTAGAGCGGCTTACACCAGCCTCAGCTCAGTCAGCTTGGGCTGAGCTGGCAGGATGAGCAAGTTATGATGGCGTATCTTCAGCTGAGCTGGGGTTGGGGAGCCAGGAGTCAGTCAGCTGAGCTAGAGGTCCTCTGCATCCTCAACTGCTCATCCTGGCTGATCATACCATAGGATTGCTCTCCCTCCATTTGCTGAGAGCGGCATCACTACTGCTTGTGGTGACAGCGAAGCTACAGCGTCTTCTTCTTTTTTAGAAAACAGAAGACTACTTGTCTGTAAATACTTGTGTAGAAAGCACCCCCTGAAAAGTTTCTGATTTTTCCTCTCTCTCGCCATTGTCCCCAAACACACCCCACTTTTGCAGTCTGTGAATGGGGATGCAAAATTTTCAACTTAGTTTTAGACTGTGCTGTAAACAAGGCTACACAGATGACAGTTTACCAACAACTGAAGCCGGACTATGTGAAGGCAAATGCAACAGGGGGGGGGGGGAACACAGTAGGGAAGAAGGTGTACTTTTTAATAAAAAAAATTAACATTTTAAATTGATTGCTACAAGAACAACCTCAATCGTGATGATGTGGTTTACCAGCGAGGTTATTGTCTTGTTTTGCGATATTGTAAAATACAGCAAACCCAAGAGACCAGGGCATAAATTAAGAGGAATTCTTTTATCCAAGGCTCCAACACAATGCTTGTATTATGTCTCCCAGAAGACATACTCAAGGGGAACACACATGTGCCTGAAAAGTCGCATTGTTCATTTTAAAATGAAAAGAGCTATTTTGGTGTACAGCACAATATCTGGGAAAATGAAAGATTTGCAGATTAGATATGTCAAGCAGTTATTAATCAACAGCAATGGAGAAATGCGGGGGGGGGGGGAGGGGAGGAAAATTAGACAAAAACAGAGGGGAGGGAATAAATGTCTGACGGGAGGGAAGATGGATGGGAGCTAAGTTGCCAAAATGGAGGAAAAGGGGATGTATTTCTTCTGAGGAGTAACATCCTACTCGGTGGAAAGGCCAAGGAGTTTCAGTCATCATAGAGAACACGGAGATGCAGAAAAGCTTCAGTGATAAAGTTGTAAGAAAATAACCATAACAAAGTGGTTACATTAGATCCTACCAATCATATTCGATTAAATCATTTATATGCACGTGCTGTCATGTTCATTGCACTAGTCTTCAGTTGGTGTAGATTTAATGAGTCCAGGATATAATTAGGAAAAGGAAATTAAAAACAGAGGGAACCTAATAAGCTATTCTGTGTTTTGGGGAAACTTGGAGCTCAGGGTTAGCACTACCATTAGGTAGAACGAGCCACGATCCATTCTACAGTGGTACCTCGGGTTAAGAACTTAATTTGTTCTGGAGGTCTGTTCTTAACCTGAGGTACCACTTTAGCTAATGGGGCCTCCTGCTGCTGCTGTGCCACCGCCGTGCGATTTCTGTTCTCATCCTGAAGCAAAGTTCTTAACCCGAGGTACTATTTCTGGGTTAGCGGAGTCTGTAACCTGAAGCATCTGTAACCTGAAGTGCCTGTAACCCGAGGTACCACTGTACATCATTGTTGTGGTGCCGTCTGCAGGGGCACTACCCTTAAACCACACTACCCTAAAACCACCTCTGCTAGACTTGTAAAGGCCACATCATACTGTGCTCACTAAGATGAAGAAAGTTGGGTCAAATACTTTAAACAACAAACAGGATAATCTTCACAGAGAAGCCAGTAGTGGAAAGGAGCTATGAGGTAAAACAACAGTATTGCAGCTGGAATGGCAATATTATTAAACAGGTGACACTGGCCCCAAAGAGAAGGGGGAAATGAAGTGATGAGAAAAGCTCACAAGATCTAGTAAGAAAAGGGGAAAATAAATGAGAAATATGGGGAGGGAAGAGCATTCGGAGGGTATATACAGATAAAAGGAGCTTAAGAAAATAAGGAGCCACAAGTATCCTCTGGATGTCATGAGGAAATCAGATACTAAGAAAATAATATGACACTCGCTGACGAAGAACACCCCAACGGAGAGAGCTTATCGCTGGCTAAAGTGTTTATTGTACATGGATTGCGAACTGAGAGGAGTTGGGGGAGGTACTTACGGGCTGCTTACGCTCAGCTGGGAATATCATCAATGTTCTGTGTGTTCTAGTGCTAGTTACACAAAGTGTTGCCTAGTAGCAATTTCCTAGTCATTCTTGGGGAAATACCTTGAGTGAAAGTGGTTGTGGGAACAAAATGCGTTAAGCTGACAGGTGATGACAGAGATGAGGAGGAAACAATGGAGGTCTGGGGAGATCAAGGGCCAGGGCAGTCCTGAACTCAAATCAACCTTGCCCAGGTGCTGAGGAATGGATTTAAACCTGATAATACATTCCAGTTCCGCAGCCTCTCATTAAACACTGGGCCATTGTACTGAAGCTAGGAATGGGTGAATTAGTCTTTGAGTTTGTGCTACCTTTGCATTTGCTCATCAGTCCCATTTCTGCATTTATAAGAGACTTTATTTTTAAAACATGAAAATTCATATTTAAGTATTTTAAAAAGTATTTCCCTTTAGAAAACATCTCTAAATATATTTTATCTCCAATTGCAAATTGCTAAACTTTATTGATTGATTGATTGATTGAATGCACTAAGAACTGTATTGAAATATTCAGGAAGTGCAAAAGGCTGTGGATAACTACCTTCCAGTCTGTAAATTAGCCTGGGAGGTCTGGATTTGTGCAGCAGAATTTGAAATTTGAATTTGCAAGCATTCCTAACTGAAGCATAATATATATTTTTTTAAATGCATTTTTCTTTTTGCACTTGGCAATTTCAATTACTAGTCCAGTGAAGTAGGCTGTTGCCAACATATATCATGTCAAAGTGTCTAAGGTCCAACTTGCACTATACATTCAAAGCAGTATCACACCACTTCAAACACTCATAGCTTCTCCCAGAGAAGTTTTTTTTAAGGGTACAGAGAGTTGCTAGGAGACCCCTATTCCCTCTGCAGAGCTCCAATTCTGAGTGGTATTTTTTACTATTTTTTTACCTGCTGTTCTAGGGTTCATATGGATTTGTTCTAGGATTTTGACTTGGTCATCATATGATAGTAATTGTAATATCTGATAATAAGTCATATTGAGGTTCCAAAAAGCAGAGTATAAACATTTTATTTTATTAAGTATTATTCTTTGTCTATCTTATTTTCCCCCCTTTTCATCATTCCAGGCCCTAGATCGGTATCAGTGCCCTGTTCAGACTGTGGTATATATATTTTATATATTTCTACTAGGTTCTATCCTTTCCTACCAAAATGCCTGATATATTTCTGGTCTCTCCACCCCCAAACACTGCCTGCCCTTTCACACCTCTCCAGTATTTGTTCTTGTTTCATCTGCCATGGCAAAGTTAGCTCTCATTGAAACTGCAGGTGTTTTTCTCTCTGACAATTACATCAATATTTTCCCTGAAAATAAAAAAAAACTCCAGTAAAACCCCTAAGGTGAGAGAAGTCTTTGAAAGCTTCAAGCCTCTTTCAAAACAAACAAACAAACAACGATATTTGCTGGGTGTTTCCATGTACACAGAGAGAAGGCTTGCAGTCAGAACAATATCAGAATAGAGCTGTTTGAACTATCAGTATGATGTAAGTCAAGGGTAAACTAACGTGGTACCTTCCAGCTGCCATCAACCCTTACTGTCATGCTGTCTGGGGCTTATGGGAGTTGTAGTCTGACAAAATCTGGAGGGTATATTCCCTTAATGTAAGCCAAGGGAAAGAGAAGGAGACCAGACATACTGTACATGAGGCTATAACACCATTAACAGTCATGTACAGACCAATCATGGCTAGGAGCAGCCAGGAGATAGGTGAAGTCATAGATCTAAAGAAACAAAAAAACACTTTGGCCAGCTTCCGTTTTGACTTCTAAGAAGTATGTAAATGCAAAAAGCAGGCAGGGGGAGCACCAGTCCGGAACACCAGGTACGCTCTGGTGAAAAAATGCATTGCATATGGGTGAAATGTCTGATTGGGGCTTGAGTATCCTCTGAATTGAGAGTGTACACAAGTGCCTTCTTCCCATCCATGCATCCAGCATGAAGACTGGCCCCACTTTTGCCTATAACACTCACCTGCTACTTCAGAATATGAGATGCTTACTAACAGACATGAATTAATCTGGATCTGGTATATATCACAAAACTACCCCAAGATGATCTCTCTCATCCCAGAATAATCTGGTCTTTTGTATCATCTTGGCAGACGAAAAGCAGAAGGCGCATAAGGTAAAACGGTGTACAGTGGTACCTCGGGTTACAAACACCTTGGGTTACAAACACTTTGGGTTACAGACTCCGCTAACCTGGAAGTAGTACCTCGGGTTAAGAACTTTACCTCAGGATGAGAACAAAAATCGCGCGACAGCAGCAGCGGGAGGCCTCATTAGCTAAAGTGGTACCTCAGGTTAAGAACAGTTTCAGGTTAACAAATTAAGTTCATAACCAGATGTACCACTGTATATTGTCATCAATTTGAAAGGGAGTGTGTTCTTCCCTCACCCGCAAATGAAGATACACAAAACATTTTAACCATTTAAATCAGGCTGGGAAACCTGTGGATCTTCAGATATTGCTGCACTACAGTTCCCATCATCCCTAACCACTGGACATGCTAGCTGAGGCTAAGGAGAGTTGGACATAACACACACACATACATTCTGTTTTTCAAAAAATAAATAAACACCCTCACCTAAGGCTGGCGTTGCATCTCCTAAAGGCTTGTAGGATTTAGTTTTCTTCCGTCACTGTTCCAGTGCATATGACAACCATAAGCCATCCCAAACTCTCACCACTGAACCACGACACTTTGTACAAGAGGCCCACATTCTGTGATGCTACTTACTTTCACAGCTGGGATGGGCTTTTTAGGAACAAGATGTTTTCTCTCAAGCTGGGAAACCAGGGTGCTCTGTTCCATCATGTTCACTTTGGACTCAGCTATTATTTTCTTGCGCTGCTCAAGGTAGGGGCCAAAACTAGGAAGTTTCTAAAAGAGATAGAAAGTATGCCATTACTGTTGTATAGAAAACAGTGGCCCCAGTGAGAGCGAATGACTTCATTCCACATTTGACAGACATGATCAATGATTTGAATGCTGAATCTATCTTTCTTGCCCTTCTGCCATGCTTCAGGGAGGCTATCCACCTTCTTCATTTTAAAAGTGCCACGTGCATATTTATCCAATTAAAACATATATTCATCAATATATGAAAACTTATTTTAAAATATTTTTAATAGTAAAAATTGTGCTAGGTTGTGTGTTTGTTTATATCCGTTTGGTTCTTAGCCAGTTAGCCACAATTTCCCCAAGAAAATTTTTGATAGGAGTTTAAGTGGCATCATTAGTCTTGATGCAAAACAAATAAACCAATCAACCATGGATAAAGACTGCAATGTATGGACAACAACAAAAATTGGAAAGTTTGGTAGTGGGATAATCTGTCCCTCAGTTACTGCTTTTCTTTGGGGTCCTGCTATATAAAAATACACATCACTCATTAAAATAAATGAAATTCAGTCTATGTTTATTATTATGGTGCAGGGAATATTATGCACTAAAGATTCATAGAACTTGGGTGACAAACCTCCATTTGCTTAATGCCTTGCATCAGTTTCCCCTTACAGCTAATGGATTTGCTAGCTAACTTTATAAAGCATGCTCTGAGATTATTTTGACATGGCGCTTAAAGGGATATTGGATCGGTTACTATAATGGCAGCCAGTTCCAAGCAAACTCTGGAAAGTGCTAATTTTATTCATTTCACTATTTGACCTCATTGAGCTTCTTAATCTTTAGCCTCTGGGCTTCTTTCATATAATGCAGCAAAGGGAAAGAATACTAAGCTCCAAAATACTCCACTTCCAGCCAGAAACCTATAAACGCCGGCTCCAATTTCTAAGCACACCAGTCCCAACAGATAATGACTCTACACCACCAATCCATTAAAGTTCCTTGCAATCCATGAAGGTCATTGTGATCTTCCACCTAAGAAAGAGAACCATAACTCATGACACAGCGTCTGCTTTGCATGTAGAAGGCCCCAGGCTCAAACTATGATATCTCCAGGTAGAGTTACCAGCAGCCAAAAAAGTGTAGCATAGGCAAGGCAATGTGCTATGCAATGGTACTACATCACATATTTCAGGAGTCATCCTCATGCGTTCAAGAGAATACCTGAATACCCAAAGGAGCATCTCCACCTTCATTGTTCAGCCCAGATACTAAGATCCAGCTCCAAGGGCATTCTGATGGTTCCCTCATTGCGAGAAGTGAGGTTACAGGGAGCCAAACAGAGGTTCTTCTCGGTAGTCATGCATGCCCTGTGGAATGCCCTCCCGTCAGACGTCAAGGAAATAAACAACTACCTGACTTTTAGAAGACATCTGAATGATGTCTGATGCTTTTATTTGCTGGAAGCCATCCAGGGTGGCTGGGGCAACCCAGTCAGATGGGCAGAATGAATGAATGAATGAATGATATAAATAAATAAATAAATCTAATAATAATAATAGAATATGTGTGCAGGGGGAACAGGTGTGGGCACTGTTCCAATGTCCCAGAGCAGATTTACAGGGCATGCAGGAGGCATGAAGTTAGAGGAAAAGGCAGGGAAATACCATTGCACTAGTGGAACTGTTTAGTTGGATACTGTCCTCTGTTCACATTACGTTCATTTCCATCAAAACAACCATATGGTGAGATTACCACCTGAAGATCATATAATCCCACTTTAAAGTGAAAAATTCACTATGATCAGCCACATATTCCACACCCCATATTGACCCCATCCGAGAAGTCACCCCAAAGGAAATGTATCTGGGATATCTATGTCTCTTCCAACATCCCTGATCCTATCTGACATATTCAGGAGAACTGTCTGTTGAGATGTACATTTTGCCCACATAAGGTCTGCATTCTGGAACCTGTGACTTTCTTTGAGGAAGGCTATTGGCGCTGTGGGTTAAACCACAGAGTCTAGGACTTGCTGATCAGAAGGTCGGCGGTTCGAATCCCTGCCAAGGGGTGAGCTCCCGTTGCTCGGTCCCAGCTCCTGCCCACCTAGCAGTTCGAAAGCACATCAAAGTGCAAGTAGATAAATAGGGACCGCTCCAGCGGGAAGGTAAACGGTGTTTCCGTGCGCTGCTCTGGTTCACCAGAAGCGGCTTAGTCATGCTGGCCACATGACCCGGAAGCTGTCTGCGGACAAACGCCGGCTCCCTTGGCCTATAGAGCGAGATGAGCGCCGCAACCCCAGAGTCGGACACGACTGGACCTGATGGTCAGGGGTCCCTTTACCTTTTTAAGAGTTGAGAAGAGAAATGGGACAAGCTGATGGATCCTGATGGAGCTGTCCATTCAGCACTTCACCTGAGCTCTTCTTCAGATTGCAAGAGGAAGGTAAGGAAACACACATTGTCCTTCACTTGAAGCAACAATGTGTCTATGGCTGGCCTTGAAGATGACCCAGTGCTGGATCCTCATGATGGGGTTTGAATAGAACTGGCAAGCTGACCCTGATATAGACAGTACAGATCAGAATAATTTGTAGGATGGCAAAGTATCCCAGTGTGAAATGTGGCAGAACTCCCTGTCCCTTTGGTTTCAAGCGTTACAGTGCAGGGCTTTTCTCTTGCCTCCCCTTTTTATCCAAAAGTAAATCTCTGGCACTCAGCTTCCAAAAGCAACCTTGTAACTGATGAAGTGTACAAATCTCCTGCAACCATGTGGTTTTTGTTTCAGTATTTCTCCAGGGATTCATCATTGATGAATTTGTTCTCACTGGATAAGCTAAATCCTACTCATTTAAAGATAACAGTATCTACCAGTAGAACTGTTTCTATCTAGATATAAAAAGCATTAGACTGCCAATAGAGAACTGACAACATAATGAATCAACAATGAAACCTTAAGCCAGCAAAGCTTTAAGGTGAATAAGCCTGTTTCGATTATAATTTATTCACAGATCAATCTAAAGCCAATTGAGCATATTATGAACTAGAAAAGAGGCTGGTTTCCTAAGAGAAGCAGGCGCCTGATATCTTCATTTTCAAATTACTGTATCTTTTTTTTTAATGGAAGAAACACTGGCCATGTTCGAGTAAGGAAGATAATATGACCAGCTCATACTAATTCTCTCAGATAATAATACTAGTAGTTCATTACTTAATTATGAATACATGTACCTTATCCCGACTAGATATTTGCAAAACTAATGCACTTGCAGGTATTTAGTAACCTGGCAAAACATTTCTTCTGCTTCCAAGATTACAGGACTTTAGAGTGTCTCACTAGCCCTTTCAGTAATCATGTGATTACCACTGCATAAAGGTAAGAGGAGGGCTGTCCTCACTGACCTTGCCATGGTGTTCTCAGTGGCTCTGCCCCCTAAACCCAGTCCATTCATTGGAGGGGAAGTCTTAAGCGGGAGCCTACTCTACACATGCAGGCTCCCCACTCAGTTTAGAAACCTAATTGTGCATGGTTCAAAATTCCATAGGGAAAATATGTATGCGCAATGGGCTCTCCATTTCAGACTTCCCCTGCCCCACAGTGGTGTGGGCAGCAATGATGCAAGGACAGGGGTCCACAAACACAGCCCACTATTTCCCTCTCATGACATTAATCAAATATTGAGTGGGCATCAGTATACCACTTAGTCAAGTCTCAGATATATTTTAAGATTAAAATTCAAAGCAGTAGCCAGTTTTAAGAATATGGGTTTTGTCGGGGCTTTCTTTCAGCTGGAGTTTGCCGGAACTCAGTGAGTTGTGACACCTCTTTTAAAAAAAATAGCACTGGGTTTCGTAACGATTTGAGGAGGAATTCAACACCACGTTCTTCTGATCTTTCTTTTCATGACAATCATTTCTGCTTGGCAGGCAAAATGTTTCCCCCCTGCTCCCCTTACATGCTGTTCTGGGGGTTCTCCTGACCCTCCAGAGCAGATCTGGAGAGGTGCAGGGAGCATGGGAAGAGGAAAGAGGTGAAGTCCCATTTGACTAGTGGGAGCCCTAGCACTGTCTTCCACTTGTATTGTAGCTTAACTGAATCCAAATCCAATTTTTTTTCCAGGCCTCATAATAAACTGCCTTAATGTTATTTTTTAATGTAACGCAATTCATTAAATTTGTATACAGGCAACCCTCATTTTGTGTGGGGGGTTCCATTCCGGACTCCTGCACACATAAGCCCACTCCACCCCCCCCACTCTGCTCCTTTCCAAGATGTCTTTATGATATTTTGTGGCTGCTTCCAGGTTCAGCACATCATTCGGATGTGCCTAAATTGGGAGTTGCCTGTACTGCCTTTCATCCATAGATCTCGGGGCAGTTCACAGCACAGAAATAGTCACATCATAATCACCATCATATGATTTTATGAAATACATGTCTTTTTGCTCACTTTGTTAGGACAAAGGCTCGTTTCATTATTTAAAACACCGCCAGTGGATTCACCAAGACTTAATTTGAACAGTTCAAGGCATGGGTCACTTATAAGGTTTTTCTTTTTTGTTCAGGGGTGATGAACCTGTGGTACTCATGATTTGTTGGGCTCAAATTCCCAGCATCCCCGGGCAGCATGGCCAATGTCTGGCAACACTCGGAGCCCTACTTTTTCTCCACCGCTGTTATAAAAAGCAATTCCTAGGGTTCTGTGCAAGTGAAGCAGCCATAAGCAGTTTGACTGAACATCAGTGTTTGTGTGTTGTATTTTGATAGCAGCACATCTGTGGGGATTCCAAAAGAAGTAAGAAGAATATTGACAAGATTAATGAAGTATCAGGGGAGGAGGGAGACGTTCCTCACACATCTAATCCCCTTGTAGCTAAACAACAGGGAGTGTAGCCTTCATCCCCCTTGAGAAATTTTGTTCACCTTAAAAAAAACAAAAACAACTTTCTGCCTTCAACATTCCACGAACGTTTTGCTTGAACAGGGACCACCCAAATCTGCCTCCAAGTTTCGGCTTGGATAACATCACTCTCTGCAACATCACATCATTTGCTCATCTGTTAAAGGCAACACCATTCCTTCCTGCTTAAACTTCACTCAATGATCTTGATCTGATTTATTTGTCAGCTTTGAAACAAGAAGAGTTGAGGGATTATTCTTTGCTACAGTACAACAACATTTCGTGTTCCAAAAGACCAACTGGTCTGGTCTTCTGGCTATGTAATATTCATCACACACAAAAAAGCACCATACTGCGTGTTTAACCAAATGCTTGATTAGCAAGGATGCCAAAATGAATGATATACCTCTGTTGTGGGACGTAGGGAGGTGTTGGATAGAGGGGGCAAAAAACACAATGGAAGATTTCAACAGATTACTGTGCTACTTGGTGAACATCTGGCAGACTGTCACTTAATAGACAATAACATCTTCTCTAAACAGAAGAGACTTGAATCCATCAGGGATTCCTTCAGTACCGTATGTGCTTAACTTAGGCTGCAATCCTACAAACACTTGCTTGGGAGTAAATCCCATGGAAACCAGCAGGGCTTACTCCTGAGTAAGACATGCCTACACTTCCACTGCACAACATCTGCTTTGTGCTCTTTCCATAGATTATCATATTCATGACACTTTGAAGTGAAAACCGTTTTACTGTCTCACTCTAGCCAAAGCATGAAAAAGAAATTAAAAACACTGGCAGGTTCTTTGCTTTCAGTTTTTTTCGGGCATGTATGAGGAAGGCCTCCCTGGCCATTTTGGGGAAAGAAATTCTGACAGCTTAGCAGACTAAAGTTGTAACAATGGCGACAGCAGACTGCCTATTAAGAAACACCACAGAGCAACAAAATGTAGCTGCTTTCCCCTCGCCTGAATAAATATGGCAGGGGGACTCTATGCTTCTGTACTAGCAAAGTGTGTGCAAATAACACTGTGGATCATTCTTGGGGTGTTTTCACAAGCAAGCTTACAATTTTGTTTTGCACACTGCAAAAGTGGCACTGCATATAAAATATACAGCTGAGAAATGGCCACTGTCCATTTTCTTTTTCACATTTAACAGAGTTCAGAAACTCTTGGCAAGTTGTATTTCCAAAGAGGACACACCTGATGTGATCTGCCCGGAACCATGCGGAGATCAGAGCATGAGAATCTATGCACTGCTGGAGTCCCGCTCTCTTACAAAATTGCACACAGGGTGGTCTGAGGGTTATCTGTCGGTCTTCTCTAAAAAGCGATTCCTGCCACCTAGGAGCAGCTAGCTAGTGCACATGGGTCTTGCTGCTACGCACTATAAAATCAGTGTAGGAAGTTCTGCTGGGAGAGATGTGTATTGATGACACATGCTCTCAGGGTTCTTTTTACACATTTTACTTACTTTGCAGACTCCAAGGGGGAAACTGATCACAAAAGACATAAAATGCACCCAAAATATGTATGTGACAGGATGTAATTAGGACCCGTTGCTCCCAGCAAGACTTGCTACACCGATTTTTGGTGGCTGAAATTACTTTTTAAAAGCAACAAAAATGACAGACCAGCAGCCCTCAGAGCACCTCAGAATCACTCACAACCCCACACACGTTTTTATTATTTTTGTGTGTCATTTTGGGGGGGGGGGGGTAGCTTTTCAAGGATACAATCATTAAAAACCCAGCATGGAAATGAGATGGAAGAAACTTTAGCCTGACATAGATTTTTGTCAATCTCTACTTTTCACATGCTGCAAACACATGCAGAATGATGGGCGGCGTGAAAAGCGTAGGGGCATTGTCTGATAAGGGCAGTTTTCCAAGGCAGATTACCTGGCCAAGGAAGCCTTGAATTTATTCAGGCTGGCATCACTCAAAGCAACTCTCCTTCTAGCTAATAAAGACAGATAAATCAAGGACACTGCTTTTTTCCGTATTCTATGTCTGTTTCCTAAAACCTGCACCAGCCACTCAAAGCCCTACCTTCTAGCTGCCTCAAGCTGTTTTCTTTGGCAAGGAAAAGCCTGTTGCCGACACAGCGCGAGTTAATTTATTGAAGGGTTTACCATTCCCTTTGGTTCTGATCCCAAGTTATAAAGGAAATAATTTAGTTCTGTGAAGTGTCCTTCATGCTCGGTGCTCACCAAAACCCTTTATATTACAGCAATGATTTAAATTCTTGTAAAGGAAAAAGACAAAACAGCACTGCTGGCCAACTTACGGAATCGTGAAAACAATTAATTTTGCCCAGCAATAAAAGTTCCACCTCCAAACAAAATATCAAAGCAAATGGAAGTAGAACTACAACTTTCGTTTTACTGTAGTTTGCCTTCTGCCAATGAGCTGGGATGAGCTGTCCCATTCAGTTTCTGAAAAGTGTATTTTTCCCCCCTATACTGCTTTATATTTTTAATAAAACTCTCCAAGTGGTTTACAGCATATTAAATCAATCAATCAATAAAACAATAGCCGGGCAATGTTCCTCCAGCCTCATGAGGAGCATCTTCAGTAGGTCTGGTGAATCTGGGCCCAGCCCCCTAGACCAGGTGGAAAGGGTCTTGCAGGGACTGGCCTTCACACTCACAGCTAGGCGATGTTCCTCCGGCCTCATGAGAAGCCTTTTAAGCAAAGCTTCACCAGAGACAGTTTTAGCTTCTTGAGTTCTTCAAGCCTCGAGGAGCAGAGTGCCCTACAGGGTCCTACTGAAATGAGACTAGATGGGGCCAACCTGGGGAAGCTTCCAGGTGAGCATCTCCAAGTTCCACACTACCAGGGGAATAGGAACACGGAAAACAGTCTTCTACTGAGTCAGACCACTGGTCCTTCTAGCTTGGTATTGTCTACGATGACTGGCAGTGGCTCTCCAGGGGTTTCCTTCAGTCCTAACCTGGAGATGCTGGGA
The DNA here is from genome assembly GCF_009819535.1 of Lacerta agilis. Classification (NCBI taxonomy): domain Eukaryota; kingdom Metazoa; phylum Chordata; class Lepidosauria; order Squamata; family Lacertidae; genus Lacerta; species Lacerta agilis. Next base: position 21,704,192 of record NC_046317.1, read on the forward strand.
AGTGAACCTGGGACCTCCTTCATGCAAAGCAGACACCCCACAACTAAGCCATGGCCTTTCCTATTGTGAATAGCTGACATTGAAAGGGGTGTGTGATTCTGTGGGATAAGAATAAAGCTGCCTTTCCCTCATGCCATGTCTCCAATCCAGCTCAGCCCTCTCCCACTACAGTTTCTCAAGTGATCTGGTAAGAATCTCATGGGGGACACAGAGAGATATCTATATCTCTAGCACAGTTGGCCAGTTGATGCACTGACATTTTGGGGATGGGGCTATGAAGGAGTATCCCTTCGGTTTACATCAATAAGAAACCTAGCTTAGGCTTTGAAAAGCACGACTTAGGAACTGTGAGGATTCTGTAGGTTGACATTTTCTTGAAATTTACACTTTAATGTAAAAAAAAATAAAAAATAAAAAACAGAATCTAATCTCAAATGTATGCATTTCAGATCCAGAAAACAAAACCACTCTCCTTCTGGCCTGGCCTAATAAATGTCTACTTAGGATATTTTTTTCTACTGAGGTCACCGAAAGGTTCTTTGGTACACAGAAATGCCAAGCATTTCTCATAATGGTTTCCTCATCTCTCTTTTATATTAATTTATTAGTGCACAAGTGACAGTTCCTGGTACTCGAAGCAGCTTTTTTTTAAAGATTAAAAATATGTGATAATACAATGCTCAGATGCTCTGAGACACATGCTTTATATCTTGAACTACTCTAAAGGGAAAATATTAACTTCTAGCAAGCACTGGTGATTTAGAACAGTGTGCAATTGAGGTATGTGCATACTTTGTGTAAGCACACAGGTTATATATGGGTATGGAAAAGTCAAAGGAAGATTCAGTTGCATTTTTGTTTCTCTCCCATGTTGAATTCTTTTGTTTCGTTTTTTCAAAAAAAAGGAGAGAAAAAAAATAGCATGTGCCTTGCATATATTAGGTTCTGAGCTGCATTGTAAATAGGAAATCTCTCTGATAAATCTAGAAGTAAACTCCCCCTTCTGCTGGATCACATAACTCTCCTTGTGTTATACTAATAGATTACATAAATGCAAACCATTGCTAATAATTCCTAAATAAACCTTCTTCCACTTCAGATTCACTGTAATCCATCTCTTATGTCAGATGAACTGTGGTACTTATCCTCCTTACTGCAAAGGCTATAATGCGGCTCCTTATTCATCTCTCATACACAGTAATCCCTCCACCTCAACTTTGCAGATTTCTAATTTAAATGTAAAATATTCATGGCAGACAAAGGAGCCCTAGTCTAAACAACAGCTCTTATAGCTAATACAAAGGATTCTGACATTGTCTTTACCTAATCTTTTTAATAAAATAAAAAACCCACAGGCTACATAGTGATTTTATTCATCACAATGATTATCTGCATTTTCTGCAGAAATACAGGCTTTAATAATAGCAATTAGGAATAATCTTGAAGCTGCTATAAAGGTAAAACATTCTTCCAGATATTTTTTTAAAGTCTTGTTGTTTTATTCTGCAAGACCATATGCTGTCTTGAATACTACATTTTTTAAAAAAAATTCCATGATATTAAAATGTATGGCATTCACAGCTACAATGTCGGGCACTGGCCATTGGCCACTGGCCACTGTTTATGGTTTTAAAGGAGGATTAGACAAATTGCCATAATGGAGAAAAGGGCTATAATATGCTTAACTCAACCATCCTGTTCTGAGGCAAGAAGCCTTTGAATTCCAGTTGCTGGAGTTGGGAGGCAACTGGGTAGGGGTGCTTCCTCCATGGCCTGCTTGTGGATTTCTGGAAGCATCTAGCTGGTTACTGCTGAGAACAGAAAGCAGGACTGTTGTTGTTTAGTCATGTCCGACTCTTGTAAGCCCATGGACCAAGCTGGACTAGATGCACCTTTGATCTCATCCAACAGGGGTATACTTTATGCATCCAGATTTGGGATGACGAACCTGAAACCCCCTAGATGTTGTTGGATTCTAGCTCTCACCAGCCCCAGCCACCACACCCAATGGTCAGAGTTGTGGTTGAACAACATTTGGAGCACCACAGGTACCCTATACAGATCTATCTATACAGATACGCAATTGTTTTGTTGTTGTTTAGTCGTTTAGTAGTGTCCGACTCTTCGTGACCCTATGGACCAGAGCACGCCAGGCACTCCTGTCCTCCACTGCCTCCCGCAGTTTGGTAGTGAAATCTTACAGTGGTGCCACATGGGAATGGAATCATTCCCCGTCCCCAACCTTCTGAAACTGAGTAATTTAAATTTCTTTGTAAGAATAGGGCACATGCATTATCCCACTTTTATGGGACTACTGAAGAGCTCATTGCAAATCAGAAAAATGCATCCCTATGCAGCAATTTACAAGGAGTAAGAGGAGCATAACTCTATATTCAAAGAGCAAATGGATAGGGTTATGGTTGAGCAGGGACCTGAGCTCATTCACTGCTGACTTCAGCCTTCCCAACTGCAGAGGATTATGAATTATTACAGTAGCTAATGAAAATATATTTATTGTTTTTGATTTATTTTAACAACCCTAAGTCCACGAGGCAAGTAACGTTACTAAGCAAGTAACAAGCACCAAGGAAGTGTCACAGGGGAGAACAACACTATCTCTTGGGTGTGCAAAGCCAAAGCTCTTTCGGGTCAAAAATCAACATCTAGAACTGAGCCCAGAAATAAACTCTGGAACAGAGGTCTAAAGTCCTCTGGTGGCCCATCCATTTAAGGAAACACATACTTTAAAAATATATATTCTGAATATAGCAGCTTTTGCTAAACCATTCATTCATTCAGTCATTTTATTCACACCCCACTTTTCTCCAAGGAACTCAAGTGGCATACATAGCCCCCCCCCCATTTTATCCCCACAACAACCCTGTGAAGTAGGATAGGTTTGGAGAGAGTGACTGGCCCCAGGTCATCCTGTGAGTTTAGTGGGTAGGTGGGGGATTTGAACCCAGGTCTCCGCACTTCTAGTGCAACACTCTAAAAACTACGCCACAGTGGCTCTATTGAACTTTGGTATCCGATTCTGAGTCGATTGTTCTTTGCCAACCAGCCTTTTTAAAAAATAAAATAAAATAAAATTAGAGTCAGCGTGGATGCAGTTACTCAGAAGGCTAGAATATTGAGACTCAGCTCCTTCTGCAGCCCCATATAACTGCATGAAATATGCAAAGGGAGAGAAGGAAGCAGTGAGAGTGGGATCACGCAGCATTTCCAGTTGAGTCATGAATGATAACCACACTGATTCTGTGTAACCACCCAGTATCGGTAGTTTAGATGGACACACCTGGGAATTTTAACCTAACACCACCTTGCGAGGAATTCCAGTTAACAGGAACAAGTAATTAATCTGGATAATTAATCTGGGACGACCCAACCAGCTTCTGCTCGCAGTTCATGCTGTGCTTGCTAAGTCTCTAGAACTTTCATTAAGTTTTAAATATTTTAGATACACATCTAGAGACAACTCAAAATCATTAAAATATGATAAATCATCACAGCATTATAAATCATTATAAAGATTATACAAATCCATGTCACGAGTACAATAATAATGGTCCTGGTACCTAAATGAGAGTAAAATGTTCCTTCCCTGTAGCAATAGTGAAATGTCAAGGCCTAGCTTTCAACGTGATAAAACGATACTATATAATACGTAGGGCAGATAGATAAAAGAAAGATGCATTATAATAAAGTTTCTTTATTTCCTCAAATAATGAAATGCCCCCCTTATCTAACAATCACTAACTATAACCATCACAATTTTCCCAAGGAAAAATGAGCTTGCGCTATTCATGCATTTTCAAAGAGCTTACACTATTCATTCATGTTGTGGGCAGTGAACTCCAGGGAGAAAGCTGTCAACCCTCCCTGCTGTTTCCCAATGCTATAATAAGGAAATTTCCCGCAAAAAAAGGGGAAAGGTTGGATCTGGCAGTGGCAATGGCAGCAGTGGTGCTGGCAGTGAAACCAGCAGCACCAGCCATTTAAGTTCTTCCCCCAACAAATGCACACCTACCAGCACAGTTGCAGGCAGGAGCAATTTGCCTGCAATTGGGCAGATTTCTTACCCAGGGAAACGTCTCTCACGTCTGCTATTTTGATATCATTTGCAAGTATTTCTGCTTGCCCAACAGAACACACACACCCCTTTTCAAGCTACCACTAGTGGAAATGTAAGGGCTGCATTTGAGGAAAAACCACTGCAGCTATCCTTCTGAAAAATGAGCAAGATTAGTGTTAGTGACAACAGAGAAGGGGCAATGGCTGCAAATTTCATCCACTTCTGCTCACTAAGTTATAGACAATTCCTTAAGCTAATATTCCCTACCAATAAACCCTACATGTATTCGCCTGTGATTTGGCAGCCTTAATCCACACGAGAGAGGTTGGCCTGCCTGAAAATGCCATTTGCTTCTGCTAAAAGGGGAAAACGTTATAGTCATTTTTTATTCCCCATAATAGTGAATGTAGAAAAGCAAAGTTCAATTCTTTCTGAAATGAATTTGGACCCTGAGCCAAATTGCACAGCCTCCAAGTGCTTCAAACCAAATCTTCTGTTCTGAAGCACTGAACCCAGATCCAAACTGAACCCATACTATGAACATTTTTCCAATGAGTAAAACCCATATGTGGCCAGATATTGGACTATATAAAAAGTTACAGACTGATTGTCTATATATATAGACAAAAGCCGCCGCTGCCGCCGCCTCAAGAGCAAGCCCAGCTGCAAAAGCCACCTCCACCACTGCCTCCAGAGCCAGTCTGCCCCCAAAGCCGCCTCCGCCGCCACCTCGAGAGGCACCCCAGCCCCAAAACCTGCCTCCGACGCCTTCGCCCCCCCCCCTTGAAAGTCAGGCAGGGCCCAAAAGCCACCTCCGCCTCGAGACCCAGGCCGGGCCCAGAAGCCGCCTCAGACACTGAGACAGGCCGCATCCAAAATATAGTCTACCCTCAAGTATGATATTTTACAACTTCAAAACGTCACCTTCTCTTTCCTTTCTTTTCAATTTCACACACTAAGCCACAGCAACGCGTGGCCAGGTACAGTTTAAGATTAAAAAGGTACAGTTTGAGATTAAAAAAAAAAATCAGTTGAAAAGTTTTATGTCACTCTCAAATTTTGCCAAAATTTTAATCCTGTGAGTTGCTACTATGATTTCAACTCCTATATTTAGAACTAAGCATATATTCAGATGAATCCTAGAGCAGTGTCTTTGAATTTAACTGCAAATTAGCATAGACTAGCCCACCTGTCTATCTTCACCTGGAGAGAAAATGAGATTTTTGCTACAGTGGAAGCTCTGCTTAAAATGACCGTCTCATCTTCATCCTGACTGCACTCAAATAGCTTCCAAATAATATATTTCAGATGAGCAATTGCAGAGATCCTGCAGTGCTTGTATATTCAGAAACATAATGCTTCATACCAAGTATTCATTGAAATTGCAGGAAATGTATTTTTTTTATTTTATGTCTGGACTTAATTTTTCTTTCTGAAGTGATGAATGATACTTAAAAATGCTTATTAAAAACAAAGGAATCCCCATTGGTCCACAGGGGGGGAAAGCAAATCCAAATCCACAGTCGAGCTATCCCTATAATTAGAACCAAGAAAACTTGTCATAAAATACAAAGGAAGCTTTTGAGTTTTCTGGAACCCTTCGTCAGGTGGGCTGTTACACAAAGAAGCGAGTGCTGTAGAGGATGAGGAAAGATAAGGAACTGCACAAAGCATTTGCTTTATGTTCTAGTTATAAGGTCCACAAAAGGCAGGACTGGAACATTTGTGTCCCTCCAAATGTTGCTGGACTCCAATTCCCATCAGCCTCAGCCAGCATGGCCAATGGTCAGGAATGATGGGAGTGGTAGTCAAACAGCAGTCCATGGGCCCCAGACTCCTCATCCCTGGCTATAAGGTTCTGGCTATAAGGCACTTGTGTGTTTCTGGGTAAGTTCTGGACTTTGTGTTTCAAAAAATGGGGGTGGATCAGCCATGCCTTTTCTGTCTTAGAACCCTAGACAGCACCATGAGATCCGCAGCATCTAGCAGAGACTAATCTGATTAAGTCTGCAGTGTTCGTCTTCAGACTGAACATAAATGTAGACCTTATGCCTACAATATTAAACAATTTTGGGTTTCTTTTTTACACCCCCTTATTCTCCCTACCTGTATTGCATAATAGAAAACTTGACGAATATAGTTCTTGTTGTTTCTGATACAAGTGTTGCCTAACTTCTAAATTTCTGAAAGGTTTTACTTAGCATCTCTTTTTATAGGTCACACTCTTGATTGGACAGTGGTTTTTCATGTTAAACTATGGTCCTGCACCACCACTGAATTTGTCACAGGGCTTTTGGTTTCTCAGGTTCCTTTTGTTTTGCAGCCCTTAATAAAACATTTGCAGACTGGGGCCATGAAAGCTTTCAGTTGACATATACCGTATTTTTTGTTCCATAAGACGCACTTTTTTCCTCCTAAAAAGTAAGGGGAAATATCTGTGCGTCTTATGGAGCAAATGGTGGTCCCTGGAGCTGAATTGCCCAGGGGCCAAAAGAGGATCATGCTTTTTATTTTACAAAGAGAAAAAGGGGGTGTTGAAAGGACCCCGCTCAGCAGCTGATCGACAAGAGATCGGGAGAGAGATAAGAGTCCCCGGCTCCCTTTCAGCCCCGCCCCCTTGCCCAGGCCTCCATTGTTGAATGTGCTGCAGAGGGAGGTTGTTTGTTTCCCCAGCTACTTGTGACTGGCTGATTAGATTATCTGTCTGGAAACTGTAGAAAAGGCTCCCTTTCCTTTAGAAGCTGAAGAAATGTGAGTTGAACCCCATAAAAACAGAGCTTTTCCTCTTTGCTTTTCCCCCTTTGCAAAAAAACTGCAAAACTTTTAGCTGTTCCTCAAAAAAGGGGGGCTTTTCCCTTTGCAAAAAGCTGCAAAACTTTTAGCTGATCCTCAAAAAACCAGGGCTTTTCCCTTTGCAAAAAAAGCTGCAAAACTTTTAGCTGGTCCTCAAAAAAACAGGGCTTTTAGAGGAGGAAAACCAGAAAAATATTTTTTGCTTGTTTCCTCCTCTAAAAACGAGGTGCGCCCTATGGTCTGGTGCGCCCTATGGAGCGAAAAATACAGTAATTCCTGAGAGTTTGTTCTGCATCTCAAACAGTGCTTGGGAAGTTCTAGTTTATCCTCTCCAAAAGGAACTAGTTCAAAATCAAGTTCATCCTTTCACAAAATGAACCAGTTCATTTCAAGTTCACCCAATTTCCTCAGCATTCAGAAAGTTACAATTTAAATTTGTGCAAGTCACACAGCTGTTAAAAGCAGAAGGCAACATTCATTGTTTTCTTATACCTGCCCTTCTCACTGTAAGCCAGTGATGGTTAAACTTGGTCCTCCAGCTGTTTTGGGACTACAATTCCCATCATCCCTGACCACTGGTCCTGTTAGCTAGGGATGATGGGAGTTGTAGTCCCAAAACAGCTGGAGGGCCAAGTTTGGCCATCACTGCTGTAAGCCATTCTTGTTGGATGAGAGTGAATCTCAGCAGCAGGGAAGACAAGGAAATGCCTCACATTCTTTCCTTTAGATTTATTAGCAACCGTGATTAAGCAACTAAGTATTCTTAGCAACATCAACACCTCTCTAACTGCCTAATAAGACCATAAATGTTGCCTCCATGTTTTGCTTACTAACTTTGTTTATGGATGTCTGATTAAATTATTATTATTTTTTAATGAAAGCTTCTAATTTTTTTTTGGGGGGGGGTGTAGCTGGATGAAGGAATGAAGCTGAATTAGCAATTAGTTAAAATTCTAACCCAAAATGAACTTAGTTCACCCAGCAGGTGTCGTTCAGAGATTTTTGAACTAGACCAGTGAATGTTGTTCAGCTGAACTAATTCATTTCAAGCACTGATTTCAACCAACCTCACCTCAGGGTTACTATGCGGTCAACAAGGGAAACATCTAATAGAAAGATAGGTAGCCTTTCTACCAAAACTCTGCCATACTTATTGTGAGAGAGCCAGTCACACAGATTTGACACTAAATCCTAGCTAGTGCTTGTAGGCTGTGTTGTTGAGCCATAGAAAAAGCATGCCTAAGGCAGGCACCCCCAAACTCGGCCCTCCAGGTGTTTTGGGACTATGACTCCCATCATCCCTAGCTAACAGGACCAGTGGTCAGGGATGATTGGAATTGTAGTCCCAAAACATCTGGAGGCCCGAGTTTGGGGATGCCTGACCTAAGGCATCAGACATGTTGTCTGCAGAGGTAAGAAGTGGTGGAACAAGGTCACCTCATTTCCAAATTTGGAACCGTGTAGCTGGGTGAACTAAGGGTAGACATTTAGCAAGAAACTTGGACTTGCAAATTTCAGGAATATAATCAAGCTTGCATTGAGGACAATGCTTAGAAACAATCACGCTAAAACACCTTTTCTTTTTTTTTTATACATGAGAAACAATGGCCAAACCCTTTGTCATAAATTTAACTGGGGCCAGATGAACTCTCCTTGGGCTTTGGATCTGGTCCACAGGCCAGCATTTGACCTTCTCTGATTTAAACACAGGAATAATTTTCCTTAGATATTTCAACTGGATTTGCTGGTCTTGTCTAAATCTCCTGTTCTAATTGGTATGAACACTTGGCCATTGTACCTCATACCACTTCCTAACAGAAGGTGGTAAATAAGAGAAATAATAAATCCTTCATTATAAATGCAGACTGAGCAGAGCTAAAAGGAAAATCAATGTTGCAATTTTAATTTACCACTTCATTGTGTAAATTTATATGCAAGCCTTGTGCAATAAAGTTTTCTCTGGCATATTAACCAATTCTTGTCAAACAGAAATGCTGCACTTTCATTTTGCATTCTTTTCTACACCGAATAAAGGGCCCCATTTTTTTTTCTTAACTTTGTCCAAAAAACATAGGCTTCAAGCAAGACAAACTAAACATATTGTCATTGGTTTATCTGAGAGCTATCAATTCTACGAGCCATTGTGGTAAGGACATTATTTAAACAAGAGTCCATCAAATGCAGAACATCGCAGCTGATGCTTTATTGCTTCCATAAAAGCCATCTTGGCTTCAGTATACAAGGACCAGCACAAACACAAACTCCAACACAGCTGCATAGCCAAACCTACTTAAAAATGTATTGTTTTCTAATTCTGCTCAGATATTCAATTTAACACACTTATTTAAATAATCTTTGAAGTTCTTCCATTCCTTGTACACCTTCTCCTCCCTCTGGTCTCGGATTCTCGCGGTCAGTTCAGCAAGTTCCATAAAATCCATCAGCTTCATCTGCCATTCTTCCACTGTCGGGATCTCTTCACCTTTCCAGTTTCTTGCAAGTAGAATTTGGAAAGGTGAAGAGCAGAATTAGCTAGATTAATTGGCTTTAGCTAGTTGATGTTACATAAAATTGTGTATAAGAAGTATTGTTATGATGGACTTAGTTGTTTAAGAATTTTAGAATATATAGTGTAAGTGATGAAATATATGTGATCAATTATTTTTAAAGATTTTAAGAAGTTTGGTTAATGTTTATGGGGAAAAGATACAAAGTTACCACAGTATATTGATATTGAATGCAGCCGAGTTTGCGGGGGAGGTCCCCGGTTAAAGAAGATCGAAACATGAGAGAGATAAGGATTAATGTAAGTTTGTGTTTATTTAGGTAGGTATAAGTTCTTTTTTCTTTGTTTATTGTGTTTTTCTGTTTAATTGTTTATTATGTTTTTCTTTATGTGTATTTGAGTACGTGTATTGTCGTTTTTTCCTTATACTGAAAAATAAAAAAAATTATAAAAAAATGTATTGTTTTTGACAAAGGGCAACTAAGCCAGTTTTGAACAACATCTTCTGAAATGCCACTTCCAGAGAACTAGTCCAGAACACATGGCAAATAGCCAAATATTAAGAGCTTGCAGCTTTCAAGCTGTGTATGGGGAAACCTTGGAGTTCCTTGGAAGCTTATGAAGGACTCCTCAATGTGAGTATCAGAAATGGCACACATGGTTACCCAACAAGCAGGCTGCCTACCCACATGGGGTGGTTGTTATATGCTCAAGCCAGAATGCAGCGTTCACCAAGCTTTCTGGATCTGTTGGCTCAAACTATGTGAGCCTGTAGATCATTTTAAACCAGAAATGTTATGTCCAGCCCAAGTTCCCATTAAACAATACAGGAATAAATACTTCAATTTATATAAATTGAAAAGGAATAAAATTGAACATGTGTAGTGGAAACTCGCGGAAGATCTTTGTAATCACGAGGAGTCAGGTTACATGTCCTATTCCCTTTTCCTCCTCTTATTAGCAAAGTAAGGTTGCTTGTGAGGAGGATGCAATTAGTCGAGAACACCTTCAGCTGCCAATGACCTTGGCCAAGCCACACTCAGGTGCCTGATTCCCTGACCATTCGGGAATGGTGCCTGATAGCCAGGTGAAAACAATCAAACTTAAGTCAGCTATATAAGCAAAGGAATGGAGGGGACAGAGGGGGGCTTCGCCACAGACTAGGTCCCGGGTGCTGTGGGGTTCCTGGTGTGAGGGATCTCTCCCGCTGCTCTCTTGAAGCCCCGGGCGGCAGAAGAGGAGGAGATTTGTGTTTGGGCGTTGGTCAGGTACGCTACGTTTGTCTGATTGTATCTAGAAAATTAAAGCATACTTTTTTTGTGTGTTCTTCTTCCATCTGTGTGTTTTATTGGATCCAGATTCAAAAAAAAGGAGAACCCTGCCCCTTGGCAGAACATTTGGCGCTGTGAGCAGGATCTGGAGACAATGCCCTGGTGGAAGAAGAAAAGCCCTAGGCAGGAGGATGGCCAGAGCCACATCCCTGGTTGGCCCAGCACTAGTGCTTGGGCACCAGTGGCTCAAATTTTGAACCAGTTGACCCCACCAGTGTCATGGGATGCTGAGATGGCTGGGTTTGGAGGTGCTACCCCTATGGCTGTGTCTAAGTGTCTGCAGCTAATGGGGATAGAGAAAGGTGCGGGGCAGAAGACAGTGGGGGGGCTTGGATGGGTCCTACTCACTGCGCTCCGGAGTGTTTGGGAGCAATTAGAAGCCTCTCAGAGGAAGGTACAGCAGCAATTAGAGGACATCGCTGCTTTAAAGGACCAGCAGGCAATTCTTAAGGAGGTGCTAGAAAACGCTCGGGGGAGGGAAGAACTGGCTAAGGAGCGGGCTGCCACTATGGCTATTCGCTTCGCTAAAATGAAACACCCAAAGCGGGTAAGAAAGAAGTGTATCCCTAACCCTCGGAAGGTTAGAGCCCTCATTGCTTCCCGGGAATGGGACCCCAAGACATGGAGTGGGGACATTTGGGATTCTAGTGATGAGGAGTCAGAATGGACAGAGGGAGAAGATGAGGGGAATGAAGAGGAATGGGTTGCTGAGGCACGTCCTCTAGTGACCAACAAGAGTAAGGGACCGCCAGGTAACCCACAGGCGGCCCAGGCCACCCGGATAGTACGGGATTACACTCAGCAGGAGTTGGCGGAAATGGCAAAGACAAACAGGCAAAAACCCGGGGAGGGGTTGAGCCAATGGCTGGTTAGGTTGTGGGACCAGGGAACTACCAGTCTTTACTTGACGGGGGAGGAGTTGGTAAAATTGGGAACCCTATCCCGTGATACATTGGTTAATCAGTTTTTGCGCATGCCTAATTTGGGTGCAACAGGTTCCCTATTTCAGTGGTGTGTAGAGGCTGTATACGCCAGATACCCCGCCCCAATGGATTGGGAAGAACAGCCAGGCCTCTGGCAAACCATTGAGGAAGCCATAGAACAGCTGCGTGGCATGGCTTTGCAGGCTGGGATCTATCAGCAAGGGTTCCAGGGACCAGAGAGTCAGCGTCTCACTGCCGGCATGAGGGCGCGGCTGTTAAAGGGCGCACCTTCACATATGCGTGGCCCATTGTTAGCGCTGCTGGGCCCCGCCCAAGGGAGACCTGTTGGTGAAGTTGTTCTCTTGATAGGACAATTAGGGGAGGCAGAGAGAGAAAATGTCGCTAAACCCCGCGCCCGAATAGCACAGGAGAAGGGAAAATCAGGGACTGATAAGAAGTCCTTCACCAGGACAGATAAAACATCCTCCACCCCTAAGGTGACGAGGAAGCAGATGTTTTTGGAACTATTGGAAGCAGGGGTTCGCAAGGAAGATATAGATGGCATTCCCACTGCAGAAATGTACAACTTGTGGAAGCAAAAATGTGCAGGGAAAATTAAAAAGGAGGGGACTGGCCCCCGGGTCAGGGGCACGGTTACGCCGACTGCCCCACCCCCGGAGTCACTGTACCCCTCTTTGTCAGAACATAGGTGGGAAATACCCCAACCTACTGGATAGGGGTGTGGCAGGGCTCCAGCGGTGAGGCCAATAAAGACGGCTATCCCTGGGGACCCGCGCCCACACATTCCCTTAACCATTCATTGGTCCAAAGCAAATGTGCAGCGAGTGTTAGCTCTCATGGATACTGGAGCTGAGGTCACTCTGATACATGGTAATCCGGCAAAACATAAGGGAGAGATTGTATATATTAACGCGTATGGGGATGGGGAAGAACTCACCACCCGAGTAAGACTGCGTGTGGCCTTGGGGGATTCGCTCCCCTTTTGGGCAAGAGTCTACATATCCCATGTACCAGAGTACATCATTGGGATAGACCTGTTGCAAGGTCGGGAGTTTTATACCCCGCTAGGAAGATACGTTTTTGGGGTCAGAGCAATCACAGTAGGTAGGGCCAAGTGGACCCCACTCAAGATACCACCACCTGCCAAGCCTGTAAATGTTAAACAATATCGGCTTCCAGGTGGCCATGAAGAAATATCTCGTACAATCCAAGGGCTCCTTGAGGTGGGGATATTAAGGCCGGCTGTATCTCCCTTTAACGCCCCCGTGTGGCCAGTGAAAAAGCCTGACGGTACATGGAGGATGACGGTAGATTATCGTCAACTGAACAAACATGCCCCGCCCCTGGCCGTAGCTGTACCTGATATGGTAACTTTGTTAGAACATATTGAGAAGAACGCCGGGGTGTGGCATGCGGTAATTGACTTAGCAAATGCCTTCTTCTCTATCCCAATTGATGCAGAATCGCAAGATCAGTTTGCTTTTACATGGGAGGGAAGACAGTATACTTTCCAAGTCTTACCGCAAGGGTATCTGCATAGTCCCACCTTATGTCATGGGCTAGTGGCTAGGGACCTGCAGCAGATTACACTGAGCCTAGCCCTGTTTTTAGCCCACTACATTGATGATGTCTTTATCTCGGGACCCACGGAAGAAGATGTGCAGCAAGGGTTAATAACAGTGATTGACCATATGCAGTCCCGAGGGTGGGAGATCAACCCCAAGAAAATTCAGGGCCCTGCTCAGCAGGTACAATTCCTAGGGGTGGTGTGGGCTGGACCAGTGAGGCATATCCCTGAAAAAGTTCTGAATGTAATCGCTACCCTCCAGGCTCCTACGTCCAAAACCGAAGCCCAGCGGCTGGTAGGACTGATGGGGTACTGGAGACAGCATATACCACATCTAGCCCAGATACTAAGACCCGTGTATAACGTGACACGAAAGAAGGCTCAGTTTGAATGGGGGGAGCTGCAGGAGAAAGCTCTGTCTGATGCCAAAGCGGCCGTGGCAGCTGCTATGCCTTTAGGTCCTTACCTTAAAGGGCAACCATTTGAGTTACAAGTCTCTGCAAATAAGGAAGTTGCAGTCTGGAGCTTGTGGCAGAAAAGCCTGCAGGGGAAGCGCGTCCCCCTAGGATTTTGGTCTCGTAAATTGCCCACGGTTCAGTACACCCCTTTTGAAAAGCAGCTTTTAGCATGCTATTGGGCCTTGGTTGAAACTGCTAGGCTAACTGGATCCGACCCTGTTGTATTACGACCAGCCATTCCTATCATGGCTTGGGTGAATGATGATTCTACCAGTCCCAGGGTAGGGAGAGCTCAACAATCTTCCCTTATAAAGTGGAAGTGGTATATTGCAGAAAGAGCTAGACCTGGTTCTCATGGGGTGAGCGCACTGCAGGAGCAAGTGTTGGCTGTGACTCCTACAGGGGAAGAAATCCAAGAAATTCCTAGCTTAGAACTTAAAGATCCCCCAGCACAGGAAGCTCCCCCGTATGAGCAGGTTACTCATGACGAAGTCTGGTTCACCGATGGCTCCGCCCGTTACCAGGGAAATGAGCGAGTCTGGCGTGCCGCCGCTTTAAATCCTCGAAAACAAATTACTCTGACCAGAGGAGGAAAAGGGAAGTCCAGCCAATATGCTGAGTTAATGGCTGTATTAATGGTCATGGAACATGCAATTGAGCAAGGAGGGGATGTTGTATATATCTATACTGATTCTTGGGCTGTGTTTAAAGGGCTGACTGTATGGTTTCCAAAGTGGAAACAGGATGGCTTTTGCATCCACAACCGACCATTGTGGGGGCAGGACCTCTGGATAAAACTGGATCAAATGCTCTCAAAAGTACAAATGCACATTGGACATGTAGATGGACATACAACAGGGACACCTGTTGCCCTGTACAATCAGGCTGCTGATCGGTTAGCAAGAGTACGGACAGCTACTCCAGAAGACGAAGAAGAGGAGTTATTGGTATTAGCACGCTGGGCGCATGTCAAGGCAGGGCATCTGGGGGCCAAAGCCACCAAAGAATGGGCCATCAAGAGAGGCATTCCATGTTCAGTGAGTGCCGCTGCCACAGTGGTTGCTAATTGTCAAGTGTGCTCCCAGGTGAGACAGATGCCTCTGTCTAAGACACCCATGGGAAAATTACATCGGGGAAGTGGTCCTGGGCAAATATGGCAGATTGATTATATAGGACCCTTACCCAAATGTGGACGTTGGCAGTATGCATTAACCATGGTAGACACCTTTTCAGGGTATCTTTTGACTTACCCCTGCGCACGAGCGAACCAGCAGAACACCATAAAGGGGTTGGAGATGTTAATACGGAGGTATGGAGCGCCCCTTCAGGTACAGAGTGACAATGGGAGTCATTTTGCAGGGGGAGAGGTAAAAGATTGGGCAAATGAATGGAATATCCAGTGGATATATCATATTCCTCACCACCCACAGGCTTCTGGGTTGGTAGAACGGCTAAATGGGTTACTGAAGCAAAAGCTTAAACAGTTGACCCCCACCCATACCCTGAAGGGGTGGGGTAAAGTTCTAGATCAGGCTGAATTTGAACTAAATAGCCGTCCAATATGCGCTGGCCAAACACCATTGCAACGAATGATAAGTTTGCCAGCGCCAGCACCAGTGGAGCACCTAAAGGTCTGGAAACTCCAACCTTATGGCCAGCCACCCCTCCGAGCGACGCCCGATAGTGCTGGGGCTGACCTCATAACCCCTAAGGATGTGGTGGTACCAGCCGGAGGGCAGGTACTAGTACCCTTGGGGATTGGGGTCACCGTTCCCCATGGAACCTATGGGCGCATCGCACCTCGATCCAGCCTAGCTTTAAAAGGCTTGCAGGTTTTAGGAGGGGTGGTGGACGCCGACTACCAAGGAGAAGTAAAGGTGCTCCTCCATAATGTCAGCACTCAAGATGCATCTCTGCTAACAGGACAACGAATAGCGCAACTCATTTGCGAGCGTATCAGTGTACCCGATATTCAGGAAGCACCAGGTCCACCTCCATCTACTGTCAGGAGGAGAGGAGAGTTTGGATCTACAGATACCACTCTCACCTCTGGACAGAAGGTATGGGTGGTATACCCCGATCAGCCAAACAGACCTGGAGAGATTGTTAGTAAGGGACCTGGGGCCACCTACTGGGTGCTTCTGGCAAATGCTACTGCACCCATATGTTTAGATGCAGCCAAGCTGAAGCGGCGAGAATAATGACTCTCCTATTTCTTTGTAATACGCCATAATAATTTTCTTATTATATGCTTCTAGGACACCATGAATTGGTGGTGGTGGGTAATAGTCTGCCTCTGTGCGCACATCTATGATCAATCGAATCCTCCTGAGTTGAACACGACTACGCTGCTGCTGTGTGAACAACCAGCTCTGTCTCAAAGGCGATGGCTCCCCGGCATCCATGGCAGATGTATGAATGTGACTGGACAGGGGACATGGATGATGTCTGGCAAACGACTGTACTTCTCCATCCCATGGACGTATGATAATTTTACGCTGTCATGGTCCATCACATGGAATGTCACTTTCCAATATTTTAATGGCCAACGATGGATAACGCAGGGGAGTTGGCAGGATATCACCAGGTGGAAAGATTCCAGAGAGGGCAGATTGAGGGGGGATCATATAGATAGTCATGAGTATGGTTTTTTCTTTGTAAATTTGATTAGAGCACACCGTTTGCAGGAGGCAAGTCCTTCCACTGTTATTTTGTTAAGGGATCAGCCGCATGCCGTAATAGAAGCCTCACAACGGCGCATTTACCATATAAGTATTAATACCACGGCATACAACATTTCTATGTTCGAACCACAATGTAGGCTATGGGCGTTACCAATTTACAACTCCTGGATGCAGACAAGGCATAAGCGATCTTTAACGGAAACTATTCTAGGAGGGATAGGAACAGGGACAGGTGTTATTAACTCCATGGATATAGAAGCCTTGGAAAACAAAATGGCTGCACTAGGGCATAATATACAAGTAATGAGCTCGATCACTGAAAAGCAAGTCGTACAAGAAGTGAATGTGCTCCACCAGAATATAGAAGTAATATTAAGCTATTTCAATCTAACCTCATATATGATTAATGTAACCCAGCAGGGACAGCGTATGTTATCTACCATGACTCGTTGTGCCCTAATGCAGATGGGAAATATCATGAAATTGGAACACAGTATCCAAGACTGGTCAGCTGGAGAGACAAATGCTTGGAAAGAAATTATTACCGATTCAGATATAGATTGGGAGTGGATCCGGGTTACCCGGGTTAAAAAGCAATACCCTCTCTTGAAATTCGCGGTTACGGCTATAGTAAAAGGCACAGTTGTAACTGCCTACCCCTATCTTCCACTCCCTGATGTAGTAGGCAATCATCTTTGGATACCCCATTTCAATTCCCGGTTGGCGACTGACCAATATTTTATAATGACCACTCGTTGTGAGCAGTGGGGATTCCAAAAGTGGATATGCCCCAGCTATAGCACCCCTTTTGAACCCTGTGGCTATAATTTCAGTAGCGCTACTTGCATATGGATCCAATTAAATGATGATACCCCTAGAATAATTGATAATGGAAGGGGGTGTGTTTGTGTAGCCTCCACCGACCCTGTACAATGGGAAGATAATCACATAACACACCCTCCTGTTCGGGAATGTAGATGTAATGTATCCCGTGTTCAGACCACTATTGGATATTATGTGACGATTAAATATGAAGAGCGAACCCTAGGTTGGGAAGCCAAGGAATGGAATTTTACTTTACCAATGGGATTTAATGTTAGTTCTATAGCCCAAGTATTATGGAAGGATAATAAGATTCAAGCTCAATTACTAGCCCTAGCTAAACAAGACAAAGGAATGATGTTAAAAATTAAACATGAGGGAGCAGAGTTAGTGCGAGTGATGCGAGATGTTGGGGATCTCACTGTGCATCATTGGTGGGACATATTCTCCGGATGGAGTCCCACCATGACCAATATTTTGAACCTGGCCTTGCATCCGGTTATCATTGTTTTGGTGATTATATGTATTTCCATGATCTTCACTTGTTTTTTGTTTGTTAAAATTAAGCAGCTGTATGCAAAGGTGCAACCTATGTGGGCTATACTCAATCAAATGACACCGAGGATGAAAAGGAAATAGGATATGTTAAGGGGTGGAGTGTAGTGGAAACTCGCGGAAGATCTTTGTAATCACGAGGAGTCAGGTTACATGTCCTATTCCCTTTTCCTCCTCTTATTAGCAAAGTAAGGTTGCTTGTGAGGAGGATGCAATTAGTCGAGAACACCTTCAGCTGCCAATGACCTTGGCCAAGCCACACTCAGGTGCCTGATTCCCTGACCATTCGGGAATGGTGCCTGATAGCCAGGTGAAAACAATCAAACTTAAGTCAGCTATATAAGCAAAGGAATGGAGGGGACAGAGGGGGGCTTCGCCACAGACTAGGTCCCGGGTGCTGTGGGGTTCCTGGTGTGAGGGATCTCTCCCGCTGCTCTCTTGAAGCCCCGGGCGGCAGAAGAGGAGGAGATTTGTGTTTGGGCGTTGGTCAGGTACGCTACGTTTGTCTGATTGTATCTAGAAAATTAAAGCATACTTTTTTTTGTGTTCTTCTTCCATCTGTGTGTTTTATTGGATCCAGATTCAAAAAAAAGGAGAACCCTGCCCCTTGGCAGAACAACATGTATTACAAAAAGAAAATTTGGACATTATATGTTGGCAAGAAACTCATGTAGCAAGAAAACATAGAATAGTATTGACAAATAAAAGATATGGGATTGACTTTATAACATCAGGTAAGACAAAAACCCCGAGGTGTGGTAATTTACGTAAAAGACAAATACAACACCAAACAGCTAT
The DNA here is from genome assembly GCF_009819535.1 of Lacerta agilis. Classification (NCBI taxonomy): domain Eukaryota; kingdom Metazoa; phylum Chordata; class Lepidosauria; order Squamata; family Lacertidae; genus Lacerta; species Lacerta agilis. Next base: position 21,722,725 of record NC_046317.1, read on the forward strand.
TTAAATATGAGGACAGAAGAATGATAGCTATAGAGATAACATTACAAGGCGAAAACATTGTGAAATAATCGGAATCTACAACCAAATGATAAAAAATTGGAATTTTATAAAGAATTGGAAGAAAAATTGTTTGATTTTATGGATAAAAAATAATTTTAATGAGTGACTTAAATGGGGTAGTCTCATTAGAAATGGATAGGACAATAAGAAAAATGGATTCAACAGAAGGTAGACTACCTCTGACTTTCTTCAATTTGGTGGAGAAATTAAAATTGACTGATGTTTGGCAATTTAGACACCCATTTGAAAAAGAATATACCCATTATTTAGAGCCAAATCAGTCTGCTGGAAGAATCAACTTGATGAAGGTATCAAATGAGTTAACACTGAGAATAAAAAGAACTGAAATATTAGAGTTAAAAGGAGAATAAAACTCCACATTGAGGTGGAGGCGAAATGAAAGTCTTCAAGGTAACCAAATAACTATGCAAAAAGCTGAAAAAATTCTGAAGGATTATTTTGAACTGAACTGAATTTGGATAAAGGGACAGATCTAAATGTATTATGGGATACAAGCAAAGTGGTAATGAGAGGTTTTTTTATTCAGCAAAGTGCACATCAAAAAAGAATTTGAGAAGGTAAAAACAAAGGAAATTATGGATGAATTGATAAAATATGAAAGAGTTGAGACAAAGAAATTTTGAATTTGCAAACTAACCAGGGAAATTGCTTCATGTTTGTGAAATGCTCTTCACAGAGAAGCTATGATTAGGTGCTAGGCAAAAACATTCCTCTATAACTAGGCCTTTGGCTGATTAAACAATCTATGGCCTTTTAAACATATTTGTGGGAGAGGGTTTATGGGTTGTTTTTGTTATTATAAGTATTCTGTGTTTTCTGTAGTTTTAAGCTATGACTCACCCTATGATCTTCAGATGATGGGTGATATATATAAATAATAATGATGATGATGATTTTATACTTAGAAGAGGCAATAACTGTTCTCGGAGTTGCTCAGGTCTAAATCCAATGTAGAGATGGGGTTGCTTGTATCAACCATGCCTTTCTCTGTGTTGGATTTAAACCCCAAATTCTTACACACAATGCTTCCTCATAGCTTTATTAGTGTACATGTTGTGTGTGTGTGTGTGTGTGTGTGTGTACTAATTCCAGTATTTCTGAAACTTCGATGTAAGCACACAAAAAGGTTCTGTGCCTAATGTTTTAATTCTGTTCAATATTCATATTCACACACACACACACAAAGAAAACTTTACCATATTTTTTTCCTGTGGCATCTGGTGCTTGCTGAAGAGGAAATAAGTTTATGGGCTGAGATGATGAGAAAATGTGAAGTACTCTTGCAGGACCGAGCTGGGAGCGTTGACGATAGTTGTGGGTTAAGACTGTTATGCATCAGTTGCTTACAACCCAAATTGTTTCACTGCCAGTTCATTACTGAATGACAGCACAGAAGCAACAAGAATGCGACTGTAATCATGATATTACAGACTCGCTCATCATGGTCTCAAGATGAACACCTCTGTCTTCTCAAAAGTATTTATAGAGCCTCCATACATGATGAAGCTGAAATGTCCCTGCAGTCAAAATGGTTGGGTGATGAGCAAGACCTTCCGCCTGAGACCCAGGAGAGGCAGTGCGAGTCAGAGTGGACATTATGGGGCTGGATGGACAAATAGACTGGCCTGGCACCCTACGTTCCATGTCTGCATATTAAATTTAAGTTAAATTGAATAATTAACCACGAATGCAATGTTGTTGAATATAAATATTCAGCATACCACCAAGTCATAGGGTGGAATTCAGTGCTGCACTATGACAAATGCTTCACCAGTAGAAGCACTGCACTTAGCCAGATAGAGTGATCCCTCGTCTCCTCCCCCTGGGATTTCCTGACATGCACATGCAGCCAATTTTGGGGTGCATGCAGTGGATGGAGAGGAGGAGAAGCCCCATTGTGCAAGCAGGTGTCCTTCCACAGGGCTTCCACTCACATGGCTCATTAGTTGGACACAACCCTTTGAGCAGGATTCACCTAAGCATTACTCAATTAGCTTCAATTGGGAAATAGCTTCTACCAAAAGCGTCATGGACTTTGAAGAAGGATGAAAGTGAGAAATGAGCTAAGAGGAAGGCAAATTTGGCAAATCTTCACCGTGATCAACTCCTGCCCGGAAACCTATGTCCTCACAGTGGAAGGTGTGGCTCCAGAATTAGCCTGCACAGTCACTTACGGACACACCGTTAAGGCCATGTTCATGGAAGACAACCTTACTTGGCTACGAGTGATTGCCAAAGAAGATGAGGACTCAGTAGGAGACCTACATTGAAACCTGACTCTTTATCCAGGTAGGGCTGAGAGAGAATCCAGCCTGAAATCCTGGAGAAAATACTGAGCTAGATAGAAGAATTGTGTGAGTCACTATAAGGCAGTGTCCTATGTTTTGTCTCTTACAGCCCTTCGTATATTTATCTGGTCATTTAATATAAAAATAATTAATGGCCTGCCCTTTGTCTGTAAATCTCAGGATAGGTTGCAACAGTAATTACTGAAATAAGTTTACAACCATCATCCCATGGTCGACAGCTATCTAAAGACAGCTATCGTATCTTCCCTGAATCTTCTGTTCTCCAGGCTAAACATGCACCAGGGGATTGAAGGAAAACTAAAAGGCTTGCCTGTGGACACAGCTGGTTGGCATGTGGGTCCATCAGAGGTAGTGATGGAACGAGTCAGCACTCTAGGACTTTGGCATCTGTCCTGGAATGTCAGGTGCCGACTCTGGGATTGTGCTTTTCATGCAGGACGGATATTGCAATCATACACACACCAAGTGCAACTTACACCGATTTCCTAAAGGACATGCTTCTCGGTATGAGTGCTTAGGACTGAAGAATGAACAAAAGGTCAAGGAATATGTACAACAACCTTAAGCTATTATTTAGTATCGTGATTTATCATCCCTTGTTTAGGGGTGAGATGACAATGTTTGTCACCACAGTGTTTTCATATAGTGAGAGACTGGCTTTTAAAAAAATCTGTTTCTCAGTTTCTACAGCAGCCCTCCATGCTTTCGGCAGGGTACTCATCTTGATTAAAGCTGAAAGCTTGGTCTGCATGTTTATCCACTTATCTTTGAAAAATAATAAACCTGCAAATATTTTCGAGAAGACTTGCAGAGCTGCTCTAGAGATTAGAGTGGGTCATGGGGCTGGTGACATTATAGCGTTGGCCAATAAATGCCCTCCACAAATTCATCTTCCCCATTTTATATCCTGCCTGCTAAACTGTTTTGTGTTAAGCACTTGCATAGGAGCTGAAGAAATGCACATGTTTACAGAACAGCGAAACGGCCTCCATCGGTCAAAAAATGGCACATTTGTACACACCCTTATTGAAGCTCACAGAAAGCCTGTGAAGGAAGTTAGTAATTTCTTACTACCCTGTGATGTCACACAGTCAGCTTTATGGGTACACAGGAGACCTGGTGGGTCTGCTATATCCAAATCCAATAAAACTATTCACCATTACGCCAATCCCATTAAATAAAATTAAATGAATGTTCAAATAATGAATGAATAACTAAATAATAAAAGACCAATACATTCTTCAAATTAATATTAACACCTATCTACTCATTAAATATATTATTAGGACACCTTTCATCAAAATTAATTCCAGGTTGGTTTACAACAAGAACAAATTATATAATATATATGTGCCTGTATACACTAACAAAGACCACAAAAAACCAGCAGATAGAAAATCAGGAACACTGTGGAGAATGGTTCAATAAGAAAAAAGTTTTTTGACTAACATTAAAAGGTAACAATGCTGGCATCCAAATGCATTTGCAAATTATTATTTTTTAGTCCTATGAAAAGTCATCAGTATTTTAGTGTGTATTTCTAATATACAAAGCTTGAAATGTGATTTTTGCCTAACATACACCTATTTGCAAAGCAATTTTATCTAGTATAATGCTTTTTTGTATGGTATTTTACTAATGAATGCATTTTTAGACACATGTTCCCCTACCATTTCTGGATTTTTGTACACATAACTGGGCTGGAGAACCACATTTCAAATTTCAGAGGACTGAGAATGTCAAAGGATAGCTCTGTTTCAGTTTTTGTATTGCTTTGGAACGTGCAAATTAGCTAGGTTCGCCTTTAAATGACAACTGATTTAATTTCCCCCCTCATCCCTCTTTGTGACCCTCCAGATGTTAGATTCCAATTACCGTATTTTCCGGCGTATAAGACTGGGTATATAAAACGACCCCCAACTTTTCCAGTTAAAATATAGAGTTTGAGATATACTCGACCGCAGATTCTCCACCCGGCGTATAAGACGACCCCCGACTTTTGAGAAGATTTTCCTGGATTAAAAAGTAGTTTTATACTCCAGAATATCAGTAGCCCAAGCTAGCACAGCCAATGCATGATCAGGGGGTGATGGGAGTTGCAGTCTACTAACATCTGGAAGGCTATAATTTAGCCATTCCTTGGATGAGGTTACAACTGTGGTTGTCTTGGTTTTGTTAGAATGTCTGCTTTTGGTTTTAAAGCAAATTCTTTACTTATTTTTTTTTCAAACAGTGCTCCTCTTTTGTTACCTGCCATGATGTAGCACACACAGAGTGACACTCCATTACATCTGCATAATTGGATTGTTAGAAATCAACACCTTATATACTGGATTCCTAAAGTAACACTAAATTTCACTGAAGTAAAATATCGCTTGCTATTTACAAACTGTGAAACAGTGTACCATTGGCGAGGGATCTCCATACATACGGTGCGTGGAGCAGCATTCCTAAATAATTCCCAGTTGTTAAAGGGGCAGGTTGTAGAAAATGATATATGTAAGAATGAAGATGCAAGGCATGGCTTATAGTCACCGAGTTACACAATGAATTACATGAAAATCTCTAATGAATATGACAATCAAAATCTAAGATGCAAAGCACAGCGTATCACGGAGCTTTCTTCATTAAAAATGGTCTACCGCTGATCTGAATAAAGGGCAAATAAGGTCAGCAGGGAGGAGGCATAATCATTTTAAGCGTCAGTTTTCAAAATACAGAAGTGCAGTGAGAATGAGTAAGATTCCAAGAAATTAATAGGATGCTTCCCAGAATCTTTTGAACAACTCCAGGCACGCCTGGAAGAAGCGGACCATTTGGATCCCTTCCAGTTGGGATTGAGGCCTCATCATGGGACTGAAACTGCCTTGGTTGCACTGGTCAATGATCTCCAGCGGGCTAGGGACAAAGGGGAGAGCTGTTTCCTAGTTCTGCTGGATCTCTCAGCGGCTTTTGACACCATCAACCATAACATCCTTCTAGACCGTCTAGAGGGGTTGGGAGCTGGGGGCACTGTTATACAGTGGTTCTGCTCCTTCCTCCTGGGCCATGTTCAGAAAGTGGTGGTGGGGGATGAGTGTTCAGACCCCTGGGCTCTCACTTGTGGGGTGCCTCAGGGTTCTGTCCTCTCCCCCATGCTTTTTAACATCTACATGCAGCCACTGGGAGAGATCATCAGGAGGTTTGGGCTGGGTGTTCATCAGTATGCGGATGATACCCAGCTCTGCCTCTCTTTTAAATCAGAACCAGTGAAGGCGGTGAAGGTCCTGTGTGAGTGTCTGGAGGCGGTTGGAGGATGGATGGCTAACAGATTGAGGTTGAATCCTGACAAGACAGAAGTACTGTTCTTGGGGGACAGGAAGCGGGCAGGTGTGGAGGACTCCCTGGTCCTGAATGGGGTAACTGTGCCCCTGAAGGACCAGATGCACAGCCTGGGAGTCATTTTGGACGCGCAGGTTAATTCTGTGTCCAGGGCAGCTGTCTACCAGCTCCCTCTGGTACACAGGCTGAGACCCTCCCTGCCCGCGGACTGTCTCGCCAGAGTGGTGCATGCTCTAGTTATCTCTCGTTTGGATTACTGCAATGCGCTCTATGTGGGGCTACCTTTGAAGGTGACCCGGAAACTACAACTAATCCACTTGAAAGACCTATAGGTACATTGGCTCCCAGTACTTTTCTGAGCACAATTCAAAGTATTGGTGCTGACCTTTAAAGCCCTAAACGGCTTTGGTCCAGTATACCTGAAGGAGCGTGTCCACCTCCATCGTTCTGCCCGGACACTGAGGTCCATTGCCGAGGGCCTTCTAGCGGTTCCCTTGCTGCGAGAAGCCAAGTTACAAGGAACCAGGCACAGGGCCTTCTTGGTAGTGGCACCAGCCCTGTGGAACACCCTCCCACCAGATGTCAAAGAGAAAAACAACTACCAGACTTTTAGAAGACACATGAAAGCAGCCCTGTTTAGGGAAGCTTTTAATGTTTAATAGATTATTGTATTTTAACATTCTGTTGGAATCCGCCCAGAGTAGCTGGGGAAACCCAGCCAGATGGGCGGGGTATAAATAAATTATTATCATTATTATTACTGCACTGCTGTAACATGTCCCCAAGTCATAGATTAGGCAGAGGCTGAAATCCTGCACTTACTGGGGCAGAAGGGCTTCTGCTAATGTTTTGTTTTTTGTTTTTTGTTTTTTAGCAAACTGGACAATGCAAGAAGTTAGCCCCTTCAAAAAGGCAACCTAATTTTTGCAGCCTGGGTGTGCCTGAACTAGCCACTCACAAGCCTGCAGGAGTTTCTTCAACTCCATGTATCAGAGCTGGAGTACAGGATGCACCAGGTTAACTGCCTGTGAGGGAATGGGAATATGCAGTCAATGTGCACATCTATTTTGGTGGAAGACAGTGGCATAGCATGGGTTGCAGGACCGCGTAGAGGGAGGGAAAGGGACAGAGTATGCATGTGCATTCAACTGCCTAACAGTGTCTGTGTCACCCAGGAGATCCTATCCGCGGAGATAAGAAAAGAGGAGTCAATTCTGTTGTCTGGAGAGATCACTTCCTGCATTGCACGGAGAAGCTGCTTTCATCAGAGCCCAGCAATGGAAGCATGCAACTGTACTGAGGCAGCAGTGAGTGTTGAAATTTTGTGCACCTAACAATTTGGCTCCTGGGGCAACCACACCAGTGCCACCCCCCCCCCCACGCTACACCACTGTTGGAAGATGCCTGATGATTGACGCATGCTATGCATGCACCAGACAGCAAATCATTGTTGTGAGGAATAAAGATTGGACATGGACAATCAAAAGAAATATTAGATAGTGCATGACAAGAAAGTTAACTTCTTGTCACAGCTCTCATAGATAATTAAAACGTTCAATTGCGTAATTGTTTTAATTAATTGATTTTCAAAACTTCTGATCAACTAAAAAGGTCACCTGAAAACAGCAGATGGCAAACTTCACCTTCTAAGAACACTTAGGATAACCCATCTTCTAAGATGGTGTCTGCTGAAATAAACACGTGCTGAACTTAAAACAAGGATGAAGCATTTTTGGGCTTCGAGATGTTGCTGAATTGCAACTCCCATCATCCCTGACCACAGACCATGGCAGGTGGGGAAGATGGGAGTCAGAGTCCAAAATCTGAAGGGTGATAGATTCCGGATCCCTGATGTAAAAGAAATGTCTTCTTTTTTTGTTGCTTCAGAACTACTGCTTTACTTATATGAGAATGCAAAATTAATGAATGAATGAATCAACTAAAACCCACATGAATAATGACTAAGATGGTGACATAGCCTTGATTAAAATCATTCTTTCTAAACAAGTAGATTAAAATCATTCTTTCTAAACAAGAACTTCTGTTTCCCAGTCTGTTCTGAACTCCTTTCTGCTTAATAACTAGTTGACAACAGAGTGAGCCATAAATGAACACAATGAATGCAGCTATTTTTTGCAGATTTGTCACAATGGAAAAGGAAAACTTTGCATCTATTGTGTTTCATAGTTATTTGTGCTTCCCCCACCCCTGTCCCGTCCTTCAGTGATTTTCCAATTGAGGACTGCCTGCCCAAGAACTCCTCTAGATGACCTGTTTATTGAGCATTCATACAGATTTGCTTGCACAAAGCTTATGCAGAGGTTATATGGTGTCTGTGGTTTATTGAGTATTTGTTCCAATTTATTTGTGGGGATGTTATATGACAAATAACATTCATCCTGATTTTTTTTTTATGTAGAGGTTTTCAGTTTTCCCATCAGTCTATTTGGGTTTAGTGCATTTCCCATCCTTTTCCTAATCATATAAAGTCAGTATTTTTAAAAAGTGGATTTGTTGCAACATAACACGTTAATCCACTTTAATTGTGCAAACTTAACTTCCTGGTGCGTAACTGAATTCCTCCCATAAACAGTCTGGAGACAACCCTAAATTACCAATGAAATAAGAATGCTAGTCAAAATAAGAGTGAACATATACTGTGACATACATGAAAGCATCACTTCTAAGAAACATTACTAAATAAAAGGAGAAAAAACTAAGTAACTAGACCCTGGTTGCCATTTGGCCACTATCTTAGTGTTCAGTTAGCCTCCATCTCCAAGATGAAAGTAAAAAAAATAAAAATGGCCCATTTCAAAAGGGTGTTTGTTATACGGGAAACAAAATGAAATGGTGCTAAACACTTTCCAGATTACAAGTGCAGTTAATTATATAATAAGTAATTGCAATGCATTTAAGCAACGGACAATCTTGAATATGCATTTCACCAGTGCAATTCAAATATTCTACAGTGCTTTAGACATAACAAAAGTTGAGGTGCGGGGGAGAGAGAAAGAGACGGAAAGCTTGCTCGGAATTTAAAGAACTGCCCTTCTCTGCCATTGAAGAAAATTCTTCCACCAGCAAATTCTGGCTGACTGCTAAAACAGTGATTATTATTCTTGTCATGACCCCTCCGGTCATCAAATCATAGGGTCTTTTGTCATGAAACAACTGTCCAATAAGGAATAATCTAGGGAAAAGCCTGTAGCATAATATCTTCTACCTCTTTGTAGTCACAGTAGGTGTTGGAAAAATCTACTCCTTCAAGTTATTGCTTGCTTAAACCCTTTTTTGGAGGAGAATATATCTTTAATTATGTGACATAAGAAACTGGGCTTCCATAGCAGTTGAAAAAGAACAGTTTCTGTTTCAAAACAACCTGAAAGTACTCGCAGAGTTCAGCAAAGGTTAAGCTCTACACAGATACTAATAGTCTGGTATATTTCCCAAATAAGCATGGCAAGAACCTGCCTCAGTGGGACAGGTGGAGAAATTTAACCTCATTTGAATTTTGCACTATTTGGATCAGATTGAGAGCAGATCCTACTCAGGAACTGCACTGCAGTTGCCTAGACAAAACCATTTCAAAAGCAAGGCTTGTTTACAGTAGGTTCTCAGATGGCCCCACCCAAGATATAATGCTAAATGCTTCATTAGTTGTGCAGTTTGAGGCACTCCTTATATTGCTATTGTGTGTTGTTGTTTATATCTACCGATTTACCTATCTATCAAATCTATTTATTTAATAAAAAAATATCACTACTTAAAAACATATATAGTTGTGCTGAAACATTCAGAATTATTGTTGTTTTAATGTCATGCTATGCATTTTGTGTTTTTATACTGTAAACTGCCCTGTGGTCTTTAGATGAAGGGCAGTAAGTAAATTTAATAATTATATTTATATTAGCCACTACTTCTATTTTAATTTACTACAGAAGTAATAAAAGGTGACTTATTGCTTTTGAGTTTCTTGAGCTCTATTCACTTAGAAGAAAGCTCCATTATGGTCAGAGCCCCATAACTTAGTTATACCTGCAATCCAGAGCATCACGCGTGCAAATGTCTCCCATTTTCTACTTATATGTGCCGAGAATTTTCCCATCTCACAGACTATGAAGCTACATGACTATGTCATACTTTCATGTTATATATATGTATAATATCCCACAGCTTTTCAGGCCGTAGTTGGCTTACAACAATGCACAGAACACCGTAAAATGGTAAGAAATCAATTAAAAACCACACCATCAAATAAAAATACATTAAACAGCGGGAATAAAAAATATATAGGAACATATTATCATAGAATGGTAGAGTTTGAAGGTATTCCAAGGGTCATCTAGTCGAACTCCCTGCAACACAGGAATCTCAACTAAAGTATCCATAACAGGTGGCCATTCAGCCTCCACTTAAAAACCTTCCAAAAAGGAGAGTCTGCCACCTCCTGAGGGAGATCGTTCCACTGTCAAACAGCTCTTCCTGATATTTAGTCAAAATCTCCTTTCTTGTAACTTGAAGCCATTAGCTTTTTTTTTTTAAAACAAACAAACTGGTGAATCACATTGCTGACTCACGTTAAATTAGTAGTCTACTAAGACTCGGGACACGGGTGGCGCTGTGGGTTAAACCACAGAGCCTAGGGCTTGCCGATCAGAAGGTTGGCTTTTCGAATCCCTGCGATGGGGTGAGTTCCCGTTGCTCTGTCCCTGCTCCTGCCAACCTAGCAGTTCGAAAGCACGTCAAAGTACAAGTATGAGCTTGTTGTTTCAGGAACTTTCTTAGCACTTCAACATTAAGGGTTATGCAAAGAAATGAATCAATAAATACTGTATATACTTGAGTATAAGCCTAGTTTTTCAGCACATTTTTGTGATGAAAAAGCTGCCCTCGGTTTATACTTGAGTGAGGCGGGCAGTGGGGGCAGTGAGAAAGAAGCCCTTTCTCTCTGCTCGTGCCGCCACCCACTCTCCCCAGTCAACCATTCCTTAAGAAGCGTACAAGAACGGCGGTTCTTTACTCTCCCCCAGGCAGCTTGTTCCATTCCTGAACTGCTCACATAAATGCAAACTTGGCAGAGGAGGAAGAGGAAGGAGCGGCTCGTTCCTTCTCCTCCTCCACAGCGGCAAAGGTGAACCGGCTTATACTCGAGTCAATAAGCTTTCCCAGGTTTTTGTGGGAAAATTAGGTGACTCGGTTTATATTCGGGTCGGCTTATGCTCGGGTATATACGTAAATAGAAAAGGACCACAAGTAGGCTGATTTACTCCCAGAATTTTTCCACATGACCATACACACCATGAGCCAGCATTTATCACCATGAACCTAATTTCTGGAGGGAAAGCAGACCAAGCCTATCTACCTGCGTCTGTGATCATGCAGAGACATTTGGCAGCAAACTGCTTCAACAAACGCAAACACAAAAATTGGGATCTGAAGGCTTGCCACCACAAGTCACTTGTTTCCTCGTCATTTGCCTCGCTGCTGCCCTTTCTGGCGACGCATAAACCCAAGGCTCTTTCCTTGCAACATCCCATCTATTAATCTAACCCTAAGCCATGAAAAATGTGTGTGTGTCGGGGGGGGGAATGTATTGAGTGAAGCCACACTTAGTGCGAAGGGGTTGATGGAACATACAGAGATGTTATGTATGGCAAGAGGTAGAAGGGGGTAAGGGTTCATCGTTAATAGGAAAAGATGTCAAAAAAATTGAAACATAATAATAGTGCAATTTATCCTTGCTAAACGTACTGCAGTGCACTGTAATTAAATATGAAAACCTAAATTTATCTCTGTGTTCGGCTGTCATTAATTTAACAGGGAATGCACATGTTGTAATCTAATGGCTGATTCCACCAGTTCCCCTACCAACGTGCAGCATATTAAAATGTATATTAGCCTCAAGGTGCATAAACACAAAATAATAGGGCAAAGGTTTTGGTGTGTGGAGTAGGGGAGAGAAAAAAAAAAACCCATGCTCAAAGGCCGTCAAGTAGCTGGTGATGCAAGGGAGCCACTCACTTAGCCTCATTAAGCCAAAGCTCTCTTTTGCTTGTCTTTTGTTCTGCATGACAGCAGCCTCTTTGTTGTATAATAATTCATTCCAAGTTCGTTCCAAGCTACCGAAACTGGTGAACTGTGGCCATTTTAATGAGAAGTATTGGTGCTATGCATAATCTGGGAGGCCACGTGGACCAGGCAATCACAGAGCACTGCAGCCAGCAAAATGAGACACTGTCGAAATCACAAATTTGTCAACTTGTTTTTGGACAGGGGTATTATAATAAGCACTAAAATATGCATCCTATTACTTTGCATCTGCCAGTCAAAGATCACTGTAATGAATGCATGCTGCAGGGTATGACCAGGCCGTTGTTGTAAGTAAAACAAACTGGAGAGTACAAAAAAGAATTATGTATTTTTGGCAGGGCTTGACTTATTTTTAAATCCTTTTGCATCAGGAGCTGGATTTTTTTCTGGCACTGTGTCCAATGCCAGCAGTGAACACACTAAAACTGCCAAAGCTAAAGAGTTAACTGGAATACATTGCTGTTGATCTCTCTCTCTCTTTCTCTCTCCCACTCTCTCTAATGGCTGTGTTTACTAGCTGAAAAAGACAAAATCTTAAAACACAGCACTCCCAGCAAATGTAACATACAGCCCACGAAGGCACACAGAGATTAAAACATTTTAAAACTCACCTCGCCAAAAATAATAATGATAATAACTCACCTCGCAATCATTTTAGCATCGTTTGTTTAAAAGTTGCTACTGAAAATAGCTTGGCGCTTTGCAGAAAGTACACCCCTCACCCCCAGACTGGTATGGTTGGGCACAAGCTTTAGGCTTGCGGATGCATTGCATGCAGAATCTTCACTGATATCGGTTGCGTGCGAGTGTTCATCCCTGTGCACAAACTCGCTATATTCAAATTCCATTTGACACAATCAAGGATGGGCAACTTGGACAGAGGCACATGCTAATGGGCATGCTCACACATGACATTCCTGGGAGGGGGGCGGGGGCTTGCAGACCTTCCAAGTGTCCCTATTGTCCAGGGACAGTCCTGGATCTACAGAAACCATCCCGGTTTCTGATTTGATCCAGGAATGCCCCCATTTTCCTTAGGATGTCCCTATTTTCATCGGAGGATATGGAGCTATGCGACCCCTGATCCAAGGAGATAAGTAACTATACAACCTTTATAAGGCATCTGAAGGCAGCCCTGTATAGGGAAGTTGTTTAATGCTCATTATGTCTTTATATATGTTGGAAGCTGCCCAGAGTGGTAAGGGCATATGGGCGAGGTCATATAGGCGAGGTATTATTAATTTATTATTATTATTATTATTACTACTGAATAGGGCTAGCATATTTATGGGCTTGTGAGGGCAGAGACTCATTTCCTGCTCTCCACTACACACCAGAGGGCTCTGTGGACTGGGCTGCCAGAAAGAAGAGGAATGCTAGGCAATCTCCACCTTTTTACACAGTGGTGAGATTCAAAACTGCTTCATGCTGTTCAGATTCTTACCACTTTGTTGATAATTGGGATAATTGGTGAGATTTCTCCTCACTGCCCCGATCGCACGTCCTGACTTAATGCTGCAATAACGAGGGGTTAGTATTTTCATTCTTTAAAACGGCAAGCTGCCTTCTTTACACAAGCACAAATTTGCTACGTGTAGTATATATCTACAACCAAGTTGCGCAGTTATGTTACTAATCTATGTAGCCGTTTCTAATCATGTGTACGTTTGTAATTGAATAGCAAACAATAGATTGAATGATAAATATGTGGTCTGCCTCAGTTTATGTGTATATGATGCATATGATTTACATGTATAAAACGCATATGCCTAGTGAAGCACTGGTTTGTTTGTTTTTTAAATAGCCATTGGGGTGGGCAACTAGGCAGGTTGAGGAAGGTCTTTAACCCTTTTCCTGCCTCTGCGCTTTCCTCTCAAAAACGGCCTCTCCCCAAACTGGTTTTCCCACTGTGGGAATGCAGGTGCTGCTTACTGAATGTGAACCTCAAATTCCAAAGTAGGAGCAGCAGTAGCTGCATGGGGATAATTTTGTGAGGAATGACACTAAAGAGTGGGGGGGGGGGGGAAGAGTCAGGCACTTCCTGCATCTCTTCCGTTCAAAACAAAGGCCTCCCCAAGCTGCATCTCCTCCTCAGGACAGTGCTTGGCTGCATGTAACACGCTGCTTGCCTCGCAAGAGGCTCTTTCTGCAGCTCAGCCTATATCGGCTCAGAATCAATAATGGAGCCGGAATGCATATCTCTGAGGTAAAAGTAAACAATGGAACTGAGCTAGCCCTTTAATGCAGAGTGATGGGAATGTTCTCCTCCGGGAGTCAAAAAGCAGCTCATGGATTTTTCAGTTCTGTTGGAAATTATCAACTTTTGTATTCCAATGCCTACAACACATTTCGTTTGGTGGCCCAAAGTCGCTGGGTTGTGTGTGTGTGTGTGTGTTAAAAAAAACCTGACTGATTTAAAAAGGCCACAATGGAAGTGAATCTGTTCTGGTTTCCTAAAAAGTATTTAAAAGCAGTGTTTTTTTTGTTTCCCAGGGGTACGCACACCCCTGAACATTTTGTGAATCTAAGTTTTGCCTCACTGAGGGGCAGTATTTCAATATGTGAATGGAAATGAGAGTACCCCTAGACATTTTTTAAATAAAAAGCACTGTTTAAAAGTATTGGATCTCCTGTCTTGTGCAGCAATATAGTTTGATGTTATGCACAATAATCCTAAACTGATACTACACCCTTAATAATTTTGTATCAGCGCCCTTAATAATTTTGTATCAGTTCTCTCTCCCTCGCTCTCTCTCTCTCTGTGTGTGTGTGTGTTTGTGTTTGCATATGTGTGTGGTGGTGGAGTGGAGAGAGCAAGCTTTATTTACATGTTTGTACACTGGTGGCACCTGAATAGGTAGATGAACTGACTTAAAGGCGGTTATAGACTAGAACATTTATGTTACCACCAGCAGACACAAGTACATTTTTCCAACATAATTGCAGAAAGTCTGCAGAGAGCGATCAAGTAAGCAACCAATGAAAGACTCTGGGAAGAGACAGACAGCACCAGATAGTGACTACTTATCGATCCAATTCTACTATGGGGAATATGATGTGAAAACACACACACGTTTTAGCAGACTATTTTTTTACACTATCCTGAATGTCCCCTGGAACATTAGTTTGAAGGCAAAAGCACCCTTACACCTATATTAATCAGCTAATGCTGTTTTATATCCAAAGTTTTTATTTCTGTTCCACAGTACAGTTTGTCAGGTTGCAAGGGAATACCAAAGGAATCGTGGAAATTAATGAAAAACATAATGTGCCATGTTTGCTGTGCTGGGTTTTCACATGAGAAGTTAGATCCTTTTTCTCTCTCCCCCCCCCACCAAAGGTTTTCCACAATTCACTGTACTGTATTACAAACCTTCCCTCCAAACTAATACTTGCTGGATGAAACGACATCAGAGTCTGATACAAACAATTGCTGAAGCTTAAAACATTGCATGGACACATTATTAACAATGCAAAAGAATCAACAAACCCGCAACAAAAAAATAGGCTGCTATTGTTATCAATTAAAAAAAAAAAATCACCACCAGCTAACACAAAAGTTAAGTAGAAGCAATTCACAGCAGGACGTCTGACAGCACCTAAAACAGCACAAGGCTTACGAGAGCTTTTATTAAACGCTTTAATACACTTAAATTCTAACTAACCTATGATGAAAAAGTGATGCAGAGAAAGAACTTCTGTCAGCAACAAGAACAATGAAGCAAATTCAATAAGCACAAGTCACAAACTGCACTGATGGAGAGAGACAACAGTTGATAATCGTGCTATTGCTGCCTTTGACTGGAGTGAGGTAGGATAGGCAAGAGCTAACATCGTGAGTACAGGAGTCTGCTACACAAGGCATTGCTGTTCTACACTTCAGCCCCCCAACCCCCCCGAAAAACTGCTCTGGAAGGGGGGGGAGGACTCTCCAGAGCAGATTCTTTCTTTTGAGGAGGGGGGGAAATATGGGATCTGGAGAGAAGAAACCCAAAGTCCTGTTGCACAAGCAGTGTTCCTTTTCTGCAAGCAAGCAGATGTAATTGAGTCTTGTCCTATATCTTTGATTGACCACACAGTTCTGTCCTTGTAAATTTCTGCTCAGAGGTAAGCACTATTTAGTCCAGTGGCGCTTATTCCCAAGTAAGTTTGTATAAGATTCAAGGCTTGGACCTATCTCGTTAGCAGGGCTGTGCGAGATTCTTCAAGGTTCTTCAGAACTTCCTCACCCCTTCCCCTGAGTCAACCTTCCTGGCATGCTTCTAGAAAGCAACATTCAAAATCCCACCTGCATCTTATCCATATCCAAAATATCTAATCTACAGTGGTACCTTGGTTTACGAACTTAATCCGTTCCTAAAGTCTGTTCTTAAACCAAAGCGTTCTTAAACCAAGGCGTGTTTTCCCATAGCAGCGGGGGACTCAATTTACACTCAATAGGAAGTAGAACATGTTCTGCTTCCAAGGCAAAGTTCACAAACCAAAACACCTACTTCTGGGTTTGCAGCATTCTTAATCCAAGTTGTTCATAAACTAAGCAGTTCTTAAACCAAGGTACCACTGTATTGTTGTTCAGTCGTTCAGTCGTGTCCGACTCTTTGTGACCCCATGGACCAGAGCACGCCAGGCACCCCTATCCTCCACTGCCTCCCGCAGTTTGGCCAAACTCATGCCAGTCGCTTCAAGAACACTGTCCAACCATCTCTGTCGTCCCCTTCTCCTTGTGCCCTCCATCTTTCCCAACATCAGGGTCTTTTCCAGGGAGTCTTCTCTTCTCATGGGGTGGCCAAAGTATTGGAGCCTCAACTTCACGATCTGTCCTTCCAGTGAGCACTCAGGGCTGATTTTTTAAGGATGGATAAGTTTGATCTTCTTGCAGTCCATGGGACTCTCAAGAGTCTCCTCCAGCACCATAATTCAAAAGCATCAATTCTTCGGCAATCAGTCTTCTTTATGGTCCAGCTCTCACTTCTGTACATTACTACTGGGAAAACCATAGCTTTAACTATACGGACCTTTGTCAGCAAGGTGATGTCTCTGCTTTTTAAGATGCTGTCTGTATACCATTAGCTAGATATGCAATTGGGTAGTTGTCCACATGGAGGAAACAAAAGTCACTATTTATTTCATTTTGAAACTTCAAAGTAAAAAATAATAATCACCAAATGGTATACAGATAAAATTATACTTAAAACCTGATCAAAATCTATAAACTATTTAAAAACAGATTTAAGAGCTGCTACATTTTTTCTTTTTTTAAAAATCATACCTTGGCATTTATTTATTTATTTATTTTAATTGTAGTGCATCCCTTTGAAAATAACAACATCATTATGAAAATCATAGTGTTCTGACCACTTTACTCACTTGGAAGTAGATCCTTTGACTGATACTAAGTGAGATAATTCCCTTTTATACATAGTTATAACTAATTTGTCAAGTTTTTGAATCATGGGTTACACAGCTGTGGGGTTGAGCAGTCTGTCAATATTTCTGTTCAGATTCTCCTAGTAAATGACCTACATTGCTGGGTCACATTAACAGGGAAGGGGAATTTGGATAACATCTGCTAAATGTTTACGGTGGCTGGGAGCAGGCAAAGCATTCCAAATTCATTGGGTGTTCTCCAGGCACAGTTAAGCAAATCATTGGCACTTAGCTGTGCCCTTCAATAGAATATAGGGAGTAGATTACACCCTTTTCATTTCTTTCCAATGTATAGGCTCTTGCGCTAAATACGGCTTCCAAAACGAACAGGACTTTGGACTAAACATGTTGAAGATCAGACTGCAAATGACAGGACATGGGTGGGATAATTTGTTTACTTTATTCCTTAAATGTATATCCCCCCCCACCCTTCCTCTCAAATGAAGGGTTTCAGAGAGCATTCCTGAGACAGAAGGCAAGGTTCCGCTTCCTGCATGGGCCACATTGCCACTTGATGCAGGGTTCTGTCAATATTTTTAGATGACACCCAGATGCAAGTTTTGCCACTTATCTCCATCAGCCTTCTCACCCCGGAAAATGAATGTGGCGCCTTATCTGCATCTATAAATGTATGTTGTAAAAGAAGACTAGAGGATGAAAGGAATGGTTTTCTGTTTTGGGGCTCAGACCCCATTTGTATTCCCTTCTGTGAAATGGGTGTCTTGTGGCTGGTTACGCCCACATCGGCAGCCATCTTGTGAATGAGCATGACAGCTCATCCAGGGCATTCATTTTGTAATGGCACCCAAGGTGCACTCTCAAAATTCCAAATGTATCCATCCATGGGCCCCCCAAAAAGCTGGAGAACCCATGCATTAGACTCAGGGCTGTGTCCAAATACCCACTCAACCATGGAGTTCACAGATTGACCACCAGGCACTCACTACATCTCAGCTTAAACGTGTCTCAAAAAGTTGTTGTGAAGATTAAATGGGAGGAGAGCCATGTGCGCTGCCCTGAGCTCAAGGATAAAGGGAAGGGGAGCATAAAATTGTAATGCTAGAATCCCATTGGTGATCTGCAAGGGCTTTTCAACCAGGTGGAAGCATTCATTAAGGAGGGAGGAGGACAAGGGGAGGCAATTTTTCGGGAGGCAGTTTTCTCAATCGTCCATCCCTTTTGCAGTCTCCAGAACCCCCCCCCCCCAAATCTGGAGGATGTCACAACCCAACCCCACCCCTTAGAATAAATTTCGGAGGTGTGCTGGGGGACTGCATTGGGGAGGGGAAGTCAGCAAAAATTCCTTTCCTGCCTGCATTAGCAGACACCTCTGCTTCAGCAACAGTCCCTTTGTTTTTCCATTCATGTTAGATTTCCAACATAGCCAGGTAAGCTAAAAAAAGAAGAAGTAAAGTTAAAGGACCCCTGGATGGTTAGGTCCAGTCAAAGGTGACTATGGGGTGTGGCGTTCATCTTGCTTTCAGGCCAAGGGAGCAGGCATTTGTCCACAGACAGCTTTCTGGGTCATGTGGCCAGCATGACTAACCCGCTTCTGGCGCAATGAAACACTGTGACAGAACCCAGAGCGCATGGAAATGTTGTTCCCACCACAGTGGTACCTATTTATCTACTTGCCACTGGTGTGCTTTCAAAATGATAGGTTGGCAGAAACTGGTAAAGTGTAACAGGCGCTCACCACCGTCATGCAGATTCGAACCGCTGACCTTCTGATCAGCAAGCCCAAGAGGAGCAGTGTTTTAGACCACAGCACCATCTGCATCCCTTCTAGCCAGCTGAGCTACCTTGGATATGACAATATTCCCTCTTCCCTCACCCACTTCAATCTTTTCCATGGCATCAGCCTTTGGGTTAAGATTCATTTATTTTACTAAATGTTTAAGAAGCTTTTTGCACCATACCTTTATATAGAATTATTTCTTGATATAGTGACAAGCTGAGTAAAGTATGAATTGCAGTCCCTCTTCTCATTCAAAACACTGAAAAGTGGGGTGAGATGGGAGGGGGAGATTCTCCCACAAGTGCTATTTTGCATCATGCAAAGATACAACAAAAGATGAAAGTCCTTGTGTTTCTGGATGGCCCTGTGTTAGGCAAAGGAGAACAAGCCTTGCGATACTATGAAAATAAGTGTCTGGGGAGGGGACTGCTAAAGGGGAGGGGGTGGCGGCAAAGAGACCCCAAGCAGAAGAGAGTTAGTACATAACCTCAGGCACCTGAGTTTAACCACTGAGCTTCAGAAGTTGAAACAACCCCCCAAAATGTTTAATTATAATTCTTTCTTTTTTCTAAAAAAAAAAGACCTAGAAAGACTGTATTCTCCAGAGCTTAGTGATAGGATTGTCTCTACAATCGAAAGGTAATGTTATAATTTTCAGAGCTTCACAGAGAACAAAGAAACCTTCCCCCCTCCCACTAACCCCTTCCTGAAAAGAACTCCAGTCTCCAGCAATGATAACCAGAGATTTGGAGGTATCTGACACTCCAAATCCTATTCTTTTGTAAATCTTTGCTTTATACAACATTTTCAACCATGTTATATTAGATTTTTCGAAGGATAATCAATAGGCATGATGTATAACTGAAAGCACTCTTCAAAGTGAATCTCTTCCAGAAGCCAGAAACAAAAGCCTAGTGCTTTCTCTCTTTCTTTCTTTCTTTCTTTCTTTCTCTCTCCTCCTCCTCCTGCTGAAAATCTAGCCTGAGCAGTGGGGGGGAGGCAAAAGCCGCCGGGGAGCAAATTAAAAAGCCAGTTTTGACCACGGCTCTCCTCGTTGAAAGCAAAAGTCACCCTGAGCCGGCTGTAACTTATTCCAGCTGGCAACAGTCCCCGAGGAATCCTGTTGCAAATTGGGAATGCTTAAGCATGGCAACGACGTGGAGAGAATTCCGACATGGCTTCAGTAGCGTGAGCTATCTGGGTTTCCTCTGCACCAACCCGATCAGCTGGAAAGGGAGGTGGAGCTCCTCCAGGGAATGGGTCTCTGTGTTCAAGACTGTGACCCAAACTCTAAATCTGATTTAATTGGTACGACATTTCCCCCCAAAAAATAAAAATAAAATAAAATAAATTGTTGTATTTACTAATTATAAGGAAATAAAAGTTTGCCCTGATAAAGCCTGAATGAGCCCCACATACATCAAGACTGGCTTAGTTCAAGGTATTGGAGATGACCTACAAAGCTGGAAGTGGCCTGACTCCAGCAATATCTGGAGACTTGGCTGCCTCTACTCTCACGTTGGGGGACGCGGGTGGCACTGTGGGTTAAACCACAGAGCCTAGGGCTTCTCGATCAGAAGGTCGGCGGTTCAAATCCCCACGATGGGGTGAGCTCCTGTTCTTCGGTCCCTGCTCCTGCCAACCTAGCAGTTTGAAAGCACGTCAAAGTG
The DNA here is from genome assembly GCF_009819535.1 of Lacerta agilis. Classification (NCBI taxonomy): domain Eukaryota; kingdom Metazoa; phylum Chordata; class Lepidosauria; order Squamata; family Lacertidae; genus Lacerta; species Lacerta agilis. Next base: position 21,743,364 of record NC_046317.1, read on the forward strand.
CAAATAGATAAATAGGTACCGCTCCGGCGGGAAGGTAAATGGCGCTTCCGTGCGCTGCTCTGGTTCACCAGAAGCAGCTTAATCATGCTGGCCACATGACCCAGAAGCTGTACGCTGGCTCCCTCGGCCAATAAAGCAAGATGAGCGCCACAACCCCAGAGTTGTCCGCAACTGGACCTAATGGTCAGGGGTCCCTTTACTTTTACCTTACTCTCACATACCTTTAAGACCCATTTGCAGCCCTATGAACAGACTAGGCGTCCGTGGGGATCCCTTCTATCTTGACAATTCTATGGTTCCATGAAACCCCACATTACCAAGCTGTAAGGTCTCGATGGGATTTGATAATAGTGTGTTCCCATACCTGCACACCATGTAATGATGATTTTTAATGGATCAGCTCAACAACTGCTTTTCTGGCATGTTTTTTTTTAAAGGGGAGAAAAACTGAAGTTGGCTAAGTGGGAGGTTAGGAATGTGGCACAGCTTCCATTGTGAGTCCAAAACTTACTAATTAAATACTTGGGACCCCCCCCCCCCCTTCTCCACCCCAGACAGTAGCATAGTGGCAAGCTTCATACTATGTTGAAAGGTGGCATAAAAATCTTGTAAACAAATAACTAATTAACAAGCCTTGGAGCCCAGTAGCCAGCATAGCCAAGCATCTGAGAGTGAGTGGTCTAATGTAACATACCTGTCCCACCAAGTCAGCGATCTTGGGCACAGGCTTTCCCTTCTGATGCCTTATAGTTGGTGGGCTCTGTCCATCCCAGTCTTGAAACTCCTCTATGCTTTGCAGATAAAGCAGAGCTCTCAGCCCAGTGCAGTAATCCTCAATCACGGTAAAATCTTGATTCTGTATTGCGCTGCAAACCTACAATAGAAGATGCAAACTTTGTTAACTATGGGAATGTGTATCTATTGATGTTAGAGGCAGAAGGTACAAAACTCAAGTGAATGAAGATGACTTATCCTTAGTACCCAAGTCTTTTTGAGGCACTCATTGATCATGGATTGTTTTACTTGATGTAGCGTTTCAGGTAAATTGTAGCCATGAGTAGGTTCAAACAGGAGAGAGTAATCAGTTGTTCTTTACTCTTTTCTTTTCTTTGTTTTAGTACTATGAATTTGGCAACCAATCCATTGGTCCAGTTCTATTTGTCAGTAAGTGTTCATTGAATATTCAGAATTTTTAGCCCATATTACTGCTACACAATAACGCAAGTACTTGGATGTATTCACTGATAAGCAAGCTGCAGCAAAATAACTGGAACTTGCCCCTTGTGCATTTTATTAGTGTGTGGCATAAAAAAAATGCTTTTCCTGATCAAAATAACTTGAAAGCTTGCCATTTCCAATTGCTTTTCCTACCTGCTTGTTTCAAACTTTAATTGGAAATGAGCCTTGAAGAACAACCCTCGAAAGAAGAATTCAACATTATAATATACCTCCCTGGCTTCCATTTGCATTAATAACAAAGAATTGCATTATTTAGTGCTGTGCTGAAATGTGTTCTCCAAATTTTTCAAAAATCTTCTTCCCCTATAAAAGCAGCTTAAGTTTTTCTGCCTCTTTGTCAGAGTGCTTTAGAAAGTCTTCAGAATTTCTGTTTTTTTCAGCTTTGGAGGGTGTGGAGTTAAGCTTAGCTTTATTGGGGGGGGGGCATGGATCTGTGCTTTTCTTTCCATTAGACATTACTCTAGAACAGCCTTTCTCCACACTGGGTCCCCAGATGATGTTGGACTGCAACTCTCACCATCCCTAGCTAGCAGGACCAGTGGTCAGGTATGATGGGAGTTGCAGTCCAACAACATCTGGGGGACCCAAGGTGGAGAAAGGCTGCTCTAGAACTTTGCAGCCTCCCTGGCTGCCTGCGCTCTCTGATCTGAAAAAGCCACATGGAAGGAGTTGCTTCCTGGTGGCTCCTTCTGAACTTTCATTAAAGAATGGGAAGTCAGAGAGTTCGGCTTCTGAGCACCTGAGACCAATGTGCTCACTGGTTTGGCTTTTGAAGTGTGTCCTTTTAGCTGCTTTTTTTTAAAAAAAGGAAAATCTGCACTGATTTGTTTACAAGTAAAAATACTTTAAAAAGAAACAAGGAACAGTGTTACACGCACACTAGGCAGCCTCCCCAACTTTTCATGTTTATAGTAAAACCCAGCTGTGGACTTGAGTTTTTCAGGAAACAAAGGCACCCAGGAGGACTGCAGAGTGCAGAGAAATGGTCAGTAGTCTGAACGAAAAGAAACTCACACACTCTCCAGGCCACTTTAAAAGGTAAAGCAAGCACACACATTAAAATGGCACATTCCTCCCCCCCTCCCGGGGTCCGCTTTGATCTTTTTTTGAAAGTAACTTCTTTTCTGATTAATAGACTGAGAATAGTAAAATAAAAAGGCAGGAAGAATTTTCAGCACAGTGCTAGTATTATTCCAAAGCAAGGCAAACACTCTTGCACATTTGGGCATAATATGAAATGCCCAGCTATTCCAAAGACACACACATACACACACCACCTGACCACCTAAAATTAACCTGCACAACTTTGAAGCCACAACTGATGAAATCCTAGGTAACATCATCAAAGTTTTTTTGGGTGCCACATGCTATATCATACAAGCTATTGTTCATGGGGCAGGGTGGAGAGGAAGGGGGGGGGGAGAGTATACTTTGAAATATTGTGCACTACAGCTGCTCAGGAAGAAACAAGGAACAAGTATAAAATATGCACAAGAACATTTCCTATGCAGCCCATTTACATTACACAAAATCTGTTTCTCTGGAGGAACAGTGTGAGCATTAATTAGGTCTGTTATACCTTCCATAGATTTAAGCTTTATCTTTCTTTCTCTCTCTCTCTCTCTCCCTCCCCCGCCTCTCTTTCCTTCTCAGAACAATTATAGAGAACATCATTATAATTTCCTCCACAGGTTATTTAACTGTAAAACTCAACCAATGCTTTATTTAAATTTCTTTGTTCACTAAGGGCTTCTAATTTTTAAATATATGAGTAATATTTTTTTTTCTTCCTGGATGCTGGGGGAAAAAGAAAGGGGGCATTGAAAATGCAGGTAAAAGATATGCTGGCTTATATAATTCAAACACGCCAGATTCCCATGCCGAAACATTATGGTATTTTGACAGTTTGTATGCAGTTGAAATACGCAGGGGCACAACTATTCTAATTTTATACACAATGTGACTTTTAACATGGTGTTTTTTTTTTTTTAACCTTATTTTAATGGTACCAATTGAAATAATATCAGGATGCACTGCCTTCATAGAAATAGGGAGGCCAGCCAATCAAATTCCCAGCTGTGCATCAAAGCATATATCATGACTGATCCAGGCTGGCTGAGATACCACACCGGACTAGAAAGCAAAGCAGGGTGCTGCGACAATTATGTATTAGGAAATGCAAAAACCAGTCGGTAGGGTACTGCATGATCTCAACAAATATATCAGGCGAAACTAAATTCTTACATCCCCAAGCAGGGCCAGTGCCCCCCTTATGAAGGCAGGATGCAATTGAGTATGTGAGAGATCACCATGTGGCATGGATCCAGAGCTGTTTACTGCGGCACAACTGAATGCCCCTCCACTTGAACTTTCTACCTCCACCAACAAGGCATTAAAGAGAGTGGGCAGTTTTGGATGGTTGCTGTTTTGATTAGGAGTCCTCAACCCCACCCCACCCCACCCCACCCCACAATCTATACTGCTACAACCATGATCTTTATCAGAGAGGCAGCTCATTAGTCAAGGTTGGCCCGAGACATTTTGCTGCCTGAGATGCTTCAAAAAATGGTGTCTATCCCATCCCACGTCAAGGTGCATAGGACCCAAAGGTGGTCAAGTTATTTTGGCACCCGAGGCAGGAAATCCCACAAGAGCTGCTCCCTGAGAGTAGAAATACATTGGTAATAAATTAATAACCGTCCTTTCGTGACACCCCAAATCAGCCACATCTTTCTTACTCTGCCTAATCATAGGGCTGACCGAGAGAGCTTAACCTACCACTTAAACCTGGAGATTGCACCTGTAGATTTAACTGTCATGAAGTGAAGGAAAGAGAAAGAATGAGCTTTTCTGAGCCCCTTTTCTCCCTTTTCTTCATTCAAGGCAATGTCCAAAATCCCTTGTTGATGCGCTTTACTTCTGCACACTCCCCATTTATTAGCCACATCACCTACTGCATGCGAAAGAGCATGTTTGCCTGTGCTTATGTACATCCATCAGCTAACATTATAAATATTTGTTCCCACTTAATATATCTGTACAACACCAAAAACAGCGATATCTCTGTGTACTGCATTTAGCAAAAGAAGAAAAAGAAACATTAACAGACAATCAGTGGAGATCAAAGTGAGTTTCCAAGTAGTTTCCTGGCAATTGAGACAGCAGCCTCTTTCATCTGTGCTGTTACGGTGGCAGCGTATTCTTTGGAGATCACAAATGTTTCACTCGACTATCATTTCCCCCCTTTGTCAAAGTGATAAAATTCTAGCATTTACCAGAATGCCACCTTGCTTCCCCCAAAAGGTGGAGGCTCAGTTCAGCTTTGCTACTGAACTGCAGAAGATTGCCAAGTAAAAGAGCTTTCCAAATGCCATCCTATTAGGAAGCCAGCCTTTCACCTCAGTGTTTCTAATATTCTCACCGTATCAATGGGATAAGCAACAAAAACTGTACTCAAGGTATCTTAGAAAGGTCCTGCAATGGATAGGTTGTTTTGATTATATTATGTTTAATTTGGCTGACTTTGAAATGTTACTCAGTGGTAATACATGAAAGGTAAGTAAAAAGTTATGCATGCAGTCCATTAAGCACACTTGCCGCATTATTTCCTTGCATTTTAAATTGGCAATGAGAGACGCAAAATAAATCCACTGATGACTTCAGGGTTACAAAAGTGCCTTATTCGTTTCTTTTTGCAAAGTCTGATCAAGACCATTTCCATTTTTTGCTCACTTGGGTAATATTTTTGGCACTATAGAAAGTGGCATGAAAGCACATCATGCAAGTGTCATCAAAACTTCAGTAGATGCTGATGTGTCTAATACAAATTAACACTTTGGGTGGTGAAAAGGTGCATATCATGGGTGGGATTTATCTAACACACCCGGTCAGTGGAAGTCTCAAACAAGGACTTAACATTAATAATAGTTTAATTATTTGTACCCCACCCATCTGACTGGGTGGCCCCAGCCACTCTGGGGAGCTTCCAGCATATATAAAAAAAACATAATAAAACATTACACATTAAATCCTTCACAGTACATGGCTGCCTTCAGATGTATTTTAAAGGTTGTGTAGCTATTTCTCTCCTTGACATCTAATGGGAGGGTGTTTCACAGGGTGGCTACCATTACTGAGAAGACCCTCTGCCTGGTTCCCTGTGACCTCACCTTTTGCAGTGAGGGCCCTCAGAGCTGGATCTTCTGCTTGCACAATGGGGCATTCTCTCTTATCCTCCTGCACTACGCAAAATTGGCTCCGGGGTAGTAGAGAGAAACCCCAGAACAATGCAAGGTGAGGAGAGGAGAGGGGGGTTGTTTTATCTGATAATCAGAAATGCTTGCACTATTGGAGGGATCCGCTTATTGCAACACTGCATTCTAATCCCTGCACAGATGGAATGTTCAGAACAGCACAATGTTAAATTCTACCCAAGATTTTATAACATGATACGCATATTATAACATACTTTCTTGAGACTGTAATAGCACACTGCTGTGGAGAATAAAATTCCATAGCAGATGGAATCCCTGCTCCCAGAGAACTTGCCAAACAGGTTGAGGTCCATTTGCTGGAATCTACCATACACGGGTAGGACGCAGGTGGCGCTGTGGGTTAAACCACAGAGCCTAGGGCTTCCGTTGCTCGGTCCCAGCTCCTGCCCACCTAGCAGTTCGAAAGCACGGCAAAAGTGCAAGTAGATAAATAGGTACCACTCCGGCGGGAAGGTAAACTGCGCTTCCGTGTGCTGCTCTGGTTCACCAGAAGCGGCTTAGTCATGCTGGCCACATGACCCGGAAGCTGTACACCGGCCAATAATGCGAGATGAGATGTATGGTAAGATTTACCTTACCATACATCTTGCCCATTTCTTGAACTCCTCATGATTGAGCTACAAGCAATGTTAGGTCTTTGGAGAGGCTTCTGGGCACCAACACAGTCAAATGGCATCAAACAGCTTCTCCAAAGGCCTACCAAGAACCCTGCCTTCCAGTGAAGGATCTCAGAACCAGGTGCTTTCTAAATATATATATATATATATATATATATATATATATATATATATATATACACACACTAGGATTGAAGTAAATTTAACATTTTCAGAATTAAAACAGTTTAGTGTTGGCCATCTCTATAATCAAATGCAGGGCCGAACATGTATTTCTGGACCCCCTTCTTCATCTTCGATTGTATATTCTTACGTTGTTAGTGATGCTTTTGTAACCTGCAACAGATCAGGCTGAGTCATTCATTAGTGAATCCTGACTGTCAGTTGGAAACCAATGATCTAATAAGCACAGTCTACGGGAGTAAGGTTGAACATACAATGGGTGAGATCTAGAGTTCCTTTGAGTGGAAATCTACTCATAGGATGTTCCTGTTGAAGGAAGGGGAGAGGAGTGATTTTTGCAACTTCCTCCTTCCCTCTGGAGTTCCTGTGCTCCCTGAAAGCTGCTCCAGAGGCATGGAAAGTGCCCTGGAAACTGCAGATAGGAAGAAAAGTGTGAATTGAAATAACTATTACATTCATATAAATTCTATGCAAAATATAGGTTTGCTAAATTCTTCGGTTGTGAGGGCTGATTCACATACCTGTATACGGGTTCACTACCAGAAGTCTCCACATTTGCTGGCTTATCACTTGACTCTCAGTTAATTTTGTTGGGGCGGGTGCAGAGTGCCCATTCAACTCCCCAGCAGAGTGTGGCAATGGAACAGAAAAACACCAGACAACTCTTGGAAGGGTCAGTCCACTTACTGACAGTAAAATGCAGTCCCACTGCTTAGCAGTTACATACAGTAGTAGTATACAGTCCTTCCAGCAGCATATAATCTCCTTGCAGCGTTCCAGCACAGACTAAGTTCTGATCAAGAAGCCTTGCTTCACACAAGTGCATTTATACTTTAGATTGTGCTGAATCACTCTCACATGCTTGTTCAACCACTCTCACGTGCTTAACTAGCTGCAGGTGCAGAACAAGCGCACCCAAAATTAACTAGCACACCTAACTTAACCCTTTCTTGTCCTAATATATAACCTTTCTTGTCCTTTTTCTTTGCATGCATAAACCCTTTGTACATCATCAGATTTCCTGGGAGCTAAGCTGATAGGGCAAGGCAAATAAAAAAACAATAAACAACATTGTCTTCATTCAGAAGTACTGGTGCTAGCTTTGGATGATACAGATATTCTGAGGGAACTGAGAATACTTTAGTATTGTATTCATTTATTCATAAAATTTATATACTGCTTGGTTGTTGTTGTTTTAAAAAAACCCTCAAAGAGTAACAAAAAGAATTACCCGATGAAATTATCAGTAAAAACAATTCAAAACCTTCAAAAAAAGTTTATAGTCAACAATAAGCTAAAAAATAAAGTTAAAACACACATCAACGTTCTACTTGTCTGGATATGCTTGCCTAAATAAAATGTTTTTAGCAGGTGTCAAAGAGACTACAGAGAAGGATACACACCTGACCCAGCACATCAGGAAGAAGCTTGCCTCCCCTCGCCCGCTAATTTTGCATGAACTTATATAAGAGCAGCATTCAAAATTGCACAGTGGTATCTTGGTTCTCAAACTTCATCCGTTCCAGAAGTCTGTTCCAAAACCAAGGCATTCCAAAACCAAGGCACGCTTTCCCATAGAAAGTAATGCAAAATGGATTAATCCGTTCCAGACTTTTAAAAACACTCCTAAAAGAGCAATTTAACATGAATTTTACTATCTAACGAGACCATTGATCCATAAAATGAAAGCAATGCACAATGTGCTGCAGTCACACACTCAATCAATCAATAGCTTAACTGGGTTCCACGCAGTCACAAAAACAAAACAAAAAAGGCACAAAAACGCAAAATAAATAGCAAAAACAGACAGACCTCAGCATAACACTCAAAACAGATGTGTGGCACTCAAATCGGAACCGTAACACTCAAAATGGAGCACGTTCGGCTTCCGGAAAATGTTTGCAAACCGGAACACTTCCGGTTTTGTGGTGTTTGGGTTCCAAGTTGTTTGAGTACCAAGGCGTTTGAGAACCAAGGTACCACTGTAATTTCTCACCTGCCATATATAATGGTTTTGTCCATATGATGCTCTGCCGCTCAAGTTTGCCAAATGCACAAGGTGGCCCAGAGCCTATGATTGCTGTCAAAAATCCAAGACCACTTGAACATCAACAGACCCATGTATCTGCAAATGGTCTTAAAACATTTAAACCAAAAAAACTGAGGCAGAAAAATGGAAAACAAAGGTGGGATGAGCTAGAATGCAAAGAATTTCAGTATTTTTGGCTGAATTCAGGATGGACCGTCCTTGGTCCACAGAGACGGCATTGTGGGCAGACAAAAATCTGTAATGAACAATATCATTACAGCAGGAGTCTGTTGTTCCCTTGAGACACATTCCCAAGGGGCCATATTTTTGTAAACTGCAAGTCTATCAAAACCAGCCAGCAAAACAATTTTTCTGTCTTGGGACCTCAATTTAGTCCTGGAGTGATTAACCTCTCATCCTTTTGAGCTTCTTCCTTCAATACTGCTATATTTTCTTTCCGTTAAAATTGCTTTCGGGCTCCATCAGCTTGGCTATAAGAATTTGTGAACTCAATTTGGTGTCCACGAAAGAAACTTATTTGTGATCTATGAAAGGAGAAATGTTCTCTGACCCCTAGAGTCCTACAGGAATAAAGTAGAAAACCCACTTTCACACCACCCAAGAGACTGTTTTCTACTTCTTGTCTTTCTACCCAGATAATAACTTTCAAGAAGGAGGAGTAAAATGGAGGCTCTTGGAACGTTTTTACAAATAAATAAATAAATAAAAATCTCAGTTTCTACAATATTTCTCTTTCTTCCTTTCATACTTTCTGCTTCTGAGAAATCACTTCTGGGCAAGGTAGCCCATGTGCTATTTCACAGAAGGTCAATTTTGGAAAAGATGTTCATGGGCCATTCTATAAGATGGTGCATTAGTTCCTCCTTGGAAGAGTAGACATCAAACGTAATTGAAAATTGGGCACAGTCAACCTTTAGTGATACAGCCGAACCATGGTTACACCCACACAAATAAGGGCTGCGCTGTGAAGTTTGAAAACTACTGCACTCTCACCAATAGATTTTTTCCCCCAATACAGAAGAGAATTAATGGTTTTTCTCCTTTTACTTTCTCCTGTGGAAGCAGCGTTGAAGAACAAGCATTCTTTCACATGGTATTTTGCAAGGGAACTAGAGGATGCTAAGACTTCCAAATATTATTTTTAGGGACTTAAGCCTGCTGAAAAGCAGCAGCAGCAGCATTCAGGACATGTTTCTGAAGCCACTTTTTCATTCAGTGGACATCAGAGGTCAACCATGGAAAAGAAAGGAAGGCACATCGCTAGGAATATGCATTATATCACATGTCTGATATCCTGTCCGAAAGGACAAATGCATTCGTCCAGCTGAGCAGCTAATCATTCAAAGATTTCTTAAAGCAAAAACAGGCCAGGTTTCATATTCTAGAGCTGCTGCTATATGAAATGTCCACATGGTCGAAATAAACCCCTTCATTCTATTCCCTTTCCGGTTACAGCTGCTAGAAATAATGACTGCAGAATCCTTTTCAACAAAAGGTCATTTATGTCAATGGACAGCACATAGAGGATCAGATCACCTGCGGTAATTGCAAATTAATGCTCTACTGCTAATGCATTAACTACACACTATTGATCTACAATTGAATCATACGGGCTGCTGTGAAGTGATTTTTTTACTTTAATATTTTTTGTGCTTTTATGGAGTTTTCCATAATGCATTTTCTCTTTCAACTGGAGTTTTCTATAATTGTCTCCATTTTTAATTTCCTACAGTGAGATGACTTCTAAAAATGCATGTCTCTGCCTCAAAACCTACACACACACACACACACCAAAATGAAAGATGTGACTCAGTAGAACACATACGCGAGAGAAAAGAGATATGCGAAAAGGGATGAAAGTCTTACTTGTCAAATCAAAGATTTTTTTTGGGGGGGCTCACTTTTAGAAAAGCAAAACATATGTTGAACTGGAATGCTACACTTTGTTAAAAATAACTAAATCTAAGGATTAATTTGCCTCTCTTCAAAGAAATATCAAGCATCTGGAGTGATGTATATACCGGGAACTGACTTTTTCTTAACACTATTACCTTTGGGCTTTTTTTTCATATGTACGCAGCAAAGGAAATGATGGCTCTAATATGTTTAAGCAATAACTACTGCATATCCCACTAATTAGAAAAATACCTAAGAATTTATAATGCTCAGAAAGAGTCAGAGGTTGGGTTTTGTCTCACACTCCACCTACATCACCAAAGCAAATTCTTCCCTTAATTAAAAATGTTCAATTCAGCTGTTGAATGTGCTTAAATTAACTGTACTGGCATTTGTTCAGATGCTGATCTCCTGGTTATATATATATATATATATATATATATATATATATATATATATATATGGGAGAACCCTAAAAGAAAGCCTCGGTGACATTACAGAGGGTGAAATGGGTCCCAAATCAACTCAAGGCCCATATCCAATGTTTAATTAGGAATTTAAACCCTAAGTAAACATGCAGCCAGGAACAGAAGAGCAGGAGAAAGAGGACGCATTGTGTTTACCTCCTCCCCTCCCAACTCTGTGTTTAATTAGGGTTTAAAACCCCTAATTAAACATATGGTCAGGAAGAAGAAGCAATAGAGTGGCTGGAAGCAGACAAAGAGGGATAAGGCAGCAGGGATATCTGGGTGGGGTGGAAGCTGCAGTGGAGTCAATCCAACACTCTGGCCACAACACCCACACTGCACACAGCTTCCTCCTGCCTCCCCCTTTCGATAAGTGTGTGGCATTGGAAAGACAGGTAAGCAATGCTTCTCTGCCCACGCTACCCCCTCAGTCACTGCAAGGCAACCTTGCTCTGCCAAACACTACTGCACATGTTGACTTGAAAGCAAGTCCCAGAGAATAAAGAGAGTTTAATTTCTAGTAAGAATGCATGTCTGTGTCCACCCCTCACCCCAGAGCTACCACTAGGCCCGTCTTAAGCATATCAGGCGCCGTGGTGCAAAGATCCCCCCCCACCGTTTCCCAGAGTTGTTGACCTTTTTACGACACTGGTGGCAGCTTTGCGGGTCTGGAGGAGGTGGGCAGCAGCTGGAGGGTGGCTCCTCCGGTGGGGAAGAGGCAGAGGCTCCGGGCGTGGCAGTGCTTCGGTACAGCATGGCGGAGGTGGGCAAGGGCAGCGAGCTGATGCCAGGAGCCGCCGCGTCCAGCCTCCGCCTCTTCCCTGGCGCCCTCCAGAACTTGGCGCCCTGGTGCCCTGTGCCACTTGCCTCTATGGGCAAGATGCCCCTGGCTACTGCCCTGCTTTTTCATAGCCCCGGGCTGATCTAGGGTCATCTTAATCTGATTCGCCCAAAGACTGGAACCACCCAAATTTGTTTCAGAATTCAGACCTCAGCTGAATCTGGTGCTTAGCTCTAGTGTTTTAGCTTTTAAAACAAGAAAACTGGTATTTAGTACAGCAGGTGGAACCAGTTCAACGGACGGGTAAAACAGGAACGTATTTGGAAACATCTTGCATGCACAAGCTTAAATTTGTTTGTAGAGAAGAAAGCATGGGCACTGTGTTGAGGGGGGAAAACATTGGAAGGATCTGTGCTCTTCAAAAGGTTTTGATAGGGGAAATTGTTTGATAAAGATCGATAAAGCTGAAGTCCAACTAAACTTGTACTTTTAAATTGTTGCAATCCACCTGGGATGTTATGGTGAAGGGTGAGTAAGAAATCAAATAAATACATAATATATATATATATATATATATATATATATATATATATATATATATATATATAAGCACTTGCTTTAACCTACTGGCACCATGGGAGATCTAAGCAGCAGTTTAACTTTCTGGCATGAAAACGCTTAACATGAGCAGGACTAACACATGCTTGCAACCAAATCTTGTCACTCTCCTGTGGGAATGTCACTGAAGCAGTAGAAGAGAGCCCTCGGTTCATTTCAGTGGGGCAAGCATGAAGACATTTCCTATGGTGCTGGTTCCTTTGCCTTTATCATTGCACATGCCTAGATTCTGCAGAAACCTCTCCTTCCAAGTTGTTTTGGTAATTGTATTTCCCCCACGCTCAACAGAAAGGTGTTGGGAGTTCAAGCACAACCGGGAATAACACCATGCGATAAATTTGGGCCTTGTCCACTAGCTCCCAGTTTTCTGGAAGCTGGTGGTTGTGGTTAACCAACGGCAACAAAGACACCCTTCTATGAAGAGAAGGACTCTTTCCAATAATGGGAGGGATTCTCCTGCAGTGGCAGCCTCTGCAGGATGGGAGAGTCAATTTTCACTGATCGCCCCATTCTCCCGTGCCCCCCCATCCAGTGAACTGCCCTGAAACATCGCCACCACACTGGGGGCATGGAGTCACTGCCTCACGCCCCCCCCCCATTTAGGAAGATGACTAAAGGATTCCGCCCAAGGCCTGAAACCACCAAAGTTGTGACAAATTGCTACGGGAAAGGCAAAACCTGCCAGTGCAGGGAAATTCCTTTCTGACCCTTCAACAGCGGCCTTGGCATAGCAGCGCCTGCGTGCCTGTGGAAAAATGGTTAACCTGCAAAGTAAGCATTAATTGAGGGAGTGGAGGGTGAGAGAAGCTCTGGAGCCGACTGCTGCTTCTCAGGTAAGCTACACACTCTATTGTGTGGGCTGGGTAGTCCCTACCCTTACCTGGCCAATCCCTTGGCAACGCCTCCCCCAGGTGGGATTGGACGGTTAACTGGATAGGCGGAAACCCCAGGTATCCCTTCTGGGGGAAGGCAAAGCCAGTCCGAACTACCAGGTGTCGCCCAGGAATTCAGGGGGCTGCGCCCGACCACGCAAACGTCGCCCTCCATTTGAAGTGGGGAGCGGTCATTGTTTTTTTAAAAAAAGAGTAACATTGAACCTATTCACTTTTGCCTAACTATACATTAGTCAACTAATCAAGTCATCCATTTTTTTAATGTCAAATCAAAGTCCTTAAGCAAGTTGAGTACAAATGGAAGGAGCACTGCAATATATTTCAGCTAATATAACATTTTAATGGAAATCTTCAGAGGCTTGGTGACAAATTGTAGGAAGTTATATACTCCTTTGGTTGAGGTTCAGTTCTAATTAGCAGTCATAAATGAAATCAATGGAATATTCCCTTCCTGATCATACTTTTCTGCAGACATAAATGCTGCTTTAGATTCAGGAAGGCAAAACGAGAAAAAGAAAGGCTCAGAACTGAAGTCTCAGAAATCAGCTATTTTTATTTAGACAATCCTGTGGCGTATAACTACAAGACTGTCTAAATAAAGCAAATGTAAGTTTCTCTACAGCTATAAAATAATATTAATACCAGCCAAATTAAAGAGTTTGAGACATGGAGAAGGGATACCTAGGTTCTCATACTCTTCTCAACCACTCAGCCTAATCCAGCACTTGAATTATGGAGGGAAGATTATATCCTTAAATCACTCCCTGATTTCACCCAATTTTAGGCAAATTGGCTCTTCCAAGAAGGGGACCATCACAAAATGTATGGAACTGAGTCTCCTACACACCTGAGAGCTACAGAACTGTGCAATAAAATGCACACCATCTGCGACTTTCTTAGAGGAACAAATCTGATAAATCAATCAATATGTGTGCACAATAAATTAATTACCAACACATCTAAAGTTGAAATGCAATGGCTCTCAATTTACCTGCCCATCATATATGTAACTTGAAATTTGCCATGACTGTAGGTAGCAAGAAGAATTTTAAGCCCACCAAAACTTAGAACATACTGCGTAGTAGGATTGAAATACTTTTCTAATACAGCAGCTTGGCAATATTCAGGAGGTGGTTCCAAAGACTGGAAGAAACATCTGTCCCAGCAGCCTGACTGAGCAATAGTTTATAATACCCAAAGTTCAAAACTGAACTCGGTGGAGGCTTCTCTATTAGGGCAAAAAAAGAAAATGACTTTACAACACAAGATTATTTTCAACAGCAAACCTTCAGGTGCTCATTCATTGCACAGACATACCCTTGCCATTCCTGGTATGAGTAACATCCTAAAGTAACGAGTTGATCAAATGGTGTTGTCATGGGAGCTACATGGAAATCCAACTAGAGAAGAGGTGGTTATTGTGGCCCCTGCAGATCTTGCTGGACTATAACTCCCAACATTGCATTGGCTCTGCTGGCATCCACACATTAATTTTCATAGCAATTCCCAGAAAAAAAGAGATAAGGGTAAAGAGATATATTTGGACTTACCATGGGCATGTCCCTCCTCCAAATCTCAGTTGTTGTTTTATTGTAAAACATACTAAAATACTGTGGTTTTTTTTTAAAGCTATCAGAATAAAAGTAGTACCTGCAAAACTGAGGCGCCACTCTGAAGAAATTGCAAGCCACTCTCAGCTGAGTCAATGCCTCCTGTTGCCAGGACAGGAAACCCTGGAAGAGCACGGGCTATTGCAGAAACTGCTCGAAGGGCAATGGGTCTTATGGCATTTCCTGTACAGAGAAAGAGTGAGAGTGCATTAGTGAGGCGGCAGGCAAGGAGGGTCACGGACTCTCGACTCCTCTCTTTCCTCTTCTCTCCATCCAGTTGCGGGCTTCATTTCCTATCCTGCCCCCTTTTCTACGCTTGGAACCACCACTTCATCTGTTATTTGTCCAGCCACACCCACCCACCCACCCACCCACCCACCAACCAACCAACTCTCCTCCTCAGCATAGTTTCCCCTGGACTCGCACAGAATTGCTGTGGTTACCCACCCAGAAAACCTGCTCTGTTGACAGGGTGGTGGTTGTTTCCTTTTTGGAAAATTCCAGAAATTTGGATGAGTTGCTAGAGAAAATCCTGCGTGTGTCCGAGGATCTACAGCCCTGTTCTGGTGTTGATAAGACTGTGGAAGGCACAGTGGACACACAATCACTGTATGGGAAGGTCGAGGTTGGAGTGGCCAGGAGTGACACATGCAGCGCTATGAAATTCTGGCTTCATCTCTATATTTATTATTATTTACCATAATCCTTATTTTAATTAGAAGCATTTATGGACCACTTAATCATAAACTCTCTAAGCAGTGCATATATTAAATTTATCTATTTATTTAGAAAGATGTCTAGGTTACCGAACCAGAAACCTCTCTAAGTTTATAGTATATCACTTATATGTATAAACACGTATGTATAATAATGCATATACTATGAAATAACTGCTCATTTTTAAGTGATACCAGTAAAAAAACCAAAAAAACAAACCAACATGTTCTTGTTAATATCAAGGAGTGAAACGGGGCTTAGCAAGGAACCAGGAAGGTAAACTTGCTTTTGAGTTTTTCAGAAACTTGTTTGAACTAACTGCGACCCCAGAGTCGTCCGCGACTGGACCTAACGGTCAGGGGTCCCTTTACCTTCATGAAAAGGCCAAGCAACATGGGGAAAATCACCCAGTAAGTTTGAATGGGGATTTGCACCTGGATCTCCCAATCCTAGCCTGAAGCTGTAGCTACTGCAGCACCTCGGGCGTCCCCTTTCTTGACCTTGTGCTATGTCTGGCTCTTCATAAACACTGCACACAAGACAGCAAGAGTAGTTTACATTTTAAGGGAACTGGCATAATAAAGCAAATGCTTCATGGGGCACACTTGTTGCATCAAGCTCGCCGCGAACTGGAAAATGGGGTGAGACAAGTGTGATCCATGGTCATCAGATAGTTTTGTGCATCCAGATGGATATATCCTGTAGTTGCTTCCACACTCTCCTCCTTGATTCCTTTTGTGAATCACCAGTGTTAAGTCACAGCATGTACATATACAATACAGCAGAATACACAATGGCCACTCGGCAAAGGATCTTTCAGCCAACAAGTTTGTGGGCTGCCAGCATAGTGAGGAAGCAACACCCCACTAAGGTGTCTGAAGTATTTATGGAATATTGCACTACCATTTTTTCATATATATATTTTAAAAAGCAGGGATCTGTTTGCTGATATGGTTTTTCAATGGAACACAGAAAAATCTGTTGTGTTGTCAATTTTCGAAAGGTGTTTCTTCTGTGCTTATTGCCTCCAGCGAAATGTCACCTCCCTCTCTCAGCCCACCATTTTTACAGTCAACACTGTGGTCTTTACAAACAGGATGTCTGACAAGCCTCTCCCATCAATGCTAGTTGCTACTGAATCAGCATCCAAATACTCAGACAAGCTGTCTGTATTGACATCTGCTCCTGATTCAGCATACGAATTATCCTCTAGGGTTGTGCCACCTTCAGCTGCTTCAGCACAGATTCCTCTTCATTATTCACCTACGCTGGCATTTCCTCCATTCTCAACGCTGAACTTGCACACACCCCCATCAACAACCGCTCCAGAACCAATATTCAAGCTAGCCCCGCAGGAACCCCATTAACAACACATGTCTTCAGGGGATAGAGAACCATCGGCGACAAAGAATGCTGATTCCCCTCCCCCCCGCTTTGCATAGGTATGAAGGTGCAGCGAAATTGTCCTTCAGACAGGCAGAATAGTGATTGAAGGCAACGAGGGGGAAAGATATGAAGTTTAATTAGGCCCCTGACTCCAAACTGCAAAGGTGGTGAAGGGTGTGCGAATGTGTATGTTTGAGCAGAGGTGGGGATTTCTGCAAGAAGACCTAAAAGAGCGTAAGTAAAGATCATAGCAAAACAGAAGCTCACAGGGGGAGAAGCGAGAGGGCAAAGAACTCCCATTGGTCATTAATGGATGGCTTGATATTTGCAGTTAGCTTAGCAAAATCAATCTTAAGGAGACTGGGAGGAACACAAAGAGTCTTCCTAAAGTCATACCGGTGGCATGTGCTCTCTCAACACTGCAAAACCTAGTCTTTCCTGTATTGACTGTGAACGCCACGATATGTGTTATTGGGTGGGGGGGAGGTTGCTGCTGTTTAATAATTTGTGTTTTAAAATTGGCTCACGGTTGGGGTTTTTTCATATTTACTTTTATATGCTGCTTTTGGCATATGCTTAAAACTCAAGCACTCCTGGGCCATTAATGGTGAATTTTGGACCAGCACAGATACCATCTACAGTGGATATTGTTAACAGATAATATTGTTAATCGTGCTTAGCGTATACTCACTGAAATCCATTAGACTTAAGTGACCAATGACTCACTTGTCCCCTTGATTTCTTTGGGTCAACTCTAAGTGTAACTAAGGCTGCAATGCTCACCCCATGCCACAGAGCTTGGCAAGGACAATACTGCATCCAGAGTGGATGGGTGGGGTGATTTGGCCTGATTCCTGTGCCAGGGATCAGGCCCATATCACGCCTGATGTTGTCTCCTAACAGAAGTAATATGCCGGGCCAGCTTATACACAACCCTTCCTGCCCTCAGAACACACATTTTGGGGGGTTTCTGCTGGAGGGGGTGTCATCAGCAGGCCTCCCACCTACCCACCCAGTGGCTGGTGGCTTGCCTCTGCTCAACCCAACGCTCCCAAAATTCGGTGCAAGGGTGTGGCTTGAAGTGCTCTGTCTGTCTGGATCCAATTCACTGTTTGTTGTGGCAAGTCTGGGTGATGCCTTTCACTGGTAGAATGGTAATTACCCTGACAAATAACTCTTACACACATGTGGTTTGTCTTTTTCCTTCATCGTTACTTCAAAAGCCCGCCTGGATCTTTTGTCCTATCAACAGAAACAAAAGATACACCACAGGGTTGGGGGCAGACGCTTCCTGCAATATCTATCGTACCGTGTTCCTAGCATAAAAATGAAATTGGATCATAATTCTCAGTAGTGCACTGCATACAGCAAAGCAAAATTTAGCTTTAATTTATTTATGTTACAGTAATTACAGCATGGATCTTCCTTGCAAAATTAAATTTAAGATTCACTCAGCGCTGTATTAAACATGAACTAAGAATAAACTAAGAAGCTAACATAATATTAAACATACAATTTATTTTTAGAGAACTGAGGGTAATTTTGGATACTGTGCTGTTATTAAAGGGGGGGAAACAATTGGCATATATTAGTACTTGTTGTGTTTTACATGTATGCAGGGCTTTTTTGTTTTTATCCGGAACTCGCTGGAACTGAGTTCCGGCATCTCTCAGGTGGGTGCCATTGCCATTCGAAGAGAACGAGGGAGGTGTTCATGGTGAGGTCCGGCACCTCTTTTTCTAGAAAAACAGCACTGCATGTATAGCTGGTGTGTGGGCCATGGGGAAACTGTCTTATGCTGAGCCAGACTGTGATTCTAGCTCAGTATTGGGCTCACCCCTTGCTCTGTTGCTTTTCCCTGGAAAAACTCAATCTTTACTGCTGAATCAGAGCAAATATCAATTGGGTATTTTCCAAATTGATGTTTGCACTGATTTATTGCTAAACGGCGGGTATTCCAGGGGAATGTGGTGGGAGAAGAAGAAGAAGAAGAAGAAGAAGAAGAAGAAGAAGAAGAAGAAGAAGAAGAAGAGTTTGGATTTGATACCTGCTTTATCACTACCCGAAGGAGTCTCAAAGCCGCTAACATTCTCCTTTCCCTTCCTCCCCCACAACAAACACTCTGTGAGGTGAGTGGGGCTGAGAGACTTTGAAGAAGAGAAACCAGTAGAACACTTCAGTCTCCCAGGACATTCTCTACACGATCTCAAAGTAGCTGTCTTACTACAAAGGAATTTCAAAAATAGACTGGAAAGAGAAGTTGCTGAATTGCAACTAATTACCAAACTTAAAACCATGGAGAGACCTGGTCTGAACAAAGACATTGGATTCTTATCTCATTATACACGACAAAGCTATCTTTAGCCATCTCACCCCTTGCTTTTTCCTGTAAGACCAATTGCAGTCATTAACGGTCGTCAACAGGTTTTCCACACCCATCAGCCAATCACCCATTCCCACCACCCTTCTGAGTAATACCCCTCCCCACTCTCTCACTATATATAAGGGTCTGGTGACTTCCATTTCAGTGTATCTGAAGAAGTGTGCATGCACACGAAAGCTCATACCAAGAACAAACTTAGTTGATCTCTAAGGTGCTACTGGAAGGAATTTTTTTTACTCTTTAGACAGATTCAGCTGCAAATTCAAAGGTGCCAGCTATATGACACCACCTGTGTGCCAACAGAGAGGTACGTAGGGTTGCCAAAACACACACAAAAAACACAGTTCTTCACAGTTATAATGCCCTCCTCGCATTTCCCCAAGAGTCTAACCCACCCTAATTTACTCTGCTTTCAGAAGTCAGTATTTTGGAGGCAGGAGTGTGAGCGGCATTTTCATAGTACTATAATCTAATTATTTTACTCTAATGTGTGGGTTAAGTCAGTACCTAGACGGGATGTGTTCCATAGGAGCCAACTCCTAAGGGATGAGGTCCCTTCGGCCCCTGCAATAAAATATTTGAGGAGGCCGTATGCCCAAAGCTGATGGGCACAGTTATTCAGGTGGTGTGTGTGCGACACATCTTGTGATAGATTATGCAGGGTGGGGCTGACCTGCCCCTTCCCCAATATTTTATTCAAGTAGGCACCCCTGACGTGTTCTAACTCAAAATAAACAAGCTCCTACCTAGAGAGGAGGCGCCCACTATTAAGATGTGATTTTGGTGGAAACACCTTCAAACTAAGCTTGCTTGGGATTGCGTCCAACTAGCTATGCTGTTGGGCATGCAGCACACTGTTGGTTTCCTACCATTACAGTTAATAAAATTGCTGAATATGGCAACAAGTGGTTTTTGTTAAGCAAACAAGCACCTAAGAGTAAATATCAGCACTCAAAATGGCAGAACGGGAATTAATCTGGAAACATTTGCGATTCACTTATTGTAAACACGTTAGCGTAAATACTAATTAAACTAGACATTTCAAGGATTAGGGCAAACAAGCAAATAAAGCAAACGGAGAAGTCTAACCTTCCCTGGCAGAGAAACTCCATAAACTTGCAGTTTGCAACGTGACATTTGGGAAGTACTTGACGCAGACTGATGCAAATATAATAAACAAGACATCTGCATCCACCTCCTTATTTGGGGTAGCAAATTCAATATTGTTTTTGCTCCCTTCCACCTGTAGGTGGCCTTCAAAAGCTGCACTTATCACATAACTCATTAGCAGGGTTTTCAATACTGTCATATCCAGATAATTAGCAATTTATTTAAATAACCAATTTCTGTGGAAATAATTGCCATGGAATGCCCTGAACCTTCTTTTTATAAACTATAATAAAAGTGTTAAGATAATCCCTGACATTTGCAAATGCCATTAGTTCACCTTTCCTTTTGATAGTGCTGTGGCTTTATGTTTAAACAATTACCCGATAACGCGGCAGCTTAATGAAACAGCGCAGCAAGCACATCTTTCAAAATGGCCAATGAATGCATTTAAATGCAGAAGAAACGCAGTATACATTCAAGTTTGTAGAATATATGAAACTACAGTTACATTGTAAGACGAAATTCAGTGTTGTAGCATCACACTTAATCTCTTATTTAAGACAAAAATATCAGAATACTGCATTAACTATAAAAATATGAAAATCTCTAATGTCTTTGGAATCTTCATGGGAATTATTTAAGCTACCTCACAGTCCTGATCTACACTACAACCTCATATTGGTTTTATATCAATTTAGCTGCCATGGCTATTCCTCCATTTGCCCTGAAAATTGTAACCTGATAGGATGTGGAGATAGGTTCATCCCTTCAAAGAACTACAACTTCTCAGATCTCCGGGGAATCACATTAAACCACTTTAAGCAGCACCTGTAGTCTGGGGTAACCCCTCAGAATCAATAGGAACAACATGATTTTCTTTTCTTTTTCAGAAGTATCTGTTGATGGTAAATCTGATCATCATTTTTCTTGAGCCGCATCAAGAAACTACACAAAGAAGTGTGGTTCTTCTGCCATTTGTAGAGCAATAATCAAATTTATCCTTAGGGTGATAGATACAGCCTACAGTCACTTATAACCTGAAGGAGCATCTCCAACCACATCATTCAACCCAGACACTGAGATGAGGGTTTTCTGGTGGTTCCCTCACTGCGAGAAGTGAAGTTACAAGGAACCAGGCAGAGGGCCTTCTTGGTAGTGGCGCCCACGCTGTGGAACACCCTCCCATTATATGTCAAGGAGATAAATAACTATACAACTTTTAGAAGACATCTGAAGACAGCCTTGTATAGGGAAGTTTATAATGTGTGGTGTTTTATTATGTTTTTATATGTGTTGGAAGCTGTGCAGAGTGGGGTCAGATGGGTGGGGTACAAATAATAAAATTATTATTAATATCATGTCCTTGTTCAAGACTTCCCCTGACAGGGTGTGTTAGTTAAATCCCACCCATGATGTGCACTTTTTCACCACACAAAGTGTTCTTTTGTATTAGGCAGATCAGTATCTCCGGAGTGGCTGGGGCAACGCAGCCAGATGAGCGGGGCACAAAGAAGAAGAAGAAGAGGAAGAAGAAGAAGAAGAAGAAGAAGAAGAAGAAGAAGAAGAAGAAGAAGAAGAAGAAGAAGAAGAAGTGGGAGTTATATTTTTCTAGAAAAAGAGGTGCTGAACTCACCATGAACTCCTCCCTCTTTCTCTTAGAATGGCAATACACCCACCTGAGAGATGCTGGAACTGAGTTCCAGTGAGTGATCCCTAATAATGATAATAATAATAATACCACAGAATAAAATTGCTACATCAGTATGAAGAACTGGCTATCTGTACTTTCAGCTTACACTGTGAGGTGGTTTGCCAAATAAGCACTCAGAGCTTTGGGGTGGTGTGCAAGGGCTTCTATCTGCACAATCAAGCTCCTCCCGTAAATGACTCTGGGGAAGGTTGGGACAAACCCTTGTCGGGAGAGGGAACCATTCCATCTAGCCACTGAAGTGCTGCAAATACTCCATCATCGGCTAGTTTGTTACCGCAGCAAGCTGGCGGGCTTCCCCACCACAACTGGAAGATACCAATTTCCCACTCTGCCCATTGAAGCAACTTTGGGGCATTCAAGTAGTGAGGTGGGGATGGGGCACATATTGCTGCCCTCCCACTTCCACTGGTAGAAGCCTCCACTGATCAATTCTCCTTCTGTCAGCGTAAGGGTCACAACTGGATACAACCCAGGATTTGGGTATAAGATTAGCAGCATTGTACATACTTTTTTTTTTTTTTAAGATTTTTAGCACAGGGCTTCTCTTAATTTTCTTTGGAAAAACTAAGGCTTAGTAAACCGAGTGATCTTGAAACTTCTGGAAGACATAAATTCAAACACATTAGCACACGGCATGCTCGGTGTTTTACCTCAGGATACACGAGCAGAAATGCTCCTTTGTATTCAGGAGCAGTGCGCTGAGGGCTCGGCACATAACTTGTCTCATTGACTTGTGAAAGCCAGACGACTGTGGTGCTTAACATTCCTCGTGGGGATGGTGGGAGAGTAATATGAAATGAGTGTATTTTAATTAAGGCTGCCAACTGATGAGAAAGGATTTTAACTGATTGCCTTTTTAACTAATTCATTGATTAAACAGAGATAAAATATGCATATAATCAGAGCCTCGATATAGGTGCCTTGTAGAAATATTAAAAGGGTATATGAGGCAGCTAAAAAACACAATAAACAAATACTACCACTCATTTTTAGGACTAGGCCTTCTCCTTTTCCCCCTGTTGCTGCCTGAACTTTTCCATCACCGATTCAAATTGAGCCTCACCAATAATCAACTAAAGCTTGAGTAGATGACACCCACCAGCCCTAACATTCAAGTGAATTTGGGATGCAGCGGGAGGGAAATCTAAATAAATAAACTATAGCAAACAGCCTTCTGGAGGGTCCCTCATTGCAAGAAGGGAGTTTATAGGGAACCAGACAATGGAGGAGCAGAACTATAATAGTCTGTATAGAAGCTCCAGATTCAGAGAGGGTATTCCTGAGGAGAAACAGCCAGTGATGTCCGCCATGTCAGCTTTCCGGGGGCATCTGGTTGGCTCTTGGGCTTGGGTATGCTCTAACAGGACTCTCATTTTGTTATTCATTCCCAAAATCCTTATGCCGCCATTCAGTTAAAGGTTTCCAGGAGAGTGGGCAACCACAAGGTCAAAACACAGCACCAAAAACATAAAGATGTTTAATCACACCACCAATGGAAAGGCAAGATAACAAGTCTCAGCATAAAATAAAAATCAGATATCAAGCACTTATGTTCCTAAACTTTGCCAGGGTGTGGAATAGGTGGGACATTCATGAGGCATGGTATAAGATGGCCCTTAAATCCTATAGATCAGGCATCCCCAAACTCGGCCCTCCAGATATTTTGGGACTACAATTCCCATCATCCCTGACCACAGGTCCTGTTAGCTAGAGATCATGGGAGTTGTAGTCCCAAAACATCTGGAGGGCCAAGTTTGGGGATGCCTGCTATAAATGCTCATTTTCCAAAGTAACTCCTCATATATTATAAACTCTTTATATCGTATATTACAAATTATTTGTCTAAACCTCCAGCAGAATAAAGACATGTTCCACCGCTGTCACCATTGACAGATAAAACACCACCATCATTTGGTAGTGGAATGGGGATAAAATGCAATGAAAGTTGTTCGGGGAGGGTAGACAGGGAGATATCATGATTTCAACCCTTTAACTTTCTACTGCGGTGATTAGTTCCAGAAAGATGAAGTATCATCATTTCTGTGAAGGCATTCTGGCTTATAAGATTGGTCCTTAGGAGCTGGCAACGTATAATAGATATCTTTTATTCCTAAACATCAATCAGTTTCAAGAAAGGCGCTTGCTTGCTGAATGGTAATAACAGGAATATTCAGCTAATAACTACCACAAGCATTAAACCACTAGATGACAGATGTGGAGTCTGCTTGTGCAACAAGAATACTTTTTGTAATTATGTCTTCATAACCATTTCCAAACATTTCTTTCTGCTATTGTTTCTATAGCTTTGAACTGAAACCCCACATTGTTGTTTTTTTAAAATGAAAATATTCACAGAAGTCAATGAAGCTTCTGTTTTTAATGCATCACTTCTTTTTTATTTAATTGCTTTTTAATTTGCAGCATTTTTTAAATGAAAGACTTATTATTATTATTTTAAAAAACCCAACTACAACAAGGGAAAGCAAGGAACCTAAAATAAATGAGATGCAGGATGTGCCAAACAATTCATGCTCATACTATGTCTGAGACTATATTTAGGAAGCTAATATTATGGAGCTCTGGATCTATTGCTAATGACACAATCCTCTGTGCCTTTACTCAGAAGTAGGTCAGAGTAAATTCAATCAGAGTTACACCCTACTGCTTCCTGGATCCGAAAGTGGGCTACCACAAACAATGCAGCACAACTTTAATTCTACCACCCATTACTATACTCGAGAGTAATTCGGATTTCTAGAAACGTATTTGTCATCAACATTTTTGGGGCCCATGGGCCCAAATGGAAAAATAAATAAATGGTGTGGGCAGCACACACATACACACACACTGCAAACTATTTTATCAACTACCCTATTTTCAGGATGGAGAGAGGCCCCTGTGGGTACTACGGGAGGCCACTGGGGTTGCATGTGTGCCCACTGGTGCCACGTTGACAATCCTTGCTGTACTGTAGCATAATGAACCTAGAGTAGCAGTTAACGATGATTGAAAGAGAAGAGTTACATCATCAATGGACAAAAGGAGGGAAAAAACAATTTGCATTAAATGTGCGTATGGCAATTTATATACGAATTCAGAAATAATTTATATAATTTAAATAGAAATACAATTCAATATCTCACTATAGTGGGGAAGACCCCCAGGTGACCTGTGTGCCTGCTCAGTTGCTGGCCAGGTGTCGGCCACTCCCGTGGGCCCTGTGCTGTGATGCTGAAAATCCAAAAAAGGATTTCTGAGCCCTGCAGAACCCTAAAATGGACCCCCTTTTAAGCAAAAATTAATAAAAATTGGACATGCCCACTTTGATATGCAGCACCCAAAGGGTTGACTGTTAGTCACTGCGTCCACAGGGCAGAGAAAGTTTAGCCAGCCCTGCTCTAAATGTAATGGGGTGAAGGAGAAAGTCTGGGGCTCATCTGTGCATTTCCTCATGTGTCATCGGCTGTATACATGCATACACCTGCCATAACAGTGTCATCCATCCATCCATCCATTAATTATTTGGGCAGAAAATATAGAGCACACATGAGTTGGCTATACATGCTGTCTAACTCACAAGAAGGAGAACAGGCATGCTCACTCTTCTGGGTCTATTAGGCAAGGAGCCTGCATGCATCAGCTATTCAGATATTACCATCACTACTTGGCTGGTCAGTTAGAGGGGATGCCATGGTTTATCGGATTGCCCCAGTAAGTAAGCTACTGCTTCACACGACTGACTGTGTATTACTCACACAGACTGGTAAGTATAGTATCTTTCTTTTTCTTTTTTTCAGAGGGAGGCAGTTTCCCAGCTAGTTTAATTAGCCTAATATACATACTCCCAGTATGCTGGCTTCAGGTTTTGCAGGTCATATTTTGGTTCAGAGTTTTTGCATTGATGAAAGTTAAACAGGATTAGCGGCAGTGCTTGATTTATTCAGAAGCAACACAAAGAGATGCAAGAGAATCCCAACGTGCTGCTGTATCAGATCATTTTAATTGTTATCTAACAAGGGCATCTCAGAGGGTGAGGAGGGTCCTTAATTTTCGTACACAGCGAGTTCCCCAGCCTGCATGAAAGAGAAAGATGGCAATCATACAAAAGTGTGCCTAACTGTGCTCAGCAGATTTCTTCTTTTGGAGCAATGCTGGCTGATCAAAACTGAGTTGAATTAACTCTGTTCCATGCACCCACAAAGAACATGCCTGTTTGATCTGACAACATTTAGCATCAGACCCAACCAATCTTTGCAAGTAACATGCCTCTTTCATCGGAAAATATCAAAGTGTTTTAACAAAAAAAGAGAGAGGTATTACACAGAATCACATCTCACAGGGGACACAGATGCAGGAAAATCAATGCCTTGCAACAAATGCAGAGAGGTCTCACCTTAAATATCATCCATACAGGTGAGCACCTCTTGAAATAAAAGAAAATGAGATCTGAAAACATACATGTGTACTACAAGGTAAGAAAGAAGTATAACTTGAGGCAATGAGGCATTAGAGGGGATAGAGTGTTGCCCTTTCCCCATTGTCATGAGTGTGCAACCTCTCTCCCATTGCAAACATCGCTAGGCTGTCAAAATGCTACAAGTGAAAACATTTTTCTCAACTGTCTTGAAGATTCTGCTTACACTGATATCCCATATTTCTTTCAGGATGACAGCCAAGGTATGAAGCCCGTTACTAATCCCAGATTGATCTGGTCTTCACCTGTTTACATGCCTCGCGTATAAGGCCTGAGGGTTTACTTTATTTGCGTAATTTATAACCTGCTCCTTCAACACAAACGTCTGTTTCCAGGGTGCTTAGCAAGGTAGTTAAGAAACAACAGAAGTGCAATAAAAACATAGATAATAAAGCAACACATTCCATCATGAGACGAGCTAAAACAGCAAACATCCATTCAAGTAGACAGTAAACTCAAAACCGTTCTCAGCTTAAAATACAGTGGAAACCTTGGTTCTCAAACGCCTTGGTTCCCAAACGCCAAAAACCCGGAAGTTAATGTTTCAGTTTTTGAAGGTTTTTCCGAAACCGAACATCCGATGCAGCTGTTGGCTATTGTTTCCAGGGCGCCTGCACCAATCAGAAGCTGCGCCTTGGTTTTTGAACATTTTGGAAGTCAAACGAACAGATTAAGTTTGGTGCTTTTGTTTTTGCTATTTATTTTGCGTTTTTCGGTTAATCTGTTTTTGTAAGTGTGTGGAACCCAGTTCAGCTACTGATTGATTGATTGTGTGACTGTGGAAATGGATAAAAGCCCCCCCATTCAAACAATGACTATCAGTGCAGGTAAGAAAAAAATAATCATTTTCATTTTTATCATCTACAATACTGTCTTATTTATTTTATAGTAGAGTGCATTGATTATTGCTTTCATTTTAAGGATGAATGGTCTCGTTAGATAGTAAAATTCATGTTAAATTGCTGCTTTAGGGGTTGTTTTTAAAAGTCTGGAAGGAATTAATCCATTTTGCATTAGAGTGGTACCTCTGATTACGTACTTAATTCGTTCCGGAGGTCCGTTCTTAACCTGAAACTTTTCTTAACCTGAAGCACCACTTTAGGTAATGGGACCTCCCGTTGCCGCCCTGCCGCCAGAGCACGATTTCTGTTCTTATCCTCAAGCAAAGTTCTTAACCTGAAGCGTTATTTCTGGGTTAGTGGAGTATGTAACCTGAAGCGTATGTAACCCAATGTACCACTGTACTTTCTATGGGAAAGTGCGCCTTGGTTTTGGAACGCTTTGGTTTTGGAATGGAGTTCCGAAACGGATTAAGTTTGAGAACCAAGGTACCACTGTACTAACACTGGTGGCTCTTAAAAGCCTGGAAAAAAACAGGAAAAGGGGGGGAAATTATTTTGCCTGATGTCTGAATGAGAGTAACCAGGATACCACATGGCCTTCCTGGGGAAGGCTTTCTAAAGGTGAGGAGCTGTCACGAAAAGGACTCTCTTCAGTGTCACCACCCACCACATTTGAGATGGAGGAGGGCATCCAGAAAAAGGCCTCAGATGACAATCTCAGCCTGATGTGGGATGAGAATGTGGTCCAACAGGTACTGGGGTTCTAAGCCATGGAGGGCTATGAAGCTTAAGACGAATATTTTGAACCCAGCTAAGAAGCTTATAGGGAGCCAGATGAGTTATTTAAAGACAGGAGAGGTATGATCTCTTTGCCTGGTCTTTGTTACCGGTGTAGCTGCTGACGCTAGGAGGGCTCAAAAGAGAAGGAGGTGTGGTTCGTGTACACTAAAGAATGTGTGTATGTTGTGTGCCCTGGCACAGTCCAGGTCTCTTCCATTTAAGTCCTGGAAACGTTCTATGTACTTAAATCCCATCCTTAGAATACGCAACCCCCAAGCCAAAGGGGCCTACAGTTCTACTATACAACCTTTAGAAGACATCTGAAGGCAGCCTTGCATAGGGAAGTCTTTAAATGTTATTTGTTTTATTGTGTTTTTACATATGTTGGAAGCTGCCTAGAGTAGCTGGAGCAACCCAGTCAGATGGGCAGGGTATAATAATAATAATAATAATAATAATAATAATAATAATAATAATAATAGGGACCCCTGACCATCAGGTCCAGTTGTGTCCAACTCTGGGGTTGCAGCGCTCATCTCGCTTTATAGGCTGAGGGAGCCGGCATTTTTCCACAGACAGCTTCTGGGCCACGTGGCCAGCATGACAAAGCCGCTTCTGGCGAACCAGAGCAGCGCACAGAAACGCCATTTACCTTCCCGCTGGAGCGGTCCCTATTTATCTAGTTGTACTTTGACGTGCTTTCCAACTGCTAGGTGGGCAGGAGCTGGGACCGAGCAACGGGAGCTCACCCCGTGGCAGGGATTCGAATCGCCAACCTTCTGATCAGCAAGCCCTAGACTCTGTGGTTTTACCCACAGCGCCACCTGGGTCCCTAATAATAATAATAATAATAATAATAATAATAATAATAGGATGTACCTATTTTCATTGGAGAAATGTTGGAGGGTATGGAATAGATAGAAATAGAATAGAATATAAAGGGTATCTGCCCTTTTCTTTCTTTTAAAGGAAGGAAGGCTTTGCTGTTTATTTTATCAATTACCGATTTTCTTTTCTCAGGGATTTGGTATAGCTAGAACAATGAACCTGAAGTTAGATTCTGTGCATCTGGTGTTAGTATAGAGCAGAGAGAGAGAGAGATTTTAAATAATACTTTTTTAATGTGTTCTGTGAACTGTCTTAAGGGAATTGAGAAGCGGGGAAGAAATATATTTTTACAGGTTGATATAAATATACCAAACAGGAAAATGAAATGTGGGCAACTTTCATGTTATACAAGCAGCTATGAAGAAAGATTAATCTTTTTTTAATCTGCAAGATACAGAATATAAAAAGAGCAATAATAATATTCAAAATTCAACTGGACAGCATCACCTATAATGTCAAAACAAATGGAGTAGAATAATAGTTTTCAGACTCGGGTTACTGTGTCAATGCAGAGACTTGAGCTGTGTTAATTCAACAAGCTTGATCCTGCTTGCCAGAGCATGCTTGTCAATATTTAGCACCCAGGGAGCATGTCACGAGTCTTTACAAAAACTCGCTTATAGACAAAACACTGGAGAGGCTGCTGTGATCCTTTTTCTAACATTGAGATTAAACTGTTGAAATTTGTTTTGAGCCTTTTAAAGTAGAGGGGTGTGTGGGTGTGGGGGTGTGTACACACACACATTCCTATATACCATTGGCAACTGAAAAGTGATAAAGTGCATTATGCGATTGAAAATGCTGTTTGTATGAGCGTATTAGATACTTTTTACCTTTATTAAATACTAGGCACTTTACATCTTTGCGGCGTTTCTTTTGCATCAAATGCCAAAATCCACCTTCCTTCCTTCTCTTTTGCTATGATATTGAAAACTGAGCAAAGTTCATATCAGATGCCTTGGGCAGCCCTTTGATGAAGCAACTGCTGTAGAGACGAATTCACTTACATTTCCAAAATGTTCCCCCAAAATCATAAGGAGGAACAAACTTCCATTTGCTCATATCACCTGAGACTATTTGCTTTGTGAGTTGTGCAGTGTGGTGTGCCTGCTCTCTGGCTGCAGCACACGCCTTTAGGATGAGTACAGAAAGCCCTTTTGTTAGGGCTGCCATTCTGAATGATTTCCCCAAGCCTGAATTTTCGACTTCCTTTGCCCACCAAAACTTCATGTATACTCAAAGAGCAGCAAATGGTTTCCTTGTTCACTGTCCTTCAACTCACAGGCACCCATTGTAGTCTATTTTCTATTCAGATCGTCTGAGCGTGTCTCAGAGATTCACCCCTTCTAAAGGACCATATGAGTCATGCTTGCTCTTGGGCTCCCATTGCTGCTGGTGCTGCCTTATATATTATGGGATTTGGGTCTTGACACCAACCTTGTAATATTTCTGGTTGACCTCAACGCAGTAAGAGCTCTTTGCCAACCACATTTTCAGTATGTGCATACATGCTCACAGTTCTCAAGTAGCCCTGCCCCTCCGCCCACCTTTATTCCATTCTCCTCGCTTTATCAATCTGGAAGTGAATAGACCTACGTGCAGGCAGGTGTTTACTCAACAGCTTGTTTGCTTCTAGAGCCATGGCAGTAGATCGGTTACAAACTTATGATACAAAGGAAGCAATAGTGTCTTGGTGCAAGTGACAACGATGGAATTACAGCAAGTAATTTCACAGGCAAAACCTTTGAAAGCACCAGGACCTGATGGTCTTTCAAGCAATATACTATAAGAAGTTGCAGGATTATCTTATACAAAAAATTAAAGGACATTATGAATATGATTTTAAATACAGGCGAGCTGCCAGAATCATGGAAGAATACTTACATAGCTTTGATTCCTAAACAAGACATGTTAAATTAATTGTAAAACTAATGAAATGTATAAACTTGAAAAGTATAAATTAAAAACCTAAAAAATAAAATAGTGTCTTGGTGCACAGAACACCATGCTTACCAGAACAACATAACATATAATCATTTCTGTTCTTCATTCCAAAGAAGAACATGACTTATAGCTATCTACTTGCCCGTTCCCCCCTTCAAGGATCACTGCCTTGTCGTGGCAAAGAGGCTTGAATAACTCCAAGAAGCTATGGGCTATGCCGCGCAGGGCCACCCAAGACGGACAAGTCATAGCCGACAGTTTAGACTAAATGTGATCCACCTGGAGAAGGAACTGGCAAACCACTCCAGTATTTGGCCAAGAAAACTCCATGGACATAAAAAAGGAGAAGCTTTGAGAAGAAAGTGAGTGTTTCCAAGGCATGTTCTGGTTCATGGGGTTAAAGAGAGTCAAACACAACTAAGACGACTAAAGAACAACACTTGCCTGTTCCACCTTCTCATTCCCTTGACAACTGGGCATTTGTGCCCATCGATGGACCCTCTTATAGCTGTCAGTATGAAACTCAGTAATAATGGCTTAAAAGCATGTTTTGAATAGTGTTGATATTGGGTCATAAAAACTTTGACCCAAGTAGTGCTGCTGGCCGGCACTGCAATCAATCACCTTTACGATCGTCTCCGACATCAATGGCGCCCAGGCACACTTCTGCTTCGCCCTGAGCGTTCTCCAATTGCAGAGTTAAGCACAGCGTCGGGATGGCTTTTTAGGTCTGCTTCTCCGTGGCGTCGTGAAATAACTTGACAGACGCCAGTGCTACTAAACTAAACTAGACTTTATTTAGTAGCACACACACACAAGTCCTCCAGACTTGAGCTGCATGCTTGCAGCAAACTAACATACCGCAGTAACACAAAGCAATAAGGCAGAATGAAGCAGAGGGGAAAGTGAAACCAAACCTCCCCTTTTCTAGACAAAGGAAAAGTGCCCGTATTACAGTGGGCAAGGCTAAACTCCCAGGATCAGAACGCCTCTTGCATCATTAACTCTAAGATGCCCAGAAAACCTGACACCCCCTCTCGTTCGCAATCCTGGGTAGACATATATACATTTCATTCAACATTTAACCCATCACAGAAAACTTCGTGTTTCTGGAAACGCAAGGGCTTTGTAAATCCATCGGCAAGATTCATTTCGCTAGGACAATATTTCAGCGTGACCACATTTGTCCTAACGCTCTCATGCACATTTTTGAACCGAATATCCAGATGTTTGGTTCGTGCGTTGAATTGACCGGATTCAGCCAACTTCAGGCATGGCTGGTTATCCTCCCATATGGTGATGGGTAGGTAACACTTCTCACACACTTCCTGCACTAGGCACTTGTAGAATTCAAGCTCTCGACACATTTCTGAAAGAGCACTGAACTCTGCCTCAGTTGACGATAGAGCAATTAAACTCTGCTTTTTGGATCTCCAGCCAATTACAGAACCTCCAAATTTTACCACTATTCCAGAAATTGACTTTCTGTCTGAGCCGCAAGCCCAATCAGCATCCACCCAACATTGAAGCTGTTCATCACCTTGGGCTGTCAGTGTGAGGCTAAACTCTTTGGTCTCTTGCAAATATCTAAGAACTCTTTTGACCCCATTCCATGCCGTCACACTGGGCTTTGCTGCCTCTTGGCTCAGCAGATTAACTGCAAATGCAATATCGGGCCTGCTCCACTGCGAGAGATAGAGCAAGCTTCCCAGAGCAGATTGATATACCTCTTGGTTCTCAAATTCTCTTTTTTCAACAGACTGGTTATCAGTTACAAAACTCGTCTCCATTGGTGTCCTTGCACCTTTGCAGTCTGCCATATTGAATTTCCTGAGTAACTGATCAATCTTTGCACTCTGGTTCAACACAAAACTGCCATCTTGGTCTCTGTGAATCTGAACCCCTAGATACATGTTCACAGGACCCAACTCCTTGAGTTTGAAGTGCTGCCTCAGCTTACTTGCAAACTCCTGCACCTGTTTGTTTGTGTTGGCCACTAGAACAATGTCGTCGACAAAGATCAGGGCCAATTCTTGTTGCTGACCTGTCCCTTTTATGTACAAACAGTTGTCCGCATGGCTTTTCCTAAAGCCTAGCTTCTCCAGCGCTTGGTCGAGACACTGATTCCAGTTTCTCGCGGACTGTTTGAGACCATAAATGGAGCGGTGTAGCCTCCATACCAGACCTGGCCTGTCGCCCTCAAAACCCGGAGGAGGTAGCATATAAATTTCCTCCTGCAGCGGTGCATTTAAGTAGGCGACATCAATATCAAAATGAGCAGCTTCTGCGCCTCTCTGCGCTGCTACAGCAAGAAGCAATCTCATTGTTTCACTACGGGACGTGGGTGCATAGACTTGTGAGTAATGCACTCCTGGCCTCTGACTGAAACCTCTTGCCACCAATCTAGCCTTATATTGTGGCTCTCCACTTGCAGTGGGTTTCAATCTATAGACCCAGCGACAGCTCACAGCTTGCTGTCCAGCTGGCAAAGTGGTCAGCGTGAAAACTCCAAGAGATTTCATGGCACTAAGTTCTTTCTCCATTGCTTGTTGCCACTTGCTGGATTCTGCCTGAGGTAATCTCTGCACCTCAGCGAAACTTTCCGGTTCGCAGTGAGCAAAACCGGCCCAAACATTAGTGGCTTGAAACTTGTCAGGAGGTTTCCCCTTTGTAGTGCGCTTGGAACGCCGTGGCACCACCGGTGACTCGCCCCCTGACCCAGACGTGCTAGACTCAGCCTGGGAGTCCCTGGCGTCTGGTGAACCACCAAGCGACCTACTGCGCTTGCTATGTCCCCCTGGACTGGGCTTCCCTGTTGGGGACCTTGGAGACCTACCTCGCTTGCCTCTCCTAGCTACTTCTGGAGATGTGGGTGCACTCCTTGGTTCTGTCTTCACCTGTCTTTTTGGGATTGCCCCCTCTGACACTGCACCCTGGTCGTGTTCGGGAATGCGGCCCGAAACACCAGCAGGTTGACCACCTTCTGCACCACTAGCAGGTGTAACTGGCTGATCTTCATAGTCAAGATCGCTGAACGGATCTGTGAGCACCTCAGGATTTCCATGAATCCTTTTCCAGCCTTGCTGCTCACAAAACTCAGCGCTCCTGCTGATTATGACTCGTGAACGATCGCCATCTGGGAAAGCAAATCTCCAGGCTTTCGAACCTGTCTCGTAGCCACAGAAAATCAACTTTTGTGATCTTGGACTGCCCTTTCTACGTAAATGTTTGGGGATAAGAACCCAAGCTTCTGCCCCGAAAGTCCGAAAATAGTGGACCTTGGGCTTCTTTCCATAAAGTAGAAAGTAGGGCGTGGTCCCTATCACAGAACTATATGTCCTGTTAAGAGTGTGGCAGACAGTTCTCCAGGCTTCAGCCCAATAGCATCTTGGCAAGCCTGAATCAAACAAGAGAGCATCTACTGCCTCCTGCATTGTTCTATTCCTCCTCTCAGAAACACCATTCTCTTGAGGAGAATAAGGAGCAGTTTTTCTATGCTTGATACCTTTGGCACGAAAGAAATCCTGCAGCTTAGATGCAGTAAATTCTGTGCCTCGGTCTGTCTGAAACGCTTTCACGCGGGTTCCAAACTCCACCTCTACTGCTTCCACCCATTCTATAATCTCCTTCGCTGTTTGTCCCTTGTCTTTGAGCGTGAAAATCCAACCTGCTCGACTAAAATCATCAGTGAGACAAAGAACATAACGAGAATTACCCATGCTTGGCACCCCCATTGGACCACAGAGATCCGCATGCACAAGCTCGAAAGCTTGCTTGGTCACCCTATCAGATGATGGGTAGCTGCAAGAATGCACTTTGGCTCTTTTACAAGCTCTACAGTCTAGAAACTTGGAGCACTCCTTCATTTTACAACCATCAGTGCACTCTACCTGCTTGCGCACGTATTTCCAATTCACGTGCGAGAATCTGCGATGCCATAAATGCAAACACTGATCATGCGTGGGTAAGTTGGCATACTGAGCTTGAGTCTCCTCAGAGATGCCATTACTTGTTTCAGCACCCTGCGCCCTCTCTGTGGCGCTGTTGTCAGTTTCCAGCATATACACCCCATCATGGCCTTTCACCTGGACCAATTGTTTCCCATCTTTGGAGATGGTGCATACCTGGTTCCCAAAACTGACCAGATAACCTGCATTGTCTAAAGCTGAAACAGAAAGTAAACCAAATTTCATACCATCTAAAACATACACATCAATATCATCATTAAGACAAGGCATGAACATAACACCAGTTTTGGTAACAGGTCTTGTGGTTGAATCAGCCAGAGTGACTGCAGTTGCATCTTGGATCGGCCTGCAGTTCCGCAACTGGCTGCTAGGTGGCGCGAGATGTCTCCCCGCACCACTGTCGATAAGCCAACGCAGCTTGGGGGTAGCAACTGTCTTTCCAACCAAAGCATATGCAGCTGCTTTGCAGTGGGCTCCAGCCCCTCCTCTGCTTGCTCTGGAAGGTCCTCTTCTCCCACGACGTGGTCTTCCTTTCATCTCCCGGTTGCCATGGAAACCATCTTTGAAGTCAGCCTGATCGCAGTCTGCCTGAAGATGGTTATCAGAATTGCATAGATAACAGCGCTTAGCTGCAAAAGCTTTAACAGAGCTCTCAGCGTTTTCTCCACTCCTGGGCTTAGGCAAAAAGCAACCCCCCTTAACAGCTTTCCCTTTCTCTCTCTGCCTCCGGTCCTGTTCGTCCTGCAGCCTCCCAGTAACATAGTCCAGATTCAACTGGCTTGCAGGCATGGACTCCAGCGTTAGGGAAAGAGTCTCATAACTGGGGTCTAGTGAGCTCAAAAGGATATAGACCTTTTGTTCCTCTGAAAAAGGAGCATTCAGCTGTCTCAACTTGTTGAAGAGTGCCAGCATTTTGGCCACATGTTGATGCACACAGCCTCCTTCTTGCAAACGTAACTCAAACAGCTGTCTAGTTGTATGAAGTTTGGCACCAGCTGACGTTCTTTGAAACACACGCTTAAGACACTCCCAAATTTGGTGGGCATTAGTGGCAGCGTCTATGTGCACCATCAGCTCTTCCTCTATGCCCATGACTATGTGAGCAGTAGCCCTCTGGTCTTTCTTAAGTGCTGCAGCAGCTTCAGCAGCAGGGGCTTGAACTGGTGGGCTCTGAGTACAAGTCCAAAGGTCTTTAGCAATCAGAAAAATCTCCATTTTCTTGGCCCAATCTTGCCAATTCCTCCCATCCAACCTTGGAAAGGGTGGCACGAAACTCTCATGGGACTGCGCCATCTCCCCCCTGGGGCTTGAGGTAACTCACGTGGCTGCAAACTCAGCACTCGCCTCTCAGCTCCCAGCTCCGGAAAACGGCTTCTCTTCACCAGCGAGGTTTCCCTGCTTTGTGCCTCAAAAGCATGGCACAAAACAGTCCTCCAGCTGGGCTATCGGCTGCCGGCCCCGCAGACATGCAGACCTCCCGTCCTGGCAATCAATCTCCTCAGGACGCCTCGCCATCAAAGCGTAGCTTCTTGGCAATAAAGCAATTAAGCCATTAAGCCATAACCTGTTTTGAATAGTGTTGATATTGGGTCATAAAAACTTTGACCCAAGTAGTGCTGCTGGCCGGCACTGCAATCAATCACCTTTACGATCGTCTCCGACATCAATGGCGCCCAGGCACACTTCTGCTTCGCCCTGAGCGTTCTCCAATTGCAGAGTTAAGCACAGCGTCGGGATGGCTTTTTAGGTCTGCTTCTCCGTGGCGTCGTGAAATAACTTGACAGACGCCAGTGCTACTAAACTAAACTAGACTTTATTTAGTAGCACACACACACAAGTCCTCCAGACTTGAGCTGCATGCTTGCAGCAAACTAACATACCGCAGTAACACAAAGCAATAAGGCAGAATGAAGCAGAGGGGAAAGTGAAACCAAACCTCCCCTTTTCTAGACAAAGGAAAAGTGCCCGTATTACAGTGGGCAAGGCTAAACTCCCAGGATCAGAACGCCTCTTGCATCATTAACTCTAAGATGCCCAGAAAACCTGACAAAGCATCAGAAGTATTACATGAGAAAGCCTAGCGCAAAATGTTCCACTGCTTTAATGATTATTATTTATTAAATTTCAATATCACCTTTCATCCAAAGATCCAGTTCACAGCATAACAATGCAAAATGAAAACACAAAATAAAATGAAAACAAAGCAAACCAATAACCCCCCACAATTTTTTTTTAAATTTTACAATGTAATTATACAACAATACATAGCATAATAACAAACTGAAACAATACCCCCCCACACACACGGCACTAATGGCATTACAATGACCACACTATTAGATTCATGTTTGAAAGGTTCAAAAGGATGGGTGGAAGAGCTGGCCTTATAGGAGCAGGAAATCAGGGGACAGGAGACAGGGGAAATCAAAAGCCCTATACAGTAGATACTGTCCAGAAAGACCTAACACAGATATGGTTGCCTATCAAATGAAATTATCTGACCCACTATTACTGCTCAGCATAAAAGATGTACTATTGGATTATTGGGATGCAGTCTATGTGGGGCTGTCATTGAAAGGAGATTGGTAATTCCAGCTAGTCCACAAGATTGGTGGACCCGAAGTTACAGAAGCAAGTGATTTCCTTATTACATCAACTGTACCAACTTCCAGCTCACTTCTGGGCCCAATTCAAGGTACTGGTTAGGGTTAGGACCAGGTAACCTAAACAGCTTGGAACCTGCCTGTCTATTAAGCTCTGCAGGAGACACTCTCCTCCACATTCCATCAACATCTGATGCACGTTGAGCAGAGATGGATGTGAGGGCCTCCTCAGAAGGGCTGTAGCTCAGTGGCACAGCATTTGCTTTCCATGCAGACAATCCCAGGTTCAATCCTCTGAACCTCCAGGCAAGGTTGGGAAAGTCATCAGTCTCAATCCCTGAAGAGCAGCTGTCAGTGTAGAGAATACTGAACTAGATTGTTTGACTTGGTATAAAGCATTTTTCTATGTTCCTCTATGTGTCCAGGCTCTGGTTTGAACTCCCTGCCTCGAGGTAACCCATCTAGCTGTTTCTCTGTCAGCTTTTCCTCAATACACCAATAGCTTTTTGGTTTGGCTTACTAGGTTTTGGTTTGCTATACAGTAGTACCTCTAGTTACGAACTTAATTCATTCCGGAGGTCCATTCTTAACCTGAAACTGTTCTTAACTAGAGGCGTGCTTTCGCTAATGGGGCCTCTTGCTGCTGCTGCGCTGCTGGCACACAATTTCCGTTCTCAGCCTGGGCCAAAGTTCTCAACTCGAGGTAACTCTTCCAGGTTAGCAGAGTTTGTAACCTGAAGAGTTTGTAACCTGAGGCGTTTGTAACTCGAGGTGCCACTGTATTGATTTCTCGGCTGTGTTACACTGTTTGTGGTTCAGGTAGGTAGCTGTGTTGGTCTGACGCAGTCGAAATAAATCAATAAAAATAAAAAATTGTCCAGCAGCACCTTAGAGACCAACTAAGTTTGTTCTGTGTATAAGCTTTCGTGTGCATGCATCTTCACACGATCTGAAGAAGTGTGTGGTAATTCTTACCATTAAAAAAAAAAAACAACAACCTGTGCATGTATAATACTCAGTAAACACACCATGTTAATTAATGCAGCCTACTGTGTTTCGAAATGTGAAAGCAAACGTGTGTTTGAATCCCTGCATGTGGCAAATTTGGAGCTGGGAAATGGCAGGCAGGGAAGGTCTCAGGTCCCACCTACACTTCACTTTTGCTGCTCTCAAGTCAGTGTTTTGCAAAGCAGCTGTCCACTGAAACAGACAAAAGAAAGGCCATCACGCCAATGGTACATATGTGGGCATGATATGTGTATTTTGGGCTCAGCTAACTAAAAACTGTATGCTGCAGACTTCTCTGTGTGTACCTGTGTTTCCTCTCCTGTTCCCTCACTGCACCCTTGTGTGCCTTCAAAGTCTGCTTCACAGGGTTGGGGGACCCATCAGGGAAGCAGCAGGGGAAGGAGAGCAAACGGAAGTCCCACAGTGCCAATGGAACATCAGATACAACTCCATGTCAGCCACACAACACACTCTGATTAATAACAAAACAAAACAAAAAAATCCCCTATTTTACAAGGATTAGAGATAGCGAGTGCTGATTTGTGCGGACTCCAAGGCTCTGGAGCAAGATGCTTTGGCTCTTAGCCTAAAAGCAGCACTGGGCATTTCTGTCTGATACTTGGGAGATACAAGGCAACTCGCAGATAAATTTTGTGGAGAATCTCATTCCAGTCATGCCTTCCTTTCCTAATTTCCCTTTTCACTGTTTTGTCTTCCTTTCCTTTTTCCTTGGGGAGAAGGGTGATTGATAGCCTAATCCAATGACTGTATTACAGCTGCCTCAAGTTGGACTCTTTTCCTTATCATTAGCAGTTAGCCTATGGTTAAATTCACAGCTCACTGCTTGGTACAACCCCTGAGATTTAAGGTTCTGGCCTTTTAGAAAATATTTAACATAAAATTGAAATCTTGACATACTCAGAACTCAGTTCCCAGCAAGGATTCTTTAATTAATCCAATGTACTGTGCCATTGTTCTATGTAATACTGTGCTACAGTGAACAACTATCTAGCCACCAAAAGAAGTATAGCACTAAATTAAACAGACTCTGGCAGAATCTACATCCTAAGGTGTATTCCCCCCCCCCCCTTCCTGAACAAAGTAGATGATTTTTGAATATTTAAATTCACTCTCAAGAAATGTTACCGGGGGTGGGAGATGAGGGGGAGGAAGGACCCCAAATTCCATTCCCTTCTTGCTGCAATTTCTATTCCCAATTACTTAGGAGTAAGTGCTCTTGAACTTAATGGGGTGTATGGATGTATAGGGATGTATTGTGATATAGTTAAACATATGGAAAGCGGGGGTGGTGGTGGTGGATAAATATATATATACATAAAAAAGAGAGATGCTGGGCAGCCAATTATGGAACTAGGTATCGTAACTGTGTGAGCCAGTGAGTCCTCAATTTAAATTAAGCTGCAGACATGAACTCACCAGCTTGCCTAAGGTGAAATATTATTCTCAGCCGAAACACACCATCTGCAATGTGCTGAGAAGAATACTGGCCCACCTTGCAAGGCTATTGCAAAATTTAATCAAGCTCTGAACCCCTGAAACACACCAAAAATGCTAAGTATTATTATTATTATTATTATTATTATTATTATTATTATTAATTCATGAGCTTAAAAGTGTCTGAGAGAACAACATATGCTGCTGTTCGTTGTGAAAATTAAGGCAAAAAATTGCAGGTAAGCCTCTCTGAGCTTCCCAAACAATAGGAATAAAACAATGTCCATTCATTCTTCTTTAAAAATCTACTTAAGACTGCACATGTGTTTTGACAAAGGCTGCATGAAACACATGACTTGGCGGTTGTGTGGGAAGAGTTGCAACTTTTAAGGCTTCTTGTTTATTTAAAAGAAGTGCTGATTGTGAACTTCCTGAGGATTCAGATTATATCCCTCGCCTTTTGAAAAACAGCAGCGGAAGGGGACATAGCCCCTGGTCCGTGCTCCATAAACCTTTGCCCTGGTTCTTAAGTCAGTCGATGAGCTGCGAGCTTCTATGGAAATGGCAGCTGA
Source organism: Lacerta agilis (assembly GCF_009819535.1). Taxonomy (NCBI): domain Eukaryota; kingdom Metazoa; phylum Chordata; class Lepidosauria; order Squamata; family Lacertidae; genus Lacerta; species Lacerta agilis. Next base: position 21,783,833 of record NC_046317.1, read on the forward strand.
GTCCCAGCTGAAAAATTATGCATCTCATAAGCTGCTATTCTGCTGAAATGTCAAGCTATGGCAGGCCTGTACCTCAAACTCAGCACTTGGCATTTTCCTCCTGTCTGCTTTGTTGCCATGAAGCAAACATGAACAGTGGGGATTAGTGTAGGGCAGGTAGCAGGCAAGCTCACTGTCAAAAATCTATTATTAGGACTCTGATCTCTTTCTGCACAGACCACTGACGGCAGTGCGTTGGAGGGGGGTGGGGGGAAGCGAGACGGCATGCAGTACTGCCCTAATGGAATAAAGAGAATTCTTTGTAAGTCTGTGTACATAATGCATGCAAATGAGCCGCTCTTAATGGGTGAGCTACACTTAACAGAAATAATAGCCCCAAATTAAAATCGTATCCGATTTGTGTTGCAGCCCTGCTCTCAGAGTAGGCTCTTCGTGGCCCCCCGGCTCTCCAAAGCAGGCTCTAACGTGCTCTCGCCTATTCTGTCTGATTCTCTCTCCAGGTGCAATTTACCTCCCACTAAAATAAATGGTAAAAGTCCAATTGATTTTAACCGCGCTGAATTGCACCCTCTGCTCTCGGCGCGCATGCATATCACATACGTTTCCTGCCTCGCGATGGCTGGATTTCGATTCGTGTCTAATGACTAGAGCTGACATCACGTAATCAATAAACAACTTGTGACTTAGAAAACAGAAAGCTCTTTGCTTCCCCCCCCCCACGCTAGGTCTCCACCAAGTGATGTGTCAAAGAATAACAACAACAACAACAACAACAACAACAACAAAAAGCTAGTATTCCTTCAGCCTCTTTGCTCTTCAAATTAACGTTATCTGTTTCTAAGAGATTCAACATATATGGGTTCTATTGATAACATTTATTTCACTGTGTGTTTCGACGTAAAAAATTATCTTATTGGTAATTCCCTGTCAGGATTTTGTCAGATGGTTTAATTACATTATTTGAAAGACAGACAGATTTTTAAAAATATTTTTGTTAAAGATTCTTTCCCCCTGTTCAAATGAAAACCATGGCAGGAATGTTTTGTGTGTGGCCTCTTAAGATGAGAGGCAAGATTGTGGGTTTTTCTGCGTAAGAGTTAGTTGGTGGTTTCTGGTTTTATTGTTTTTATGCGTTTTTATTACATACAGAAACTATTGTAAACCACTTTGATATTTTTATGATATGGCAGTATATAAATATTTTAATGCATAAATAAATAAAATATCCCCAGACCCTCCAAACACAGAAATTAGTAGGGATTGACAAACTCAGCATCCATTGCAATACTTTATCTCTTAAAAAAAGAGAGAAAGAGGCAAAAACATAATTAGGAATACTTTTGGTTAGGACCTGAATGTGTAATTTTACATTCCTCTCAGCTGAAGAAAACAGCTTTTTGATTTTTATTCTCTAGTCAAAACATAGTCACCAAACTCTGTAGCAGTCAGTTCTTTCCCATCTCTGCATAAGACAAAAGGATCCTCTCTCATTATATGTAGACAATGTGATTTTAATATCATATCCATTAATTAGATTAAGGCAGCTACTAAAGGCTCTGTTATAATAAACAGGTTACATGGCTGGTTACATGAGACAGGGCCTTTTTCATGGTGGCTCCCCATCACAGGAATGCTCTCCCCAGAGTATTGCTGCTGTTGCCAACCTCACAAGTTGAAGTCCTTTTTAGTTGCCCAGGCCAGTTAGATCTTCTGCCTTACGTTTATGATTTGAAGATAAATTGTCACCTTTTCTTGTTCTATTTTCTTGTTCTGTTTTCATAAGCTCCATTGTTTTCACCTAGCCATTCTGAGAGATTTCCTGCTAAAATTAAGTGAAGCACACACCTAGCATCTGTATTGGTCTTCTAAATGTTTAAAATGAAGATTGGATGTTGCTAGCATCTCTGAACTCACCCACAGGCGTATCAGATTCTGATGTAAATCTTTATTTCCTCCTTGTTCCTGAGGTAGATCTTCACTCGCCCCTTATTCCCCGACAAGGAAGGGGCACCATTTTGTGGTTCGCCTCAGGTGTCAAAATGTTTTGGGCAGGCCTGTCTCTTGGGGTCCCAGGCCTGAGCACACCCATCTTGAAATATGATAATCTTAATTATTGACTAAACTTTGGCTGCAGATACTCACTTTACTGGACTAAATTACAACCCAGGGGTGAGGAAAAGCCACCTAAATTTTATCATATAGTAATTCATTTGTTTCAAGTGTCAGTATAGAGGAAACTTTGCTACATAATTTAAATGATTTATTGAAAAAAGGGGTGTGGGGAAAGGAGTTGCTATCTGGCACTTAAATCCAAGTCAATTTAAGCAGAGAATTAATGGCAAATATGTCAACCCAAGCACTACACAGGGTGAACAATAACTGTGACCTTTTAAGAAACAACAAAAATGTTACTAGTAGTAGTAGTACCTGAGCACTCAGGGATTCCTGATAAATTTAACTTTTGCAAATTCCAGTATGAACTGAACTGACCACTATCTCCCAGGCGAATGTGTAGAGCAGAACTTTATCCTTCAGATTTTGCACTTCTCCCCCCGCCCCCCAAATGATGAAATTTTCTGCTCCGAACAATGCATTAAAATGCATTTTAAAATTTATGAGATAACATACATTTAGAACTGCATGTTCTGAGAAGGAAGAACAGGCTATTGATGTTGGTCAGGAACATAGATTTAGTTAGGATTATTTCATATTTTACACTTCCTTGCTGATGGAAAGTGCCCAGTCAGCTCTCATAAGGGAATGTGTTTTCACAAAAAAGGTGAAAACAGCTCAAAATCTGGGTTTTAGGTGGGTCACACAAGGTCACAGTGACTCATAAATCCTCAGGCATCCAACTACCCTTATCCTCTGCGTGCCAGCATGGACAATCCCCTATTTGTTATGTACTGCAGATGTGTTATATACCATGAGTCCAAATCATGATTTGTTATATAAATAATATGAAGAAGGCTGTACTATATTATTCCTCAAGGAGAGAAGCGCCCTCTTCCTATTGTGCAAGTTGGCTACCTGCCCTGAATTCTTCATAAAGGGTGGGCAAAATTCAAATAAATAATTTGCATTATTTATAGATTTTTCTTTGCTGCCATTCATTCTGAAAAAAATGGGCTTTTCTTTTAAATAAATAAATAAATAAATAAATAAATAAATAAATAAATAAATACCAACAGCCAGTAATGCAAACTATATTACTCTTTACAAATCTATAATTTAGAGCTAATCCTATTAGAATAATTTATTTCAGTAATACAAAAATAGCATGGCAGCTTGCAAACAGCAGGCTGCCCACCTATAGAACAAATTGTAGCCACAATTGCACAGCACAGAAATAACCGCAGCCAGACAGTTTGAACTATAAATCCTTTTAAGTGGAAAGCTTCCAAATAAAAAGTGCCTGTGTTCCGCTTTGTACTCTCAGGGCAATCCACGGGACAAATACTGTTGGGTTTATATTTTAAAACACGCAGGCAGTCATGACTGATGGAGACTTGTGGCATTTTGCATTGGGAGGTGCAAAATTCTCCGGGTGTGAGGGACTGGGCAGAGGAGGAATGGCGGAGAACGCCTCCCGAGCCTGATCCTTTCAGAGGAGAAGAAGACAGTTCAGAATTACAACAGGGGTTTGAGGGAGATCACAGCTCAGCGGAAGATGAGGGGGAAAGGTGGGGAATCATGCGGGAGGAGGAGGAGGAGGAGGCACAGCAGGAGCAGCTGGCTAGCTGACATGTTACCACTAGAAAGCATTCCAGACCCACCATCTCCCAGAACCCGGCGAGCCTTAAAAATAGGAGAGCAAAGGACTCAGAAGCAAAGGGCCCTTAGAGCCACCCGTAGAAGAAATGACAAATGAGGAAGTGGGAGAGAAGGGGAGTGGAGATTTACTGAGGGCAACACCATTATTACAAGAGGATGCATTCCCAAGCCTCTCTCTGTAAATGTTGAATAAAAAGTAGATAAGGACTTTTCCTTGTCTTATCCGTTCCTGGCAACCTGCCGTGGGGGTTGGTTCCTCTGCCGCCTGACACTGGGGCATTTCTAAGATGGATCTTTTCATACATGACTGAAACTCCAATTCCTGGGACCACCTAGGTCCAGCAGTGAGCCTGACTCATGCTCAGAGGCGTGGTCTTGCACCCAACATTGAGGGGACCCAGCACCACATGCTCCTGTGATGTCTCGTATGCAATGCATGTACATCGTCGGGAGGAGGCTGAACCCAGAGCCCAGCACCGTGTGGCTTCAATGACTGGCGGCTCCTCCTCTCTCATGCTCAGGAGGAGCCAGCCACTGATGTTCCACCATGCTCAGCCTCCTACGCTCTCTCAACATTGGGCCCCTTGCCAACAAATATTGAGGGGGCTGAAGACCCCGTCACCCCACCTGTGTTCATGCGTGAGCAGGCCCCAGTCCGGTGATGGCTTAAAAAAATGCACAGGTATGCAAACAACCCATGTGGTACCTTGATATTCCCTGGGGAGGAACCCAATGGGCTTTGGCCAGAACTTAAAGAGTCCTATGTTAGCCAGGTATCAGAAGACTGGTGAGTGAAGTAAGCACTTTCAGAACACTCGCCTGCTCCATCAGAAACACAACTTTTGAACAGATTTCTCCTTGGGTGGAAATCTACATTGTTCCTCACCACTCAAGTTGCAGTGCCAAAGGGAGCGAGCCTGGCATGAGCCACTCTGCACCTTCCTCCTCTTCCTCCGGCTTATATATACTGCAGCAAACTGGCTCTTTGGTACATGTAGAGGACTGTGTATACACATACCAAGCAACAATCTTGCCTTCATTCTTCCCAAGTTACTCCTGCACTGAGTCAAGGGACTGGGGTTATAGGGAGGAAATAATCTAGGTGGGATGGATGCCCTAGCTTGCCATTGTACAGATGGCCATCAGTCTGTGATCCACTTGTGCATACAACAGCAGGCAGCGAGTCTCACTAAGCGCATGGACACAGCAACCCTTGCAGGAGTCTAAAATGTTCTCTCTGTCCAGTCATGTCAGGAGGTGCTTGGGGGACAGCCAGGAGAACTCGCAGGAGCAAGAAACATATTAACAAGTTCTACTAAGCAAAGTGGATTAGTGTCTCTTGACGAAGATAGCACACACATTTCCATACACAGGTATCCTAAGGGGTGAAGTTTCTTCTGGCTCTCATATTGGAAAAGCCAGACCCTAGTAAAAGCTGAAGTCCTGGGCAACACAAAGAGCCTGAGCTAATAAAGACCAGAAGGCTTGTACCCATATCCGTTCCTTCCAGCAACACTTCAACATAGGCAAAGCATGTTTGTTTGTTTTTGGCATGTAGGTATTGCCCTTTCGGCACAAGGGCTCTCAGAGCAGCTTAAATAATCAGTATTAAAGCAGTCCCTGCTCTCAGGATAGCAATCTAAATGACATGACACACAAGGAAAAGGGAATGGGAGGGAGGAGGGGAAAGCAAGCACAAGCTCTTAAAGTAACAGCTGAATAACTGTTTGGCTCTCTTTGGAATTGATTTACCCCTAGCCTACATCTGGATGTTTTTTAATGAAGTTAATTAAAATATAGGATAACTTATTGGTCAACTATCAACTTCCCCCCCCCCTGAAAGCTACCATGCTTAACAGCTGAATGAATGAGCTGATCCCCTGCTTATCAATCTCCCATTCAGTGGTGTGTGGTCAGTGGACTAGGGGGGTCTAGGCTAGTCCCCTAGAGGCACAAAGGAAGGAGAACCGCCCCCCGGTGTGGGATGTCGGGGTCGGGGCAAATCGCCCGGCGTGCATATGTGTGTACCGCTACGTACTGCGCATGCACGTGCGCATGTGCCGTATGAATGGTGGCGGGGTCCTCTGCTCGCGGCTGCAGCGGCGGCACAGGGATCCCACCGCTGCCTGTAAGGCATTCGAGTGCCATACAGATGGCGGCGGAGGGCGCATCCATGAGCGGAGGATTCTCCGCATGTGGCTGCAGCAGTGCAATAGCAGCGGCTTGTGCTGCCACGCCCGGGGGGCAGGGTGAGTCCCCCACGGGTTGCCTTCTTGTCGCCCCCTCAGAGATGGCACCCGGGGCAGACCGCCACCCTGCCCCTTCCTCTGCCACTGGTCCCCTAAATGTTCCCCAGGCGCCTCCTTCCCAAAGCCCGGGAAGCTTCTGCTTAGCTTAGGGAGGGAAGATCGATTCTCACGCACATGACATCAGGACGTCAAGATGTCATGCATGTGACGTCTCTCTGCCCATCACCTTCGCAAGCCGGCGCCTCTGGCCCTAAATGTTCCCCTACGAAAAATTTCACCCCACCCCACACTGCTCCCATTGAAAACAATGGGACTTGAAATGCTTGCTTAAGCTTGGTTGTCCTACTTAATTTTGCTCTCCCACTCTCCTCCCGTGTAACTGCGGAACATTTAAAGCCTAGCTACAAAAGAAAAGAAAAGGGCGGAAGGCTGTCTATTATTGTTTTCAATACTCTTTAAGTTTAGCTTCGGAAATCTCTCACCCTTTTTTTTTTCACAGATCAGGAGGGTTCCAGTTGTGAGTGATATTTCCTTGCTCCCCAAAGAGGTGGATTTCCAACCGTGAAAGCAGAGCTTTACTATGGAAATGGGGACAGGCCTGGAAAAGCGCAAGGAGTCCAGGTACTGCTGTAATCTGTACTATACACATACTTAAAATATGTGCCATAGAGGACATGCTTTTCATCATGCAGCAATTTTATAGTTTTATTGGTCTGACATTGCCATGAAGGAATTCAGAAATGGCAGCTTAAAATGAAAGAAAGGGAGGGGGGGGGAAGACCACCGAACTGCATTACTTATATAAAATACTACTGCAATAGTTCTTTTATTAATTTTTAATGTGCAGCACCCTCTGTGACCTCTTTTATTCTTTTGCTGTCAACATGGCAGACTGGGAAAAAATTGAAGTGGGATAATAAAGCCTAGGAAGTCCTTAAACCCCAAGAGAACACACGTGGGTCTCCTCTTCCTCTCCTGTCCGTCTGTCTGCGTCTCAGTCCCTTTGCGCACACTTGGCGCGCACAGAGATTAAACCGAATGGCTCTATTTTTGCCTCAAGCTAATGCCTTTCTTTACATTTCTATATTTACTTTAAATACTGCCTATTAAGCACAAAAGTGTATTTATCTGTGCAAGGCTACAGACCAATTTACTGCAGTAAACGATTTCCATACATTTATAAGTCAATTAAAACACACACACACACACACACACACACACACACACACACGGCACACTCAGCAAGATAATCGCCACAGGACAGCCTTCCTGTTTTTGACACACAATAGAACTACATGAAAGAAAGCTGTTTCCTTTTGTCTGTCCGGCCTGATTCAGCTGCATTTTGCTTGAACAGTGGGGCACCATTATGCGATGAATATTTACCACTGTTTATATCTCCAAGGAGACTAATCTCCATACCACTACAGTCCAGAAGCTCACGGCATTTTCTCGGCAGGACCAGGTTCATGTTGTCACAGCAACTGAGGCCACGGGGTCAAACAGATTAATCCATCAGTGAAAATAAAGCATGGCACGGGTGCACCACAACTCCCCCTACGCCTCCGACAGAGGGTTTAAAATCATGTTTTGTGCAGGCACCCACTGTAGAGTGTGTGTGTGTGTGTGTGTGTGTGTGTGTGACAAAGGAGTGAGACAGAGAAAAAATTAAATTGGGGAGTGTGGTTTCACATCCCTGGGGGAGCCACTTATGGAAACATGGCGGGAAGGTGGATTTCGAGAGGGAGACAGATGCCAAGTGCAGCACATAAAGAAACTCCCACGATGCATTGGGAATGCTTGTATTTTCCTCTCGTGGTGCCCTTTGATTAGCCTCTGTCTAACATGTGGCCTGACAACTGTGACAGAATGAAAAATTCCAGGAAAACTGTGGGTCACGAGAGAAAAGAGATTTCCCCCTTCCTCGGGGTTGACCCTATCACTGCCTTTCGTTGCAGTGTTTCACCATTAAGGAAAGGGCAGCCCAAGAGTGTTCACACTCAATCTGCTCCATCTGTCATGACTATTAGGGAACACACTGGCCGGCAAAAAAGCGTGGAGAACAGAGCAGCCACAACGCCCCTAGCCGTGCTGCAAGTACTGCCTGATCTTTCGCTGGCCCCAGAGGAGGCGTTTTTGTCGGGAAAGGGCAACACTTACCTGACACTCCGCCGTAGGTAGTCCTCTTCCCCAGCCCGACAGCTGGCCAAGGTGTGCCATCTGCTCTCAGTCCCATCAGCCCTGACACGGTGTTGGTGGCTGTAACACCATCTGCGCCACCTGAGGACAAATTTAGGTACAGACTTAATAAGCTGGAAAAGAGATGCTGGAAGTTATCCCACAGTGGTAGCGCAAGAAGACCATAAAGCTAAGTCAGCCTTTCTTTCTAGCCATAATCCACCCTCAACCAATTCGTTGTCCTATATATATCTTACAAATTTAGAATTTATAGAGTGCATTTCAAATATCCCAAGGATGTCACACAGAGTAATCTTTACACCAGCTGCTCTTGTCATGGAGTGGGGATTGCTTTCAGCTCCTGGCTAGCGGCTGTGGTCAGAGAAGGGCTGTGGCTCATTGGTGGAGCACATGCATGCAGAAAGTACCAGGTCCATTCCCCCAACATCTCCAGGTAGGACTGAGAAATAGCTCTGCCTGAAATTCTGGAGAGCTGCCATCTGTCAGTGGAGAAATACTGAGCTAGATGGACCAAGGGTCTGACAATGAAGGTTCCTATGTTCCTGTGTTAAGTGCACACTTGATAACAAACCCATATTTATTTTGATGTAATGCTGGAAATGGTCCAAAAAACCAGAGGGATGCAGCCAGGGAACTCTGGCCTTCTCTAGCATGGGGTGCTTGGTTTATATGTGAGGGCATCTGCATGGCAGAAGAAAGCAGGCCCAGAAACAGGGATTGGCATGATTAGACACCTGCTGAAGCCCACATCCCAGTGAGGGCTCCACAACCAAGCCCCCCCTCCAGATCTGCTCCTCTTCTTCCTCACCATCAACACCTGCTTGCTCACAAGCCCTCCCCTTCTGGTCCAAATGGAGTAAAGCAAATGACCAGTGGTGGAAAATAAGGAGGAGGAGTTGCCACAACTCTTTGTACTCTGCCTGCCAAATGAGAGCAGGTGGCAGCAATGGTGAGGAGCAGCAGCATCTGGTGGTGCAGGCAGTCAACCTGGTGCCCTCAAGATATCTTGGACTACGACTTTCAACAGCCCCAGCTAGCATGGCCAAATAGTCAGTGAAGCTGCGAGTTTAGGGAGGCCACAAAGTTGGGGGAAAGTTGCACTAAGGGATTCAGACTTGCACAGAGAATAGGATGGACTGAGGGTGTCTTGCCCCCATCCCACCTCAACCCCCCCCCTCCTGAAAGACAGCCCTGGAGAAGAAAAGATGACATAACCTCCTTCAGGCCCAGATAATGTATGAACCAGTGGCATCCCTTCACATACGTTTCTCAGTGAGAAAAGAGGGCGAAAATGAAAATGGCAAATGTCTCGTGTCCCTTGGTAGATTTCTCTTGCTACAACGCCACTTACATGTCCTGATTAATCAAGCTGTGAGCTTATATGACAAGTAGATGCCAAAACATCTGAGCTTGGTACCTTCTTGGGAAGCCCTTGCAATGCTCACAATATCCGTGACATTTGGGGTCAGCTTGGCAAAGAAAGGAATCCGAACAGCTTGCCTCACCCAGCGACAGATGTTGCGCACCAGCTCTGGATCCTGTTCAAATAGGTCAGATAAATACAGTGCATAATTAAAAGTAATGTGATCAAAACTTTCCAACAATCTGCTGCACCGCGGCTTGCTGAAATGATACTTAAATGCTCTGCTTTGCCTCATTATCTTAAGCTGCATCTGCATTCCTTCTTCCCAGTCCAAGGCAGCAGGAAAAGAATGCCTGCCATATTATATCTGATACCTAAAAATAAAACTTAAAAGAGGGCTGGCAGTATGATATAAAATTGCTCAAGCTATCACTGTGGACAGCCATAAGTATCCGCTAGTGGAATGCCTCAAAACTGTGTGGATTGCCCTGGAAGGGAAACAAGTGCATGGTCTATGGTGGGGGCTGTTTTTTTTGGGGGGGGGGAAGGGGCTTTCAAAAAATGTGAGCCTCCTATTTGAAAAAAACAACACAAAGCCTTATGACCCATTTTAAGTGATTCTAGAACCTGTGTTGATCCTTGAAGTGGGTTGCAGTGGGTCACAAACACAAATATCCCTCCCCTGCCAATTCCTCTCCCTCTCACTTTGCAAGGGTCAAATAGTGCACTGAAAAGCACTTGGATATCTGGATTTATTCTTAAACATGACTGGATTTCATTTTATTAAAATGGCGTAATAAGTTGAGCAGCTTTAATTTGACCATATAAGATTGTACGTAGGATTTAGCTGTTTTGCACCGAGGAATTATGATGAGCTGCACATATAGCACAGAAAGGTTAAACGCCACAAATAGGAAGAGAACGTCTTTACTATGGCTGTACCATGGGTGAGCAATTCCACAGCAATGCACAAGTCCAAGAAGAATTAAACCTTAACCACAGACCAAAACATTTCATACCAAACTGAAACAAAAAGTCAAAGTCAAATATTTATATTTTGATTATTCTGTAGCCCAGCGCCAGCCAACTGGTAGACCCTTGTAGGGGTATGGACCCAAACATGACTGTATCTATTTTTATCTGCCCTCCACGGGAGTTGCCATTTTTATTCAAAATGTTTCCCCATTGTTGCAATTTTAAGAAAACAAAGAAAAGTAACCAAGATGTATGAAATTCCACACTTGTGATTACACTTCGTATGAACCTCTATGCAACCTGTACTTCTGTAGGGCAGGGATCAGGGGTCTGTGGCTCTCTAGGGGATGTTGGACTTTAGCTCTCATTAGCCTGGCAAATGCACAGGGATAGTGGGAGTTGCAATCCAATAGCATCTGAAAGGCCATAGGTTCCCCATCCCTGCTGTAGGTAATGCTATTCCTGAGTGCAGGTGATTTTGAACAGTGAGCCCCCCCCCTACTACTAAGCAGAAATTTGTTTTCAGGTCTGGTGCCAGCATCTGGAATCCTAAAAGGTAAAGGTAAAGGTATCCCTGACCATTAGGTCCAGTCGCGGACGACTCTGGGGTTGTGGTGGGCCTAAATCCTGCCCTGGGTCTGCCACACAAGGCACTGCGTGGCTACCAGCTGCCACCTTAAATTCCCCACAATGCAGCATTCTGTGGCACTGTGAGAAGTCTAAAATAGTGCCTTGTGGTCACCTGCCACTACCACTGGTGAAGTGCATTTCCACCCAGCCCCAACATAGAAGGGGTCCCATGAAGGGCGCTTTCCCGCCGGGCTGTGAAAGCTCAGACTACTCCTGTTTATTATGTTATTTGTCCAGTGGTCAGTTTGTGAGGGGGGTGGGAAGACACTTCAGACCCATGGACTGGACCATACAGTGGTCCTACAGAACTATCCCGGAGGTAATCAATGCCATTTGAGCCACAGGAGTCTTCAATAAACTAAACATGAGTTGACAAAGATGTATTACTGTAAGTCATCCCCTCATACCTCCCTCCCCCAAATAGCTCCTAAGCACAGTTATTTTGGAGAGGTCAAATGGTTTTTCTGAACACTCATTGCCTTTGAAGAACGGTTCAGGATGACAAAAAGCTAAATGGGGAAGAAGAAGAAGAAAAAAATCAACTCGCTCTCTTTAAAGCTAGAAATAGAAATCTTCAAGCACTTACTGCCCTCGTGGGACAGCCATCTTTTAGAGGACAATCAGCTATCTGTTCTATTGATAATGGGTCTATAGTAATAATGCTCTTTGATTCCAGAGCATGGAACAGTCTTTCACTTTATTACTCTGTAATAAGTTTCTCCCTCTTGTGACAGCTACTGATAATGCCTTTTGATACATTATGTTAAAATCGGCAACACCGATTCCGTGACTAATATCTTAATGAGTTAAAAAAGTTCTGAGGAAAATGATAAATAATTTATCCCAAAACAAACCATACGAGCGCGCGAGTCGTGTGTCAGCTGGATCCTTTCCTATAATTATTTACATGTATTCCTCCCATGTTCTTTGCTGAAGTTAATTAAATTTGTCATAAAGAAAAAGGCCTTTGATGAAAGGGGGTATCGTCACACACAAAAAACAGCCAATAACCAGATTTAGATATAGGCTGAATTTGCACATCAACACTAAGCCAAACCATGGCTTACTTAGTGTGAATGCAGAGGCTTTCATGGCAGAAGCCATTTTACTCCTTCTGGGTCCATTTAGCTCAGTGTGGAGTGGCAGTTGAGCCAAGGTTTGGCTTGGTATGTCTTCTGTTCGTGCTTAAGCACTTTCCTCCTTAACTTTGGCTTTGGTGTCACATTGCCCTGAGCTAAAGGGCAAGGGAAGGGGGGGGGAAAGGTGTGAGCTCTTCTCTGGGATCCAGCATGTTTGTGTAGTATTGGTAAGCTGTTCTTTTGGCTTGCCGTGCTGTGCAAACCTGGCCACTGCGATCCTAATCTGATAAAACCACCATTCATCAGGCCAAGAATGACGTTTGTATTGAACAGATGTAACATTTTAAGTGCAGTGGAAATAGCTCAAATGAGCATATCTGTTTTCAGGGTAGTCAACGTATGTCAAACCACTTCCATCACATTTAAATGTTATGTCTGCATCTTCAGCCTGAGGTAAGCATCACTATATTTAAACCACTGCTGGCTGACTTACAGTGCAGAGCGTTATCTTAAAATATTCTGATAATGGAGCACCCATAAATAACGATGTGTTCCATTGCTCGTCCTTGCACGTGTCTTGGGTTATTCCTCAGCAATGCACCTTCCTCTTTATTGAATTAAGAGATTTCTTTGCTAAGGTTTCAATGGAGAACAGGTGACCTGTGCTTTTGATTGTTGAGAACAGCCTGTGTGGTACCATTGTGAAGAGACACTTAAGTCTGAGTTGTGTGGTAGATACGGGGGGAGGGGCACTGTAGACTGCTGGGCTTGCATTGTTGTTGTTGTTGTTGTTGTTATTGTTGTTGTTGTAGTAGTAGTAATAGTAGTAATATTCATAACCCACCTAGCTGGCTGGGTTTCGCCAGCCACTCTGGGTGGCTTCCAAAAGAATTGATAATAATAATAATAATAATAATAATAATAATAATAATAATAATAATGATGCAGTGATAAAACATCAGACATTAAAAACTTCCCTTAAAAGGGCTGACCTTACAGGATTATTTTGAGGACAAAATGGGCCCAATCGTATAATATACTGGATTTCTTGGAGGAACAGTGAAATGTAATAATACTAATAATAATAATAATACTAACAACAATAATTCAAGAGCACTGCTATCCATAGGGGCTCATTTTCTATTTTACCCATTTCACAACAAAATGTTTACCATGTGCAGTTATAATTCCCAGGGAGAGTTTTCCACTTAGGAATAATGGTGGATATGAGCAGAGCTTAAAGAGGAGGATGTGTTATGCTTTTGATCCGCAGCTCCCGTTTAGCAAAACTTCAGGGGCATTTCCCTTTTCCCCCCCTGTTGTGTTTTGAACGCTTTAATAATTAATCGCAGGCATTCAAAGACACATGCCACGTGCATCGGCAGGGCCTAAGGTGTATTTACATGAACGATGCCCCTCCCAGACTTAGGTCTGCACATTTCTAGCTAATAAAAATGGTGATCTCCCCTGCACATGCAGCCTTCATGAAATATTCATGAGAGTTGCACCGGCGTTTCGAAAGCAGCTGCATCCTTGCGACTTCCATTGCTCTTCTTATGAATATCCTGATGGGACCCACTTTAGAAGAGAGAGAACCTCCAGAAGGTACAAATCATACAGGCTTTCGTGATAATTTTCTCCAGCTTAGGCATTTTAACAATAATGGGGAGAATATCTGTATTATAAGCAAAGCAGCGTGTGCCGTGCCAACATAATCTCTCTCTCTCTCTCTCTCTCTCTCTCTCTCGTCATCCTAACACAAGGAAGCTTTTCAAAACAGAATCTGGAAGATCCAATATTGTTTATTTCCACCTGCCTAAAAGTGTCAGTGGTCTACCTGTTCAAAGGAGTCAGCGGTTCAAAGCTTTTTTATTATTATTTAAAGGATGTATTCCTAGACCTTTTTGAAATTGCCAAAGTAGGTCTTTGTATTCAGGCATCCGTGTCCTAGAGACAGAGATGAATGAATTTGTCCATTTCAGCTTCTCGCAGTTTTTCGTTTTTCCAATTTTATGTTGTTTTCCACATTTCCCCATCAGTTTGTGAATTTCTTGAAAATTCAACAGGATTGTAATGTGAATTTCTTTTTTTATATATCCATGTTCATATGCTGTTTTGCCTATCATGCACATTTTTGCAAGGCATTTCCCCACAATATAATGCATTTCTGCATATTATAATGCATATTATAATGCATTTCTGCATATTATTTTCAATGACATATGCATTTTTATGCACGTTACTTGGCTGGATAACTCCATTGCAAAATACAGAGATGTACAAATTTTGAAGGGCAGCTGTTTTTCCGTATGGTTTTGGAAAGTCCAAATTAGTTAGGTTCACCTTTAAATGTGAAGCCAATCAAAATTATCTCCCTATAAATGTGAAATCAATTAATTTTTTCCTCCCATCTCCACACGGTCATTGAATTGCTGAAGTTAAAGCAGAGTTAGCACCACTATAGCAGCATGAAGAAAGTTGCTCTACAGAAATAATACTCTACAGAGCAAATAATCTGCTGCCACTTTTTCTCACAACAAATGTTATCAACATTTCTCACAACAAATGTTATCAACGCTACACTGATTTTTCTCTCATTCATATTCAGTTCCTTAGCAAGTGTCTCAAATTAGCCTTCGCACCTGAGATGGCAGATTTTCATCAGCTTGCAAAATGTCAATGATGACAGAAAATGGATGAAAATTGATTTGCTTTATCAAATACTGATTTACTTTATTTCTCTAATGTATAGTTTGCTATTTAATATAGCTAGGACTTTGTGGAGATTTCAAGTAATAATAATAATAATGATGATGATGATGATGATGCAAGAGTGAGTGGGTGGATAGAGAGATACAGCTGAAAAAGTGTGCAGAGAATCTGCTCCTGTATACTTGTTGGAGAGCCTGGTTTACAGACCATAGCTCCCCAAGAAAGTATACATTCTTCAGACATAACCCCCCCCTTAAAAAATAGAGCATTTATCAGGTTTAGGGGGCTGTACCAAGGCAACCATGGCTACCAGCTAACCATAGTTCACCATTCAAAGGCAGCAGTTTCCTTCCCTAAGAAAAAAATCCCCATTAAGCACAACTAAACAATTCATAAGCACCAGCATTACCCACAGTTGAGACTAATGGTGATTTTCCATAAACCAGAACCTGAAAACTGTAGCTAGAAGTGGATATCCGATCTTGCATCAGCCCCCAGTAAACAATGAACATAAGTTAACGATATACTGTGCTTATAACAGCATGGAAGCTACATCTTGATGGCACAATTACATGCCACAAAGGCACATGTGTGACTGAGCCTACCTACTCTGTCGCCCCCCATGGTCTGATTGCACTGGGTAGCTACACGAGACAGAGCCTTCTTAGTGGCAGCACCTAGACTGTGGAACTTTCACCTGGCTTCATCATTACTGGTGTTCAACTGGCACATTAAGACCTCACAGAACACTTGGGACTGGGGGAACCAATTTCTGCTTCATGTCCTTATTCAACTTCTTGTTTTATAGATGGGTGGGGCTGTCAAAAGCTCCCTAGAGCACGCGCCTCCCGCCTGAGAAACAAATGCTTCCCTACAAGCAGGACTCTTTGTGTGGGTCATTCCCAAGCAAGCTGCTTCACAACCGCAGAGATGGTAGTAATCAGATGGGAACCATGCACTCAAGTCACCTCTGCCCACCTTGCCATGTTATTCATACACACAGCCTTGCATTGTGGGATTCACACCAATCAGAATTGGCTCTGGCACTGCTAGGAGGACGTCTGATGAGAGTCTGAGCTGAATTGAAACAGGTTACAGTTTCACTAAAAGGGCTGCCCATCTGGAGTTTTACTGAGTTATCTAAGCTGGTTTATATTCCTTAGTGTAAATCTCTGTGAAGTCAAGGCTTTAACATACAAAGACCGGTATTATGAAGACTGAAGATAGGAATGTAGCCTATAAAAGACCGTACCTTGGGGCACTCAAATTAAATTAAACAATGATCTTCTTTCTGCTCAGAATACCTGCGTGACTAGTAGTGTAATACAAATCTCTCCTTTATCCAAAACTCAACGTTATGAGAGAGCCTTAGGCCTGTACTTCTGCTATTATATATAAAAATAAAAAGTTGAGGAAGCTTATGTGGAAAAAAGGGTTTTTTTTACTGCTTGGTATGCAAAACATATTAGCTGCAAAAAAGGGGGGAAACAGATGGGCATTTGCATTTGCAAAATCAACAAATGCAAACCACCCCAAAATGGCTTTACTTAATCAGGTTAAAGGATCTTAATGTTTGGGGTTGAACAACAAACAAACAACACTATAATAATTACAGCATAATTTATGCCTTGCCATATTGAAAATATATCTCGCTTTGGTTATCTCTCCCCCCCCTCTCTTTTACTAATGACTGTTTATTGTAATAATAATTTTAAATTTGTAACATAGTTTCAGTCCAGGGAAATAAGTAGATGACCCCGAGGGCCAGGAGAGATTTACTGTAGCACAGAAATCTGCTAATTTGGCTTCCAGTACCCCTATTACTTTAGCTTCCTGTACCAAAATGCATTTAGCTTATGGATGCTGTTATATTCTGCTAATCAGTTCAGAAGCAACTGGCAGCAGCAGAACCACTGTGGATGACTCTCGGAGAAGGAATCAGATGTTCAGCCCTTGTTCCCTCTCTCCCCTCCCATATCATCTCCATCTATTTAATGTACTGCATATTATTATTAGTAGCATTAGTATTATTTCACTGCCAGAGACCATAAAATGGTCTCATGGTGACTTACAGAGAAAAATCTAAAACAAGGGCAAGAAACACAGTTACAATTGAAACACATAAACCAAATAAATGTGATCCCATATTCATTCCCCACCCCAAATAAATAAATAAATAAATTGCTCACAAACTCCACGCCCTAGCATCATATAACCAGTGACTCCCATTTCTCCCCCTCTGGGCTACACTTTCAGAATAAAAATTTGTTCGCCCCACACATTTTTTTATTGATAAGAAATACATTTGAAAAGAAAACCAACTCCCACCAGTGCTTGGTTTATAACATAGAACACAACTACTTTACAATATGATCATAGGGCACACAGAAAGCATAAAACAATGCAGCTATGTAAGAACATGGATCATTCCCAAAATATAAATATAAACGAGCCTCTTACATATGTACCTTAGGAATGTAAACAAACTCAGTGAGAGACGCGAGCTTCCTTTTGCTGGGTAATCTCATTTATATTGGGTCTAACATGAGACAAACAAACTCTCATTTCCTCATCAACACGAAGAAGCCTTTGTTTTTATTTATTTATTTATTTATTTATTTATTTATTTGTTTATTTATTATTAAAGATTTTCTTGGTTTACAAAGTGTGTGTAATGCCTCTCATATTTTTCCATAAAACATTTTTACAGATCAATTTTAGTTGTTGAGACATTAGGGAGAGAGGGGGGGAAGGGAGTGGGTGGGATGGGTGGGAGGATGGGGTGGGGAGATGATGTTTCTATTTTCCTCAATATATGTAGGATTTGGTATCAGCGTCGCTAGCAACCTTAAACTAGCACGGGGAGATACAGAAGAAGACACCTTCACCCCTGTATGGTCCCCCTTCATCGCACACACAGCCCAACAAGACAATGACAAAAATCTACCGACAGCATACAAATCAATATGGCTAACCTGATCCAAAACACCCACCCACCCCACACACACAGGAAACCAAAAACCACCACAGCCAACCACAAATGAACAACCAAACCCTACGCCAATCGCGACCTCTCACCGCCAAAGAAACACACGCAAACAACAGAGAAGCCTTTGTCATGTCTGATCTTTCATATTTGCCAGAGTTGAAGATCACTGTTTATGACAATATGTCGTGGAGATACTGTTTCTGGTTGTGTATATGTGTACGCTTCACAGGCTCATGTGTAAACCAATTGGCAGAGTATAACCAAGTGATGCAACCAGGCCTATATCCCGAGGATAAAGCTCCAGAGCATCCATTGTAAGACCACTGCTTTTTAACACACAACTTGCATCTAAGGCAGTGTTTTTCAACCACTGTTCCGCGGCACACTAGTGTGCCGCGAGATGTTGCCTGGTGTGCCGTGGGAAAAATTGTGTTTATTTGATTCCTATTCAAGAGAATTACTTTATATATAGTCAATATAGGCACAGAGTTAATTTTTTTAACATTTTCTAATGGTGGTGTGCCTCGTGATTTTTTTTCATAAAACAAGTGTGCCCTTGCCCAAAAAAGGTTGAAAAACACTGATCTAAGGAAACATCCCACCCCAGCCCCCATTAGCCTCCAACAAACACCCCACAGAATTATGCTATGTAATTCTGGAAATAATGTTGACCTCACTGAAAAACATTCCATAGTTACTAATTTTTGGAGGTTAACTGCATATTGAGTGTTTGAAAAACGTATTAATGTTTTATGGTTTTAAGAACAGGTGCATTTCAGATTTATTGCCCCTGTTTTGGAAAAGTTTTTTTTTTTTTTAGTTAACCTGTCTTGTGTGGATGACTCTGGGAAAAGGAAGTGTTGCTAACTCTTGTTTCAAACGGTAAAACCAAGAAATGGGGCCACTGTGCATTTTAAAAGATATCTAATCAGAACTTTTTAGAAATTTATCAGCACAATGTTTGAAAGACATTCCTCTTCAAACAACTCTGCAGCCACTCCACACCAGGAAAAGCTGAGAACCAAGTATAGAAAGTCAAGTAATATACAGGTTTGCAGGCCCTCCCGAACTTTTGAAAATAAGAGAAAAGCATAACTCTAATTGACACCTCAAAGACATAGTTCTCTTAAACTACAGATAAGCTGGAATAATAATAATAATGATAATAATAATAGGTCTTGATTGAACCACTTCACACTATCAACAGGAGCTCGCATGACTGAAATTTAGGCTGCACCATGTAGTTTCCAAGTCACTGGAAATAATAGTTCCATTTTACTCTGTGCTGCTCAAATGGGGAACAGTGTCCAGTTCTTGCCACCATCATTTAGGGAGGACATAGAAAATTGAAACAGGTTCAGAGAATGGTAATGAATATTATCAGCAGTATGGAAAAGAAGTCCTACTAAAAAGTTGAAGGATTTAGGTTTATTAACCTCCAGAAGAGAAGACTGAGGAGAGGAGTTGAGAGAAGTAGAGAAGGGGACAAAGACCTGTTCTCTGCTGTCTCAGAGGGAAGCACTGGATTTAACGGGCTTAAATTACAGGATAGTACATTTCAGTTGAGTGGGGGGGGGGGAAGCCACTGGACTCTACAGCTCTGTGATTCTCAACAGTTTGACAACATCCAGGATTTTGACTTGAACATATAATACCAATTCTGGCACGGCTGCACCAGCTACCAATTTGTTTTGGGGCTCAATTCAAAGTGCTGGTTTCAACTTATACAGCCTTATGTGGCTCAGGATTCACAGTACTTCAAGGCCTGCCTTGAACATCAACTAGCCTGGTCCCTGTGGTCATCATCTGAGGCCCTTCTTCATATGGGAGGTTTAGAGAAGGGCCTTTCCAGTGGTGGCCCCTTACTTGTGGAATGCTCTCCCCAGGAAGGCATGGCTGGCACCATCTTTATCTATTTTGAGGTGCCACAAAGACTTTTCTCTCTACACAGGTTTTGACCTTTTAATGTGAAGAGTCACACTGTGGATTCTTTCAGTGGGGTGGGATCAGTAAGTCCTGAATTGTTTTATATCTTTAGCTGTGTTCTTACATTTTTATTGGGTACTCTTAATTGGTTTCAATGTACGTCACTCGGGGTCCCTATGTGAGAAAAGCAGCTAACAGATATAAGAAATAAACTATGCAAAATACAAAAGCATCACCAAGAGCATCAGCCAAATTCATGAAGAATAAACTCCAAAAATGGTTATTAGTCATAGCAAGTGGGGCCCTGTGACAGAATGTTGCAACGAGGTGTGTTTCCCGCTCAGGATACTCCATTCCATTCCCTTTCACTCTTGGGTATCCCATCCCCAACAGTCAGTCTGCATTCAATGGCCACTGACCATGCTCAGTCCTAATTGGGCTATTTGGGTTTCCCCCCACCCTTTAGGGATATATATATATATTCTGAAAACCTTGGATTTCTCCAAGACTATGGAAAGTTCTTTCTTGCGTGAATGTCTGCTGATTTGGATACAGCACTCTGAACATCAGAAACAGGAGAAGTGATAGCCAGTATGGAATCTTCACCTTCAGAATCATAGCATCATAGAACGGTAGAGCTGGGAGGGACCACAGGGGTCTCTAGTCCAGCCCCCTGCAGTGCAGGAATCTTTTGCCCAACGTGGGGCTCGAACCCACAAATAGCATGCCAGCGCATATCTGTTTGTGGGGGGGGGGGTCTGGGAAAATAGCAGGAAATAGTTACTGGCTTCATGCGCTGCTGGTGGGCTCTGATGGCTACTGCAGGGAATGGGAGTCTGGGCTAGATGGGGCTTGTTGTGGTTCGGCAGGGCTGTGTTCTTAGAAGCTGAACCTAACAATTGCTTTGAAAATTGTCAATCTGTTGGTAGCTTAATTGCTATTGTTAATACTGCTACTACCACATTTATTTATCTCCAGCTCTTCCACTGGAAGCACCTAGGGCAACCCATGAAGCCTCATAATATAATCAATAAAACTGCCAGAACAGCTTACAAACAATTGCTAAAAGCAGCTAACAAATTAACATATAATACAACAACCTAAAAACAAAAACATAATGGATATTAATATTAGTATCAAAGCTCCCATCTCTTGTCAGTAGTACAGGATCAGGCATGTGCTAAGTACTCTGTTGTTTGTTTCCACCAAACTGCAAGCAATGCCAAAAAAGTGAAAAAGCAAAAGGCTTCGTTTTCCATTATTGCAAGATCAATGCTTTCTAAGTGCCTTTCCACTATCCGAATTCCACCTCTTAGATTATTCTTTGCCTTGTTCATGATGATACACCAAGAACATAATCGCTTCCCACTCCTCCTGTGGGATGTCCAAAATTACCTTCAGAAAATTGAATCTGCCTTAATCCTACCCGAAATTTCACAGTACCTAATTACAGAATTGCAATCAATCATTAAAGCAAAAGAGACACCATTTGTGAATTTCACAGCTAATCTTATTGCAGACTCATGTCCTAGCAAGGGGCTTTTTAGTCTATGTGCTTGTCCCATTTCAAACTTAATTAAAGCTAACAATTTGCTTAAAGCCTGTCAAATTAAGGGGGGAAATTTCCCAGGGTAGGAAGAAAAATAACTCTTGGCTTAGGGTTCTGCAGAATGTATTTCCTTACTTCTCAGGAAACTTGACAGTAAAAACTCAGCCGGCATCGTCTACCATTGACAGCTGTCAGAAGAGACAGAAAAAGGGGAGCTTCTAATGCCACAGTAATCATTTCCATAGCTAAGTGTGCAGTCACTTGCACAACGCTGCTACTGGAGACACTCAGAATCCACTCCTATTGTTTGGTTAGCTTATTTCCCTTTTACACCATGTGCCTTCCTATTTTGCAAATGCACAAGGGTTCCCGAAGAGGTCACCTTTCGTTCATTAGAACACATGAATGGTAGAACACACCAGTCTTCCCTATAGGGCTTCTCTAGGTAACTCATGTATTCAACATTCATCCCAATTTGCTTGCACTAAGCTTACATGGGGGTTAGATTACTTCATACTGATTTGTTTACTGAGTGCTAAAGGATGAATATTCTTCCTGCATTCTTCCTAATTTGTTTGTAGGGTCTTCTCATTGGTAATCCACCCATCCATCCACACCTTCTCGTTGGTAATCCATCCACCCACCCCATACTTTTCAGTGCATGTCCCCACCACTTTCCTAATCACGGAAGTCATTAGGAAAAAAGTGGATCTATTGCATTTGGACAGCAGTTTGTTTCCATCCCTTTTATTGCTCCAGTGCCTCCTGCAACGGAGTGCCTGTGTGGAGACACCCATAGTTCAGCAGTGCGTTTCTGACAGTGACCAAGCATGTGCATCAGGGCAGTAGGGATGTGCCCAAATGGCTGCCCCCAATTTGCCTGTGTTTTCATAGATGGCTGAACTGGGGTTGTCTGTTCAGTTCTGTTTTAGGAATCAAAATCCAACCCTCAAAATGATCCTTGAAATTGTTTCAAAGGACAAAGGGGATGCTTGCAATTCTGGAGTGAGGAGGAGGAATCTTTTAAGTTGCAGCTTAAAAAAATAATAATGGAGGCTTTATTGTTTTTTTATTCCTTTTCTGACAACCTATTGCAGTTTAAAAGCACAAGCTTCATTCCCAATGTGAAATGCAAGGGCTTTTGGCTGCACTTAAGTAAAGCTGTAAGCAGAGTGTCGTGACTTGCACAGGTGTTCTGAAGATCACTCACTCCAAGTTCCACTTGGCGGCGCCTTAATGGAGACAGATTCTCCCTTTTTTCCAATCATACTGACTGTTCCTGGACAGAATCAAGTTACTCTGAATTAGGTCTGGGCTTTCTGTCATGGCTGAACTGAGACGTCACAGCTCGAATCATTGCCTGAGCTATGAGAAATAGTGGCAGCTAGCTGAGAAAAGACTTGAGCGCTCGGCTGTGACCAAGTGGGTGTTCCCAAACCTCTCCTCACAATTGGGAGCTTCGTAAACCATTTTTTGTCAGAGAACTCCAGCTTAAAATCCAGTGTAGTAGCATGAAGCATATGTACTGGATAGCAAGAACAGAGTATAAACGAGGCTCATTTTGAATACACACACACACACACACACACTCATTTATTCACACTCTTGTTTTTGTTATATGTCTAGAAGCTCAAAGTATGGTGTGGGCAATTATAGTAGGTCAGTCACAATGTCTTTTTTTAAGCTTTCAATTGGCTCTATTCTCTGGTGAGTACCGTATTTTTCCATGTATAAGACTAGGTTATTTTCTTAAAATATTGTGCTAAAAAATTGGGGTCGTCTTATACATGGATAGTGGACAGGTGGGACAGGCGATTGGTGGGTGCTGCAGCGTTTTTGTTGGTGATTGGTGGGTGCTGCAAGGTCCACTGGCTATTGGCTGCTGCGGCAATTTGGCGGGCGATTGGTGCTTCCAGTTGGTGAGCGTGCAGCCGGTTGCTTGCTTTGCCGATGTGCGTGTGATTGACTATTGCGTGCCTGCTGCAGGTGAGCGATTTTTGGCACCCCCCCCAAAAAAAGTTCAACAAGTCTGGGCAATCCCCCTCCCCCGAAGAAAGCTCAACAACTCTGGGCAATCTCCCCCCCCCCATTTTCTTTATGCGGAGTCCCAAAAAAGAGGGGGTGTCTGGGGCAGTCTCACACATGGAAAAGTACTGTACTTCTTAGGTGCTACTTAATGTTTTAGGTAGGGTTGCCATATTTCAAATAGTTAAAAGTCCGGACAGAAAAGTTGTTGCACTACATTTTTGAGCTCTTTTTATAGAAAATCAGCAAAAACGACACTGGCGACATGGGTTGCCACACTTCCAGATTTTCCTGTTTCCCGATTTTCGCCTAGATATTGCTGCTGTCTGCAGTATTCTGCATGTGTCCGGGAAATTCCGGACGTATGGCAACCCTGTTTTAGGGTGACCTGGGGAGCTAGGACTGAAAGGAAGATAGGCTGGAAATAGCACAGACTTTTTAGGGGGAGGGAAGGAAGGTAGTAAGAAGCAGGAGTCAACAGCTATGACTCTTCTCATGTTTGTTACTGGGGACAATATCCAACCTATCTTCTTTGACACACTACTCAGAATTGATCTGGCATGTGTAACCACTTCACCATGCCAATGCCACCCATCCATCCATTCTCTAAAGCACTTTCTGAAAGTTGGCTTGCCTCCTGTCAACTATAGCTACCACAATGTGTTAGTTTAGGATATGCCCGAACTCAGCTTGTCTGCCAGACACATCTGCACATTAAACTCCAATGACCAGAATAACCACACATGAGTTGCAGCACAAAACAGAAAATGAGATTCCCCCCCTACTAATTATACCAGTAGGCACAAATTTGAAGTACAGGGTTGCATTGAACCATGTGTTACTCAGAGCAAAACCCACTGAAATTAATGAATCTTAGACAGCAATGAATGTTGACTTCAATAGGTCTACTCTGAGTAGCACTAGCACTGAATACCACCCATAGGAATTTTCCCTTGAGTTGCGAATGCTGATGGGAAAGTTGCCAGGTCCAAGTAAGGATGGACCAATGTGTCAATTTCAATTTCTCTGTTTCTCATTTGTCCAGTCTTAAGTTCAGTTTTCCAAATGTCCACGTCAATTTAGGATTATTTTTTTTAAAAAAGTCCTCATGAAAATTCATCAGCATTTAATTGCATTTCCCCGATACACTAGTTTGCATGCAATTTTATCTAATATACACTTTTAAAAAAGCAATTCTCCCTAATACAATGCATCTTTGTAAGTTAATTTGAACAATATATATATATACTTCTCTGCACAATTTGTCCCAGTTTATGTATTTTGTACACATTATGGAAATTGCAAAATTGGGAGAAGCACGAATTTCGAAGAATGGCTGTGCTTCTGTTCTTGAATTATTTTTGGTGGTGCAAATTAAATAGGCTCACCTTCAGATGCAAACTAAATTGAATTATCCCTTCATCTCTAGTGGCAACTACAGTCCTATCTTTAAAAGTTTTTGAGAGAACTTTGCAACAACTCCCTTTTCCAGCTCAAATGAAGGCTTCCCCGCCTTCAGTTTACCTCAAAGTCTGAATTTATCAAAATGTTTTCTTTAGTGACCATGTTACATGAAATAAAATATTCCTTAGTGATGGAATATCTCGAGCTACTGTAACAAGACACAAGGCATGGCATGCAAGAGTGCTCTTAAAAACCATGGCATACCAGTTAAATCTGGAGCAATAACCATTTACACTATTGATTTCTGTGTGACATTAAGACATTATTCTCTTTGGTTGTCAAAGGTTAATAATAGCTGAATTTTGGACAGAAGAATCAACACAAACATTGCCAGGTAAAAACAGTAAATTGTTTCCTTCTGAAGCAAAGTCAATACATGACTCTTTTCTTCTTTTTCTTCCAAGTGGCAGCTTCTTGTGAAGGCCTGGGGGAGAAGGGTAAGAGAAGGAAATGCCTTCCTCCTTTCAAGCCCACTGGTTCTTCACTAACCAGTTCCTCCACTAACCTACTCATCTTCAGTCAATTCTGCCAAATATTTGATCACTCTCCCACAGAAAAGGTCCGTTCTGTCTACTTTCCATATAGAAAATAGTTTCGTGGGGAAGGAAAGTGGCTTTCATATTGCTCCTCCAATTCAGTTCCCCAGAATCTCCATTTAAAATGTGTTAGGTGGAAGTAGGGTTGAGCAAATGTGTCAATTTTAGTTTCTCTCAGATTCTCATTTTTCCAGTCTCAGGTCGATTCCCCCCACATTTCCGTGACAGTTTTCTTTTCTTTTCTTTTCTGAAGACCTCATGGAAATTCATCAGAGTTTTATTTCGAATGTCTCTTAATATATACGTTTGAATGCAATTTTGCCTAATATACGCCTTCGTGAAAAGCAATCTGTTATCACACAAGGCATATTTTGCATGCTATTTCCATGAACATATGCATCTTTACACACACTTTACCCCTATTCTTGAACATGTTACTTGGCTGAGGACCCCATTACAAAATTTGGATAAGTGCACATTTTGAATGATGCCTGTATTTCAGTTCACACATTGCTTTTCTATGTGTTGGAAGCCTCCCAGAGTGGCTGGGGCACCACAGCCAGATAAACAACAATAATTAATTAAAATGTGAACTGAATTGAACTTCTCCTCCATCTCTAGGTAGACAGATGCTTGCTATTTCCTCAGTTCCCAGCATGTTCACAGCAGCATCTCCTGGGTCTCAGGCCATGCGGTGGAAATTCCAACCATCCCTCCTCCTCACATTGAATAGTTTGCACAAAAGGTGAGGTCAGGGTCAGGGATCCGGGTAAAGACAGTGGGTAGAATTGACTGAAGTGAGTGTGAGAACACAGCAACTTTGGGTCGCAGAACCAAAGCTTCCTTCCTTCTCCTTCCCTAATTGCATCCTCCAGATCGACTCCGGATGCTTGGAGAAGGAGCCCCCAGAGCAAATTTTGAGAGTGCATGGACACAAAGGAGAGGGGATGTTTTCTTGTGTGAGTGGAAATAATTCCACTCATGTAATGACTTCGAAGGATACAATCCACTGACACTTGCATTTCAGACGAAGGACGACTGTGGTTGCTCTAAGGTCCAATTCAAAGTGGATCCAAAGAAGCAGATGTATAAAGTCCAGCATCCCTCCTCTCCTGCCACATCACGCATCACTAATATATTGTGCAGATTGAATTAAAAATGCTCCATGCAAGCAGGTATCTCTAATCTTATTTATGCCACTGAAAAACGCAAAAGATTTAGCTGAAAAATGCAAAAGAATTAGCTGTAGAGCGCCCTTTTAAACTGATAGCCAATGGGGAGAAAATAGACTTTCCTGACTCTTACAGGGCAAAACATTTTATCCTGGCCATTTCTATAGGAGTAAAATAGTATTTCTTCTATCACTGTACAAAAAGGTGGTAGGTGGTATGATTAAACAATATTTCAGCTCTTTAGTTCATGCAGAGGTTACCTGCCAGAGGGCATAAAGGTTTGATTAGGTTTATGTCGGACATGAGAAATTTCAAAGGAAAACCATACACCTTTTCTAATATATGAGTGCTGCACCTACAAATGACTTTTTTTTCTCTCCTGTGGCCAGGTATGGCAAGCATTTAGTCCCTTTCTGATTACTAACAGGAAGAAAAGAATAGGAATCACGGGAAAATAATAATAACAGTCTTTCATACAATCAAGGGTGTGCATTAAAGAGCATAAGGATTATGTACTGGCTAGATCTTTCATTTTTATTTGGTTTTTGGAGCAGAATAAATAGATTGTTGATGGTATTTGATCTCAGCCCTGATAAAAATAAAATGGAAAATGATTTTAAAGCCTTGAAACTGCTCTGTTTGGTAATTTCAACAGTCCATCTAGCCAAGCTCCCTGCATCTGAGAACAACTCCTCCTGTGTTTAAAGAACCTACGAGGTGTAACAAATTCCTTTAGAGCAGTGATGGCCAAACTTGGCCCCCCAGCGATTTTGGGACTACAGTTCCCATCATCCCTGACCACTGGTCCTGTTAGCTAGGGGTGATGGGACTTGTAGTCCCCAAACAGCTGGAGGGCCAAGTTTGGCCATCGCTGCTTGAGAGAAAGGGGCACATTCAGGCAAGTTAATGGCATCAATCCAATGTCTGTGTACTAAAGCAGAGATAGCAAATCTGTGGACTCAAACTCCCATGGGCTCCAGCCAACACAGCCAATGGTCAGGATTGATAGGAGCTGTAGCCCAAACGCAGATTCCAACAGGACCACAGATTCCCCCGTTGCTGTATTGTAACCTTGTGCTGAGGCTACACTGACGTTGGTGCATGTGAGAACATAGTAACATAATAAGAGTCCTCCTGGGTCAGAACAAACATTGATCTACTTCCAAGTCGGTCTCCCATCCCCCTTCTCCCTGTGCTCACTCATCAGTATCCAGCCATTCCCTGACTTCTGCACCTTTCCCAGCTCTATAACCACCATTTTGGGGTGTTCCAACCAGGAACTGTACACAATGTTCTGAGGGTGTTTACATCATGGATTTTATACTGGCATTATGTTATTGGCAGTTTTTATTTCTTTCTTTTCCATTTCTAAGAATCCATAACACAGAATTTCATCATTTCCACAGCTTTTAATGTTTAATAGACTATTGTATTTTTTAAATATTTTGTTGGAAGCCACCCAAAACGGCTGGGGAAACCCAGCCAGATGGGCAGGGTATAAATAAATTATTATTATTATTATTATTATTATTATTATTATTATTATTATTATTATTATTATTATTATTATTATTATTATTACTACTACTACTACTACTGCAAACTGGGCTGATGTTTTCATTAAGCTATCTGCCATGGCTCAAAGTTCTATTCCCTGGTCAGTTACTGCAAATTCAGACATGCATGGGAGCATATAGTGTGGTGTATTGGAAAATGTTGGACACTGACCAGAGATATTTAGGGAAAAAGGAAGTAAGCTTTATATTAAGTCAAACCATTTATACCTCTAACTCAGTATTGTCTACACTGACAGTGGCTCGCTGGGGTTTCAGATATCCATCTTTCCGAGATCTATCTTGAGATTTTAAGGACTGGACATGAGACCTTTTGCATGCAAAGAATATGCTCCATCTCTGAATTACAAGCCTTCCTTTATCAGGTTCAAATCCCTGCTGAGGCACAAAGGAAACCGGGTGATCATCTCTGACCTAATTTTTATGAGGGGGAAGGGGAATGAGCAATGTGCACCACCCAAAACATTTGGAGGGCGTGGATAAAAATGGAATAAACAAATAAGTATAAATCATTGAACCAAAAGTAATAATTTAACCATATTATTAAATAATACATTGAAGAAATAAATATAAATAATTGAATCTCTGCAAGAGGAGGGTCACTGGTTTGTTTTTCTTTTCTTTTTGTTTTGTGTTGCCAATTTGTATTTTTAATGTTGTGAACTGCCCTGTGATTTTTGGATGAACACCAGCATACAAATTAAATAAATAATAGGAGTTATTAATAAGGTTACCTTATTAAATGTTATGGTCCGCTTTATAAACACTTACTTTCTGGATTCTACAATGATATTGGGCCAAAAAAAAAAAAAAAAACAACCCTTCACAATGGTTTGTGCTTTCAAAGTCTGCCTTAAGGCTGAATAACACTAAATGCAGCAGATATGTTTGTTCCAGATACCCTGAGGTTAGCTATGGCGAATGCAGGCTTGAAACTGTGACCGGTTTTATGTACAGGGATGGAAAGACCTGTCCATTTCTGACCTGTGTCAGATTCAAGAGAGCAGATTACAAGAAAGCAAATTCCCACTGAACATTAGGAAATATTTATTGTTATTTCTTGGAATTTGGCTTAAAATCAAGGAACGCAGGGGAGGAGAGGTGGATCTAAAAAATGTAGGAATAAAACATATTTGGAAAGCAGCCAGCAGCAAAAGGAAGACATGGAACTAAATGAGTTATTGGTATATTCCAGTAACAGTAGTAATTTTGTCCTTGCTAGAAAGCAACAGCAGGAGAGGAGATTAAAGAAAGCAACAGGGAGAAATGGAAAACAGACACCCAGAAGGCAAAGGGAAAGAAAAGCAGTTAAAGCACACAGAACTCAATAAAGAAATAGTGGGAAATTATATGTGACCTAGTAAAATACGATAAACAAATAAGAAAAAAAAATGCTAACGAGAAATGGCAACAAATCTGAAAGAAAAGTAAAAGGTAAAGGGCTGATTTGTGCTTGGTTCGATCTCGTTGTTTGTCATTCCAACTTGAATTAACCAATGATTGCTGGATGGGTGAACAGTTTCAATCAATCAATAAATATATCAATCAATCAATCAATCAAAACATTTGATGTTTGGGCCAGAGGTCATAATGAGATCAAGTAGACAAAAAGCTTAACTCAACTGTGTGCAGACACGGTTCAAAATATAATAGAGAGTAGGCAGCCAAACGTAAAACAGAAGGAATTGTCACAAACTGTTGCAATTTAATCTGCAATGCAAATACATCTTTACAAGCCTCATGCACTGCAAACAAAAATTGATAACTGCTTCTTTAAGATTCAGAGGGGTCTCATGTCTCTTGCTTACTAGGTAGGCTCATGTCCCTCTGAAATGTATTCTCCAGATCTGCTAGTGGAATTTTCCATGTGAGATACCAGAGTAGGGCCTATTACTAAACGACTGGGCCCGAGACAAAGGTCACTGAAACATCACAGGTATTTAGCCTTGCCTTGCGGCTGAGATGCTTAAAGTCAGCTGGTCAATTTTATTTTTAACCCTTGACCTCATCTAGCCATAACAAATTCTTTTGGGGAACCATCAATCTTCAGTCCTTGCTAGGTTGTAATTATAGTTCCATCCAACATGGGATAAAATGAGAGTCTGGATTTCTCCCATAGGGGGAACATTATTTCATTGGAAGGTACCGATACTTTCCCCAAGAATAAAAATTAGGGTCGTATATATAGCATTAGTATATATATGTTAGTGCCAAAGAGTGAATCAAACTACACACCGCACTATTCCTGAGACACTGAAAAGCAAAGCTGTGTGCAACCCTTACAGAGAAGAAAAGAAAGTCTGCAAGAAATCCAGTTTTATATGTGTGTATGCATTACATATGGTGCATTTGAGTTCTTGTATAATGCACAAGTGGGAATGGGTGAAAAATCGAGAAGCAGCAAGTTTGGATTAATTAAATTTTGTCATAAGATTTGAAGCTCATTCATTGTTGGAGGCAGATAAGCATTTGACCTTCAAACAAACTTCTAATTTCACAGCATATTGGGGGGTAGCGGGAGGGGGAGAAAAGGGACACAGATGGCCAGATGGATACTTTCTGATATAGGATGGAATAGCACACACACGCTATTCCACACACACACATTCAAGGTTTTGTGTTTCTAGTCAAGGTAAATCCTGAAGGGGTTTTT
Organism: Lacerta agilis; assembly: GCF_009819535.1. Lineage (NCBI taxonomy): Eukaryota > Metazoa > Chordata > Lepidosauria > Squamata > Lacertidae > Lacerta > Lacerta agilis. The sequence goes on from NC_046317.1 coordinate 21,814,702, forward strand.
CATCAAGATAGAAATTCAAGCTTCCCCCCTCCCCCACCCATTTCTTTCTTTTGCATAAGCCGTTTTCAACCTGCGCCAGCAGGAATAATGTATGCAAGTACTGGAAGCCTCTTGAATGTGTAGTCAGTGGGGAGCAGCCTGGCTACATGCGTTTTTACATATCTTCGAGCTAGAGCGGAATCAAAGAGCCAACTGCTGAATTTCAGAGCCCAAGGCTATCCTGTGGATTTATAAGACCCCTTGAAGGAATCAGATCCATAAGCCAATAATATGCCAACGTTATTATTATAAAAACATATATGTATATAACAGTAGTGTGTTTTGCTTCCCGTATAAAGTGGATTTTTTTATTTTAATATTTTATACTCTTCTATTATCTTTTTAACCAAGTTACTCATTTAAAAGTTATTTCACTGGCTCGGAGCATCGCACTATGGAAATCGAGTCGGTGTTAACTTACAATTTTCATCCCGAAGAATGCTGTGCACCCCAAAACACTTCCTGATTGTTTTTATTTGAATTCATAAAGCGGAACAACTTGTATTTCAGCTCCCCTCTTCCTTGGTATAAACACTCTTGTCACCTTTCCAACCTTCCCTTTTCTCGGTCCTTCCTTAAACAAGCAGGCATCCCCTTCCGAGGGGATGAATACTGTGACATTTCAGACAGATAGGTGCAGGGATTTTTGTGTGCAAGGAGAGTCTTCAAAGTTTTTAAGGGAGGGAAGAGATGCACACATACACATCATTGGGGGTAAGCATACAACACAGAAGTGCCCCTAGCAAGTAATCTGCAAAATTTCAGGAAGATTGGTGCAGGGGTTTTTGTGCAAACGCAATTAGTTGCGTGTTTAGACCTTTAACCCTCCCCACATAAATTCACACAAGAGACAAATATTTGGTTTGGTTTTTGGCAGAATTTAGGCCACAACGTTATTGATTACAACCAAGTGAGTGGTTGCATAGGTTCTGGTTCGACTATCTCCTTGCACCCTTGCAGGTAGAACTGTCCCAGAGCCACGTTCGTAGGGCAGACAAGGATGAACACCAGGGACAGCTGCTGGTAGGGGTATCAGCTGTCCTGATGTCCCCGGGACTCAGGCACCGGCCGGACCCCTTTCGGGGACCGACAAACCAATGAGTCCCTGGATTCCTGTACCGGAATAGCCTGCATTTGCATAGGTGTGGCCACATCACGTGCCATGCCTATCACCTGAACCAGAGCCTATCCGCAACTTACAAGTTGTGACTAATTGCTACACGGCAGGCGAAATCCAAATGGCACCAGCCAATCAGCCAAGTGGGGAAAATTCCTGCCGTGCCCCTGCCCCAAAAGCAGGCTACACACGACAGCATATATTAGGTGCAAGCCCTAAATATAGGGTGAGGTGGGTGGGTGTTCCGATGTGAAAGGCCCCAAAGAGGAAGCTCAGCACCCTCGCATGGGCTTAAATAGGTCCCGCGTTGCTGTATTTTACGACGTCCCATTGGTCAGATTTCACCCCAGCAACACGGGACCGACCTATCAGGGGTTGTGGCCATGATTTCTAATTACCCCCACAACAGTGGGTCGGGTTGCCGGTCGCACCACAACATGGGCCCTCTTTCAATGGAGGACCCGATTTTCTAAAGTTGTGTGTGGGAGATGGCTACTTCGTTTCCTGCTCAGTTGATTTCAGCTGGAAAGTCCCTTCTACATATCTTCCAAAAGCACAGCGATTGGATGTGAAAAAGAGAGCTTTGGTAAGATTATCTTCTGATTTGAAGCTATAGCCATCCAATACAAAATAAAAGCTCCTCCTCTCGCTCCCTCCTGTTACATGGAGAGCTTCTGGAAATACAACAACGAAAGCTTCTAAAGATCTTCCCTAAATAATTGTTGTCCCTTTTCCGGGACTGAGGCCCAGTCGTTACTTTATGTAAGGTTTTAATTGGTGTTTTCATGTGTGGGACAGTGGTGGCAATACTGATTTCTATCATTGTATTTTTATGGTTGCAAGGTGCATTTGGAAAGTTTTGCCTGGAAAAGCAGCAGAGAAATAATTTAAAACAACAACCACCATCAGTCTGTTTTCTTAGACCTCTGAAGTGCTGACGTGGTCCAGTGGCTTCAGAGGAAGCCTGATTCATGCCCCTTGAGACACAATGTCACCTCAGAAGATCCCCACATTTCCCCCCAGAGCTGTCCAATTTGACTCTCGGTTCAAGATTGATCAAACAGAATGCACACCCCTAAATAATACATGTAAATCTGAAAGAGTTCCTAAAGTGACTGACATGTTTGGCCATTTATAAATGATCTCCTTTACTAGTATGAACATGTTCATGGAGAGCTCACACAATACATCAACATACTTTGTGATTTTGTGTCCCCTAAAATGACATGATGGCAGTGCACCATGCCACTGGAAAGTTGTCAGCAACACAGTCCAACCTGCACTGCTGTCTGCTACTGCAGTCCAAACAATACAAAATAAGAGGAGCGAGGCAACCCGTAAGTCACTGCCATTATTCATCAAATAAACAGAGAAGGGCAGATACAGTCAAATGTTGGATCCCGAACGCCTCCGTTTTGGAACGTCTCGGCTCCCAAAGACTGAAAACCCGGAAGTAAATGCTCCGGTTTTAGAATGTTTTTCGGAAGCCGAACGTCCGATGCGGCTTCCACTTGAGTGCAGTAAGCTCCTGCAACCAATCGGAAGCTGTGCCTCGGTTGTCAAACATTTCAGAAGCTAAACAAGCTTCCAGAACAGATTACGTTTGAAAACCGTGTTTTGACTGTAATTAATTCGGTGTAAAGGATGCATGAAACACTCAAGTCTCAGTAGAATGCCAATAAGGAGTCAAACCACTTGGGCTTCCCGGACGAATTTGGGTGCTACAATTGAAAGGGCCCTGTCCTACGTCCCTCGCCAATTGGATTCTCAGCGTCCAATGAATGTGGAACAAGGCCTCAGGCACTGATAGTAGTGGACTGGTGTGTCTACTTTGGAGTTTACAAGTGCAGGATTGGACTACCAGGCATTCAGTTAACAGAATGACAAACCCACCAGTTTAGAAGGAGCCTCATGTTGTCTCCTCGCCCAGCTTCTAATAGCCATAAAATGCCACGGCTGTAGCTAACCTTCTGTAAAATGCCTCTGAGCTCAAAATCGCTTGTACTGCATTTCCCCAGAGACGCTGGTCAACATTAAGAATGTATAAAGTACAATTCTCTCAGAGCATTTTGGCAACTATTTGTTATGATATTGCTTCCTGTCAAGCGCATAATGCAATTTTGCCTTCCATAAAAATAAACGCGCTGTTTGTGTGTGTGTGTGTGAAATCTCAGGCTCTTGTCATTTCCCACATTTCTGCCACTAAATATTTAAACAAGGGGAGGCCAGAGAATCCCAAGCTAGCAATCGGCTTCATGTAGTTTACCTCCCTAAGGTTAGACTACGAATGAAATGGTGCTGCATCATAGAAGAGACTTAAAAGAGATAGCCATTAAAAGCCCTACCTGCCCACAGGCTAGGCCCATGCCTCTCTCTCCCATGCCATGCGGACATGATAAATTTAACTCCAGGGCATCTGCTCCAGAAGCCTGTATGACACACAAGAAAGAAAATATCAAATATTAACTGCTAAAATGGTACACCACTTCAGTGAAGGTAATTTCCCAAATGACAACCTGATGTGTAGATGTATAACTCATGCCACATGTAATATCCACCCCCCCTCACAACCCATCAATATTTACTTTTAGTTTATGACTAATTCAGTGCAAAATGCAATTTGAAGGAACAAAACACAACAAACTTTTAAAGGGGTTACATTGCAAAATGAACTATAATCTGACACAGACAACTTTTGTTAACCTCTCTTTCCCCCTTCCAAAAATACCTCTGGAATCATGGCAGTTCTACTAATTGTACTGAATAATCATATGAGTAATATGCTAAATAATGATAGAAGTCTGGGCTGTATCACTTCATAATGCAGGTGAAAGGCCAAAGGTGTATGAAATGGTTGAACATTTCTCCCAAGTAAAATATATAGGGGACAGATGCAACAGAGAATAGTCTATTAAACCCTTCTCTCTGACAAACTTGTATTTTACATGACCAAAATTTCTCACAATGGGTATTTTGTTAATTGTTTCAGATAACAGCTTATGGCTGGTGGTCTCCAAACATGGATAAATCCATTACATTTGTTTGATGTTGGTTTGCTTGTAAAACAGAAACAATTTTAGAGGACGTTATTAGTTCTGGAAATACATTAGGGTTCTGTAGAGAATGGACTTATTGGAGGATATAAACATACACGATACATATACCAGAAACTGTTACATAAAATCCAAGCTGGGATGGGGCTGTGTCTAAAGACTTTTCATGCTAAAATCTAACCAAATGCAATTTGAGCTTTTCCACTGCAAGCCACCTCTTTGGGCTTAAATTGCCCCAGCCTTCCCTTGGGATTCTATTCCTCACACTTTATTATCAGGAGCACAGAGCTCCCAATCCTGGAAATATGCAGATAAATTGCATGGTGCAGTGAAGTATGAGCAAAACAACATGTCAAGGAGGTTTGCGGATCAGGCGGCAGTGTGAAAGAGGGATTGCTACCCATGGCTTGTATATGCACTCCTCCGTGGATCAGCTGTACCATTAGGTAGAGTGGGGCAGCCACCTCAGGCAGCAGGTGCTAGGGAGTAGGAAGTGGGGCAAGGTGTTTGAAGGCAGATCTGTGAGTGCCAAGTGGCCTGGTCTGTTCATCCTTAGAGAAGCACCTCACCAGGTGAGATGGAAGCAGCTCCTATCCTAGTTTCCCAGCAGGTAAGTCACTGCCGCTTGCTGGGAGGGAGACAGGGAGGGGCGAGGCGGCAGGAAGGTCAGTGCAGTGTAGACGCACCAGCAGGAAGGCTGGATTGGCTCTGACTGTGCAATTGCTGCTGTGGCAACAATGACCCACTGGCCAGGAAGCTATCTCCACCTCACCATTCACTGCTACACCTTTAGCTAGCCTGTGGTCCTTGGCTTTCAATGGAGAACAGAATCCAGTTGCCAGCACTGAAGTTAAGATTCATCTGCATCCGTTTGACTTTTGTAAATGTAATTTTGGGGTTGAGTACCTTGTCCTTTGCCTCTGAAAGCAAAATGTCTTGGTAGCCAACCCTGCTCACCTTTGCCACTGGTGAATATATATATATGCATTGTTTTAAAAATAGGAGTCACAGTGGGGTAAAATGAAGCATGAATGTTGTGCATCCGTGCATCAGAGGAATCAAAAGTTCCCTGCACTGGTTTCTGGATTTGCACATTGAGAAAGGTTTCATGGAACTAATCTCCCTACTAAGATCTGGTGGTGGCAGCAAATTTTCCTCTATGTGCTTAGTTCTTTAGCCCCCTCAGCCCTCTACCAGTATGCACTTAAGTGCAGCACATGAATGGGGAGATGGCAGATATGGTTGGCAATAAAATCTCATGATCACTTGAGGAAATCTCAGCAGTTGCAAGTCATAAGGATTGTTGCTGCTAATGAAACCTGCTATCCCTTTTCACACAATGTGTTCTGTCCAAGGAAGGTCCCAAATTCAAAGTGTATTGTTTGAATTGATCCTTAATCCCATTTAGGGTTCGCGGGCAAGGCTTCGAGGTAGGTCTCATCACAGAATAAATAATGATAATTGAGCTGCCCAATATTTGGCTGTCTATCTAAAGGTTAGCAAAAGTCATTTAAGCCAAGGATCTGATGGCAAACACTCTTGCTGTTGATTCCAAAGTGAAGTCAAGAAAAGCGCACTGAGAATATGGAAGCAAGCAAGAGAGAAAGAAGTCGGCTAAACTTCTTTAAAGGTCACATTTAATTGTGAGACAGGAAATAGGTCTTATATTATCTGAACACTTTCCCAATTGTTGTGAATTATGAAGGAATAGCAGGTCTACTGTTAAAAGACTTGGGCCACAAAAATCTTTATTCAAGTCTCAAGAAAGAGGAAAAACCTGGTGATTTCTAGAGAATTATGGTGTGGACTTCAGGAAATCTGTGCTTGAAACGAAATATGTTATCTTCACCATTCAAGACACCATTAAAACAGGTCTAGCCCACCTAAGTAAATGCTCCTGCTCAGAGGCTTATAACTCCACACAAAGAAGAAGGGCAAAAGCAAAAAATCTGCCCCTTTGTCCCAATTTAAAAGCCCCAGGGCATTATGTGGAGAACGTTGGTTCCTCAAGGCTGCGTTTTAGAGGCTGCTTTGAAGTCAGGCAGCAACAAATGTGAAATGAAAGCTCAACAGAATTGTCTTGAGTTCAGGCTTGAACCCTCAAAATACCATTAGAATATCTTATCACCTGAGCCACAGACGACATGGCCTCCTCAGGCTATTAGTCTCCTCAGGAAACTGCATCTGTGTGCCGTAATAGATGTGACTTTAACAGCAAGCAAGCATGGAAGCGTAGTTTTTAAAATCCCAATAGCTGCTGCAGGAGTGTGTGTGAACAGAGATGAGAAATGTGCACAGAAGATGCAGCAACATCTTCCACAATGCTTCATGAGGGGAATCTTAACATATACATGCAGCGGAATTTATTCCTAGGCCAAGGGAAGGAGCATGTGAGAAGGGGTGGGATCCAGTTGTACTTAAATGGCCAGGGCTGTTCCAGTCACAAAACAACCACCCCAGACCAAAGAATTCTGAAGTATATCTCTTCATTGAATTCAGAAACAAAGGGTCAACCCACACAATGGAGACTCCTGCATACCTTTAGGGTGTTTTGTGGTTTGTTTGTTTTTAAGAAAAAGAGGTGCCAGAGCTCACCATGAACTTCTCCCTTGTTCTCTTAGAATGGCAGTGATGCCCACCTGAGAGCTGCTAGAACTGAGTTCTGGTGAGTTGCAGCTGGAAAAAAGCCCTGAGCTTTAGAACCTTTTTAGAATAAATGGTTTTATGTAACTTGCTTTTAAAGAATATTTTAGACTACTATAAACCACTTAGAGGACTTTTGTCCTAGGAAGCGGTATATAAATTTTGTAATAGACCCTTGAAATCTACTCCTTTTTAATTACTGAAGGTGCAGGGACACAATTTTCTGTTGTAGCTGTCACCTTTATCAGTAGATACTGATCTACTAGCAAACCCAATAAAAGCCAAAGCAACTGTGGATTTGGTGAGTGGTTCTGCAGCAGTTCTCGCCTTATCAAAGTCAGCGGTACTGCGATAGAGTAAGTGGTTTAAGAGTCAAGCGGGGAGAGGGGGATAACTTCAGTCAGTATTAAACATACTTTCTGATTTAGCAAAGCAGGAAAAAACCCCTCTCCATGTGCTTTAAAATTATTACTTAGGCAAGGTTAGAATCTGGTTTGCATTTTGTTGTTTCTGAGCGACAGGAGTGACTTTTGCCTGCTGTGTGGCCATGGTTTAGAAAGTCCAAAGAGACCCATCAGAAGAAATGCTATCCATCATTTTCCTCAAGCGTTCCCCTTCCCGTTGAGCTTCACAACCTATGCATGTGGGCTTGTTGTTATTTTTGTTATTTACTTCCATGACAGGTTGACCTTTAGTGTATATGGCTGGCCTCCTATGGAGACCTGACTGCAACTCCTCTAGGGCTTATGCACCTTGGAAGGTCACAAGTATTTGGCAGGGAGAGGGTTGTTTTCTTTCTTCTGTTTTTTTTTTTTATTATTATTAAAAATTCATGTAGGCCATAACCTGTGGGGCAATGTTGAGAATTTGCAAAATAAGAATGATTTTATCATTTCTAGAAAAACAATAATTGAGAAGTAATAATTGAGGGGGGAAACCTGCCATGCTTTTAAAAAAATATTAAGACCAAATGGAATGATATACATGACCAATAAAAAACTGCTGAAGCAGAATTTCACAAGGTATACTCTCCATTCATTTCAGAAGAAGAGGAACTTGAACAGCAGGGATGAGGACCGAGGGCCTTCCAGATGTTGGACTACAATTCCTGTCGTTCTGACCATGGTGGCTGGGGTTGATGGAGATCAGAGTTCAACCACAACTGGAAAGGAACCACCAGTTCCTAATCCCTGTTGCACAATACCAACATTTATGGATGTAAACAGTGGAGACCATTTTAGATTTTAATAAGGAAAGATGGGGAAACGAGATTTAGCAGTGCATCCCAGGCACTCAACTGGAAGCTGCGGAAGCTGCGTCTGCGTCAGACGTTCAGCTTCCAAAAAACGTTTGCAAACTGGAACACTCACGTTCGGGAGCCAAAATGTTCGAGTCGCAAGGCGTTTGAGAATCAAGGTATATTTGCTCTGAGGACTTTCCTATTTATATCTCCTAATCACTACAATAACTTTATCAACATAAAAAAAATTATAATATTTTTACAACTACTTCGATCAAATTTTAATTTTCATGGGAGTATGCAATAAGTGAACAAATGTGTGTGTGTGTGTGTGTGTGTGTGTGTGTGTGTGTGTGTGATAGATATGCAAAAATAAGAGGCAGAAAATTAAACCGTAGAAACAACACATTTTAAATGCCTTGGTGACTAACAACTAATGTTGTGATCTGACATCTAAAATCTTGCATCGTGGATGCAAGGCACACCTTCCCAAATAGGGAATTCCAGTCAGGGTGCTACCACTGAAAAGGCCATCTTCTTTGTAGCCACATAGCACATTTCCTATAAGGAAAGTACTTGGAACAGGGTCTCAGCAGAATATCTTAAGGCAAGAGTAGACTGGTATGGGAAGACACAAAACACTGCCTCAGGTTTTTGGGTCCCATGCCATTTAATGCTTTAAAGGTTAAGTAACCTCACCTTGAATTCAACAAACTATTTAAAAATTAATCTAGTTTTGAAGCAATGAGACATGCACCTTTTGCAATTGCCCTGACCCAGCTAGGGCCCTTTCATGTGTGGGGGTGAACTTACTCCTCCAAGTGAATGTTGCACATGTAATTTCATAGCTGAATCCACCAACCAGGGCTGTGCCTGCTTTACTCTGGTAATGCAGATTTATCAGCTGTTTAGGATGGGGAGTGGGACAACTGCTCGTTTCTTTTCAGGAGGATCTCACTGGGGCTGTGATGAAGAAAACAATCATTTCATAAAACTCTATCGTTTTGACTATTCCATTTTCTTTTGAGCCTATGGCCTAGCTAAACTGAAAGGGCCTATTCCTGCCTGCTAGTTGTTTTCAGGTACTGCATATAGCGAATGTTCATTTTGGAACACTGAAACCAATATAAACTATTAGAATCGATGGTGGCCATTGTATGCAGGAAAAGAGAATCGGCTAGGTGTGGCAATAGTGGTTCATCTTGAATTGTTTTGTAGACAGATGAAAGAGGATATGGGGAGGCAGTTAATACGTACGGAAATTAGTCAAAGCCTTCATAAGGAAATATATTGGGGGGGGGGGAAACGATTATATGTAATTACATGATATTATGATGAAGCCTGATCTGAAGAGCTACATGGTTTTGATTGGTTCAGGATGGTGACATTGGACTGCAACTGTTAAGATCGCTGTGATCCTTTGAATGGTAAAATGAAATGATGTGTGTAATCTAGAAGTGTATAAGAAACATTGCTTTGGATTATGTTCTTAGCACCTCTTCATTTTCAAGGCTGTCCCAATCCAATTAAGGGCCATCTTTTTACAGTGGTACCTCTAGTTATGAACTTAATTCGTTCCGGAGGTCCGTTCTTAACCTGGAACTGTTCTTAACTAGAGGCGTGCTTTCGCTAATGGGGCCTCTTGCTGCTGCTGTGCCACCGGCACACGTTTTCCGTTCTCATCCTGGGGCAAAGTTCTCAGCTCGAGGTAACTCTTCCAGGTTAGCGGAGTTTGTAACCTGAAGCGTTTGTAACCTGAGGCGTTTGTAACTTGAGGTACCACTGTACTTGGAGCCTGCATCTTATTTTGGGTTTCTGGGAGGGATAGCGCCAGTCTAGGAACACCTTTTAAATTTCTCCAACAGCTGCACACTTGTAGATTTGGATTAGGTCCTAATATTTCACTTTATTTCTCCAAGGACTTGCAGTTTCATTACAGTGCGAGATGAAAACGGTACATTCAGCAGAATCAAACGGCAACATTTTTCCTGTCCCATATCATTTGACACTGCAGACGGCAGAGTCTGTGTTTTGATGCTCCTTCTGTGGTTTGTTTGTTTTTTAATCCTACCTACTCACGGGGGGGGGGGGGATATCAAGGGGAAGACTAAGCCTGAGTCCTTCTCCTTCACACACTAGCTTTTTGATGTACAGGAGAGCCCCCTCCACACTCCCCATGGATGTATTCAAGTGTGCAAACCCCACCTGTAGTCTGCAGTGAAACAGTCCACGAAAAAATTACCACTTGAATATCTAGAGTTCTGGGAAAGGGTAGGAAGATTTGCAGCTTCATTTATAATTTCAGCACACACATTGATGCAGGCAATGCATCTTTCAGCCTATATATTACTGCCTTAATAAAGTATTTCTTGGGTAACCTTGATAAAGCTGCATTTTTAAAGGTTGCTTTAAAAGGGGGGGGGAGTGTGTATGCTAAAATTCCAGGTGCTTGACCAAGATGTTTCATTTGTACAAGTAGGTATTTATTTTATAGGAAAACCAACAAACTGCTATTATGTACAATAGCTTTTGTGTCGCCGACACTCCCCACCCCACCCCCCCTTTGCAAATCTGTATTAGAAGCAGAACAGCATTAAATGAGCCTTTTATACTTTAAATATTCAAGAGTTTTATATTCAAAATTTCTTCTGGTGCTGTCAAACTAGAGTGCCTGAAGGCAGGGTAAGATCAAGTTAGGTTCTCAAAGGTAGAATTAAATTTTATCAGGGCATCCGTCATAATACCGGTATGTGGGTTGCTTAAAATGCAAATAAAAAGTGTAGAGATTCAAAGGCTAAAGAATTTTCAGGTAGAATGCAAAGTCCAGGGGACCGCTTCTATGCAATAGAGTCATTTAATTTACATTTCTACCATTTTAATGAAAACACAGAAGAAACAAGCAATAATAGATATGTCTTAAGCTCTCGGTTTTTTTGCTTGGAATTTCCTTCCTTTCGCAGTCTCTCTCATGGAATAAAAAAGTAAAAAGGGTAAGAGAGAGGAAGGGAGGGAGAGGGAATAGGATGAGAAAGCATATTAAGACACCATTACCTCAGCCACTTTGGAAAGTTCAGTCCAGTCGTCTTTATTATAGCTGCACATGATACTGGCGATGACAATCTGAAAAGATAAGTATTGGTTTATACAATGCTGTATTCCTGAATAATTCCTTCTGCATATATTGCAGTGTTTCTGCTTCTAACCCTCTTCTGATCCTATTTTCTTGTTTTAACTGCAATACAGCAGCCTTGGGGATTTATTTATATACTCGTTGTGATAAAAGACAACAAACGTTGGGCATGAATGGGATTGGGAGGCACTGTGGGGCCACGTAACAATCTTCCAGCACTACCAACCTGAAATCAAATGGCTATTTACTGTAACACCCCCTCCCCAACAATTCCTCAACTCTTCGGCCTTTTCCGTTGGAATTCTGCTAAATGTAAACTTGCCAAATTCAAGATCTTAATAGCTATCTTTAAAAAAAAACCACCTTGAATTTGGCAGCACCTATATCAGGAATTTTGGAGACAAGTAAATAAATAAGATGAAACTAACAGAAAATAAAAATTGAATTTTTGCAAGCAAGCTGGAGACAGGATAATTCGTATGAGAATTTCCCTCCAGTACAGTGGGGTATTACTCCTTAGAAATCATCTCCATGTAAGAAAATAATGTAATGTGCAAAGAGTCTCTAAATGCACAAACACACAGGTTTGCAAAAGTTAACATTAGGGAGGTACAAAGGAAATTGACAGCAACTCAAAAACTCAACAACTTCATCTCTATAGGTGCGAATTAGCACAGTCAGACAAGTAACTGGAGTTTCGAATGGGTCACATTCTTATATTGTATACATCCGGTGTCTGCACAGAAATGCGACAGATTTCAACCACCCCTTGCATGGTCCCACTGATTACAACCCCCCCCCCCCGCCCAATAAGGGTGTACATGTGAATTCACACTCACATATAGATAGATTTAGGGGTAGATGACACAATCAACCCTCTGAGTTTCCAGGCTTGGGGAGCCCCAAACTGTCCCTCAACTACCCATTCTGTCAACTATTGAGCAGCTGGAAGCAATTCTCACAAGCAATTCATCTTCACTTTGTAAAGCTGGCGGTACTGACATACTGTAGGTGCCCAATGCTGTGTTAACTTCTTTAAAATTATTCTTTGTATGAGCTTTAACAAATGGCATTCAGAAGAGCGACTGCGGTCACATGCATCCATGCAAATTTATCATCTTACGTGGCAGGGATGAATCATGCATGCACACTGTGTGTTCAAAGCAATGATACAGGCTTCAATTCAATAAAAAAATAAGGTGTTAAAAATTAAATGGCTGGAGGGAGGGTGCCAATGACGCCCCTTACCTTGGGCATCTTTGGTTTAAGGCCAGCCTATTATATGCAAGAACTGCTATCCTCAGTTAATAGTTTTATCTGAATATGATACACTCACAGACACATATATACTTACCAGCTAAGGATAACAGCTCACACAAAGAACAAAGTGATGTGCCTACAATTATGCCACAATAAAATCCTTAATCTTCACGGTGTCGTGGGACTCTGTTCTTGCTACAACACGCATATCTTCTGCTGCTGCACCCCCAATATTTGTCTCAAATTGAGTGAGGCACAATAACTAATAAATCTGTCATCTACTATAGTTTATTTGCTGGAACAAACTGTGATGGTGCCAGACTATGTTATTATCTGACAGCAACAAAAGCCGGTATCTTCTGTAGCTTCACTGTGTGTATATGAGGGAGATGCAGATTTCCGTTTTATAGCAAAATTATTTCAAACATTAGGCTTAAACTTTCCATGTGGAGATAATTGTGACTGACAGTGCTGTCCAAAACACCTTTTTTCAAAGGAAGGCAGCGGTGGTGGGTTGGGGAGAGAGATGCTTAATTGGATTACTGACATGTGTTCATTTAAGAGAGTGTCCTAATTTTCAAATAACTTTATTCTTAATGTACTATCTGTTAACTGTCCTTCTATTCTTTACAGACACCCAAAAAATCTTCTAGTCTAGGTCCAATTCAAAGGGGTGCTATTAACCTTTAAATCAGCCTTCGACTAGCTGATGCTTTGCAGAAGTTTTGGACTATCCAATCCTATCAGCCCCAGCTAGCAAGCCCTGGTCGAGGCTGATAGGAGTTGTAGTCCAAGCCATCTGGAGAACACCAGGTTGGCAAAGCCTGATGTAAAGCCTTAAATGAATTGGGGCCAAGTTACCGGAAGAAATCCCCCCTCCTTTCTGTTCATACCTGTCCAGAGATCTTCACTGGAGACTTTTACCCAGTTTCTTGCAGTAAAGAATCTGGCTGCATGATGGCCCTGCAAAGGACAGGTCCCACCACCCTATATTTCGTGCTAATGAGACCACCACACAACTTTAAGGAAACGGCGGGGAGACAGGACGGGACAAGTTAAGGCTAATCAGTGACTTAAAAAAAAAATGCACCGTGGTCCAGTCACAGCACCCTAAACCCCTTTGCAAAGGTAGTAGCTATGTTGTAAAGGAACAAACTTAACAAGGCTTGATCTGGGATAAAAAATGGCCACAACTTTATTGATTACAGATGAAGGTGGACTTTGGCTCAGGCATTGGCTACTGGAGGGCTGAAATTTAGAACAGGGTTGCGCCAAGGATTGTCGCATCCCCAAGACACTAATCTACCAAGGTAGCCACACCCAGGCTACCACTGGAAGCGCTATGGCCCATCTGCCCAACACTTTGCTTCTGAACAGAAACTTCCATCTAGACCCCTCTGATAGGGTACCCTGAGTTCACACTTGCTTTAAATTGGGGGTGGTGTATCACTTCACGCAAACCTAGATGACTAGGATTCCACACCCAAAAAGTTGTGACATTTTGCTATGAGGAAGGCAAAACCACCCAACGAGCCAAATCTGTTTGCAGGGAAATTCCTTACCGGCTCTGAATATGGCAACCATTGGGAAACCATAGCAAAGACAAATGCAGCATGCACAGGAAGAAAAACATGGTTAAGACAATTATGTCTTATGTCTTCAGAGGTATCTGAAGAAGTGTGCATGCACACGAAAGCTCATACCAAGAACAAACTTAGTTGTTCTCTAAGGTGCTACTGTGGAAGGAATTTTTTAATTTTTAATTTTTTTATGGTTAAGACAAAATTAACTCAAGGCAGCATGAAAGGAGGGAGGGAAGGGGGGTTTGCTCTGCAGCCAACTGAGCTGCAAACACTAGACACAGTCAGCTTTTCTCTTCAGTCGGCAGACAAGAAATGCTCAGGTCCAATAACCAGACTGCGCTTTATTGGCTTACCATGTTTCTGCATCATTTTGTGCCTTCTTTAAAAAACAAAAGTCAAAAAAATTGTCAGCGTTTTAGAATGTAGTTCTTCTAATATTCACTTTTTTGGTAATAATTTTTCTGTAATACAATATATATATATATATATATATATATATATATATATATATATATATATATATATATATATATAAAATTTATGCACGCTTCCCCTAATATATGCACTTTTGTGCACTTTTGGGGTATGTGTGGAGAAATATATCAGAACATTCAGAGAGGTGTGGATTTTTTAAATATATTTTTTGGGATAGTTGTTCCGGTTTCAGAACGCATGAATCAAGTTCCCATTACAATGTGAAGTAAATGAAATCTCTACTAGTAGCACTAGGGTAGGAAGTAACTTCACCTTCTTTAGGAGCTTTTAATTGCCTGCATATTTCAGTAGGCACATTTGTTATATCATGTTATTCTGTGCCATTTTGGTTTGCTTTCATCCTACTGTTGCAGGGGGGTAGCAACTCCCTTGACAAACACACATTGGAAAGGCAGATTTAAAACAATAACAAAAGAATCCACATGATGCACACAGGTCCTGTGCACAGAAATGAACAGTGCACCCTGGGACTGGATTGTGCAGAAGTGCTCATCATGCAACATGGCCTACAAATGAACTGGTGGTCCCAGGATAGAACGATGAAAAACGGTATACTTCCTCCTCTCTCACACACATCTTACAGGCTAAGCAGAGTTGCACAGGAGGGGAATTTGGACCAAATGGTTAAAGCTATTTGCCCTACAAGAGAAAGGCAGCTGACCATTAGATCTGACCAGGGAATTTGTCTTGCTTAAGGCTTTCATAGGTAACCTGTAGTGTTTAAATCCCAGAACTGAACCATCTGCACAGTGCAGACAAGCAGGAACTACTGAGAGTTTTTTTTTCTTTTCTTTTTCTGTATCTCCCATCTGAGCATTCAGTCAGGTGTGTATAGTGCTGAGTACATTGCAATTCACTTGGCTATGGCCTGAGGACACATGGTGCGATCACCCGGCTGAAGTAAAGCAGGTCTGAATATACATGGAAGCCTTATGGATGATGCCTTGAATTCCCTGATATTAATGTGTTAAATAAATCGTTTGAGAGGTCCACCTTCATCTCTGAGAGAGGGATCCAGTGACTCCTCTCCTCTTGGCATACTCGGGTGCCAAGAGGTTGCAGAGTGTGATTGCCATATCTTTGTATGGGAGCCCAGAGTTGGAATGGGCTGCCCCAGAAGTTGTGCTGCCATGCACAGTGTGCTTAGGATGTCAGCCAAGGCACCTTTTGGTAGATTTGTGGGGACAAAAATCAATGGGTTGGCTGGTTGGGTTAAAATAGGCACACTAAGCAAAACAAGCCTGCCTTGAAAAAATAATGTAGATATGCAAAACATGTTGCTAGCATCTGCTATCCATGTACAAAAAGTTAACCTTTCTTGGTTTTTTGGTTTCACTAACCACCACAAATGTTTCCTTGATTAAACATGATCAATCACTGCTGTGTGCTGCATTTTATTCAACCTTGAAAAACACACAAGAGGAACAAAATGTCAATTATGCAAACAATATCCTTTTATAATGCTGCATTTTTTTATGTGAAGGCCCTTCTAGAGTTAGAGAACAGATGGAATGTTATTTCGTAAGTATTTAGAAGTCGGCAAAGTCTCTTTTCCAAAACAGCAGACTTGCAGTTCCCAATATCAGAGATAGAAATCATGCTTCAATTTGCACGGGGCTAAATTAAAAAAAGGGTCCTTCAGAATTTGCCACCCCTTTTACGGCAGTGAATATTGCGGGCAGGGGCATTCCAGAGGTTTGGGGAGAGAGGAGGCAAATTTCATCAAAGTCTTTTGGTAAGGAAAGTGTGTGCATCCCATTCCGAGCTAGTCTGTGGAGTGACCTCTTTGGAGGAAGAGACTTTGGGCCCCACAGAGAGCCCCATGGCAATGAAAGACCTTGAGGAACCTGTCATAGTCCAAAGCAGCCTGAATTGTTCCATCTCAAGGATGCCTTACCCAGACCCCCTCCAACCCTTCCTGCCATGAAGGTGATTTTCATATCATCAATGGTTTTCCGTGAAATCTGAAAAAGCTGAGTTTCAAAAAACGTGGAAATGATACAGGAGATGCAATGCTTTGAATACTCTTAACTAAGATAGCTAATTTTAAAGTGTTGGTTCATCTAGTATTCACTTTTCAGAATCAATGATATATGTATGATGAAAATAGTGTCTTCTACTAGAAACAAAATATTTCAAAACTGGCCTCTCATTTCGTGTGTATGGAAGTGAGAGCTGGACCATAAAGAAGACTGATGGCCGAAGAATCAATGCTTTTGAATTATGGTGCTGGAGGAGACTCTTGAGAGTCCCATGGACTGCAAAAAGATCAAACTTATCCATCCTTAAAGAAATCAGCCCTGAGTGCTCACTGGAAGGGCAGATCCTGAAGTTGAGGCTCCAGTACTTTGGCCACCTCATGAGAAGAGAAGACTCCCTGGAAAAGACCCTGATGTTGGAAAAGATGGAGGACACAAGGAGAAGGGGACGACAGAGGATGAGATGGTTGGACAGTGTTCTCGAAGCGACTGGCATGAGTTTGGTCAAACTGCGGGAGGCAGTGGAGGATAGAGGTGCCTGGCATGCTCTGGTCCATGGGGTCACGAAGAGTCAGACACGACTGAATGACTGAACAACAACAACATGTTCATGTGACATCAGCAGTGATGGAAAAGAAACCCTATACAGTACTTTCAATCTATTATGCATCCAGGGTGTTCATAACAGTAGAAGCCATTCATTTCGTTTCTAAGAAGCTTATTTACAAGCCACTGTCTATTCTTATACGAAAAGCGCTTATACCAAAAGATCAGTTCCCCCCCCCCATGATAATATGTAGTAGAAAAACTGGCAGGGCTTGTTCAAGTGTAGTTTTCCTTTCTTTTCCCTTTCGATAAATGCATTTTCCTATATTTCTAATGGAGCATATTTTAAAGCTTTCTTCTGGCCAGTTCAGACAACACTCTCCATTAACTTCACCATAGGCACAGTGAAGGAGCCAGACTGCACTTTCCTGCTCTGTCTACCAGACATACAGGTACGTGCTCTAACCAAACATCAATGCATATAGGTGTGATATTTGGAAAGGGGGTCTCTCTCTCTCTCTCTCTCTCTCTGTGTGTGTGTGTTATATAAGCCCAAATTGCATGGTTGATTTGCCCACTCCTCCCAAAAGTAGAAATCAATGAGATAAAATAACTATACAACTTTTAGAAGACATCTGAAGGCATCCCTGTATAGGGAAGTTTTTAATGATTGATGTTTTAGTATGCTTTTATATTTGTTGAAAGCCATCCAGAGTGGCTGGGGCAACCCAGTCAGATGGGCGGATATTATTATTATTATTATTATTATTATTATTATTATTATTATTTACATGACTCACATTCACAATTCAAAACCATGTCTAATGATACAGGCCTTTGAGGCTCAAAACTGGCACTGTTAATTGAAACTATTTGGCAGTCAGGCTGGAACTAGTGTTATATATCATCACACTTTCCTATGACTTTCTGCATTATCTGAAGTTTTCCAATAGTCTTCAAAGGCAGTCCCATTGGCAGTGCTGTGCAGTAATCCAGCCAGAGGCTACTAGAACATAGGCAACTGAAGCAAAGCTGTCTCTGTCCCATATATTTATTAAACACATTCAGGGGGTCATGGAAGTAACGATATTTTTTTTGGGGGGGGGGTTCATGCATTCCTAAGAACTTCAGGGTATATTGGGTCATCTCCGCTGGTACTGGGTAAGTGTAATAAGGTGATCCAGGGAAGGGGGCAATGGAGAAGACGGATTGCTAACCCAAAGACCTCAGACTCTGCTGAGGCCTCAGATGCTGCCCATGCAGAAGTGCAATCCCACTGAAGTCTTGCATGGAAACCCCAATGAACTTTTCAAGACCAGCCACCAGAAAGGACTTAAGTAAAGGCAAAGGGACCCCTGACAGTTAAGTCCAGTCGCAAACGACTCTGGGGTTGCGGCGCACATCTCGCTTTACTGGCTGAGGGAGCCGGCGTTTTTCCGCAGATAGCTTCTGGGTCATGTGGCCTTAGAATGTTTTAAATAGATGGGTGCTGTACAAAAGCGCCACTTTCAAATGAGTGGAATCTCCACAAGATCACTGCCTTCATGCCATTTGCAGCTCCGATTCACTTTCGGGTGGTTTATCTCCCAAGTATTTTATAGACTGAAACCATTTCAATGGATACAGCTACTCAATCTTGCACTGCCCATAATCTTGTCTCTGGATAGCGCATATTATGAAGAACATTCTCTATGGGATATTTATTTTAGAACATTTCCATGCTTCCTCCCGACCCACCAAAATAACAATAAAATGAGATAAATGAGATAGTAATATGAGACATGCAAAATGTTCTCTATTGTGCACACCAAAACTTTGGAAAAAAGAAAGCTTTTCAATAAAGTATGACTCGAGTGCATGTGAAACAATAAGATGAATGCTTGGCATTAGATTACAGGATTCTAAGCTACGCTTACAATTACTGTATGATAATGAAGGCATTAGTAATTGTTGTTCTCCGAAAGACACTACCAAGATACATCCCTGCAGTTCTTGCATGTTATTTTACAACTCCCTCAGAGCTAAGAAAGAAAGACAAACTGCTGACTAATATTGTCCTCCTTTTCATTAGGTTTGTGCCTTTGCATTATAAATGCTGAAATGCTGGTTTGCTTGTTCCCACCCCTAAAAAAACTTCCATTGAAATACTTGCTTTGAATATAATTCACTAGTAACAAATCTTTACAATGAACTCTAAAATGATTACACACACACACACACACACACACACACACACCATGAAATCCAACAGTGCCCATGGGAATTGGAGGGGAGAGAACATCTTTGGGCATTATATTCTTTTACATTTCCTGCTCAAAATGTGGTGCGTTTGTGTTAAATCTTTGAGCTACATCCTTCCTTTTAATTTGGCTGGACAAACAATGGAATGTTGCTTCTATCGGCATATCCAGTACAACTGTAACATTTGCTAGAACCTCATCTTTTCTCCTTAAGTTTCAAGGCCTTGGTGTTTACAAAGGAAAGGGTTAAAAATGAATGGCTTCTCTGTTTATGGCTCTGAGACACGCAAGCCAGCCTGGTAGCATGTAGACAGCTGCTGTGGATGGGTCAGTACAGATTTACCTTCTCTCTCTGCTGGTACCCATTAATAGATGGGATGAAGCATAGTCAAAAAGGGAAGTCTTTATGCCTCCTTTATTGTACGGGCAGGTTTTGGTCCTATACAAGGAACGCTGCATCTGATCATTTACTTTACTAATCCTCATCTAGTCCATGTAAACAAGCTGTTTTAACATTTGCACATGTGAGAAAGCTCATTTATCGTATGGAATAAATTTAGCTTGCTACTATCATCGACCATCCATAGTGCTATCCATAGATGTTTGGACATAATAGAAAGGGCCAAGCTCTTTGAAATGGGGGCAAGACAGATGTTGGAAACCCCCTCCCTTGCAAGTATGGCTGCCTTATGGACCTTTTTAAAAAACATATTGTGTTTTTCCCTTGAAATTTTGATTCGCCACTGGATTGAAATAAAAAAAAATAAGCTTCTTATTAAAACCCTCTTAGAGCTTCAAATCCCATGCAATAAGAGAGTTAACCGTTGTAAACCCTGTCATGTCTGTGAGAAGCAGAGGAATTATCTTGTTATCAATTTAATAATGGAGCATTGAAGTAAATGATGCCATCCACTGACACCAGTAACGCTGCGCTCCCCTGGGAAATTCAAGTCTGTAGAAACTGTCAATCTAGATGGATATGGACATACTAAACAATGTACCTCCAAGTCCATAAATCTATTCTTTCGATGCCGCCTTGCTAAAAGAGATTCTGCATAGAGATAGAGACAAGTAATGCAGGGTGTCTTTGACATTACTGTCCTGCAAGCCTCTTCTCTCTCTCTCTCTCTCTCTCTCTCTCTCTCTCTCTCTCTCTCTCTCTCTCTCTCTGTAGGGAGAATTAAAAATAAATAAATAAACCCAGAGTGGGGCCAGTAAGCAATTTAACCATTTCTTCCCTTCTTCTGTTTTGATCCACAACCTGCATTTAAGATTTGCTGCTTCTGCAGCAGGGGAGGTCTCACACATGCAAACCTTTTAATAACTGAATTTGAGTGGTAGATTCTCTCGTAACAAATTACTCATCTGTTTATGCCTAGAAGCCTTCTTGGCTTTTCCTTTCTTTTCTTTTCCCCCTTTCCCTTTTCTTTCGGCTGCTTGCTCGTCTGTCGCTTTGTGGCACTGTCCGCTGCCCGACCAGATTGAGATGCAGCGGATCTTTTGCCGCCGCCGCTGTTTGTTTTTAATAAAGCAAATATCCTTCCGGCGGGCAAATAATCTCGGATAGCAGCAGCCTTGAATACAAGCATGTTGGCGTTTGTTCACAGTGGGGCAGAGAACACAGAATGGGACTGGCAAACAACAAAGGCTAAATCAGGGGCGTTCCATCTGAGTGCAGGAAATGGGGAGCATGCAACCAGCGCTGCATTACAGTAACCCTCCTTGGGCTGCGTCTCAGGGATGGCCAGCATGAGCCTCTGAGCATGTGCAAAGCAGAGAAGATCAAGTGGTGATAATTTTAATCTAGCAACGAGGTAAGGCGTTGAGCTGCTAAGAAGACGGCAGCATTAAACATTCCCGGTGGAAGTACTGGAAACCAAAGGCAACTATAACAAACGGGTTTCGTAGCACCTCAAAAGACTGGCGGCTTTATTGCGGCATAAGTGTTTGTGGACATGAGTCCTGCTTCATCAGATGCATGGAGTGTTATCCTAATTTGCAGAGTTGGGGAAAGGGGACTGAGAGCGGTGATGTCACAGGGAAATGATGCGCAGAAAGTGCCGAAAGTGACAGCGATGCAAAAGTTTAACGGGGGCCCTTCCGAAAGCAGTGCTGGCATGGTAGCACAAACATCCCGGCACTGGGGAACCAATTAACATGTGAGATACAAAAATCCCATTATCTAAGCCACAGGTGATAGAACTTCTTAATACGGTAAATTGCAATTCTGTGGGTTCACACCGGAGTCCACCTTCAAACCTATTTATTCAAGAATAGCCACATTAAGGTTAGTTCTGCAAGGTTGAAATGTTTCTTTGCTAGGCTCTGTACCATGACAACTATTGCAGCAATTTCCAGAGGGGGCAGCTGTGTCAAATCTGTTGCTGCAAAACACGTGCAGTGTCTTGTGGTACTTTAAAGACTAACAAATATATTATACCATAAGCTTTCATGGACTACAGTCCACCACCATAAATTTACTAGTTTTTTTTTAATAAAAAAGCCACAAAACTGCTGTTTTTACAGTAACAATGCCACGCCTCTCCCCTCCCATTCCTCCTCTTTCTTTGCTACCATTTCCATACCCTGCCCTTCCTCTTTAGTTTTTTTTTAATCTTCTCTCCTGTGCAAATCTGCATGCTTGCTGTAAATTTGCCTTAATATGTCTTCAACCCATCAAAGCTACTCTTCATTAAAGCCTTCATTTCCTGCCTTGCCCATTTACTGCTGGCTGCAGGCTTGGTTTTCCATTTATGATCAAAATGAACACATCTTTATTTGGGATGTTTTTGGCAACTCCTTGAGATGTTTGCTACATTCTGCTCAATTCCTGACTGTAAGCTTTTGATGCAGGGCCATGCCATTTCTGAATATAGAACCCAAGACTTGTGATTGCGGCTAATTACTTCACAAACATGGGGAATAAAACCTTTGTCCCTGTGAAGATGTACATCGCTGGCTTGCTAAATCATAGTTTATCAGGTAGGAGGAGTCTGGGCCTCTGGACTATCCCTTTTGACTCCTCCCTTGAGAAGTGTGTTCACAGGGCTTTCTTTCCACCAGAAATCACCAGAATTCAGTTCCCGCACCTCTCAGGTGGGTGCCACTGTCATTATGAGAGAACAAGGGATGTTCTCATGGTGAGTTCTGGCACCTCTTTTTCTAGAAAAATAGCACTGAGTATTTGTTTGCTCTGTTTGAGATACTGTACTGTCATAGCATATTCATCCTTTGGAAGGACTCCTTTATTGTGGGGCTTCCATTCCATTCCAAGTCTGGTTAAAAAAATAAAATACCCCAAGAAGGGAGACTAGGGACCTTGAATGGTTAGCACTTGGGCACCAAACTGAGCAGAAAGACAACACCTGGCCACAGTCTTCCTCATCAAGTGAAATGTATTGTGGAACCATCACCACTATACATTTAAAACAGTATCATACCACTTTGAACAGGGGATCCTGGTTTGTTTAGGGTGCTGAGAGTTGTTAGGAGGCCTCTATTCCCCTCACAGAGATTGGCTCTTAACACACTCAAAGAACTTTATCTCTGTGAGGGGAATAGGTGTCTCCAACAACTCTCAGCACCCTTAACAAGCTACAGTTCCCATGGTTCCTTGGGGGAAGCCATGACTGTATAAAGTGCTATTTAAATGCATAGCACAGGTGGGGGCCCGTATTTCATTCTAAAGGTAAAGGGACCCATGATCATTAGGTCCAGTCATGGACGACTCTTGGGTTGCGGCACTCATCTCGCTTTATTGGCCAAGGGAGCATGTGTACAACTTCCAGGTCATGTGGCCAGCATGACTAAGCTGCTTCTGGCAAACCAGAGCAGTGCACAGAAATGCCATTTACCTTCCCACCGGAGCAGTACCTATTTATCTACTTGCACTTTGACATGCTTTCGAACTGCTAGGTTGGCAGGAGCTAGGACCGAGCAATGGGAGCTCACCCTGTCGCGGGGATTCGAACCGCCAACCTTCTGATCGGCAAGCCCTAGGCTCTGTGGTTTAACCCGCAGCGCCACCCGCATTTCATTCTACATGCGTGCATTTATTTCTAAATTTCCACAAATCTCTCTGTCCCTAAAAATACAAGTCCTTGTTTCACTGCAAAATCACATCCTTTCTCTGCTGCAGAAAGAGGTTTGGGGCAGCATTAACTTGCTATTCAGAATGTTGCTTGCTGTGCTCTAACATGGCTTCCAATTGGCTCCAGCAACTCCCACGAGATTGGGAGAACTGGCACATGGATATGTTTCCATAGACAAACTCAAGCACAATCTTCGCTTTAGCCTCAATGCTCCCTGCTCTGCTAATATGATTGCAGGAAAAGCCACAAGTAGAAACTCCCATTGACCCATGTTGGGTCCCCATTTGAATGAGAGAACTGGTGCTTAATGTGCATTAACTAACCAGCATGATGCAACGTTGAAGGGATGGAACCAGGGGAGGGGAGCATGCAGATCCAACACTTGTTCGTAGCTTGATAAACTGGTTGAACAGACCCTCCAAGAAGACCTTCCAGAGACAGTCCGAGATTTACAGAAGCTGTCCAGGTTTCTGATTTGACCCTGGAATGTCCCACTTTTCCTTAGGGCATCCCTATTTTCATTGGAGAAATGTTGGAGGGCATGGGGTTATCTGACCCTAAGGCCATCTGAAGGCAGCCATTTATAGAGAAGTGTTTTAATGTTTAATGTTTTATTATATTTTAATATATGTTGGAAGCCTCCCGGAGTGGCTGGGGTAACCCAGTCAGATGGGTGGGGTACAAATAGTAAATTAGTTAGTTAGTTAGCTAGTTAGTTAGAAGAAATGTTGGAGGGCATGTGAGAGTATGCATCCAAACCGACCCTTCCTCTTGCTATTTCAGATCATTGCTGTTGAAGGCCAAAAGTCTGAGAGAAATAAGTACTGGCGATGAGGAAGCGGTATCAACATATGAGCCAAGAGCAAAAGAGCAAAAACAACAAAACCACAACGATGCTCACTCAGAAGGGAATGTGGAATGAAAGATCCTTACCATTTGCAGCTCAGCCATCCCCACCCAGCCAAGCATGGAAAATTCTGAATGGCTTGAGAATAGCCGGCCACCCCACTTTGCCAACCCTAGCAGGAACAGCATACTTTTAAGATATTGCCTTGGTATCAGGGGAACAGGAGAGGCCAAGGAACAATCAGAAGAGCTAATGGAAAGTGGTTATGTCTAGTTTTACAATATTTCAAACACCTAAACTATAACCTGCAGCAAAAAACTTAACAACAGGGTGCTGACACCTTATTGATTCTTGAGACCACACACTGAAAAACAAGGTAGGCAGAAGGCAAAGAAATCTCCAGGGTTTTCCCCTTTCACTACGCATTTCCTCTCCAGTATTTTTATCTGAAAATGAGGCACAAGCATTCGGAGCAACAGATGCATGCACAATAGCAAAGAAGCAGGAACAATGCAGTCTTCTTTTACCATTTAAACAAGAGACGGGGAACCTGTGGCTCTGCAGATGCTGGTGAATTCCAGCTCTCATCATCATCCTATGCTGCCTCCAATCACTGTAAGCCAGGCATAGGCAAACTCGGCCCTCCAGATGTTTTGGGACTACAACTCCCATGATCCCTAGCTAACAGGACCACTGCTCAGGGGTGATGGGAGTTGTAGTCCCAAAACATCTAGAGGGCTGAGTTTGCCTATGCCTGCTGCAAGCTGATGGCATCCCATGTGAAGTATCTTCACAGTTGGGACACCTGCCCGAAAATTGCCTAGGCGTACCTGGAAAATTTATTCTTACTAGACACATTTTTGCTTTGAAACTATTTGTTTTTGCTATGTAGCAGAGCTGAAAATAATGCCAATCTATTTCATATATGGCAATCAATGGGCCCCTTTCTTTCTTTTAAAAATCTTTTTTATTGAATTATTATGCAAATACAAACGAAACAAAGCATACAAACATTTCAACTGAATATAAAAAAAGAAAAGAGAAAAGAAAGGAAACAAAAAACCAAAAAAGAAACAAAAAAGAAAACAGAGCAAACGCAAAAAGTAAGACCGTAAGTGAAATATACTCAGGGTCAAGTGTGCATTTCATGCTCTTTATTCAGCTCATAGTAGTAATGAACGAATCTTTCCCCAAAATGTCTGCTATATATACATTATTTACACCAGTGTTTTTCAACCACTGTTCCGCGGCACACTAGTGTGCCGCGAGATGTTGCCTGGTGTGCCGTGGGAAAAATTGAAAAATTACTATATATATAGTCAATATAGGCACAGAGTTAATTTTTTTAACATTTTCTAATGGTGGTGTGCCTCGTGATTTTTTTCATGAAACAAGTGTGCCTTTGCCCCAAAAAGGTTGAAAAACACTGATTTACACAATGGGCCCCACATGTTTGGCTAATTCCGGGCTACTCCTGTTGGCCAATCAGGTTGCGGATTCACTTCCACATGGAGCTGGATTGGGTGGCTCCTGCGGACCAATCAGACTGCTGCATTCTGGATCCTATTGTTCTAGGACCAATCAGACTGCTGCATTCTGAATCCTATTGTTCTAGGATTCGGCTCAGTACATAACAGTAAGTATAATACAAGGTAACTAAAATAGACATTCCAGAGTGTTATTTCTCTACCAAGATGCTGACCCTTCTGGGGTGGATCTCTTTTTATTATACTTTTGACTTCCATCGACCTCACGGTGGTTCATTTCCTACAGCTAGTACAATTTCTCTGTATTTCAATATATTCCTCATCTTGGTATAAGGAGACATTTTCCCACTTACAGGTTTATTCTAAACACAACCAAATGTTGGTTGTTGAACCTTGACTCTATAGATAGGTATTTAGGCATTCCTTCTGGACTATTTTATTTGGCTTGTTCCTTAAGGCATCAGTCAACTTAGCGATTTCCATGTACTTGCTCAGCTTTTGTAGCCATTCTTCTCTAGTTGGTATATGGTCACCCTTCCAGTGCTTGCAATGGGCCCCTTTCATTTCAGATAGTACATGGGTAGATGAATCTAAAAGCCTGGGACACAAATTTTCACGGCCTTCAAGCAGCTATCGTGGCTCATTTACCAAATGTAATGTACTTAGCATTTACTCCGGAAGTGTATACTCGATTCTGACCAAACTAAGCCTCCTAGAACAAAATATGCATCAGGAAGTTTCTACAAAATAGGCACTCCTCCCCTTAAAGGTAAAGGGACCCCTGACCATTAGGTCCAGTCATGGACGACTCTGGGGTTGCGGCACTCATCTCACTTTATTGGCCGAGGGAGCTGGCATACAGCTTCCGGGTCATGTGGCCAGCATGACTAAGCCGTTTCTGGCAAACCAGAGCAGCGCACGGAAATGCCGTTTACCTTCCCGCCGGAGCAGTACCTATTTATCTACTTGCACTTTGACGTGCTTTCGAACTGCTAGGTTGGCAGGAGCAGGGAGCAAGCAACAGGAGCTCACCCTGTCACGGGGATTCGAACCGCCGACCTTCTGATCAACAAGCCCTAGGCTCTGTGGTTTAACCCACAGCCTTCACACAATTTGAAATGACGTATTAGACTACCAGCCCAAAAAGGGAAAAATAGCACACAGGAAAAGTATGGAAGCTTGTATTTCTGGCATCATTCTACATATTTGAAAATAGCACATACACATACACATACTCTCCTTGGCCCAAACTGATAGCTCGGCACAACAAAGGGCTCTTAACAGCTGGGCTTTGCAGCTGAAGGTGGATATCCCCATCTGCTCCCTTCCCCAAATATTCAGTGCTTAAACTGAGCCAGCATTTGCTCAATACGAGAAGCTGCCTTCAGTGCCAGGTCTCAGCTCTGAACATATGAAGACTAAAGCAAAGGAACACTAGGCATGTGGAAACTTTTTTCCAGTTTAGTAGCCTTGATCAGCCTACATATTACCCCCCCCAAAAAAAAACCCAAAGGAAAATAACCACATTTTGAAAAGAGATGTGTGCTGCTACTACCCTTCTGTGAAGAAGCCGAAAGCAAAAAGAAGACCCAAATTTCTTTTTTTTTCCTTTTTTTGCCCAGACCTGTTACCCATAAAGAGCAATTCCCAGCAAACTTTGCAGCCAACTATGTACATTAATCTTTTGTCTGCCAGGCAGTGCCTGGGAGGTTCCAACATCTGTGAAGTACTGAAGGGCCTCTAAACATGTGCAAAATACCTTTGGTCAAAAATATACCACTCAAATTAACCTGAACACATTCAGGAGCAGGGAGAACTTGGGAATTCCTAGAATAAACTGCAGGTATCCAAAAGGGACCCAGGTGGTGCTGTGGGTTAAACCACAGAGTCTAGGGCTTGCTGATCAGAAGGTCGGCGGTTCGAATCCCTGCCACAGGGTGAGCTCCCATTGCTCGGTCCCAGCTCCTGTCCACCTAGCAGTTCGAAAGCATGTCAAAGTGCAAGTAGATAAATAGGGACCGCTCTGGCGGGAAGGTAAACGGCGTTTCCGTGCGCTGCTCTGGTTCGCCAGAAGTGGCTTTGTCATGCTGGCCACATGACCCGGAAGCTGTCTGTGGACAAACGCCGGCTCCCTCGGCCTATAGAGCGAGATGAGCACCGCAACCCCAGAGTCGGACACGGCTAGACCTGATGGTCAGGGGCCCCTTTACCTTTACCTTTTATCCAGAGCAAAGCAGCTATCCAGGTTTCACTTCTTTTTCTCCCTCATCAACAAACAAAATACAGTTTGTTGTATGATAAGATTGTGTTTTAAGAAGTTTGTCCTGAACTAGTCCTGAACTAGTTGAAGGAGAACAAATAGGCAGAAAGGAATATAACAAGAATGTGACTGGATTTTATGAATAAAGGTTAAGGATCTTCTTAAGAACCACTAGAATCTATTTCTCATGTATAAGGGAGTAGATACCAATCAGTTCATACATTAATTAATAGTGAATGATTAGTTAATTAATAGTGAATAGAAAATGTAAGGATTAAATCCCAGCCATTCTGACAACTTTCCCTTTCCTCACTGAAGCTGAACGACAAGCATTCTGAGCAATGAGAAAGCGCGTTTACATTCTGTGCTATCATGCCGTCTTAGCTAATCAGCAACCGGAGGGTTCACTTCCATGCGTGATACAATATTGATGTCTTTTCCTATTCTATCTTGTAAGTTCTGTCTCTGTTGTCTTAGGAGACCCCCACATGCCATTATCTCATGAGCATTACTAGTCCCGTGTTACTTCCGAATTCCATCTTTTGTCAAATAGTCAACAGATGGGCTGTCATAGAACTGCTTTTTTTTAAAAAAAACACCATCAGCTACGGTGCATATCAGCATCGATTTCTGTCCTCAAGAAACCAGTATTGTGATTTCAAAGCTAAAATGGACAGCTACTGGATTAATGGATTCCTGCAGCTCATAGTCAAAATGGCCAAATGAGAGTAGCAGCTCTTTCAATATGATTTTTTATGAGAGGGTGAAGAATTGCAGAGAATAAAGCTACGGAAAACTAGGGCTGAATGATTGAAGATGGTTGTGAATGCCCTCTGCATACCGTGGCATGCCAAAAACTTGTTCCCCCTTCCTACAGCCTATTTTTTTTTCCCCTGGCAAGAGTCAGGAAGAATGGTTCCATATTGGATGTGAAATTTGGGATTAAAAAGTAGCAATGATGGAAACAAATGTTTTGGAATGGGGGGGCTGAAAATGAATGCAAATCCCCTAAAAAGAAATACCCAGCATATCATAAGCTAAGCAATGTGAAAGCCTTTTCCAAGTAAACTTATCTTTGTGAAATGGAGGAAAGCTGGGGTAAAGAAGAGCTAACTGATAACAGCAGGGATTTTGTGGGCCTTTTTGTTCCACAAGACAGTGGCACAATGGGTCACGGTATCTGTCTGCTAACCAGAAGGTTTGAGCCCACCCAGGGATGGCTATGGGAAGGATTCCTGCAATGCAGGGGGTTGGATTAGATGACCCTTGGGGTCCCTTCCAACTCTACAATTTTATGAATGGAAACATCCCTTCCCATGCATCCCTCTAGCCTTCGGGATGAAGTCTTCAAGGCGTCTGCTTCGACTTTTCTTGTACCGAGTATCTGTGATGCTTCTCTGGAGAAGGCATGTGACAGGCATACAGCAAAACCATGGAGATGCGTGTCTCATCCCTTCAATAAATGTCCTTTTGGACTTGACGGAATGGCACCTGGCAAACTGTAAAATCCTTATTACACTATTTAACTTCTACTGGAAAAATGGAACTGTGCAGTTGGGCTCCAGGGCTGGAGAAAGGCAAAGATGGCTTATTGCCAACTCCTCAGCTTCACCCATTATTCCTGGTTACAACTATGCCCAAATGTTTCCTCATGGTATTGTGGAATATTCCAAGGCCAATATTTATATACTGCAGGTATAATTGAATTCACTGGTTTGAAAGCTCCACAGGCATGATCCCAAAGCTAGAGCTGAAAAGGAGAAGGAGCCAGGGGACCTATCCTAGTCAGCATGAACCAGCAAGGTTTCAGGATACAGTGATAAATCCTCCATATCGCTCCACCCCAACATCTCATTAGGATAGGTCTGTTAGCTGCAATCCTACACTCACTGATTTGGAAGTAAGTCTCACTATATGAAACGGAGCATATCTTGGAGTAAAAACACACAGGGCTGTGTTCAGAATCCTATCTCACTGTTCCATTGAGCAGAATGTGTGTCGATATAATTTTATATTTTTTTATTTATCCATGTATACCCCACTCCTCAGCCAAAAAGGGTCCTAGAGCAGCTTACGTTCAATCAAAACAAGACAGTTCTTAACCACAGGCTTACAATACAACAACAACAACAACAACAACAACAACAACAACAACAACAACAACAACCCACACAAGGGGGAAAGGACAGGCATGGAAGAAGAAAATAAAAACCAAAACTCAGGCACCGGTTTCTAAACAGCTGTTCCTATAATGACCAGCTGGCACTGTTCAGGGGCAGAAGGTGCCTTATGGAGCTGTAGTTCCAGTAAAAAGGATGAAATGTTGTCCAGCCTAGACAATGAGGTGTCCTGCTCTGAGGACCTTCTGGTGGTTCCCTCATAGTGAGACATGAAGCTATGGGAAGTCAGATAAAGGGCCTTTTTTGGTAGTGGCGCTTGTCCTGTGGAACACCTTCCCACCAGATGTCAAACTGATAAACAACTATTTGACTTTTAGAAGACATCTGAAGGCAACCCTGTTCAGGAAAGTTTTTTATGGTTTATGAGTTATTGTGTTTTTAATATTTTGTTGGGAGCTGCCCAGAGAGGCTGGGACAACCCAGTCAGATGGGTGACATTTTATTTATTTATTTATTTATTTATTTATTTATTTATTTATTTATTTATTATTCCTATTCCCCCCCCCCCATCCATTGAGGCAGCCTGATGGAATGGCTCCTCTGGGGAGGGGGAGAATAGGCCTGATGGGGCCAGCCTGCCACAGCAGAGCCAGTGGAGTGAGCTCTGCTTCTCAGATCTCCCACTGCTGGAATGCAAAATTTAAGCAAGGTTCTGCAATAAGAGGAAAATGTATTTGTGCACATGAATATTCATGCGTGTGTGTGTGTGCGCGCACACACACACAAACACAAACACACACACAGAGCACTTTTAACAATAGAATTGTGCGTCATATTTCAGGAGAAAAGGAATGCTGAGCTACAATATGGCTCACATTTTAAGCCATGCTCCATATTCTTGCAAAGAGCTCTTCTCCCGTTCCTTCATAGAGGAGCTTTCAGCACAGACATTAGCTGAATTGTTAAGATCAGGTGCTGTGAGTACTAAAGCTGTCTTTCGCTATTAAGGGTTTTTTTTCCCCAGTAATCAAGAGAAGCTCTCAGCTCATTTTCCGGAAGAGGCCTGGCAGATTATTTCAGAAACAGCTTTAATTTTCTCCTACTTTACACCTTGGGGCAACTTCTTCAAGATGTGCTTATCATCCTCATCAAATTGTGAAATGCGTTCCTTCCTAATAGGACCAATGTCTTGCGCTCTAAGCAAAGGATGCTTCTTACTGAAGATACAAATCTCCAATGTGTGTTACTGTTTTGTACCATTGGCTATCGCTTTTTTCATAAAAAGCTATTTCAGCAACACAAAGGCATGGGATGGAGAGAGAGACGGCCATTCTGCACAACTGAAGGTAAATCCACAAAAAACTTGGGAAATGGAGCCCTTACTTCTCTCTCGCACAAGCCCTTGACATAATTCCCTCCCTGCCCTAGGAAAAAAAAATACAATGTGTATGCCATATGCATTTCTGCCTAGGGAACACCTTTTCTGGTGTGAGATCTCAAATCGAAGTGTTTCATGGCAATAAATTGTAATGCATCTTCCTGATAATGAATCACAGCCAGCCAATAAGGCACAGTGGTTCCTTCAGGAGTGCAAACTGATACTTTACAGGTGTAGTTTGTGGCCTTCTTTCTAAGAGAGGGAGGAGAGAGGAGAGAGGAGAGAGAGAGAGAGAGAGAGAACTCCAAACACTCAACTATACATTTGCTTAGACACTCTCGTCATTTCGAGATAGTGAACACTTCCTTTCCAACTTCAAGGTTCTTCACTCAAGAACCTAAACATCTCATATAAAATGAACACCTGTGATTCCATCAGACTGGACAGGATATTATAGTTCGGCTATGAAAATATAGCTCAATAAAGTGTTGCTTTTAGATATCAGTCCCCAGTTATAAAGAGTATGGAAGACAAAAGGGTTTCTGACAGACACCATAAATATATATTCTTCATAGCAGCACTGTAATTACATATATGTGCTCTCTCTCTCTCTCTCTCTCTCTCTCTCTCTCTCTCTCTCACACACACACACACACACACACACACACACACAAATAATAATACACACACACACACACAGGTTCCCGAAAAGGAATATTTACGTGACAAGAAGCATATCTACATTATACCACTTTCCCTGGGGAAAGCCAAAACAGTGAATTGTAGGAACTGTAATTAGGCAAATTGTTAGTAATTCCAGTAGTTCCTAATTCTCTCACAGAGCTCACTGGAGAAAGGTGATATTAAACTTAGCCTGTAGGTCTAGGTTGTCAATAGGATAGTTACAACTACCATGCCTCCCCAAAACCCCCACCCATCATTGTATTAATTGTATTATCGCAATGTGCTTTGTATGGGGCAACCCTTAACACTGGTCCGGAAGCTACAGCCAGTGCAGAATGCTGCAGCAAGGTGTGCTCTTGTGCTGAAAGAGCTGTGCCAGCTACCAATATCCTACCAGTCAAGTCTAAGGTCTTGCTTTTGGTTTAGAGAGCCCTGAGCAACTTGGGACCAGATTGCCTCCTGCCACTTCAGTCCTCACAAGAGACTTTCTTAGTGGTGCCATAGGTTCCCAAAGTTTGTCTTATGGCCACTAATGCCAGAGCCTTTTAGTGTGGTGACATCTGCCCTTTGGACTACAGTATTGGCATTTAGGTGCCCGCTTAAAGGCCCCCTTTTCACCCAGGCTTTCCCTGAGGGGTGAACCAACCATGTTGACGCATCCATCACAAATCAGTACATCAGATTAACACATTTTGCATTTGTTTTATGAATGTAATGTTACTGTATCATTGGATACATTGGAAGGACAAAAATTATAGCCTCTTTCGATCAATGGATAGATGACACAACAGCCCTTGCAACCCATTAATGGATCGCTTTCAGACGAAGATTATGTACGGACAAGTTTAATGATATCTGGAACATATTTACTGAAGCCATCATGACCCATGAATCAATTGACATTTGAGGGAAACAATAAGTTTATCCATTTACATACATGTTATGTAGTTCTGCAATCTTAATTATAATTTGCTGTCATATTATTGTTTTTCCCCTCAACCTTTTGAAATGTTTTATGTATTCTTCCCCCCTTTTTGCTTTTAGCTCATTGTACTATTGTACTATTCTTAATAAAATTATTTTTTAAAAATGAATACGTTATTGTTGATTTTACGTTTTTCACCACAGTCTTTTTGCCTTTAGATCGGTGATGTATGCAAATAAATAAATCGACTTGGTGGCTATTATAAACAGACATGTATTGCTAGACGACTAAGACTCCCTTCATGTACACCTTAGGGCGGTATAGAAGTAGACACAAATGTGATGGCAACCCACAGCTCAAATTATGTGGGACCTAAGTCTACAATCTTGTACCAGTCTATATCCAGTCTCTCTCTCTCTCTCTCTCTCTCTCTCTCTCTCTCTCTCTCAAAAATAAATAAATGTTTAGCTCTTGTGGTATGGTTTTTAGTTTGCTTAGCAAGTCATTATTTACTGACAATAAATATATTTCCTGAACCAATGGTGAAAGGATTTAATTGTCAGTCAAACATCACTAATATACTTTACTCAAGATTTCTGTTTGGCTAAGGAAATCCCTGTTTCCAGGACAGCTTAATTTATCAAATGTTCCATTAAAATGCCACGACATGCACTGTCAAATACCGAATAAGGGTCACTAAGTGCTTATGTACACTCAGGGAAACTTGTCACTCACTTTCAATGATATTTTTTTAAAAGCTGTATTCATTGTGGATGTCTTTATTAATAGTCAATCTTCTAAAGCCCTTTCTTGTGCTCCATTCATTACAATGACGGTCTGGCAGACACCCGCACATCAAAATTGATTGACTGACATTATGAGCCAATTCACTGACTGCTTACATTTGTGCAATCCCACTGAAGGTGACAGAACTACACCAGAGGAAGGAGGTACTGCATCCACCCACCACCCTAGCTCCAGTTGATGATTTCACCTGAAAGTCAGAAGTGTTGTGCTTTATTCAATGGCTGCCATGGTGGTGAGCAAGCTCTGCTCATGCTTAACTACATGCCTTAACTACATGCCTGAAGGAGCATCTCCACCTCCATCGATCAGCCCCAATATTGAGGTCCAGCTCTGAGGGCCTTCTGGCGGTTGCCTCGCTGTGAGAAGTGAGGTTACAGGGAACCAGGCAGAGGGCCTTCTCGGTAGTGGCGCCCACCCTATAGAATGCCCTCCCATCAGATGTCAAGGAAATAAACAACGATCTGACTTTTAGAAGACATCTGAAGGCAGCCCTGTTCAGGCAAGTTTTTAATGTTTGATGTTTTGCTGCATCATCATCATCATCATTAATTCTGTTGGGAAACCCAGCCAGATCAGCATGGTATAAATAAATTATTATTATTATTATTATTATTATTATTATTATTATTATTATTATTAACTAGGCCTTGAGATGTTCAGCTGCCTCCAGTTCAGTTGTAATGTCTCTCTATGTATGGAATACATGGTCAATGCAAGGTCATGTTTCCCATGCTGCATGTTCTGGAGAACCAAATAATATCATTCCTTGAGTATCTTAGGAGAAGATAAAAGCAACTAGACTCCAGACAGTCACCACAGTGAGCATCCTGACTTACTCTTTCTCTCATTCTCACTAAGATTCTGACAATTTTTTGTGAGGCTTCCCCCCCCCCCAAGTGCTAATTGCGGCTGAAATGTGGAGGACTGAATTTAAAATAGGAATCAGAAACTGAAAGAAACCGAAATTGACAGATGCATCCATTCCCTAGTGGAGAGGTTCTCTGAAATCACGTCAAACAGCTGTTATCTCACACCTCCCAGTGCATTTCCTATCACTTTCCTTATCCACTAAAATGGCTTTTTAAAGGCGTGAGCTTGTTGTGCCAAATCCACTTTAATTGTGCAACCTGCATTTGCTGGTGCACAATTGAATCCCATCTGAAAATTAGCAACAGCCCCTTGCAAGCTCAACTCCTGTCAGGGCCATGCGAATCATAAGAGTTAATGCAGCTAAATTTTGGATAATCTGAATACAATTCCTTTTGTACCAAACATCAATTCAAAGCACTGTCAACTGCCTTGATAGTGACAAAGGCTTAATTCTTAGCATGGTGACTTTTGAACCCACTGTTTAAACTGCATCTATTACAATGCAAGGCAATTATACATCAAATTTCCTTCTGTTTTTAATATTTACCATAACACAATAATTTACTTTACTGTAATCACTAGTTGATATTCTTTTGTACACTCGTCTCTGCTTTTTCTCTCATTTGAGCAGAGGATGTCATTCACTTGCTCATTAAGTTCATTTAGGAAAGGATAAACAACAACAACCTTTCTGAGTATTGTCTAAGGAAATAAGTAAGTAAAAACAATGCACCCCCTTATCAAGCATTATATGCTTTTTCAGGGATATGAACAAAAAACTTCCTAAAAGCCCTAATTACACAGAGCATTTTATTATAAGCACCAAGAGATTTCTACTCAGGCTGCAAAAATTTTTCCTCATTTAGTGATAAATTTACCATTACAATAAGGATAGTTTGTAACTGAATGCATGGCTACATTTAACTACATTACATGCATTACTATTTGCTATTGTACAAACAATGTATTTGCACATAGAACTGGAGACGAAAATACAGTAGTGTTTTTTTTAAGCAAGCAGTTCATGGCATAAACACATTTCTTTTGTCCTACTTTCGCCTCTAGTTAAACAGGTTTTGCAGGTTCCTAAGCCATTAAACCCTGCAGAACCCATTTACCAGATGTGAAAACAGGATGAATATACGCATCATGACAGCTGTCTCTCAGACTACAACTCCACTCCTCGGAAAAGAGTTGTTGCCTTTCTCCAGCCCTTATGGGAACTTCCTTTGCATCAAAGCTCAACTTACTTTGTCAGGGAAGTCCATCTTCAGCTCAGAGACACTTTTACACCAGTAGGCTGCTGTTTTCTCACTGATGAGCTCAATGTTCAGGAAAGAGCCTTGGCCTGGACCATAGATGGGGCCTGAGGTAACACCACGTATTATTCTTGGAGAAACGTTTGTTACAATGTCCTATTAACACAACGAGAGAGAGAAAATAAGTTACACAACAAGAAGAAAATATCACGTAGAGTAGTGCAGGGGGGAAATAGTTTTGGAGAAAATGTAGAAATGTCGTAATAGAGGAGAGTCTGCCACGTATATCTGAACAGATGCCTGCTAATCTTACAGCGAAAATGTAGCTATGGCATTACTGTTTTGTCAAGTGCTGTGTGCAATGTGTAAGAGGAATTTGGCACACGCAAGGAAGACAGCAGAGAAGGGACAGGGGGAGAAGTGGAATCTGGGTAAAAGGAGTGATACAGCAAGCAATTGGCCTAGTAGGCCATGGATGGTGTTAAAGACACAGACAGGCTGAGCTACCACTTTGAGGCTGGGTTCAACCATATCTGGGATGTGGCTATTTCAGAGCAACTAACTGGGCTTAGAGGGGTCACAATAGGTGTTGTAAAGAGAGACACCTTTGATGTAACAACCTGGGCCCCTTTCTTTTCCTAGGGAAGTAGATAGAAAATTTCTCCCATCAATTTCACAAACATGTTTGTGGAAAGCCTACATTGACCATTAATGTTTTAATAATATGTGAAATGATGCTATCAGCTCAATGCTCTGTTGTTGTTGTTGTTGTTGTTGTTGTTGTTGTGTGGAGACTTAGTAAATTTAGTAATAATAATAATAATAATAATAATAATAATAATAATGTTGTTGTTCAGTCGTGTCTGACTCTTTGTGACCCCATGGACCAGAGCACACCAGGCACGCCTATCTTTCACTGCCTCCCGCAGTTTGGCCAAACTCATGCTAGTCACTTCGAGAACACTGTCCAACCATCTCATCATCATTATCTCCATGCACAGCTAGAAGGAGGAGGAGGAGGAGGAGGAGGAGTTTGGATTTGATATCCCGCTTTTCACTACCCGAAGGAGTCTCAAAGCAGCTAACATTCTCCTTTCCCTTCCTGCCCCACAACAAACACTCTGTGAGGTGAGTGGGGCTGAGAGACTTCAGAGAAGTGTGACTAGCCCAAGGTCACCCAGCAGCTGCATGTGGAGGAGTGGAGATGCGAACCCGGTTCCCCAGATAACGAGTCTACCGCTCTTAACCACTACACCACACTGGCTCTCTAGAGGCAATTCCCACCTATCTTTTGAGTGTCTGAAGATGGGGACAAAGACAATGCTGTCTATTGGCCATACATTTAGTTGCAAAGCTAGATGTGGGCCTGGGATCACACCAATGTGTTAACACAATGAGAAGTGGAACACCTTCTATAGAACTGAGAGAGAGAGAGAGAGCACAAATGAATGAACCTCCAGGCATTGAAAATGAAAATGAGCGTTTTCATTTCAGTAAACCAACATTCTTTTATTTCAGCCAGACAGCTCAGCAACCACTCAGGGTGAATGATATGGACAATATTAAGAGTCCAATATTATAATATGCTATAATCAAACCACTTCAGATCAAAACCATAAAGTTATAAGGAAATCTTCATCCTGTGGAGGAAAGCAAAATTAAGCTTCCTCCTCATTCCCCCCCTCCCTACCTGTCTCTCTCTCTCTCTCTCTCTCTGTGTGTGTGTTTTAAGACACTTAAATCAGAAAAAAATGCTGTATGTAAATAAGTTATTTTGGCAATTTATAATAAAAAATGATTTTTTTTGGGTAAAGGCCATTTAGTTAAGGATTTCATAGAATTATTTGGTTAAGTACCCCTACTCACCATCTTGTCACTTCTGGAGAGATAACATGAACCCCCATTAGTATATAGCAATTAAGGTCAATTTACATATTTTAATTAAGATCCATCCCATATAAAACAATTAGGGTAATAGGCATACTAACTGATTTCATAACATTTGGACGTTTTTCCAACTAGATAGACAGGAAACCTTAATTAGCATTAATTAGTGCTGATCTGCATATGTTTGATAAGGCATACCCTCACCACAAATGATTATTTATTCCCGAATCTGCCAAATGCTACCATTGCAGAGGATAAAGGGACTTGCTTCATATTGTATGTAAATGTCTAGTGATTTCTATTTGTTTTTCTGTTTGGACTATTTATTATAAAATAAATGGCGAGAAATGGTGTGAATGTACAAATATGTACATTCGCATATAGAGAAAGCATACCAATTAATGTGCAGTGGTTAATCAGCACGGCTGACATTTCAGTGGTAACTGGGGAAAGGATAATAGCACTTAGAACTTTTCCTGTCATATATTCTCCTTACATCCCAAGGCACTGCGTGTCAATAAAGTTTTCAGTTAATTTTCCAGCAGCCTCTGAAGATGCGGGCATTGTGATACACAAAGAAATGCAGCCCTGTTGTCAGCTTTATTAATCGTCATTAATGATCTACCTATGCTACATTTCCCTTAGTTTTGTCCAGCAGTTATACTCACAAAGTGGCTTGTTATTTCATCAAAATCAATTGGGCGGTGGGATTCTCCTGTGCTTGTGATCATTTTGTTTGTATCACAGAGATCTTCTTTTCAAAAAAACAAACAAACCCAACCCTCAAATATTTAGGTATAGTCTCTGAAATGTACACAGCCTTTGATCCTCTTTATTTTAATTTGTTTTTAAGCTGATGGGGTTGATACTGCTGCAGCATTCCTGCTTGTAAACCGCCATAAATTTTGTTGATCGATTTTTGTCTTTTATTTCCTGTAAGCGATGATCTGTTTTCTCTCTTATTTTAATTGTGGATTGTGATCTCCTTGGGCTATGAGCAATGAAGCTTGTGTAGTTTTATATATAGATATTTTAAGATCACAGAGATGGGATTAAACCTATGGATCACCTGTCACAGTTCCATCCCCAAGGGAAGGACAGATTGGCTATGCAAAGCTATCACATAGCCAATTCACACTCAGGACAATGCAATGTGCTTACACAAAATAAGTGTCAGGTTCCACCATCTGCCGCAACACTTTAAGCAGTCGTGGCTTCCCCCAGAGAAGCCTGGGAACTGTAGTTTGCTATGGCTGCTGAGAGTTGCCAGGAGACCCCTGTTCCCCTCACAGAGCTACAGTTCTCACAGCGGTTTAACGATCCATCTTTGTTCCTAGAGAACTCCAGCTCCGTGAGGGGAACAGGGGTTTCTCAATAACTCTTAACACACTTAACAAACTGCAGTCCTGCTACTGCTCCGCTCATGTGGGCTAAAACTTCCCCAACCCACCTCATGCAACTCCTAAACCCCCTTTCTCCTTCCCAACCCCATTTCTGAAGCCACTTCTCTCATCTATTTTGCAATCCTGGTGTGCGCCCATTTTCACATTCAACCCCATGTCCATGTTTCCTCCTTCCCTCCTTTCCTGCAACTCCCCTTGCAAACAGACCACTCCCATAGTCAAAACAATAAAAAATAAAAAAAAAATCCTTCCAGTAACACCTTAGAGACCAACTAAGTCACACGAAAGCTCATAACAGGAACAAACTTAGTTGGTCTCTAACGTGCTGCTGGAACAATTTTTTATTTTTTATTTTGTTTTGACTATGGTAGACCAACACGGCTACCTACCTGTAACTAACACTCCCATAGTGACCTCCTTGTCCCACACACTACAGCTGCTGAACTTCCTCTACACTTTACACTGAAATATGAATCTGCCTTTTATTACCCTGCATTCCCTATTGTACCCCATTTCACCTCCACTCCCTATTTCTCCTTCCCCCACCCCTCCTTGTACAAAAACCAACCCATTTCCATGCCTCCTTCTACCTCCTATTTGGCAGCCCCCTATTGCAATTTTGATGAACTGAATGTTTGGTTGAATTATTTTTAACAGACTTATTATTTAAAATATATAAATTGCCATGTTATGAATGTGCATTTTAACTATTGGGGTGTTGCAGACAAATTGTTCATAATCTTATTGTTCTGCATTTTTTTTGTCAGATGGATGTAAACCACCTCGAACATATATGGGAAGGTGGTGTGTAAGTAATATTGACATGGGAGGAAACCAGACCAGAAAGTCTCCTATTTTCCAGGGATAGTCCCAGATTTACAGAAGCCATCCTGGTTTCTGATATGATCCTGGAAAGTCCCGCTTCTCCATAAAGGTAAAGGGACCCCTGACCGTTAGGTCCAGTCGCGCAAGACTCTGGGGTTGCGGTGCTCATCTCGCTTTATAGGCTGAGAGAGCCGGCATACAGCTTCCGGGTCATGTGGCCAGCATGCCTAAGCCGCTTCTGGCAAACCAGAGCAGCGCACAGAAACACTGTTTACCTTCCCGCCGGAGCGGTACCTATTTACCTCCTTGCACTTTGACTTGCTTTCGAACTGCTAGGTTGGCAGGAGCTGGGACCGAGCAATGGGAGCTCACTCTGTTGTGGGGATTCGAACTGCTGACCTCCTTAGGACGTCCCTATTTTCATTCAAGAAATGTTGGAGGGTATGGAGTTACGCAAACCCCGAGGCAAGAAAGATAAGTAACTATGCAACCTTTAGAAGACACCTGAAGGCATCTCTGTATAGGGAAGTTTTTTAATGCTCAAATTTTTATTATGTTTTTATATATGTTGGAAGCTGCCCAGAGTGGCTGGGGCAACCCAGTCAGATGGGGTGGGGGGGTGGGAGGGTTATAAATAATAAAAATATTATAGAATATGATGTCCCTATTTTCATCAGAGAAATGTTGGAGAATATGGGAAACTGAGTTGATGGCAATTGCAAAAAAATAATAATTAGGATTTCCACAGGTGAAAGTAGGTGCCCTGCATCCCATGCAATGCTCCCCCCACTGCTGTTCAAGGAATTATCATACATGCCAACCGACTGTAAAACCCAGCCACCCACACCCCACTTTCAAACCTCACCTATTCCCCACTTCACCCAGAGAAACATGGCCTAGGTATCAGAGTCCTATGCAAGCTCTGCTTCAGGTGGGGAAGTTGCCATCACATCCACACTAATCCAGGGAGCTGGAGAAGCAGGAATGCCTAATCAGAGGAGGAGGAGGCAGCGACACTTTCAACTGTAGGTTGATACACTTTCCAAGTGGAATTTAGCCATATACTGGCGAATTCAAGTAGCACAAATATAATTGATTGGGATGTCTGCTGCTGCAACAAACCCACCTCCCCCAAAACATGGACTTTTTGTGATAGGGAAAGTGAGGGGGGGGGGAGAAGAAGAAGAGTTTGGATTTGATATCCCGCTTTTCACTACCCAAAGGAGTCTCAAAGCGGCTAACATTCTCCTTTCCCTTCCTCCCCCACAACAAACACTCTGTGAGGTGAGTGGGGCTGAGAGACTTCAAAGAAGTGTGACTAGCCCAAGGTCACCCAGCAGCTGCATGTGGAGGAGTGGAGACACGAAGCCAGTTCCCCAGATTACAAGTCTACCACTCTTAACCACTACACCAGTGTTTTTGGGCAAAGGCACACTTGTTTCATGAAGAAAATCACGAGGCACACCACCATTAGAAAATGTTAAAAAAATTAACTCTGTGCCTATATTGACTATATATAAAGTAATTTTTCAATTTTTCCCACAGCACACCAGGCAACATCTCGCGGCACACTAGTGTGCCGCGGAACAGTGGTTGAAAAACACTGCACTACACCACACTGGCTCTCTGGAAAGAGTCCTGGAAAGTGTGGGATGACATTCGCTTCGATGCACCAACATCTAACCTCCCTACAAACAAATCAGAATAGACAACGTTGTCTGATTGGGATGAACATTCAATACACAGGTCATCTGGAAGTCCCTCCCCCCTCAAACAAACATCCACACAGATTAATTGAAGCAATTCAAAGTCTACCGAGTCTTCAGCAAAACTCATCGCATCTTGCCTGGAAAGGAGCTTTGCAGTGTTTGGACTCTCAGAAGCAAAAGAGACTAGGACAAATGCCAGCCTGGAAGCACATTGCCTTTTAGGCCCTGTTTCCACAATTATATACAAGTGAAAATGTTTTTACAAAGTAAATAAATAAATCATACATATGCTCGTGGTGCATAACACACACACACACACACATACAACAAACAAACTGGTAACAAATAAGATAAGAATTCACTGCACCCTAATATAAATGAATTAGACTAAATCATCTTAAACTTATTTTGCACTGATTCAAGTACGGGGAAAACAGCTGCTTTGCATTACAAATGTCTGTAGACAAATGAAGGTCTTGGATATGGATAATTTTACAAAGAACTAATTTTATTACATCTTTCTCACATTATACATTTCCTCAATTGCAATCTACTCTTGAGGGCCTCCTTAAATATTGTTACTTTTCCAAATGGATTGTGGAAAATGGAACTGAATAAATTGAAACACAAAATATATTTATTGGCACAAGTTAGAGGGCTGCGATGTAAATGCTCACATTTTCCCCTCCTTAATTGTTGCCTCAGGCTCCTTTCCCAGTTTGAGACAATTTTTTGTGCCACTGCATTTGAAATTTTTCTCTCTCTCTCTTATTTACTCACTATGACATGGTGTCTGATTTACTGGAGCTCCAAAAGATTTTATTTGTGGTTGTTCCATGACATCACAGCATCATGTGTCAAATCAATCACATCACTTTGTCTGCTACGTGGTACCTGATTTTGTTTTCAGAGTCACATGACCCTATTTGTCAACAGTTGCAACTAGA
The DNA here is from genome assembly GCF_009819535.1 of Lacerta agilis. Lineage (NCBI taxonomy): Eukaryota > Metazoa > Chordata > Lepidosauria > Squamata > Lacertidae > Lacerta > Lacerta agilis. Next base: position 21,857,526 of record NC_046317.1, read on the forward strand.
GTAGCAGAGGAAACTATTGACCCAAAGAATTCAGATAAATTGTAACCCAACAAGTTAGCCAACGAAGAAATGCTACAACCCCAAATATCTATACATAGATATATAACCTTTCTCCATCATTTATCTTACTGCAGATTTAATGTTTTTAATGGTCAACTATGGGTTAAACCACAGAGCCTAGGGCTTGCTGATCAAGGTCGGTGGTTCAAATCCCTGTGACGGGGTGAGCTCCCGTTGCTCTGTCCCAGCTCCTGCCCACCTAGCCGTTTGAAAGCATGTCAAAGTGCAAGTAGATAAATAGGTACCACACCAGTGGGAAGGTAAACGGCGTTTCCGTGCGCTGCTCTGGTTCACCAGCAGCGGCTTAGTCATGCTGGCCACATGACCTGGAAGCTGTACACTGGCTCCCTCGGCCAGTAACGCGAGATGAGCACCGCAACCCCAAAGACATATGGATGCCAACAACAACAAAAAGGTGTATTGGCGCATGGAACAAATTTTGTGTTTCCTTGGATCCTGGCCACAGATTTCAGTTGCCACAGAGACTATATACTTTGGCACATTGGGTCATATCCAGAGAGAGATGGCAGAATTCCACTCTCTCAATCAGGTTTTCCAAGCTCCTTCTGCCTGCACCCATTGAAGGTCACTCCTGAGGTCAAGGGACTTTAGGGAATGTGGGGAGGGGGAGCTGTAGAACTACAGGAAAACAGAGATAAATAAGCTCCCTTGAGCCATCGTAAGTACGTTTCTGCTCACACTAGGTATTTATTGGACCCAAGCCAATATGAGCGCATTCAACACACTCTTCAGATCCACCATGTGTGTCTAAGTCAGTTTCATCTAGTCTGTTTAGCTCTCAGGTAAATTGTCAGTTTAAATTGCAACTTAGCTAGGATGGCACAGATATAGCAAACATCCAGATGAACCAAACTAGAATTAAGGATCTCGCATTTCTGTTCAAGAGGGAGACTGTGCTAAATATTCAAAGAAGTCACCAGTGAATTTAAAAAAAAAAAAAAAAACTAAGGGAAAATGAAGTCATAAACCTGAAATAAACTAGCCAAGAATATCCCCTTTGATTAAAAGAGGAGGAGGAGGAGATACAAAATCCAGGAAGCCTACAACCAACTTGGTGGCTGTCACTGCTTTCACGTGGAAAGTGCACCTCTATAGTGGGGAGGAACGTTAATGAGACAGAATTAAATGCTTAAGGCAGATCTTTTGTTAACTTTGGAATATGAAATTGTTGTATTTAGTGAACTGTGTGACCTTTGTCAGTTTCCCTTCATTATAGATGATGTAAAGTTTTAAACAAAGTGATCACATTATGTCTTTTTCAGAAGTTAATTTATATGACCTTTCCTCATCTAGAGTGCTTTTTAGGTGCTTTGAAGTAAGTTCCAGAGTGTAACTGTGGTTACTTCTTACTAAATGTCAGTACTGGAATAAAGACAGTCACAATGGCCTTATTGTGAACGATTCCACAGGGATGTCTTACGAAACTATTCTGGGGGGCGGGTGGGGAGACGACTTTCATGTCTCCGTACAACATAATTGTAGGTAAAGTTTGAACAGGCACTCAGTTGTAGTGTGCAAGAACAGACTTCATGTTCTTAACAGAATACATTACTGAATTTGTGATCGAAATCCACAATCCACAGATGCTTGGTTTGGAGCACTGGGTTAGATCCAAATTGAAGTAATTTGCACTTTATTCCCATTGGAATCAATGGGGTTTCTGTTAAGTCATGACTTCCTTTGCACATTTATTTCAATGGGACTTGTGTGCAACTGACTTCATGGTGATCCAGGCATGGTGTGGCTCACACCTGCTATCCTGTGTTTGCATGTCAATATCCCGACCCCTCCTGTGGTGAAATAAAGACACAGGACTCAACAAGTAAGGTTAATGGGCATGAAAAGGCCACAACTTTATTGGCTACGGATGTTGAGCGGTATTGGCTTAGGCATTGGAACTAACCGACTATATCCGACTCCAGTAAGTCGTGCTGGCAGTCTGGGAAGGGTTAAGCACTGATGGGAGAGCCCTGCTGCTGCACATCAGCTAGGGACTCACCCTGTGGTCACCGATATGGGGCGTGCCTTTGGCCCTCACCTACCATGGCTTTGGACAGGGACACGCCCCCCAGACTCATTTAACGAAGTACCCTTCAGCATTTGGGGGAGATGATGGCCCAACCTCCCCCCCCACCACCTTCAGCCTTCCCGAGATAATCCAATGCCTAACTGCCAATACCAAAGTTGTGACGAATTGCTATGAGGTAGGTGAAAACCACTAGGCCAAAGCCAATTTGCCAAGTGGGAAAATTCCTACCAGGCCCCTCAATGGCGACCAACTGTGGTCCATAGCAAGGTCAGGAAGAAACCCTGCCTAAAGGGAGGGTGGGCGGGGAAAACGTGACAGCTGGGAGCAGGAAGCAAGAGGCTGAGCCCTGGCCGCGCGCTTGTTTAAATGCAACCAGCCGCACCGGTTGGTCAACCAGCCAGGCACCGCATCTAGGGCTCAGCCAATGGTGTCAGGGGATGAAGCTATCCCCTGTGCACGTGAAGGGCTTGTGATGCCTGCAACTCCCCCTCCTTTCTATGGGCGGAAGGGGCTTTGTCTGTAACTTGTGCAGTGGGGAACCGCTTGATTAAAAAGCTCCAGTCATCCTTATCTGTGCTGGGAGCCTCCTTGAATAGAAAATTCTCTACTGCAGAAGTTAAAGGCTCCCTTGCCTACCCTGAGAAGCAGGGCTGGTCCAAGATATTTTGCTGCAAAAGACAAGGTGGCACTATAATTGGGATACTCTATACAGTTCTGGTCAACTCACCTCTAAAGGATATTGATTGAATTGGAAAAGCTTCAGAAAAAGGCAACCAAAATGATTGAGGGAATAGAGACAACTCCCCCATTAGGAAAGGTTGAAGTATTTAACAGAAACATGGAATTGTAGAGTTGGAAGGGACCACAAGCCCAGGGTTTCCCAAATTTGGGTTCCCTGCTGTTTTTGGACTACAATTCACATCATTCCTGATCATTGGTCCAGCTAGCTAGGGGTGATGGGAGTTGTAGTCCAACAACAGCTGGTGTTCCAAGTTTTGGAAACCCTGATCTAGTCCGAATCCCCAGCAATGCAGGAATCTCAGCTAAAGCATCCATGACAGACGGCCAACCAACATCTGCTTAAAAACCTCCAAGAGGTAGACCATTCCAGTTTAGAGAAAAGGCAAGCAAGAAGTGACAGGACAGAAATGATAGAACAAAAGTATGCTATGGAGGAAATGGGCTCACTAGAGCTCGTGGACATCCAATGAAGCAGAGCATTGGAAAATCCAGCACAGTTAAAATAAAGGATGTCTTCCTATAGCTCACGGTTAAACTATGGAACTTGCTCCCACAAATAAACCCGTCTGGTTTTAAAAGAGGATTGCAGAAGTTCATGGAGGATAAGGCTATCGATGGCTACTACCCATGGTGGCTATATTCTGCCTCCATGCTCAGTGGCAGTGATGCTTCTGAATACCAGTTTCTGGAAACCACGCGAGGGGAGAGTGCTTTTGTGCTCAGGTCCTGCTCAGGGATCTGGGTGGTCATTGTGAGAACAGGATGCTGGACTAGATAGGCCACTGGCCTGATCCAGAAAGCTCTTCTTATGACAACAAATATGCAATACAGAGCGTGTAAGACAGAAGTAAGACATTATTAGAGAAGACACAGGATATTGTGGGTATAAAAGGCAAAATAGATTAGATGGTCATGCAAATTTTAAATCCTCTCTGTTCTTTTCATAAAGATGACCCTCTTTCTGCCCAGTCAGGAAGAAGTGCAGCTAAAGAAAGCACTTAATCAATATTTCAGTATCATCCCAGGATTGCTCACGTATACTTGTGAGAGAAACTAAATCCACCAATCTGTGGGGAATGGTACAACTGTTCATTTAGCTTGGATAATTTGCTTGTTCCTTCAGTGGGCGTCCCTAGAGCTCGTGTCATAATTAAAAAGGAAGTCCCAGGATCTGAATAAAATAATGTTAGGCTTTTATTCATTGTTGTTTTCATGTTACAAAACAAACTTTAATAGAAATGTGGCTTCCCCAACTCAGCACACATAAAGGAGTCTTAATCTAACAGAACAAACTCAAACAAGTCAGAAGTAGTAGCAAATTCTCTTTATCCCTCTTGTGTGAGGTAACCATATGGAAACATGCCGACCTGTTTTGCATGTTGCATTAAACCATAGTTAAACTATGTGCTTTGTTCCTCCCCTACTTCTCCTGATGCCATATTGCTGGAAATTAAGTCATGGTCTGTCTTGGCATTATGTATGAACCCAGACTCATGGTTTATTTCAAGCATAGGCAACCTCGGCCCTCCAGATGTTTTGGGACTACAATTCCCATCATCCCTGACCACTGGTCCTGTTAGCTAGGGATAATGGGAGTTGCAGTCCCAAAACATCTGGAGGGCAAAGGTTGCCTATTCCTGGTTTATTTCTTTTCAATAAACCACCAGCTGTAACCAAGGTTTGTTTCTGACTTACTGTCAGTGGTTTGTTTGGAGAGACGAACCACAAACCCTCATTTGGACTTAACGCTAAGACAAACCATGGCTTAACTCCCAGCAGCATCGCAGAAGCAGTGGAGAAATGATGTGATCACACACTGCACGTTCATCTTTAAACCATGCCTGGGCTTCCACAGAATGTTTCCAAAAGCCACATGTATGTGGTGAGAGGGGGAAGCAAGGGGAGCCAGAAGAGTGATGGTGACATTAGAAAGCAGTGATCGGGTTGGGGGGAAATTTGCAAACAGGGAAAATGCACAGAACCGTATGCAGCTAGGAGGAGAAATCAGGAGATGGGAGGAAAGGGGGAGACTACAAAAGCAGAAATTACAATAGAGGAGAGGTGAAAAGGCAAATAAGGGAGGAGAGAGCAGGACAAATTGGTTGGTCATTTCTGACCACCCTGAATCTTCTTTTTAAAATGAAAATTAAATTTTAAATTCCTTTCCTCTCCCGCAGCCAACTGATTTTTTTCTTGACTGAGCTGTCATGTTTAGGTTTGCAGAGAATGATAATTTTGCAGTGGACCATTAGCCAATTTACTAACTTTGTCTTAAGATGCCACCAGGCTTCTTCGTTTTTGCTGCAAAAGACTAAGAGGGCAACCTCTCTGGAAACTCATTAACTTTGAAAAGGAACACAGAGGGGAGGTAATTGATTTGTAAATATCAGTTGATGGCTGAAATATCCATTATCTACTGTGTGCCAAGTTAAAATAAAATATACATTTTAAAAATAGATATATTTCCGCATTAGCGGACAACAAAATGGAGCACAGACTTGTGCAAAATAAACCAACTGCAGCACTGTGAGTAAATATTGGAAGAGACTGAGATGTCCGTGCATCGCTCCTTAGGAAGGATCATGCCAGAAACCAAGAAAGAAGCCATGAAATGACTGCTGCCTTCAGATACACTGGAGAGTCATTGCCAGTCAAAGTGGACAACAGGCTAGAATTGCTTGATACATCAGATCAATTGTCTTTGATGCACTGTTTTGTCTAATAAAGCAAGCAAGTAAACCTCAAAGGAAATTTAGAGTAAAAACGAAACCTCAAGAAAAATGTTTTTCTTTTTGTTTCAAGTATTGTGCTGATATTTTAAATAAAACAGCTACTCTCGCTTCTAATTCTCTTTAAAAAGTTCAGCATCTCGATTGCTTCAAGAAGCATTTAATACAAATAAACACTGGGGAAAATAAAAATAAAAATAAAAATTGAAACTCTCATGCATTTCTGACATCTGTATTTGACAGCATTTTTCCAGACCTTTAGAATGCCTCTTCTGCCATTACAAAAACATTATTTTAAGAAGCTATTATGTCCTGCACCACTTAGCCTTGACAAACAATTACGGCATATCACATTCAACAGAATACAAAAAGTAATCTGTATGACAAGGTTAAAATTAGACTTGGAACAATAGGTGCTTTGCAGAGCAATTCCAAACTCTGTGCTGCTTTATGAAATTTTCCATTGAGGAGGCAATATGGGGAAAGGGTGGGGGAGAGAAAGAAAAGTGAAGGACATCTGTCATGGGAGGCTTAGAGGACATAGCAGCCTGATGAAAACTTGTCTCTATCCAGCAAGGATGGAAGAGACACCGGAAACTCCTGGCTCCACTCAGGTATAGCTGAGGGGCACTGGGTTGAGTAAGGCTGGTCTGGATCTGTTGTAGAACAGAACTTTGCTTGGAAAATTTAGTGCAACTAGTACAATCACCAAGTACATGGATGCCATACAGTCTGATGCAATCTTCACTGCAGCATCCCTTTGTTGGTGGTACTTTGGGGATGGAATGAGGGTGTTGGCCAGCCCCCTTGAGTTAATGGAGATGGGGTTTTAACTTGGGTGAATATTGTTTTATTTGGAAGGTGGAGTTGTTTTAAATTGTTGCTAAATGTTGTATGTTAATTTAGATTTTTGTATTTGTGGGCTGGGGTATTGTTTATGGGCTTTGGTTGGGGAATGTATTATTTATTGGTGTGTCTTTTGATTATATTTGGTAATTTTTATTTTTATTATGTTCTGATTACACTGGGGAACAAAAATTTTGTTGCATTGACACCTGCAGTTGTTCTAACCTAATTTTGATGTGCTAATTTCATATCTGAAGTCGGTTTTGTCCTGTAAGCTCTAGGTTTATTTTGCAATTCATGTTTTTTCACTTTTCACCATAATCTTCATTTTTCACAATGCAAGAATTCAATATTTTATAAAACACATAGCCAAAGTAGTACAATATGAGTATAAATGTAAGTGACTTATATAGCATCGCACATGACATGTATATCTATGCACAGTTGGAGGTATGCAAAAAAAAAAAATGTAGCAGCATTCCCTTGGGATACACAGTATCTGCAAGCTGTTGTTATTCAGGTAAGAATTTGCGCTTGTAGCTCTTGCGTTTGTGGACTTGAACAGGAGATTCTCATTTGATGGTCCAACAGTAGTCTGACATCATAGTTTTGTCCCATCTCCCTTGATAACGCTCTTCCATTGTCTTCAGGTCTTGATAGAAGCGCTCTCCCTGTTCATCACTGACTGCTCCAAGGTTTTTGGGGAATTGATCTAGGTGACTGTTCAGGAAATGGAACTTCACACTCATATTGCACCCAAGATTGTGGAAAGCCAACAACATTTTTTTTTCAACCACAACCTCATAGCTGTCTGCTTTTTTGTTGCCAAGGAAGTTTTTGATAACTGCCACGAAAGACAGCCACACTTTCTTCTCTTTGTCATTCATCTTCCTGACAAATTCCTCATCTTGAACAAGGCCACGAATCTGAGGTCCATCGAACAAACCTGCTTTGATCTTCTCGAAAGACTAAGCGGGAAAAGTTGCAACTATATGTTGAAAACATTTACGTTCAGTATTTAATGCCTTCACAAACTGTTTCATCAAGCCATCTTTTTCCATGTCTCCTATGTCGCTTTTCAAACTCCAGATTAATTCTTTTAAATCCAACTTAGAATAAAATCCAGAATTCCTCCTTCCATGTTGATTGTGAAGCAATATGAGTTGCACAAACTCTGCGGATCCCAAGTGTGCTAATGTCTCTTGGCATTAGTTGCTGTGATGTTCGGGCTGAAGAAAGCTTATAAAGCTCCCGAACAATCAACCAGGAGGGAGGGAACATGCCAGTCGGGCATGTGTCTCTGCCAAGCTCCTACTCGTGTGTAGGAGATCCTAACATTACCTGGAGGTCTTGCTTACATTTCGTCAAAAGCTTTGCTTCTGTTATTTATTTGCAAAGCCAATACAGCTGACTGTAGCCTGCTGTCAGGGCTGGTTTTCCAAAGATGAGATAAGAAGAAATCAACTATTCAGGCAGGCAGTACGCAAGGGCTGAACACTATAAGAGCTGCTCATCTGAGAATGAAGAGCCAGAGCAGAGTGGATCAGATGTAAGAGTTATAGGATCATATGGAACCCTACTGGCTGCTTGTATCACCTGATGCCTAATGAGCCAAGGCAGCACTCACAAATAAGGGGAGGCTGCTAGATGTAAGCACTGCAAGAAAATAAGAGAATGGAGCAGGAAACGATGGGAAGAGCAGACACTTAAGCGAAGCTTTGATCCATCCAGAGAAAAAGAAAATTCAGTTTCCACAGCTCAAAACCCAGTGGTTTGGGGTCACTGCTTTCACCACTTATTGGATCAGGGAAATTGAAGTTTTTTTTGGGGGGGGGGAGGAATGTATGCTGTGGACATCATGTGGGCCATGCTAAATTAACAAGAAACAAGCAGCTTTGAATTCCAGATTATGCTCTGGTGTGGACAAGGCCTGTAGGGTGTTTTGGGGTTGAAGGGAGGCACAGAGTTTGTGCTGGAGTTTCCTGGGGGTTGCATGTTATCCCCTCTCCTACCCCCCTACCCCAGTTTTTAATGTGATAAAACGTGAAGATACGCAAAAGAATTTATTCCTGAAGTGAAGCCAAGATATAATTATTTGCTTTGACTTTATTGCCGAGGGGGTTCATAACAACTGATGTTGCATGGTTTCAGTTTAGTACAATGGCAGTTGTTATGGTCTGCAGAATAATAAATGGTATGATCTGGAATTGACCCCATTTTAAAGCAGCCAGTGTTTCACCATGCAGGAAGGTGGTTTCTACAAAGTGTATCTTATGATGTAATAAATAGTCCACATCACCCCTTTTCAGAGATTTGGAAAGGAGCTAAACCCCAACAACTCTGGTCAGATTGGATAGTCTGCAATCACATACTTATTCAATAGATACAGGTTGTGTCATCTGCATACCTTATGACATAATTATTAAACTCCAAAAGGAGTGGGGGGGGGTTGTGTTTTTTGGCGGGGGTAGAGATGCCACCTACTAAACACCCCAGCAGCCACTGTTAAGATTGGTAGTTATGGAAATGCCACAACTTTTGTAGGAAGCCTAGCTATCCAAACTTTCCGTACCTTATGACAATAGTCCAAAAACAAGTGTAGAAAAAACAACAACAAACAGCCAATGCCACCTGCACAATCCCAGTCTTATCATCATAGCCACTGGTTACCATTTCAACTAGGATCAAAGCCATCACGAAGACAAAGGTTGAATCTGGCTGGTTACAAATGAAGATATAAACCAGAAATAATGCCCAAATCTATTGTGAGGCATTGGCAACATTGGCATCTGTAATGCCATGCTTTAAATCTACATAAAGTTAAATTGTACTGAAATCACAGCAATTTCCACGGGTCTCATGCAGGCATAACTAAGCAGGATTTGCAGCCTTAGCTGCCTGCCAGGATGTCCATTTGCAGAAAACAAGGTAGGAGGAGGAACTAATTACAGAGAATTCATTATGACTTTGATTTACAATAACATTAAACAGAAAACTATTTGAAATATGGATTTGACTCACTTGACAGGGGTTAAATCATTCTTATAGAAAGTTTAGCTTGGAGGGGGGGGAGAAACAAGAAAGCCCAACCAAAAAAAACCCAAACAAATAAAAAAACCCTACTAATATGAATGGCCTGTGTTTCATACTACTGCTTAAGCTCAGACAGACAAATTGCAGGAAGCCAATTATTATTGATAGCAAACGTCAGGCAGGAAAAATGCAGAACTATGAAAAACAACCTGAGAGACATCGACAGTGTTATGTATTCACATTAAAACAAGGTGCTATAACACTAATGACTGCTCTTGAAATCCTCTGACAACTCCTCAATCTTAATCAGTTACCAACTGTGGCCTTTCCACCACTGTTTATTGTGCTTGTAGCATTAAGGGAAGACTCCTGCACAACCAGCGCAATCAGTCCTCATTCGGATTGGTTTAATAGTATTTTAACAATAAGAGAAACACAAGCCGTTTTGATGCTGGGTCTCTCTCTCTCTCTCTCTCTCTCTCTCTCTCTCTCTCTCTCTGTGTGTGTGTGTCACTGTTCTGGAGCAGAAATCGATGGTCAGCTTTTGAAGAACCACACACAGCTAGTTCTCTACCCATGTCCAAAGGAGCTTGCTTGCATCCTAAAAAAAACCCAACAACATATGGAAACAAGAGAAAAGAGACATGGAGGGGGAAAGAGTAAAAACCAACTCGGGGACCAGCCCCTAAACAGTAGTTCTTATAAATGACCAGGTGGCACAGAAACAGACCAAGGGAGGGAGGTGGACTGAATGGAGCTGGACTTTTGGCAAAGCTAACGGAATGTGCCCTGCTTCTCATCTCTCCCACTGGTGGAATGGTGAGATTTGAACTGTGGACTTTGCAGCTGCCAGAGTGAAAGATACTCGGAGTCCAGTGTGACTTTCATGCTCTTTATTCAGCTCATAGTAGTGAGGAATGTAGTTCCCCCAAAACGTTTGCTTTATATACACTATTTACACAATGGGCCCCACGTGATTGGCTAATTCCGGGGTACTCCTGTATGCCAATCAGAGTGTGGATTCACTTCCACCTGGAGCTGGATTGGGTGGCTCCTGCAGACCAATCAGACTGCTGCAATCTCAATCCTATTGTTCTGGGACCAGTCAGACTGCTGCAATCTCAATCCTATTGTTCTAGGACCAATCAGACTGCTGCAGTTTGGATCCTATTCAACTCAGTACATAACACAGAGCGATCCTCCTTGGCACCTGACTGGAGAGTGAGGGGAATCAGTTTAATGGAGATGTATCTCCCCCATCCCTGCCAGCCTCCACTGGCCTCCTGCTGACAGAGTGAAACTACGAGTTGACCCCGATGGCCGACAGCTGCTCTTTCCCCTGGCCAAACATGTGAGTGGAAGTGCCACTGGTTCACAGGTGCCGAGTTGCCCCCAAGATTGGGGGGTGGTGTGTGGCACGTCTGTGCATGACATCACATGTGCCACACAGCATGTGATGTCACACACATCTTCCAAGGCCATGCAGGCTGAACTGGTGTGGCTTAGCAGAAGTGTTGGGAGATGCTGCAAAGGCTGGTGCAACCTTGCTAGACAGTTCAGCCTCCTCTGCCCCCTTGATGTTCAGGTGGGTGAGTACCCTGATAAGGAATATTGAGGGGGCTGACAAAACCTCTGCCAGTAGAGTTGGTGTTCCTGCACTGGTGTGATTCCTGCTGGCAGTGCCCGGAAATGGGGCTTTCCAGGGGAGAGGAGATCTGTCTGCTCCCCACCAGGATGCCATGCACAACAGCCTTGTGGATATGGCCATAGTCCTACTGCTGCACAAAGCCCTGCCAGGTTTGGGGTGAGTCTGGATAGTTCCCTAAGGGCCACTAAGATACAGAAGCTCAGAAAGCTTAAGCACGGGAAGAAAGGCTGAGAGCTGCAGGAATATACGGAGGAGAGAGAAAGCATTAAAACAATACCAGGCCCACACATACGTTCAAAGATCATGGCTGCGATGCTTGCCAATTAAGCATCAACATTCACACTTGCGCACAATCAAAGAGGCGACTCTTTGCTTAAGGCAGAATTTACCCACACACTAGTAAAGCCCTTAACAACAATGGACACCTGTTCAAGACTCACTTATTGCCTAATTAAATATTAACATGTCTTGATCCAATCTGTGGCATAATTTTAATTACTGTTGTCTCTTAGGATAGCCACATAATCAATGTATTTAGAGCTGTTCCTAGAGGCTATTTTGTAATTCAAATTGTGATCCATCATTACAATATTTTCCTCCGGATTGCTGTTAGAAAAACCAGCCCCATTAAACTCTCCTAAGGGGAGGGAGCGGGGATTAAAATAGCCCAGTTTCTTTTTAAACAAAGTGAAAACTTATTTGAGACCTAAATGGAGCCAACTATTGAAACCAATTTGCAAGCAGCTGCTTCTGTTAACATTGTAGCTTTTCCTAGATTAATCTTCGGCATGGCCAACCCACAATGCACCTATTAGTATTTAATACATGGAAACACTGCACCATGTTTATGTTTTGATTGCGCCGGCTTTCAAAAAGCAAGCCTCACAGTGCACATCTATGCAGAAGCAAGTCCTACTTAAAAAAAAAAAAAAACTTTTATTGAGTTGTGTTTTTTAAAAAAAATGGGCAACTACGGCAGACGAAAACACTATGGTGAAATGCAGACTCTTAAATGCAGTCATCTACCAAGGGTAATATGGGACGCGGGTGGTGCTGTGGTCTAAACCACAGAGCATAGGGCTTGCTGATCGGAAGGTCAGCGGTTTGAATCCTGGTGACGGGGTGATCTCCCGTTGTTCTGTCCCAGCTCCTACCCACCTAGCAGTTCGAAAGCAAGACAAAGTTCAAGTAGATAAATAGGTACCGCTCCGGCAGGAAGGTAAACGGCGTTTCCGTGCGCTGCTCTGGTTTGCCAGAAGTGGCTTACTCATGCTGGCCACATGACCCGGAAGCTGTCTGCGGACAAATGCCAGGTCCCTCGGCCTATAGAGCGAGATTAGTGCGCAACCCCAAAGTCGTCCGCGACTGGACCTAATGGCCAGGGGTACCTTTACCTTTTTACCAAGGGTATTGCAAGTGCGCATTTCAATCATGCTTTAGATTGCAAAATTAGATTCATGTTAATTCTTCATTTCCCTGATTTTATAAATGTGCCTTAGTATCAAAGACCTAGGACAAAACACCTGCTGTACATATAAATTAGTGTATCTTTTTTCTTCCTCTGCAATTTTAGGCACACTCACTTTTAAGTAAGCTCCACCTATTGGACCCATCTAAGAAATCAGGACCAAGATATTGGTCAGACAATCAAAAATTGCTTCCTCTCACAACACACAAAAATTGCCAAATGGTGCTGCTGGGTGGTATTTTCAAACCAGAGCCTTACTGTGTATATGGCTGGAAAACTGACAAAACTGTGCAGGAAATAAACCCTGGAAATGTCAATTTTACCTAATTCAATCATTGATGCTAATCCAGCACTTCTACAATGTGTAATAGATTCAAACCATTTTAGGTCAATACTTGCCTTTACTGGGATCTTTATTACAGATTTTGATCATGGCTTGTGGCCTTATCTACTTGAAAATCCATGAAATAAACCAAATGTTTTCCCTTAAGCTCTGGTAATAGCAATGTGCCGGGTACAAGCTACAAGAGTCCTGTCTGGTTTCCCTGCCCCTTTGCCACCACGCACGCTTCCCTTTTAAACATTTAAGAGCTGTGGGTGAACTATATGAATGAACACAGTGGATATACTTATTGTATGCCAGAATTAAAAAATGAGTCATTTGCTTGCTTAGACAAATTTACCTGCTGACTTTGACTCCATTAATTGTACCAGATTGTTGGAGAAACTCCTAAACACCAATATAGAACATAGACTCCTCCTGTTGATCTGAGAGCTGTACAGCAATACCAGCATGAGAGTCAGAGTGGGCCAATATGGCTGCTTGTCTCAATTTTTCAAGTCAACTAGTGGTGTAAAACAATGCTGCACTTTAGCCCTCTCGCTTTCAACTTTTACATCAATGACATAGTTCTACATCTAGCCCAAGCTCATTTCCCCTCTCTGGTATTTAGAAACAGGAAGGTGTCCTGCCTGCTGTATGTGGACAATATAGTCCACCTTTCACTTTCCTGTCTGTGCCTTAAAAACCTCCTGGAGGCTCTCGATTCATATTGTAAGCAATAAGACCTCCTTGGTTAACGGTTAACCACTCCAAATAAAAAATCATGGTCTTCTGAAAACATAGCCCCCAATATTAATGGACCCTTGAGCACCATGAACTAGAGTGAACCCGTGTTTTCAAATCTCAGAGTGCTTTTTAGTGAAACGTCGACTTGGAAGTGGCACATCAAGACGGTGAAAACCAGAGCCTCTGATGAAGTTTTACTTCACTAAGGGTGGGAAACAGTTCGAGCCCACGCTAAAAATATTTGGCAGTAAACTGATCCCTCAAATGCTTCATGGAGTTGAAATATGGGGCGAGGATGAGAGTGCTATTAAAGGGTTAGAAATGGTGCAAATCCAATTTCTCAAGAGACTATTTTCTCTACCCAAGGGAACAGCAGCTGCACTCCAACACATGGAAGCTGGATGGCCAACGTTAACTGCAAGAGCTGATTGCACCAGATTTAATTACCTGAAAAGACTGTCCTTCATGCCTTGTGAGCGCTTGCCAACCCTGAGCTATGCGGAATTGGAGAACAGCCAATGGTGGAAATCTAACACCCAACATTATTTGAACTCTTATTATTTCCATAAACTTGAGGAGATTATATCCACAAATGCCAATTAAGGGATTGGTGCCACTGGGCAGAATCACCACATGATCTGCAAGTGATCAAAACCTCTCAATGCTCTCCTTGGTTTCCCCTTTTAAAATTAGTACATTTTAGACCTGTTGAATCTCCTGCCAGCCTCACTTAGATCCGCTTTTACTGAGCTGTGTTTCCATGCTATGCCCTCTGCCATCCTAGACGGATGATATAACATGGTACCGTACAAAGACAGACTCTGTATATGTGGGCAACCACAGGTGGAAGACATCTTGCACTATTTACTATATTGCCCACTATACATTGGACCCAGGAGAAGATTTCTCATCCTACTGCCCATACAGAAAAGATGTCAGTGACTCATAGAGTGGCTCTTTTTTTCTTTGGCAGCCAAAAAAATCAGAAAGAAGACCCTGGACAATACAGCAGTGAACTGTAAGTGAAACACAGAGATCTAAATAGAGACCATTATTCATGGCGCAACACCCATTTTGCTTGTATTTATTTTTGATTCAGATTTGCCAAGGCCAATGGCTAGCACAATAAAGTTATTTGGATCGGATTGGCTATACATATTTATTTACTAATGAACTCATGAGGAATTACCTGAAGGGGCAAGCAATATTTGTTTCAACTGAAAGTAATTTCCGGTACACACTTCTATTATATTGCATATACTTCATGGAGGGTATAATCAGTCTCTCCATAAATGAAGTACAAACTGCCTTGGAACACAACAATGTTCAGGGTCAGGTTAAGCAGAAGCCCACCTAAGAGAAAACTCTATCATTCTGCTGTAAAGCAAGCACTGGAACTACAATAAATTACCATGCAGGGATGGGTAGGAGAGTGGAGTGTAACAATACCCACACCAAGGGCAAAGCCACAGACTAGAGACCTGCCCACTATAATTCCCATGGGAAACTGAAGTTGCACCAGAGCCAAGGCCAAATGCGTCAACTGTGGTTTCTATGTGCTCCTCAAATATCCGCGATCTCATGTCTCGGTCACTCTATTCTGCCTTGGTCAGACCACACCTGGAATACTTTCTAGGCACCACAAATAAAGAAGTACATTGACAAGCTGGAATGTGTACAGAGGAGGGTGCCCAAGATGATCAAAGGTATGGAAACTAAGCCTTATGATGAAAGGTTGATGGAACTGGGGATGTTTAGCCTGGAAAAGAGGAGACCGAGAGGAGATATGATAGTCATCTTCAAATATTTGAAGGGCTGTCACATGGAAGATGGAGCAAGCTTCTTTTCTCCTGCTCTGGAGCGTAGGACTCAAACCAATGGCTTCAGATTACCAGAAAGGAGGTTCCAACTAAACTTCAGAAGAACTTTGTGACAGTAAGAGCTGTTCAACATTGGAACGCCGGTTTCCCTTGGGAAGTTTGGGTGGGTCCTTCCTTGGAGGTTTTTAAGCAGAGGTTGGACGGCCACCTGTCATTGATGCTTTAGCTGAGATTCCTGCAATGCAGGGGGTTGGACTAGATGACCCTTGGGGTCTAAGACCCTATCAAGTTTCCTGGATGCTGTGAACAAGGATGCTGTGAAGATGCATGTATGCAACAACAGACTATCTGTGTGCCATTGAAAAACACCAGTGTTCTGTCAGAGTTGCACCTAGCAGAGGCTTCTGTTTCAGAGTGTTGCCTGAACATTCTGTCTTCGTTATGTTCAAGTGGCACTGATAGACATTTATGTTTATACAATATACTCTTCCTGCAAAAATACAACAGGCAAACAAAATACGCCCTAGACTTAAAAGGGGGGGGGCAGTATTATGGCACCATGGTTTCCATTTATCTCCTGCAAGGAAGCCCTTCAAGTTCCTAATCAAATTCCAGTTGAGTACAGGTGCATATATTTCCCCGACAACTATGTATATGCAATATATCTAACTTGCAAATGATACAGTTAGTAAGCTTCTCCTTGGGCGGTTTAGCTGTCCCACAAGCATGCTAGGATTGTAATCAGCCAGCTTCTTTATTCCTTTAGCGAGCCTGCCGTATTGCTGTGTTTTGTTGCCTTCATTTCAAACTTACTTTAAGTTCAAATTAAAATGCCATGATATACCTCTGGGGAGGAAGGGGCGGGGAGAAGGAGGAGAGCTGTGAGTCAACTTGAACAAAGAGACATCGAGCTAGGATGAGCTTCAGCCTTCACTGCTGGACACAGAGGACCACGTTGTGGGAGAGGCGACGCTTTATTACAGTTGCACTATGGCCTTCCTTCCCATCTTCATGCACCCCACATTCCAAACTCCAATTAACTTCCGTGTGCATTTCAGTCCTGAAGTGATTGCAAGCTCCCTCGTATGGCAATGCAATTTCTCCTTAAGTAGCTCCTTTCCTCAAGTAGATGCATGCTGAGAATAGCAAACTACCTGCACACTGGATGCTCCGCCAACACTCTGCTCCTTGTCATAATATTTCCTGTACAAATAAGAGTGCCTCTGGCTGTGGCAAGATGCTGTAATATGGCTTGCTTGCCTTCATCTACCACTCTGGCTTCACAATGGAGCAACGTAATTTGTTCATGAGCATATTTAAAATATATATATATATATATTATGAGAAAACCTTCCTAAGCCAACCAACTCCTATCATTCCATAGCACCACTGTTTTATATATCGCCTTGAACTAGCTCAAGGATTCTTCTGTTGTTCATAATGAGCCTCTCCCTACCTGCCCAATGCTAAGGCAAAAACCATTTAAGCATCTTGAAGGGTTATCCAAGAGCAATCTTTGGCGCTATAAACATGCGGTGAGAAAGGAAGCACAGGTAATGTTCAGAACAAAATAAGCAAAGGAAGCCCAGGTGAGAGCTGGGAGGGCACATCTTTCTCTGTAGGGGATGAAAGTTAAGCTTTAGTGATGAGGGAGAATCTTGTAGTTTCCTTTTCTGTTTCTTCTTTTTAGTTTCCTTTTTTCTCTTTATTTTCTGTAGATTAGTTTGTTTCTTTTATTGCATTGTGAAAAATTCAAAAAAAAAGTTACAAAACAACAACTAGGCAAAGGAGTGACCTGTGCTCTGTTGTTGTTGTTTAGTCGTTTAGTTGTGTCCGACTCTTCGTGACCCCATGGACCTGAGCATGCCAGGCACTCCTGTCTTCCACTGCCTCCCGCAGTTTGGTCAGACTCACGTTGGTAGCTTCAAGAACAATGTCCAACCATCTCGTCCTCTGTTGTCACCTTCTCCTTGTGCCCTCAATCTTTCCCAACATCAGGGTCTTTTTCTTTTTATAAAAAAAATCTTTTATTTATTTATTTCATCAACATACAAACGAAACACAAAAACTACAAATAAGAACAACATCAAAATCCAATAAATCCCTCTTACCCCCAACACCCCCATCACCCTGTGTAACTTCCCATCTTCCTTCTTCTTAAAGTATTTCCTTTATTTTTGCATTGATTTCCACCCTTCCCATCCTTAATCTGATAATATGCATCTTTACCACATATACAATTATACTTGTCAATATTACAGCTTCCCTTACTGTTCCACTATAACACCTTCCATTTACGTTACGAGATCTATCTCAACCTTGTAATTTTAACATATCTTTCCTATATATTCCATAAACTTTCTCCATTCTTCTTGAAATGTTTCATTGACCTGTTGCCTGATTTTCACTGTTAATCTTGCAATTTCCGCATACTCTGTTATTTTCTGTTGCCATTTGCTCCACTGCTGGCATTTGTTGCGACTTCCAAACCTGTGCCAGCAATAGCCTCGCCCCGTTGTCAAATATAAGAATAATTTTTGATCTGTTTTTTCTGACATCTTCCCCTACCATTCCTAACAAAAAAGCATCAGGCTTTTTCTTAAATGTGTACCTAAATATTTTTTTAATTCATTGTAAATATTTTCCCAATAGATCTTTATTATATCGCATGTCCACCACATGTGAAATAAGCTGCCTTCTTTCACCCCACATTCCCAGCAGTTCTTATTCGCCGTTCTGTACATTTTTGCCAATTTGACAGGCGTAAGATGCCACCTATACATCATTTTGTATATATTTTCCTTCAGTGATGTACATGCTGTAAATTTTATTCCAGTGTTCCATAATTTCTGCCATTTTACACATTCCATGTTATAACCAATATCTATTGCCCATTTTATCACGACGCTCTTAATCTCTTCATCTTTAGTGTTCCCCATTCAAGTAAATAATCATACATTTTTGATAGTATTTTCTTCTTATTTTGTATTAATATTTTCTCTCCAGGGAGTCTTCTCTTCTCATGAGGTGGCCAAAGTATTGGAGCCTCAGCTTCAGGATCTGTCCTTCCAGTGAACACCCAGAGCTGATTTCCTTCAGAATGGATAGGTTTGATCTTCTTGCAGTCCGTGGGACTCTCAAGAGTCTCCTCCAGCACCATAATTCAAAAGCATCAATTCAAAAGCATCTGTGCTCTGAGGTATCTGAAATCTAAACTCAGATAAGCAGAGTGTAAAAGTTGGGAGGGGGGAGAATTTGAAGGTGGCAAGAGGCAAGTGTAACTTATTGTGAATATGCAGGAAGCTCCTGCAGTGAGGTGTGTTTTAATTTTTCTAGACTTGTTATTTATATTATATGCAGTGTTGTTTTTTCTTCAGGGGGTACGGAAGGGTACACAGTGCCAGCACCTCACTCTCTTTTTGGTTAAAAAGTGTGATGCTTACTGTAAAAACTTCATGGTGAGTACCAGCACCTATTTTTCAAGAAGAAGAAGAAGAAGAAGAAGAAGAAGAAGAAGAAGAAGAAGAAGAAGAAGCACTGATGATACGTCCAAAGTCTAGAATGTATTACTGATGTATTTGGTGTCATTTTCGTAGAATCATAGAATCATAGAGTTGGAAGAGACCACAAGGGCCATCCAGTCCAACCCCCTGCCAAGCAGGAAACACCATCAAAGCATTCCTGACAGATGGCTGTCAAGCCTCCGCTTAAAGACCTCCAAAGAAGGAGACTCCACCACACTCCTTGGCAGCAAATTCCACTGTCGGACAGCTCTTACTGTCAGGAAGTTCTTCCTAATGTTTAGGTGGAATCTTCTTTCTTGTAGTTTGAATCCATTGTTCCGTGTCCGCTTCTCTGGAGCAGCAGAAAACAACCTTTCACCCTCCTCTATATGACATCCTTTTATATATTTGAACATGGCTATCATATCACCCCTTAACCTTCTCTTCTCCAGGCCAAACATACCCAGTTCCCTAAGCCGTTCCTCATAAGGCATCGTTTCCAAGCCTTTGACCATTTTGGTTGCCCTCCTCTGGACACGTTTTGTTTTGCTTCAAATGCAACAGAAGTTGAGATGGGTACTTTGTGAGATGGGTATTTCCAATGTGTGGGAAGGAGGAAGATGCTGGAGGTTATAATGGATGTTGTTTGTGTGCAAGGATGGTGTGTTGTGCAGGAGGAGGAGGAGGAGGCATGAACATGAGGACAAGCACAGCTGCAGAACAGAAGGGAAGTGGCTTCGGAAATGGGGATGGGAAGCAGAAAAGAGAGCTTAGTAGTTGCATGGGGTGAGAAGGGGAAACCCTAGGAGGACAACCTCTCTCTGTATTTTTAAGTCATTTAATTTTGCAGGCTATTTACTTAACCTTTATGTAGTCCACAATACATTGCTATGAATATTGCCATTGCAAATCCCAGACCATTAAACTTTTGCTCCTGGGAAGGAATGGAATATTCCCAACAATCAACCAAACACTGGGAAGAACTCACATGAAGATTATTTGAAATGTACAACCTTTTCAGTAAAGAATTAGCTGCGAACTGTTCCCTCCCTCAGAAATCACATGGAAAACCTGCTTGAAATACAGGTTCAATGTGAAAAAAAATCAATCAATAATTTAAAACCACAGGTTGAAATTTTTACAGCTTCCTCTGAAAACTGTAATGTTTTAAAATGAAAATGCTAATGGCACAAATGGGGCAAGATGTACCCAAAAAAAAGATGCATGGAAGCATAGATTTGCTAGTCGTGCTGGCGTATTCTCAACCTCTTTCCTTTTTTTTTTTTTAAACAGAATTTATTGACATTTTCACAAAATAACACAAACCCAACCCCACACCTACAAATACCAAAACAAATACAGATACACATAATGTCAGGATTCTTCTTCTTATCTATATACCTTACAAAAAAAAAAAAAAATCTAGTTCTGAATCTTGACGTTTGACTTCCCCCGCCTATACACCTTCGGTTTTAAAACAGTAAACTATTCCCTTAACAACTTTTCTCTATAAAAAATTTAACTTTACTTAAAAAGAAAAAACACAATTGTCTTAATCTTTGCATTATAACCTAAATCTTAACCAAGTATTCTTATAGCTAAACTTATTTCTTCTATCGTTTATCATGCTGCTTTTAACTTAAAGTTCAATATCTCCTTACTTATTTAAAATAAACTTATAATTAACAGACTTCACACTCCGATTTCGGATACCGTGGCAGACCATTCGGATTATACATTTAATATTTCAACCCACTCCCCCTCTGTCCATTGTTTTTTTCCGCCTTTCACCAGAACCGGTTCTCCAATTATCTTCTTCTGGATGTCCAGGATGTCCACAGATCCAGGCTGCATTCACAACAAACCTTGCATCGAGCTTCATCCCCTCCATTCTGGGTTTCTCCGTTTCTTTGTGCCATACTACTTCTTCTTGTAAAAATCTTAATTCTATGTCCCTTGCCCCCGAGCTGCCACCTCGGGGTCTGGATATTAAAAATCTTCCCGTTCCAGGGCTGCCACCCCCAGAAACCGGCCCCCCTTCCAGTCGGAGTTGCCCAGCCGTCTCAGACCATCCTTCCAACACCTCTCCCAGCTCTTTGCAAAAGTCTGTTTCCATTGTGTAAAACTTTTGAAAAGCCTCTTCTGTGGATAATAAGTTCTTTCCATTTATAATTCCACTCAAGACTTTTAGTTTTCGATCAAGCAGTTCCAGTTGAAAGACAGTAAGCTTTTCCTCATCCTCCCAATCCTTCAATGCCAACACGAGCGCAAAATCCAGCATCTTGGGGGGGGAGGATGGGTATCAAGTTTCAGTTCCTGTCTCTTCCTTCCTTTGTTTCAATTTTTCCCCACGAAAGTCCAAGTCTCCGCCATTTCTCCTACGCCGGAGTATAAAGACCAAAACTTCAAATGGAGATATTTTTTCCTCAGTTAACCCCCAAAAGGAGATCTCAACAGACTCAGTTTTCAAATTCCAGATGCTTTCAATGATTGTTGTAGCAGCAGTCACTTAAAGAGTTAATTTCTTTCACCCCCCGAAGGGAGGGAGGCGGGCTGCCTTTCTTCTTTCCCCAGATCGTTCCAGGAAAACAAAGAGTCAATCAATTACTTACAGCCTCTGGGTTCTTAACAGCTCCTTAATGACAGGTAGAACTTAGACGCTCATCACAGGCTTTGTCGCCGCATTTGCATCCCGGTTGGGGCATTTCCCCTGTAGCCCGGCTCCGTCGTCCCTTCACCCCCACTCCCCCTTTACAGGGGGAGCGGGGGAAGGGTTCGGAGCCACAACGGGCACAGCCGGGGAGCCCAGAGTGCGGGACGCTCTTCCCGCACCCCAACCGGAGCCCCGCTTTGCGGTAGCAGGGCTCCTAACCCCCGGGATGGACTGGGTGCTTCGCAGCCGAAGCAACCCACGACCACCCGCAATGGCGTCCGCCGCCGGAAGTGTTCTCAACCTCTTTCCCCTCCCTTGACTCCTTACTCATTTATGGCAAAACAACTTATAAAACCCCCTGTTTTTCATTCTAGAATTTCTAAGGTGTGCACCATTCCTTTGGTCAGTATTATTTTCTCTATGAGAAGTTAAATAGATCAAGACATTTGTGGGCAATGCATTTTTAAAGTTTTATTATTAAGTTCCCTTCTTTCTGGCATAGCCTTCAATGTCAACACCTTAAATAATGCCTGGAATACTTTTCAGATATATAATAAATTCTGTAAGCATTGGGTTGTATCCAAAGTAGTGAGTTGTTCCATCAGTGTAAGGATTCCTACTTCCCCAGGGGAACTTTCTCCCCTCTTCTCACCCCACATGCTTCCTATATCTGTCCTGGATTTCTCCCCAACCCTTCAGAGCGGATTTGGGGAGGATTCAATGCATGCAAATGGGAAGGAGGGGAGGAAGTTCCACTGTGCATGCACAAATCATTGCACTAAAAGAACAAATGCATTTGATATGGCCCATAATAAACAAAGTTTCCCAATGGCTGCAGTCTACAGGTGAAACTCGAAAAATTAGAATATTGCGGAAAGGTTCATTTCTTTCAGTAATTCAACTTAAAAGGTGAAACTAATATATGAGATAGACTCATGACATGCAAAGCGAGATATGCCAAGCCATTATTTGTGATAATTGTGATGATTATGGCGTGCAGCTGATGAGAATCCCAAATTAACAATTTCAACTTTGGGGTTTTCATCAGCTGTACGCCATAATCATCACAAACAAAGGCTTGGCATATCTCGTTTTGCATGTCATGAGTCTATCTCATATATTAAACTCCGGTAGCTAATGAAGACAATTGCTTACATAAATGGACTTTTCCACAATATTCTAATTTTTTGAGTTCCACCTGTATATATTTTTATTAATATTTATGTGTTTAGCAGTCATTAATGAACTTCAAAATTATCAGAAAACCAAAGTTATGGTTTTCTCAAGAAACTGTAAGCCCCACAGTTGGCGTATGGACAATCAGCCAATCGAACAGGTCAAAGATTTCAAATATTTGGGCCTCAACTTCCAGTCCACGGGGTCATGTGGGGAGCACACCAAAAATGTGCAAAAGAAAAAGCATCCCAAAGTGCCAAAACTCTGACATGCTTTTTCCATACAAAGGGTGGTAAACACATACCCTCAGTCCTAGAAGTCTTCCCTAGCACAGCTATTATACAGGGCTCAGATTTGGACTGGTAACCATCTTGGCACTTTGGAAGCTGTTCAATCAAAGTTCTTAATGCATATTTTTTCTGTACCACTGCAACTGGAGGGAACTCTCCCCTCGGTAGAAGTACAGACTTGCCAAATAACTTTTAACTTCTGACTCCGCCTAAATTCAAATCCCCCTGGTTTATTATCCCTAGTACTTCAAGACTACACACAAAAGTGCCTGGCTTAAAACCGTTTACCAAAAACTCCACTCTTGCGGCCTAACCCCACAACACCTACCCTAAAAGGTATCAAGCATCAGAACAACCTGGCCACTATAAGGAAATTCTGCCCATGGTATGATCAATTTCTATCTTCCCATTTTGATTCTCCGGCTCCATACCTGCACTAACTAGCTATCCCAAAATACAGACGTGCTTTCACACTCGCAAGACTGAACATTTTTCCACCTGCTGTACTTGAGGGTTGATTCCAAAAGAAACGCCTTTGTTCCTGTGGAGATAGTAGCACCGAAACAGTGGCACACATCCTCCTGTCTTGCACTCTCTACAAAGACCTGAGGAACGAGATCACCACCCCACTCGTACTGACCATCCCAGGGTGCACAACCACGGCCACAGTGTCCTTTCTCCTGTTAGACCAAACAGAGCAGATAACAGCAAAGGTTGCTAGGTTCTCAGCAGGAGCAATCAGAATAAGGGCCACTATCTGTTGATTCAGGACCCTAAACTGTGCTTTTATACTAAATGTCCTTTTTACTGTGCATATTGTAATGTTTCATTGTTGCTATGGCCATCGGCTAATGTGAATAAAGTTTCCATCTATCTATCTATCTATCATCTTCTTTATGTGTTTATCAATCTACAATGTCCAATTCTGACCATGGGATCTTGAGCAATGCCAACCACCTTGAGCCATGAAACAAACCAGAGGTGTGGTACTGTACAAACACCCAAACAAGTAAAAGAACAGTAAAACCACAATACAAACAAAAAGAATACCCAACAATCTGTTAAAACAAATTTTGAAGAATCAGACCCAGCGACACACATGCGGGGGGAATCAGCAGAAAGTTCACGGCAGAAAGTCAAAGCAAAAGAGAACCAGATTGCTGGTGCTTGACATCAAAAAAGATCACAGAGCTGCCTTTAAACTCACTACTAGAGGAAAGTGGGAAAGAGTTGAGAAACATCTGTTGTGGGAGACATCACCCCTTGTGGGGGATGAAAGTCCTATGCCCTCAAACCAAGGACATGAGGAAAGAAGTTGATGAGGACACTGTCTAGTAACTAGATTGTCAAGGTTTAAAAATAAAATAAAATAAAACACCTTTTTACAAATTTACCCTTTCACCCAGCCATTTTAAAGGCACTAGTGATATGCAGTACAATTTTATATTTTTGTATTTATATGCATTATATTTACTAAATCATAATTGATTAATCTAGCTCATTAATAAAGCTATTTGAAAATAAGCATTATTCGAAACATTAATTGCCATATATAATAGTATCTTACCATTACTCTTCTTCCTTTTGTAATCTCTCTTTAAAATTTGATTAGACAGATAGATGGAGAGTCAGTCAGATAGAATTACCCATCATTGGAGAAAACTACCTGTTGTCTCTTTGGTTGCTTCATTGCTCAGGGAACACCTGAGAACAGGTGGTGGGTTACTCCAAGAACAGGGAACCCTAACTCTTACACACCCTAAAAGTAAGCAGTAAAAGGGATCATCAATTTTAATTGAGGAAAGAAGAGAGAGAGAGAGAGAGAGAGAGAGAGAGAGAGAGAGAGAGAGAGAGAGAGAACACAATAGAGTTATGAATGCTTGAGAAATTCAACCTCTGGAATTTCAATGTGACTGATCAACATCTCCTGGACTAATGTGCAAATTGGAAGTTAAGTTTTCCAATGGCTTTCAAATACCCCAAATGTTCTGTCAGAATTTTTGGCTCAACAAATGTCTTCTTCTTTGGTGATCACTCATAGCAGAGTAAGATTGTGTTTAGAATGTGATTAGTGCAGATATGGAACAGGCTGGAGTGGCGGGTGAACAAGTATGAAAGTCACATGGACCAGGTATAGGACTGATGCATTCACCTCTAGGGAATCTGCAAACTAAGGATAGATGCGTGAAAACCAACATGTTAGGGTTAGGAAAGAGGTGCCTGCCTGGTTTTGAAAGAAAAGGTAGATGTTGTGGGAAGATCAGAAACCTCATAGTTTGGGGAGAAAGTGCAGAGGAGGAAGGTTTAGCTCAACCCTCCTGCCACTCATGCTTAGTTTTAATTACACTTACACACACACACACACACACACACCTCAACCAGAGTGGGCCTTCTTAGTGGTGGTGCACCAGAGAAATTTACACACCTTATTATCCTTTCAGTGCCAGGCAAAACCTTCTTATTTATTTTATTTTATTTCCCCAAGCTTTTCAGACACAATCTTAGCTTACGGTATTATTTGTAATTAAATTTAATTGCTTTATTCTTTTCATAAACCACCCAGGGGATATATTTCAAGGG